>NC_037347.1:58718714-59343714 GCF_002263795.3 Bos taurus
ACAGGCTTGCACGTGCCGCACACAGCACCAGGCGCAGAAACGAGTAACGAACACAAAGCGTGACCCAAGTGTGGCGGACGGGCTGTGGGAACCAGACTTCTCAACTTACACTTCTTCAGTTTTATTTTTGAACCATGTGAAACATCTAAAAATAAGTTTTAATATTTGATATTTCTTTCCTTATTTAGAAACGAAGTTCTGAATGTGGGGGTCGCTGAAATGGTATGTAAAAGTTTTGTGAAGTGAAGTGAAGTGAAGTCGCTCAGTCGTGTCCGACTCTTTGTGACCCCATGGACTGTAGCCCATCAGGCTCCTCCCTACATGGGATTCTCCAGGCAAGAGTACTGGAGTGGATTGCCATTTCCTTCTTCAGGGGATTTTCCTGACCCAGGGATCGAACCCCGGTCTCCCGCATTCCAGGCAGACGCTTTAACCTCTCCAGACACAGGTACTGCTGCTTCTATCAGATTAGATCAGGACCTGCTGCAACAGACACAGCCTGGGGCTTTGCAGATCCTTTCCGCTCTCCATGCCACTTGCAGCTCAGCTATCAGGTTGCTGTTGCTCTTGTTCAGTCTTAAGTTGTGTCTCTTTGTGACCCCACGGACTGTAGCATGCCAGGCTTCCCTGTCCTTTACCATCCCCCGGAGCTTGCTCAAACTCATGTCCACTGAGTCAGTGATGCCATCCAACCGTCTCACCCTCTGTCGTTCCCTTCTCCTCCTGCCCTCAATCTTTCCCAGCATCACAGTCTTTTCCAATGAGCTGGCTCTTTGCATCAGGTGGCCAAAGTATTGGAGCTTCAGCTTCACCATCAGTCCTTCCAATGGATATTTAAGGATGATCTCCTTTCGATTGATTTGATCTCCTTGCTGTCTAAGAGACTCTCAAGAGTCTTCTCCAGCGCCATAATTCGAAAGCATCAATTCTTTGGCACTTAGTCTTCATGGTCCAACTCTCATGTCCATACATGATTACTGGAAGGGCCATAACTGACTAGACAGAACCTCTGTTGGCAAAGTGAGTCTCTGCGTTTCAGTCACAGCTTTTTTTTTTGGTCATAGATTTTAGCTCTACCCTATCTACCAGGATCTACAGTCAAATCTTTCAAAATTCTGTTAATGTTTCAGCTTGAGGCACACAAAATAATCACAAAACCATCTCATGCTTCTCAGAACAGAGAAAGAAACACAGGGGTCAAAGCCAAACGGACCTCAGTTTTCCCGGCACACGCTGTTTTACCAGGTGTCCTCAGAGCCGCGACCCAGTAAACACCATCAGGAAACAAGTGCTGACTGACTCTGGCTGAAACGTACATGTACATCCCCCTGCATGGGCAGTGTTTATTCATCTTCAAAATATTTAATGAAAACCCGTGCACCAAACACATCATCTCCCTGTAACCTTTCACAGCTTCAGGAGATGAGAATTAGAGCGAACACATTTAAAAGAGAAACTCCAGCCTGTCTAATGAATGGCAAAATCTGACATGTGCGTATGTCATAGGGGAGGCAGTTAGAACAGAGTCCACAGGGAGGCAGGAAGCAGTCACCCTGCCTGGCCCTGGGTCATCCTGAGCAAGACACACAATTTTCCCTGGTGATCTCTGCTCCCTGACTATGTCTCCTGCCCTAAACACTGTGTCATGGTCGTCTGTGGGAAGGTGGCTCGCTGATTCATTGTTTATGGCTTCGCTATATATATAATTTTGTGATCATCTAATATAGATGGTGTCAATACCTTCTTAGGTCTTTTTCCTGTTTTAATAAACACCTTAATGTGAAGATGGAGTATGAAAATACTTCCAACATGAAGCATTCAACATAGTCATGGCCACTTGTGTGGCTCCGTAATTACATGCTGCACAGAAAACACGCCTTAATCACAGGTCTTGGGCCGATCCCTTCACCCTAGATCCACCCTGGGGCTCAGAGGAGGGACTAAGTCTTTGTTCTTGGGGCAACTCTCTGTTCCTCAGTTTTTCTTCCCACAGGGATTTATATTAGCAGCTATTCAAACAGACCAAAAAGTGCTCTTTTTCCAAGCTAATTTAAAAAAAAAATTATATAGATCCTCCATTATATATTTTTAAAGGATGTGTGGGCAGATACAGGTTTGAACGGCTATGCATCGGTGTGCCTGGGGTGGCTATGTTTTCTGATTAATAGGGACAATCTGGTACTAAGCAAATGCCTAAATACAGCAGAACCACAAAAGACTCAACTAAAATTTTTAAAATCACTAAAGCCTGATGGGTTTAGACTTCCCAGGGGTCTTCCCAGGTGGCACTAGGGGTAAAGAACCCACCTGCTAATTCAGGAAACAAAATGAGATAAGGGTTCAGTCCCTGAGTCAGGAAGACCCCCAGGAGGAGGGAACGGCCACGCACTCTAGTGTTCCTGCCTGGAGAACCCCATGGACTGAGGAGCCTCACAGGCTATACACAGCATCTCAAAGAGTCAGACAGGACTGATGTAACTTACTGGGACAGCCTTTTTAATGTCTTATCTTACACTTTGCTAAAAGGTGTAGGTCATCTAAAAGGCATAAGCAGTCATATGTGGTGGACTAGATTCATCCTTGAGGCAGCAGATTTCACGATGTAGGGAAGAGGATATTTGGGTTGAACAAACGTTAAGCCCAGCTGTCTCAAAACCCTTGGGGAAATGTAAGAGGCCTGGGTCCCAGAGCTCTATCTTTCCTTGCCTACATTTCTGGTGAAGGCAGAGAAGCAAAGGACGAGGCCTTGGCCCTGTGAGCAGAGTTCAGGCTTCCTCTCAGGAGTGGGTGTCTCTTGGCCAGGTGGGCTGCCCCGGGAACTGGGAAGGTGGTCTGGATCGGGGTGAGGACCCTTTAGTTCAGTTCAGTCGCTCAGTCGTGTCTGACTCTTTGTGACCCCATGGACGCAAAGGCACGCCAGGGAGGACAGGGATGGACAGGGCTTCCTTTCCATCACCAACTCCCGGAGCCTACTCAAACTCATGTCCATCGAGTCGGTGATGCCATCCAACCATCTCACCCTCTGTCGTCCCCTTCTCCTCCTGCCTTCGATCTTTTCCAGCATCAGAGTCTTTTCCAATGAGTCAGTTCTTTGCATCAGGTGGCCAAAGTATTAGAGTTTCAGCTTCAGTATCAGTCCTTCCAATGAATATTCAGGACTGAACCTTAGCAACTGCTTATATTCTGAGCAGGGGAACCACTTTAATATATCTACCCTCTGAGCTGGCGCTCACCAAACCCAGATGATGGGCACCAGGCGAGGCCTGGGGTTCCTGAGACAGCACACACTGGCAGCCTCTGAGTCCTCCTCTTCCGCCACCTGCAAACCTGTGCTGAGTCCTGTTACCTGGTCTCACCTGTACGGCATGGGGCCAAGGGGCTGTGGGGCAGAGGGCACGGGAACTGGTGGGCGCCACCAGCAAGCGGGAAGAGCCACAACCTCCCAGGGCCTGGATGTGGACAGGGAGCTGAAAGAAGGGGCCAGGTCAGGAGAAATGCCCTGGACAGAGGGTGGTGGGGCCTCAGAGACTCTGCAACTTGGGCCTTAAGGGAAACGTGTCCCAATTTCATCCTCGCGTAGTGGCTGTGTCAGCGGTTACCCTGAGAATCAGAGGTGGAACTTACGACCTCCAGACCCGGGGTCTGGGCACTTCATCCATCCATTCATCCATCGTTGCTTCATTTGTTCTAAGAAACTGCATGTGAGTCTGAGTGTAACCCCTGGTCTCAATGGTATGTCCTTTTCTCACAGCTTTGAGTAGTGGCCCTGTGGGTTTATCTAAAGAAGGCCGTGTATCGTGAAAGTGAGAAAACACAGGACAGAACTGGACAAAGTGGATCAGGACGAATGGTTCTCACTTGCCAGTGAGCACCCCTGCTGAGCCCACACCGCCACAAGTAGAGGCCCTGTGACCTGCACGCAGGGCCCCCGCTCCCGCCCCTCGCCAAGCCCGCTGTCCACAGCCCGTGCCCCTGTACTCGCCCCGCCACATCTGCACGTTCAGCTCTGTTGCTGCACCCGCTGGCGCCTTCTCAGGTTCTTTCGGTGAGTTCCCACGCGGCTCCTCGCGTGTTCTCAGTGGCCCCTGGAGTTCATCACGCAGACTTTCTCAGGTTACCCTAACCTTAGCCTTTATGTTGAAATACTTGTTAACGGCATCCTCACCTCCACAGACTCACTGAATACATTCATTTTTTTTTTTTCCTGAAGGGCTTTACATTTGGTGAGAAGGGACAGGAATGTCAGGTAGGGGCGAGAGACTGAGAACCAACCCCTGCTCCCGGTAGTTGAGGACCACACCAGGGGAGAAAGAGGGCACTTGTGCACTCAGCGTGTGTGTACACGTGCACACGAGTGCGAGGGGCAAGGCTCTGTAGGATGTGTTAGGAAACTGCGATTTTATTCTGTGATCAACACCAAGTCACTGAAGAAATTTAAGCAGGAGCCCAGTATGACCAGGTTTGTGTTTCAGCTGCAATAAGAGGGTTAGAAGTGAGGCTGGGAGACCTAGTGGGGAGGAGACAAGGTGGCAACGGGTGAAGGAGAACAGGCCTGAAGGGTACCATCCGCTGCTGTTGTTCAGTCACTCAGTTGTGTCTGACTCTTCGTGACCCCGCCGACTGCAGCACGCCAGGCTTCCCTGTCCATCACCAACTTCTGGAGTTTGCTCAAACTCATGTCCTTTGAGTGGGTGATGCCATCCAACCATCTCATCTGCTGTTATTCCCTTCTCCTCCTGCCTTCAGGAGGAGACCCATCAGGGTCTTTTCTAGTGAGTCGGCACTTTGCATTAAGTGGCCAAAGTACTGGAGTTTCAGCTTCAGCATCAGTCCTTCCAATGAATATTTAGGGTTGATTTCCTTTAGGATTGACTGGTTTGATGTCCTGGCAGTCCAAGGGACTCTCAAGAGTCTTCTCCAGCACCACAGGTGCTATTCAGATAAAAGTAACAAAATGTGGAGGCTTCCCTAAATGTGGCTTCCAAAATGTGGCTCAGTGGTAAGAGAATCTGCCTGCCGATGCAGGAGATGTGAGTTTGATCCCTGGGTTGGGAAGATCCCCTGGAGAAGGAAATGGCAACCCAGTCCAGTATTCTTGCCTGGGAAATCCCATGGACAGAGGAGCCTGGTGGGCTACAGTCCATGGGGTTGCAAAGAGTCAGACATGATTTAGAGACTAAAACAACAACAACAACAAAACGTGGTGAGCATGCTCAAAAATCAAAAACAGCAGCATCATATGACCCAGCAATTCCACATCTGGGTGCACTTCCCAAAGCGCCCGGAGACAGAGCAGCTCTATTCACCCAGGCCCAACGGTGGAAGCAACCCGTGTCCACCAAGAGAAGGAGGACAACGAGCCGTCACCTATGCATGGTGGAGCGGGAGTCAGTTAACATGGAGGGAGGTCCTGACACAGCCGTCACCTATCCATGGGTGGAGCATGAGTCAGTTAACATGGAGGGACATCCTGACACAGCCGTCACCTATCCATGGGTGGAGTGTGAGTCAGTTAACATGGACGGACGTCCTGACACAGCCGTCACCTATCCATGGGTGGAGTGTGAGTCAGTTAACATGGAGGGACATCCTGACACAGCCGTCACCTATCCATGGGTGGAGTGTGAGTCAGTTAACATGGAGGGACATCCTGACACAGCCGTCACCTATCCATGGGTGGAGTGTGAGTCAGTTAACATGGAGGGACATCCTGACACAGCCGTCACCTATCCATGGGTGGAGCGTGAGTCAGTTAACATGGAGGGACGTCCTGACACAGCCGTCACCTATCCATAGGTGGAGCGTCAGTTAACATGGAGGGACGTCCTGACACAGCCATCACCTATCCATAGGTGGAGCGTCAGTTAACATGGAGGGACATCCTGACACAGGCTACAACAAGGATGAACCCTGAAGACATCATGTTCAGTGGATCAAGCCAGTCACCAAAGAAACATGTATAATTCTACTCACGGTCCTGAGAGGGGTCGAGCTCCCACACACAGAGGTGGAGTGGTGGGTTCCAGGGCTGGGGTGGGGGGAGTTAGTGTTCAGAGGCGGGGACAGTGAGAGCTGAGGGTGGACGGTGGGGATGGGGCATCATCAAGTGGATGCGCCTGACGCCACTGCCGCGCACTTCTCAGTCGTTCCGACGGGAAATTTCACGCTCTATGTGTATTATCACAGGGAGAAATTGCGGGCGGCAGTGAAGAGAGCCTCAGGTGTGCTGGCCATTTCGGGGGCAGCAAGTGGGGGGCCGTGTCCACTTACTTCTGGGAGGTGGTAGGAGCAGGAATCTGAATACTAGAGGCTTCGAGAAGTTGGGAGGACAGTCCAGTGAAGAGTCAAGTACTTCAGGAGAAGGATGGGCAGGAAAACCCCGGGAGAGGGGCAAGGAGACAGCCCCAGGTGGAACCCAGAGGAAAACCTACATTTCAGGTGGTTTTTCATGACCATCTCTCACTTTCCTAATTTTCACTTGGATTATAGAAAATGCCCCATTTCACCGATAACAATCATTTATCACCACATTTATAGAAGACAATTCCTGGGTTTTCTCTTTTAGCAGGTTTTGACGACACCCACTTATCTGCAGGTGATGTGGTAAGCTGGAAACTGCGGAGGGTTGCTTCAGTAAGTGTGGGGTATGAGTCAAAGCCCTGGGTGTAGAGGCCCCAGTGGCTGGTGGGCAAGAAATCTTGTTTCTCATGTTTCTATTTCCTTGTTTTTTAATGAAGAATTCAGAGTGAAAAGACCATGCTTTTAACTTTTTCAAAATGAAATGCAAGTACTGACCTACACACTATCCCAGAGAGAAAAAACTTGATAAATAATTTTCAGAGAGGTTAAATAAGGCTAAGGTTCCTAAGTGGATCTTTTCTCCTAAATACATCACTGGACTAGCAAAAAGACCACCTGCCACCTCATTAGGGGTTAGCATAAGGAGAAGCGGGAGATTTGGAATTGGCCTTCATTCAGAAAGGCCTCAAAATACACATAACCTGAGAACATCAGAGGCGGGGAGGACCTCAGAGACCACTTGTTTGCACCCACCTCAGGTGCAGGGGTGCAATGTCACCAAAGACAGAGACGGAGTCAGAATTCAGGTCCTGGCACAAAGAAGACACCCTGCAAGTGCAACACATTGCCTCTTCCAAAGACTCCAACCACAAACATCACTCTTGCCCTGGAAGGTCTTCACTTAGCCGACCATAAACATCACTCTCACCCCGGAAGCTTCTGTCTCAAAGCCAAGGATTAGCAAAAGGTAACTCAGTGGTGGCTGACAGCGACTTTCCAAATTCAACTCGAACTGGGCCAGGCCGGGCAGGGAAGACCTCAGCTGACAGGCCCATGACAGTCACACGGGCAGTCTTTCCGATGCAATGATTGAGTGTGAGCACAATGGAAGGACCCCCTTAAGACTCATAAGGGGCTCTGGTTTTACACTGAAAAAAGAGTGAAGACAGTCAAAATTGCTGCCACGATGCGCTTCAGGCACATGCGTCCTGCAGGGAGCTCGGGACGGGACTCTGCCCGGTTACTGACTGAGACAATCCTTCTGAGCATCGTCCATCCTGTCGTTACCGCTCCTGGGCACTGCCGCCAGCCCGGGGCCCTGCCCTGCCGCGGGGATGCCTGCTGAGTTCTTACCTGAAGCCCGGAGCCAAGCTCTCACACACCCTCAGCGCTTGGTCATGAAGGCAGAGCACAGCTGACCCACCCAGGCTCGCCTTGTTGGGAATATAAACAGATTTCTGAGATTCTTGTTTACTTTCCGGGCCAAGACTAAGTAAATAAACAGAGAACAGTGACAGCTCTCCTTCTTGAGACAGTGGGACAGGAAAAAAAAACCTTGGATTTTCTAAGAGTTTCTGATATAATGCCTGGACCCCGTATCAGCAGTCAATCAACGATCACAAACAGGGTGGGAGGTGGCGGCCAGTGCGTCTCAACGCGGCTGGCTCAGTGGACTCGCTGGGAGCCCAGCCCGCAGAGATGCTGATGGGGCGGGAGGTGGTGTGAACCGCAGACCCGGGGGCTGGAGGAGCACAGGGACTCGCTGAGGCCTCGCTCTGCTCAGAGTGGCTGCTCTCAGGCCACCCATGCCTGCGAGGCTACGACAGGGGGTGGCGGCTGGAGCAAGACAGGAATGAGAGTCCAGGGCTGCCCGTCGGCAAACACTGCTCCACGGCAGGTCGCCCGTACAGGCCTTTCCCATGAATAACGTGCACACTGAAGTCTAGTTGCAGACACACAAAAGTATCTCCTCGAAGAACAAATTGTACAATTATTCTTACTGTTCATTTGTATCAGTTAACTCTATCCTCCCCCACATCACCCAGGGCACACACAGCGTCGCACAAGGGGCCTGTGAGTCAAGTGCAAGTTGCTCAGTTGTGTCTGACTCTTTGTGACCCCCGTGGACCATACAGTCCAGGCAATTCTCCAGGCCAGAATACTGGAACGGGTAGCTGTTCCCTTCTCCAGGGGATCTTCCCAACCCAGGGATCGAACCCAGGTCTCCCCCATTGCAGGCAGATTCTTTACCAGCTGAGCCACCAGGGAAGCCCTAAGCTACCAGGGATTCTCATCGTCCAGCACATTCCAACTCCAGCCCTGCTGAAAAGCATCATGGCCCTGGCAGTGCTCAGGGGGTACTGGGCCTTTTGGGCTGACCTGAGTATTGGGTCACACTGCAATCCTTACAAATCATACACAACCAAATACAGAGACATTTAATCTCCATAGGCATGTTTTTCACACTGGAAATTAAGGTGTCTGGATTGGGGACTTGTGAAAAAAACTGAGGCACGAAGGCTCTGAAATTTTGGAACTAAAGATTAGCAAAATGTCCTTGTTCCTTCCACCTGGAAGGTCAGAGCAGCAAAAATCACAGACATTGAAGAAACTATCTTTAGAGATCAACAGTGAGTGACGAGAGACAAACTGTTGCTGTTCAGTCGCTCAGTCATGTCCTACTCTGCAACTTCACGGGCTGCAGCATGCCAGGTTTTCCTGTCCTTCATTATCTCTTGGAGCGTGCTCAAACTCATGTCCATCAAGTCAGTATGCCATCCAACCATCTCACCTTCCTGTCACCCCACTTCTTCCTGCCCTCCATCTTTCCCAGCATCAGGGTCTTTTCCAGTGAGTCGGCTTTTCACATCAGGTGGCCAAAATATTAGAGCTTCAGCGTCAGTCCTTCCAATGAGTATTCAAGGTTGATTTCCTTTAGGATTGACTGGTTCGATCTCCTTGCTGTCCAAGGGACTCTCAAGGCACCACAATTAGAAAGCATCAGTTTTTTGGTGCTCAGCCTTCTCTATGGTCCAACTCTCGCATCTGTACATGACTACAGGAAAGACCACAGCCCGTCTGTGTGATCTCACCAAGAGGAGACCTGGAGAGCACTGGACATCCAGCTGTGCCACAGGAGGGGCCATACTCAACTCCACCCTGGCGGAGGGGTGGGGTGGGGTGGGGATGGAGGTCCCTCAAGTCCAGCCGGCTTTCAGAATGAGAAGGGCTCAGAAGGAGATGCTGACACCTGTGAGTAACAAGCGCCCCCAGCCCAGCACACACAGATTGAGGAGGGCGGCTGTGGGGCCTCCCAAGGGGGCAGCGGCTTCTTGCCCCACAGTCCCTGCGGCTCTTTTGAATCCTTGGCTCTTGTTGCCCCAACTACTTGCCGAAGACTCTTCTCCTAGATGGAAGACCCTGGTCATTGCCTGCTTTCCTGGACCTAAATGTGGACAGGAGGCTCTGGCAGAGGTCTATCAAAGAGCCTAAAGCAGGTTCTTCCCTCCCCATCAGCCTCCCAAGTCTTAACACTGTAAGGGAACAGACAACCTCAAGTTTCCTTACACGGCAGGAAAAATAAAAAATCCAGACATAAGGAAGAAATGGATCAGGTTCTGAGCTCTGATCTGCTAAACGACCGTTAGTTCACAACCGGTTTTATTCAACAAAGAAACACGTTCTTAGTAAAGCAGAAGTCATGTCTCAGGGGATGGGAAGACAGAGTATCAGAGAAAAGGCTCAGGGGACAGAATGGAGTTAAACCAGAAAACCAGCACAAACCCAACCTCCACAGGAGGTTTTCAGGACAAAGTCAAGTGTGATCAATACACGGTTCTTTTTGCCCGGCTAGCCTGCAATTGTGAACACTGGGAAGTAAAGAACACGCCACGGGAAAGGTACATGAGAAAATAAGTCTTCCAGAGCCAGTGTTATTTGTAGCTTCATTTCACCAGGGTTCCTCTGCACATAATAGACACAATTGGAAAAAGAGTTGGACTTTATTTTCAACTCAGACTCAAGGACTTTAAATATATCATGCAACCCCAGAAATACTAATGGGCCCAGCACAGGCCACTGCCTGAACTCAGAGCTCAGGGACCACAGCAGGCCAGGTCCAATGCTGCCCGAACCCGGTAACACAGAGGGGCAGGCCCAATATTGTCTGAACCCGGTAACACAGCAGGGCAGGTCCAATTGCCCGAACCTGGTAACACAGCAGGGCAGGTCCAGTGACACCCGAACCCGGTAACACAGAGGGGCAGGCCCAATATTGCCCGAACCCGGTAACACAGCAGGGCAGGTCCAATTGCCCGAACCTGGTAACACAGAGGAGCAGGCCCAATGATGCCCGAACCCAGTAACACAGTGGGGCAGGTCCAGTGACGCCCGAACCCGGTAACACAGCGGGGCAGGCCCAATGTCGCCCGAACCCGGTAACACAGCGGGGCAGGCCCAATGTTGCCCGAACCCGGTAACACAGCGGGGCAGGCCCAATGTTGCCCGAACCCGGTAACACAGCGGGGCAGGCCCAACGTCGCCCGAACCCGGTAACACAGCGGGGCAGGCCCAATGTTGCCCGAACCCGGTAACACAGCGGGGCAGGCCCAACGTCGCCCGAACCCGGTAACACAGCGGGGCAGAGCCAATATTGCCCAAACCCGGTAACACAGCAGGGCAGGCTCAATATTGCCCAAACCTGGCAACACAGTGGGGCAGGCCCAGTGCTGCCCAAACCCTGTAACACAGCAGGGCAGAGCCAATATTGCCCAAACCCGGTAACACAGCAGGGCAGGCCCAATACTGCCCGAATCCGGTACACAGCAGGGCAGGCCCAATGCCGCCCGAACCTGGCATCACTGCAGGGCGGGCCCAACAGCGCCTCACAGGCAGCTTGGCCAGAAATGAAAGCAGACGCCTCGGCTTTGGGGCAAATCTGAGAATTCTCTGCCTTTCTCTTCAGATCCCTGGAGACATCACAGCCTGATTCTTCCAGCTGGGTACTGAGGTGATGATAAAGTCACATTTAGGCCCCGAGGGATGTGAGCACGATTGGGACTCATTCCCGAGGTGAGCTGGTCAGGAGCAGTTTCCTGTACAGCACCACTTAGTCACCGCCATGACTAACCCTCAGGAGCCGGAGGACTGTCTCCAGGACGCGTCAGGGTGAGGGTAGAGTGGGCACAGCTGACAAACGGAGGGAGCAGCTGGGACGTTCCGATGCTAACAGGAAAGAACTGGAATATGCAGAGTACTGTGATGCTTTCTCAGGAAGGGTGAGCAAACTGCAGAACTCCAAATCTGTACTGCAGAAAACGAAGACTGATATAAAGTGGTTCACAGCACAGAAACTACCCAAATTCAGTTTCTAGAATTTTTCTAGAAACTGAGGGCCAGTGTTTCTGAAAAGCTCTTAAAAATCTCCTATCAGCTCCTCACTAAGATGAGAGGTTAAGCAACACTATCGAGCAGACACAGTGCATGCTGCATACGAAGTGAAGATGCTCTAGCAGTCACCATTTAGTAGTAAAAAGAAACAGGTGGAGTTAATTTAATAGTATATTTTCTTCAATTCATCCTTTAAAATATATTGCCATATCAGATGCAATGACTATAAAATAACTGGACATTCTGTTTTCATTTTAAGTCTTGTAGTCCAGTGTATATTCTGCACCTGCAGACCAGCTCAATTCACTCAGGCCCCATTTCAAGTCTCATCAGTCCAGCAGTGACCACACTGGATGTTTAGATAAACAGACTTGCTAGGAGGCCATTACTGACCTGTCCTGCCACATGTGGAAAAGTGGCCTTGTGACAGCTGCCTGTGTCTAAACAAGTCCACAAGCAATGTCAAATGCTGTTTTGTTCAAATATCCTGCTATTTCAGTGGAAAAACACTTCTTTCAAAAGACATCTCTCTTGTCAGAGCTTCAGACCCCTGACACAGAGGCCTGCCTAACTCAGCTCGCCTCCCTCTGGGGGTCCAGCTGTGTTCCCTCTCCTGGCAGGGAACTTGGTGGGGGGGGTGGGTCTCAGATGCCCCGAGATACTTAACCAGGCTATAAAGATGGCACAGTTATGCTTCCAGGGCCTGCACACTCAACCATCTAGTATTTAACACAAACAAAATAATCCACAATGTGAAAACCTGATTAGGGAGATGCTGAACGTGGTCCCACCTCTCCCACCTCTTTTTAGCATCACCTGGAGGAAACTGCCTTTCTGTCTGCTCTGTTTATGAATGACACTGGCTTCCAAGAGAACGGCTCCCTTCCCCCCTCTCTAACCTGAGATCTTACAACACGGTCTGGGGAACTGAGGCGACCGATGCACCGTTATTTCTGAGTGACAGACGACATCCGCAGCCCCCGATGGATTAAAAAGGCCCAGGGATGCAGTGTTGAAGGGCCGGGGTGCCAGTGACCATCAGGGATTGCACCTCTTACAGGGCTGCAGGAAGTGTGGACGCAAGCCCTGCAGTCACTTCCAGGAGGACGTCCCGGTCGCCCACGAACGCCTACCTTTGTGGTTGAAGATGCCCTCCATCTCCATGCTGCTCCTGGAGTGGGCGATGCACAGGGAGCCACAGGGGACCAGGCCCTCGGCCGCAGGCGACCGGTCAGTGGTCCGCACCAGGCACCAGTCGGGTTTGTCATGGGGCCGCTCCAAGACTTCCACGGTCTGGCCGCGGCGGATGGTGAGCTCGGTGCTGTTGCAGGCCGTGAAGTCGTGGATCACCACGGTCAGCTCGCAGCCGCCGGACAGCTGGGGAGGAGAGGGCACAGGTCAGCCAGCGTGTCCCCACCACGGGCCTGCAGCAGGTGAGGCTGGCGCCCACTCCCAGCTGGAGGGAGTCCAGCTGCGCAGGATGCCGGCTGAGTGGGGGCCCTTAAGTTTCCAGTCCCTGAATTTACCTCCTTTCCAAACCAAGAGAATAGTGTTTACTTTTTCATATTCTAACATCTTTTCCAGTGTGTTACTCTCAGAACCTGAAGATTTTTTATATGAGTGTCCAAATATTCGCCTGAGACATATCCCCCTCCTACGGACAGGTGATTCTTGAACAACATGGGGGTTAGGGGTACTGATCCCCTGCACAGTCAAAAGAAATCTGTGCATAACTTTTGACTACCCCCAAACTAGAGGCCGACTGTCGACCAGAAGCCTTACCGATAACAGCCGACTAACACGTATTTTGCATGTCGTGTGCATTATGTACTGTATTCTGACAATAAAATAAGCTGGTAAAAAAGAAACCATTATTAAGAAAATCATGAGGAAGAGAAAATACATTTACAGCACATATATGTACTTATTGGAAAAAAAAATGCACCTATTATAAGTGGACCCACACAGTTTAAACCTGTTTGTTTACAGATCAACCTTAAGGTAAAGGGGTTCCCAGGTGGCTCTAGTAGTAAAGAACCCACCTGCCAACACAGGAGACATAAGAGACACAGGTTGGATCCCTGGGTCAGGAAGATCCCCTGGAGGAGGGCATGGCAACTCACTCCAGTATTCTTGTCTGGAGAATCCCCATGGACAGAGGAGCCTGGCGGGCTACTGTCCCTGGGGTCGCAAAGAGTCGGACACGACTGAAGTGACTGAGCACACAGCACAGCACACACAAGTACAAACTCTGCTCGCAGGCTTTTTGGGGGGGTTGTTATGAGATACGGTGATAAACAAGACGGAGTTCACCCCAGCCTGGTGAGCGTGGAGTGGCCTGGAGACGGCAGGCTCCTGCGCGCCTGTGCCGCCTGGACTGGGAGGTACCTGCAGAGCAGCGAGCCTGGGACCCCGAGACACCTCTCTCCCCAAAACCCTCAGAGCCCTCCCCAGACCCCACGGCATCTTCCCGATCCTCTGCCCCCGCCCCACCCCACACGCCAACACGCCCCTCCACACGCCACGTGGCTTGTGGCCTGAAAGGCCTTGCCCTTCTTCTCTCCTCTCAGCTTGCTCCTGTTTTCTGACCAAACTCCTCTTAAGTCTTAGGCCCCCTGAAGCCTACCTACAAACTCCATGAAGAGCACCAACTCCGTGACCATGCTCAGGAAACAAGGTGCAGGGCCTCTAGTGACCGTGTGCTGTCCACTGGCCCCAGACTGCACACTCTCTGGGGACAGCTCACCTGCATGCTCACCACCAGCGCCCCGTGTTTGGGCGGTCCCCTCTGGCCCTCCAGTCCGGCTGCCCCAGACTCAGGCTCCCCGGTGTGTCCCCCATCCCTGCGTGGGGTCCACACCACACCCTCCATGCTGCATCCCCGTCTCTCCAGAGCAGTGAGTCTGAGACATGACTCGTCCCGGGCTGCCTTTCAGGTACCGCCGTCAGTCGCATGCCTTCACCCTCCAAACACTGTCAGACTCTGGGGTGTCTGTCTGACTGCTCCCTCCCTCTGCACGCCCATGTGGCTCACTTCACTTGGATTTCTGCAGTGGTCTCCTGAGGGGCCCGCCTGATCCAGGCTTTCCTTGGAAAGTACCTGAACACTGCTGCCATATGCTCAGATACGCCGTCCTCCTATTCAAGAGTCATAGGTACACATTCCTGAGCAGAAGACTCAAAGCTCCTGTCACAGGGTCCCAGCCCACTCGCCAGGCACACTCCATGGCTCCTCGCGTGCCTAACAGCCCGAGCAGCCGTGTCCCCCGTCGGAGGCAGGTCTTGCTGCCCTGTGCCCACAGTCCCTTCTACTTTGAGCCCTCCCTGCCCAGTCTGTCTCATCTAAGTCCCTGTCGAGTCCCTCTGAAAAGTCGCCCCTCAGATGTGTCTACCATCCTTAGCAACTTTCTCCTTAAACAGATTATGCCTCCATCCTGACATGAGCCATGTCTCGGGTTGTATGTGTGTGTCTACCCTCGGCACAAGGAAACAGGTCTGTGTCGCTCTCCTGTGAATGTCCCAGCCGTGTGTGTGTGTGTGTGTGTGTGTGTGTGTGTGTGTGTGTGTGTGTGTGTGTGTGTGTGTGTGTGTGTGTGTGTCTGCCCTCGGCACCAGGAGGCAGGTCTGTGCTGCTCTCCCCGTGTGTGAGGGCACGCCTGGGCCTGTCCGAGGCACCGCTGAGACCCCGGGGCCGAGGGCCAGGCTCCTCCTGGAGCACCCTCGGGCCGGGCTCTGCATCCAGTGAGTGCTCATACACTTGCTGGAGTGAAAACGGTAAAACAGGTTTGCTCTATAAAGGAAGCCACTGTTTGCAAAGCAAAACAAAACACGGGCTTTTCCTCCGTGGCTTCGGGAAGGGAGTCTGCTGTGTGTGCGACGTGTGCCCGGTTTTCTGTCACCCTCTAGGCATCGGCACACAAGAACAAGACGGGCGGGCGGGGGCTGCGGCGGGCGCAAAGACACGTCCCTTTTGGCCCCCCGGCAGAGAGCTGGGAGCTGTGCCCCTCGCTCGGGCTCACGGCCCTGCAGAGACCGCGACCACCCGCTGCGTCTGCTGTGCTCCGTGCTCCCCGCTGCCCTCCTGCTCTAACCAAGCCTTTCTTTCCAGAGCAAGTTGAGATAGAATAAGAAACACATGTCCACTACACAACCTCAGAAAGCAAAACAAAACAAAACTCATCCAAAATAAAGCTTAAACGTCGATGAAAGGAACTCTCTTTGCTAGGCCGCAAAGGACTATTTCCACCAGTGACTGACAACCCTCCCCACCTAAAATTTAAAAACTTCTCTCTGGAAAAACCATGTTGAATTTCTCCTGCTTCTCTGCGAACAATTGAAGGGGCTGATGTTACAAAGTTAAGGGCAGAGGCTCAGTCTGCAGAAGAATTTCCCTCGTAAAAAAAAAAAAAAACAAAAACCCCACGTTATAGAAGCGGTTAATCCCTGTAACGAAAAGGAGGAATGTTTCCCATCCCAGGGAAACGTGACCCATGGACAAGCGGTGGTGCGGAGCCCAGCTCACCAAGCACCCCCCAGGCCTGCACTTCCTATGGCCCTTTCCCTTGGCTGAGCTCTCCCTGGGCCTGACGAGCCACCACCCAGGCTCCACCCTGGGAAGCTCAACTTCAGACACTGCCCCCTCATCACCAGCCTGTGCCGGCCTCCTTCTCCATTGCAGGGGATTTCTCAGGCTGCTGGAGGTTCTGTCGTGGGGGCAGGGTGAGAAGAGAGGACGGGGGTGGGGGGGGGGGCGGCCCAGAGGGATGGAGCTGGACGCTCTTTCTGGCTCCGAGTTCCAGCCCCTCGCGCAGTAATCAAAACTATTGGAAACATCTGTGCCCTTGACAGGGCCTGAGAAATAAAAATCAAGCCTGTTCTGACAAAGAACTGCATACTGAGTCAAAATTCTTTTTCAAAGGCTTTAGGGAACTTAGTAACAAAATCTTGTATCAGAAGAATATTTTAAAACAGTGCTAGAATTATCATCAAAAAAAGAAAATCATGTCTTCTCAGCACTGCCCCTAAGAATAAGCTGAGTTTTCCCATAAGAATCGCCTGCATGAATTTATAAGAGGATTAAGTGGACATTTTCTAGTCCAGAGAAGAGACAACCCGTTAATTTCTGTCTCAGTGTTCACGTTTGAATGTTTTAAACTTATTCCAAAGCTCGTCTTTAAAACCAGGCTTGTTAATTTAAAAAAACAAACAAACAAAACAAAAACTTTTTTTTGTATGAAAGACTTAAAATAACTATTTTGAAGTATCAATGCAAGTCATTACAGCCTTTCAAGTAGAATTAAACTCCCAGTAAGAAAAAGTTTAGGCTATATATTATACATAATTATATATATATATATTACATCATTAACAGGTCTTTCCTTACCAGTGATATTTCTACCCCTAGTGACATAATTTCATCACTATGTTGAAGGAGTTACCATTCCATTTATCTAGTTTAGAAATTCACTTTTCCTTTTCAACCACATTTTGTGAAAGTTTTCACCTTATCTTTTTCATATCTATATATTTTACGGACTTGTATCATGGGCTCCTTACCACACGCAGTTTAGGATTGTAATTTATGAAAATCTCAATCCCCATGGCATATGGTAACTCTTGTGACATTCTCATTAAAAGATATTTTTCCCCACTATTTCTGTTTTTCACCTTAAAAAAATTACATGTGATGATTAAAAAGCATGGTGGTAAAATGGTCTTAATTGGAGCAAGGGCCCGCGGATACTTTATAATGAAATGCCTCCTCCAAGACCACCTGTGTCCTTCTGAAAGGGCGGCCAGGGGAACTCCAAGGACCCAGATGCCTGCACACTTGGCAGAATCAAACCAGAATCCCTTTGCCTGAATTCTCTCAATGACCGAAAATGAGTAAGTGGCTGCTGTTTCACCCAAAAGGAAGAAACACTTGCAGCGTCCCAGGGACCGAACCCAGGACTCCTGCACTGCAGGCGGATTCTTTACCCTGTGCTGCAGGCACGCAGACCTTCCACAACCGCCACACAGAAGAGAACTGACTTTTTACGTTTTCTGGAGAAACCATGTTTTACGATTTTCCTTCGCCTGAACCCAGGCAAGGACTAAGTGAAGCGGAGCCGTGGCTGGGGGCTTCTCGCCCGCCCGTTGGTCTCCAGCAGCCCCTCCCTAGAGCTCTGCAATGAGGCCTGTTTGTATTCCAAGAACACAGCTTGGGAGGACAACAGCCAGCCCCTGGCTCGAATGACCAGCTCCCAGGTGAGTTGTGGGCCAGGCTCCGCCAGAGGAAGAGGGGCTCTTGACTCACGCGAGGGTGGTGTAGCCCTTGCTGCAAGTGAACCTGCTTCCAGAACCTCAAATTGGCTGCAGGTGGGTGTCACACCAAATTTCTGAGAGCGCTTCAGAAGGAGGAGGGACGCAGGCTAATAAAAGCCACCTCCCCTCCAGGGCAGAGAGTACAACTCGCAAAGTCACATCCTCCAGCCCAGTACAACGCGGGCGCTTAGAAACCACACTAAGGGGCTTGCGGTTCTGCAGGAGACTCACACAGAGCAGAAAGTGGTCCCTCGGCTGAAGGGGATTGGAAAGGATGGCTCCATCACGGTTACAAGAGACAGGCCACACCGGCAGCCAGAACAACCCCCGCAGGACACGCCTTACCCAGCCTCTCATCCACCCAGCAGCTTGCTCCCTGGGCCACATGGTGGAGACCTGAGGCTTGGACTGATCAGAGGCCATCCTAACCATGTGGCCACCAGGCCCCCTTGCTCACCCCAACCCCAAGGCCAAGTTCACAGGACAAGCCGTCACAAAACCTGCTGCTGGGTTTCTAAGATGACCACTGTAAGCCTCTCGCACATCCGGGTGAAAAAAAGAAATCTGCGAGAACTGAAAAATGCAAGATGGCAAAAATGCTGTGTTTCTCACCACCCTCCCCCTGCCAAGAGAAAGAAGTGGGGAGAGGGGGAAGCAAAAAGAAAACATAAAGAAATCTATGAGAAAAAGCTTTTCCCAAAGTAGCAGCTTACCAAATCCAGCATTTTATTTAGGAAAGAAACTCTGGGTATAGTTTTTTTTTTTTTTTCAGGGAGGTTAACCCTTTGCCCATTACTAATGTGATCACAAGCGGTTTTGACTTTAAAATAACTCTTGGAAGTCTTCCTTGATTGTGACACACGTGAGATGCAACGGACAGTTACGATGTCAAGAAGCTCAAACTTCCCTGATGGTGCAGTGGCTAAGAGTCCGCCTGCCAACGCAGGAGACATGGCTTCCATCCCCAGGCCAGGAAGACCCCACATGCCTTGGGGCAACTAAGCCCATGTGCCACAACCACTGAACCTGGGCTCTGGAGTCAACGACTGAAACCCGAGCACCTGAGAGCCTGTTCTCTGCAACAAGAGAAGCCACTGAAATGAGAAACCTGGGCACTTGGCAACGAAGGATGGCCCCTGCTTGCCACAACTAGAGAAAGCCTGTGCAAAAGCAAGGAAAACCCAGCACAGCCAAAAATAAATGAATAAAAAGGTTAAAACAAAAGCATGCCAAGAAGTTCAATTGGAAAGATGTATTTGAAAAGGCAAACTTTAAGTGTGAAAAAGCCAGGCAAAGCAGAGAGAAGACAGCTCCCGGGTTCCAGGCTTCTGGGCTCTGAGCTCTGCAGAAGCTGGGTCCATGCCACACTTGCCCTCACTCTGAACATGTCAGAACCAGAGGCACAGGACCGTGCTGGGCAGGTGCTGAGAGCTGAGCTGCGGGACAGGACTAAACAGCTTCGTTGACTGAAAAGCGGGAAGAGGAAGGAAAGTCAGGAAGCAGACAGCTGGACCCACGCGTGCTATTTTCAGTCACAGGCCTGGAAAGCAAGACCACGGGAGGGCAGGGAGCCCAGAGGCGCCTGCTCGCTGTGTTTGCTGAGTGAGCAGCACTTATCCACAAACACTCATTTGAAAGGCCTCTTTCTTTATCCCCTGAAAACCTAAGGTATGGCAGGCAGGTAACCAGCTGACTGGTCCCTCCCACAAAAGAACAGGCGGAATAAACCTTTCGCCTCAAGTTGGAATCAAAGATGGGCCACCGTCGTCAACAGTGACTTTGATGGGCACCGTAACCTTTATGTTGAAAAGCACTTCTTGATCCGCCACTGGTTTTTGAAATACTTCTGTTGCCGTTATGCCTGAAGTTGTACTTTTGAAATAAATCTGCCTTTTCTTAGAACTGAGGCACTCTACCCTAGCGTGGGGGGAACTTTGTTTTTCTGATTGAGTAACTCAAGTCAGCAAAGACTGCATTCGTTTTGTGGCTTTATGGGTGCACTTAAGAAACTTGTTAAAAATTATAAAAAGCCACCATCACTTGGAAAGATAGAGGGAACCAATGCCAGGTGCCACCTTCGCCAGGCTGCTGGCGGGGAGGGTGCCCCCTGCTTGTTCCTGCAGGGCAGCAGCTGGCCTGGGCTGCACAAGGGGTGATGGCCTCATATCTGGGGATGCACGGATGAACCTCATGAAGAGCACGGAGTCACCACCCTACACGTGTGCAGCTGATGTGGTAGGACTGAAGAAGTGGTTGGGAAAACGTCTCAAGCGAGACTCTCCCCTTCTTCAGAGGCTGCCCATTCGGTATGTGGTCAGTGTTTACTGCTGAGACACCAAGATGCGAAAGTCCAGGTGCTAAATCTTAGCAGTTTACCTTTCGCACAGCTTCGAGCTTCCAACAAACACAGCTTCTAAATCCACTGCAATCAAGAGTGCTCAGCTAATGGACAAGGAAGTTGTGGTACAAATACACAATGGGATATTACTCAGCTACAAAAAGGAACGCATTTGAGTCAGTTCTAATGAGGTGGATGAACCTAGAGCCTGTCATACAGAGTGAAGTCAGTCAGGAAGAGAAAGACAAATATCGTATATTAACACATACATGTGGAGTCTAGACGGAGAAGGCATGGCAACCCACTCCAGTACTCTTGCCTGGAAAATCCCATGGACGGAGAAGCCTGGTAGGCTGCAGTCCATGGGGTCGCTAAGAGTGAGGCACGACTGAGCGACTTCACTTTCATGCACTGGAGAAGGAAATGGCAACCCACTCCAGTATTCTTGCCTGGAGAATCCCAGGGACAGAGGAGCCTAGTGCGCTGCCATCTATGGGGTCGCACAGAGTCGGACATGATTGAAGCGACTTAGCAGCAGCAGCATGGAGTCTAGAGGGCTTCCCCAGTGGCTCAGAGGTAAAGAATCAGCCTTCGGTGCAGGAGTTGCAGGAGATCCAAGTTTGATCCCTGGGTCAGGGAAGATCCCCTGGAGGAAGAAATGCAACCCACTTCAGTATTCGTGCCTGGAGAATCTCATGAACAGAGGAGCCTGGTGGGCTACAGTCCATAAGGTCTCCAAGAGTCAGACACGACTAAAGAGACTTGGCATGCACGTGTGGAGTATAGAAAGATAGCACTGATGATCCGACTTGCAGGGCAGCAAAGGAGACACAGACATTTTGGACACAGTAAGGGAAGGAGAGGGTGGGATGATATGAGCAAATAGCACTGAAACATATACATGCCGTATGTAAAACAGATCCCCAATAGAGGTTCAATGTATGATGAAGGTAACCCAGAGCCAGTGCTCTGTGACAGCCTAGAGGGGTGGGATGGGAGGGAGGTGGGGGGGCGGTTCCAGAGGGAGGGGACACATGTACACCTGATGCCGATTCACGTTGATGTACAGCAAAAATCATCACAATAATTATGCTCTAATTAAACATTTTTTAAAAATAAAACAACAAAAAAGTGCTCAGTAAGAGGCCACTGTATAGCAATTGCAAGAGCAAATAATGAGTGGCTGAGAAGGAGGCACTTTTTCAAATGAAGACACAGTCACAGCTAAAACCTATGCAGCACTCAGGACATGCAAGGCATTGTTCTACACGCACAGTTTTAGTACAGCCCTAGAGTGGGGAGCAGTATTGTCCGCTTTTACAGATGAGGAAACAGGTGCAGAGGCTGCTGAGAAGCAGAGCTCAGAGGCCTGGCTGGGGAGCCCCACCCTGCTCAGTCGTGTCCGACTCTTTACAACCCCATGGACTGTAACCCGCCAGGCTCCTCTGTCCATGGAATTCTCCAGGCACGAATACTGGAGTGGGTTGCCATTTTCTTCTCCAGGGATCTTCCCTGACCCAGGGATTGAACCTGCGTCTCCTGCACTGCAGGCAGATCCTTTACCGTCTGAGCCACCAGGGAAGCCCAATCATCTGCTGCTGGTCATTAAAGACTTTGCTTACCCTACTCTTGTTACCATTTGGGCAGAGTCAGGACTCTGATGCCTGGGAATTGAAACTATGTGCTGTCAATGGAAAGGCTTCCGGATGGAGTGACTCAATTTCATGCCTATGCGGGCAAACCTACAGGAGGCCCTGGGAGGTTCTGGCAAACCCAGCCCATGGGGCAGAATCTCTGAGTCAAGGCTGCCTCTTGCTTCTAGCAGCTTCGGGCAGAGGGGAGAGCATGAGCTTAAGGGGATTGGCACATAGGCCAGGGATGTGAGCAGTGAGGCTGAATGCAAGCGGGAGGCACTTCCTAAGTAGGCTTGACGCAGTTTTCCTTTCTTAAAAACATGAATCCAGCCACATTTTAAAACGTACTGGCATTAATTACTTTATATGCTGCCGCAGAACTATAATCTGTGTAAACCTGTCCAAGTTCCAACAGTGGAGACTGTCGCTTCCCAGAGGTTTATTGACTTTTTAAACTGCATAAAATTTCATATCCCCAACGTAGCACTAAATACACTTCATGAAAAATAACTGAAACCGTTTATTTTTCTAAATGTGTGGACTTACACATTCACATCCCAAGCTTAGGGCAGAGCATGCCAAGTACCAACCTCAAGTGAACGTCTCGCTCATTACAAATAAGACCTGCATGGCCTTAGCCCTGAAGAAAGCTCACACCTGGCCCCCTGCTGGCCTGGGCCCCTTTCCCCCAGGCTGCCCTGGCTTGCCTTGGCTACTTTTTCCATCCCGACTTCAAGATGCTTTGTTCTATGCTGCTGCTGCTGCTAAGTCACTTTAGCCGTGTCCGACTCTGTGTGACCCCATAGACGGCAGCCCACCAGGCTCCTCCATCCCTGGTGTTCTCCAGGCAAGAACACTGGAGTGGGTTGCCATTTCGTTCTCCAATGCATGAAAGTGAAAAGTGAAAGTGAAGTCGCTCAGTCATGTCTGACTCCTAGCAACCCCATGGACTGCGGCCTACCAGGCTCCTCCGTCCATGGGATTTTCCAAGCAAGAGTATTGGCATGGGTTGCCATTGCCTTCTCCAGCTTTGTTCTATAGTAGCTTATATCTGACCCTCATATTTTTCTTTTTTCCTTATATATATACATTTTTGTTATAGGAAGCAATCCACAAGACTAATAAAGAGGACAGAAGGAAAAAAATATTAAAAGCTGCTTCTTTAATATGCTAAAAGTACTTAGCTTGTACTCAGCTTGAGTGTGAAATAACAGGATGTAGAGTCGCCAGGTAATTAAATGCACATTCTGTTTCTGGCTCCCCACTCCACTGCTGGGTGGCCTGTGAGGGTCACCAGGCCTCCCTCGTCCCCTCGGTGCCCCGGAGGCTTTTCCTCCCTACCTCGGGGAGGCAAGCTCAGGACAAATGAGGTAAGAATCTGGCAAGCGTCTGATTCCTTTGGAACCCAAATCATAATTTCATGAGATCACTTTATCAGCACAATACCATTGAGATGAGCAGGAATCAGTGCTGAACTTACATCTGAGACAGAGAGATGGCCTATTTCAAAACCGACATTTCAAGGAAAGAAAGGTCCTCGTGGGGACCCGTGGTCTGCATCGGCTAACAGCGTCCCCTGGAAAGCGGGGGTCTCCAGCAGCCCCTCCTTCACAGACTCATAACCTTCTGCGCCTCGTCTGAGAGTCACTACGGCACTGGGCAGATAACTTTTCCTCAGAATTCTCCAAGAGGCCAAGTCAAAAACATCCCCCCACCCAGTTTCTGAAAGGGAACCAAACTCCATGATAACAACTAACTCATAACAGACATCGTAAATGAGGTCCAAGAGGCAGAACATGGTTAAGTAATTGCGCTTGCCAGATCTATCTGCCTCTGTCAGCAGAGGCTGTTTAAACTTGAAATATGGAGGGTGGGAAGAACCTCGATACATACGAAAAGTTAACTGCCTCAGAGATAAGAGGAGGGTTTTCTGGTTAAGCCCAGTTTAGCACAACAGTGCATTTTACAAACTGATGCAGAAAAGGAGGCCGTTTCCTAAATGTATCCCCCCGAGTCATCGACTGACCCTGAAATGTTCTATCGGAGAAGTACAGACAGGCAGATGGCTGCAAGAAGAAGGCGGAGAACACACGTGTGCAGGCACATGCGTGTGTGGTTGCAGACATGGGCCGTGCCCTGTATGAGGCTCCAGGGGTGTGGCCCCTCCAAACCCCACACTCAGAAGCATCCACGCGGCTTGTTCTCCTCAGTGCAGAGCCCAGAGTGGAGGGAGACAAGCCCCTGCAGCTCCACGGCCTGAGGAGGACACGTCAGCCCTTTCACGTACTTCTGAGCCTACTGAAGACCTGTGGCCTCAATGAGGGGCATTAAGTACACGCCACCTCCACTTCAGTCAACAGCTTTGGCGTGTCACTGCCCATGCTTCAGAGTCATGAGGACATTAGGCTGAGAATGAGGCCACCGCCTCCGCAGCCCTGGGGCCACGGGTGGAGGACTGACGACAGGCCGCCTCACAGAAGTGGCCCTGGGAGCGGGTGGGGGCTTCTGAGCCAAGGAAGGAAGTTTTGAGATGGGGTATGAGAGGCGGTAAACCAAAACTGGTGAATTGCCTTCAGGGATAAAATACTTAGGAGGCGGCTCTTTAATAATCCTAATACCCCAGTAGATCCCCAGTGTAAAATGACTAATTTCTGCAAACCCATGCTTCTGTGAGTGGTTGATTCCTTCCCTCTCATAAGGTACTAGAACTTGCTGCCTTAAAAGCAACAGTTCCTAGGATAATGCCGTATTTTTTCTACAGGAGCTGTGCAGGCTCGATTCTGAGTTCCTAGAACAAGTGAACAAGTTCCAAGCAGAACAAGTGAACCCTTCCCAACTCCAGGATAGAGCTTTATTTCTGAGGTAAACCTTCTGTGGACTCCAGTCAACTGCAGGTCAGAGGACAGGGCCCCCGGTTCTGTGGGGGGCCAGAGCCACGGCCTGGTGCCGGGCAGCTGCACTTCAAAGTCGGGGGCTGGAGAACTAGGAGCCCCCCTTACCAGGTGCAGGGATTACTTCCCAACTCTCACCACCACCCATCCAGACAGAAACCACCAGAGAGAAACAAAGTTGCCTTTCTTCTAGAACTGATCTCTGGAAAACACCTTAACATCCTTTCCAAAAGGCAGAACTTTTTACACTTATGTTTCTCTGGCAATTTCACTCAAATAACTTATTTTTAGAATAGACTTTACATACACAGGTATATATGAATAGCTAGCCCCTTGTTTTTATAGAATCTTAGTTCCCGGTCCAGGGATTGAACCCACACCCCCAGCAGGGAAAGTGCTGCATGGACACCTGGCCGCTAGGGAATTCCCTAAGTACACTTATAAATTCAGATAAACACAGACCAGATCCATGAGAGAATATCTGGTAAGACTGTGACTTTGGGGCCTGGTGGGCCCCCAGCGGGGGTGTGATGCTCAGTCAGCCTCAGGGGGTCTGTGAGTGGGTCTGGATGAAGGCGGCCGGTCCCCTCTGCATGAGCCTCGGTTATTTCGGACTTTTCCTTCAGGTGGAAGTCTTGTGCGACTATTTAGATAACCTAATTACCTCAAATTTTTTTTTTTTTTTAAGAAAATACTCGGGATTACTCTAAAGAAAAATGTCCAAGTTCAGTTTATTTTCTAAACCGCAAGACTACGCGTGGGGCTGCAGAGAGAGGCTATTAGGCACTGAATGCATGAACAGCTCATTTATCTTATTCCTCGTTATTACCACTGGCGAGAAATACTTGCTAAATGTAATACACTGAGCTGGGAACAAAATCAAATGAGACACTGTTTTTTTTTGTTCTCCAATCCTGATACTCAAAGCAGTCTAAGTTCTGGGACTTATTACTTACTGAAGTCAAAAAGGAGGTCGGGAAAGAGCTAATTACTCGAATTAGAAGGATTCTGAAAAAATGAAAGTGGTGAGGAAAACATTTTTAAACCTACTTACTTCTGTCCTGGAAACAACAGTCAATACCGTGAATTCTTCTGCAAAGCTGAGTGAGAAAAGAGCCACGTCTGGGCCCCTGAGACCAGCTGCTGGGCTCTCTCCTCTGACAGCAGTCGCTCCCAAGAGACAGGAGGTCGGGGCGGGGAGTGGGCTGTCGCTGAGCGCAGACAGACCCTAGATCCTGGGACTAAGGACCCGCGTGGGGAAGTCCAGGGTCAGACAGGGAGAAACTACCTAGGAATCCTGAACCGATGGCAAGATCAAGGAAGCCCCTGAGTGAGTGAGTGGAAGTCGCTCAGTTGTGTCCGACTCTTTGCGACCCCATGGACTATATGGTCCATGGAATCCTCTAGGCCTGAATACTGAAGAAGCCTTTCCCTTCTGCAGGTGATCTTCCCAACCCAGGGATCGAACCCAGGTCTCCCACATTGCAGGCAGATTCTTTACCAGCTAAGCCACCAGGGAAACCCAAGAATACTCGAGTGGGTAACTTATCCCCTTCTCCAGCGGATCTTCCCAACCAAGGAATCAAACTGGGGTCTCCTGCATTGCGGGCGGACTCTTTCCCAACTGAACTATGAGGGAAGCCCAACAAAACTCCTACTTGCTGTTAAATAATTTGTTTCAAGAACCTGGTCTGGTCCTCTAGCAAGGGAACCAGGCAGGTGTTCCTCTTGGTAGGGACAGAGGCCTCTGTGGACATCGGCGCCCTCCGCTGGCTTTTGCAGGGTCCTCTAGTCACCTGTGTATCACATAAGCCCAGGCGTCCAGCTTCTCCCATTGGTTTGTTTTGTAGGTTTATTGACTTTATCAAGACAGGATCATGGGACTCTGTAGGCCACTGCTGTAGAAGTGAATCTAGACTTCTCTGATGCACATCAGACCCTCCCTCCTGGTGGTCAGCACGGGTGCAGGCCCAGCCTGGGGCCTCCTGGTGGTCAGTCCACGGTCACGCAAGGCCTCGCCCACCCTCTGCAGATGCCACTGCTCCTGCTTCAGTCAGAGCAGCCCCGCTTTTACGCACCAGGGCTCTGTGTAAGATTTAATGTCAGACAATAGGGTCTTCTGCTTGATATAAAATAAAAAAGCTTAAACACACATCCTTAGGACACTCGCACAGAGAACCATGCAACGGCACTGGAGAGGATGAATGACTGTTTCCTGAATCCTCAGGGTTCAAGTCCTCTCATCCTGACACTCCGTCTTTGCTCCTGGCGCCCCTGGTAACCCGTGGCAACTGTCTGAAACGCTGATGAGAAACTGTCCTTTATCAACAAACCGGAGACTGGCTACACGCGCCTCCCCAAAGAAAGGGCCAGCTCCCGCTCACCTTGTCACTGTCCAGCGTGTTCTGAGACGTCCGGGAGGCAATGGAAATCGTATCGGGCTGGCTGCTGCCATCTCCTTGGCTGTCCAAATCCTCTCCATCCCTGGAGACACAAAGATGCAGATTCCTGACACTGCTGGGTCTGCGCCTCATGACTGGTGACGAGTGTCCATCAGACAGTGGACACAGAACAGATTTGTTCAAAGAAGTGGGAATTGGTCTGTATGACTGCAGCTGATATTAACATTGATGACAGCCGATCACTCTTCAGTGACAGGCTTTGGGCTGGACTGGGCTGTGTGTCTACTACCTACCACTGCACTTAGTTCTCCCGGATCAAATACAGCCGAAATGGTCAGTGCCATCTGAGAGACAAGAAGCAAATGCGTGTAGATGCTATACAACTCGTCCAAGGTCACAGGCACTATTCACACATGCACACGGATTAACGGCTGGAAAAGGAAGAGAGAACTAGGGATGTGCATGTAGACTTTCACTGGCTTTAAGGTGAAGGAGGCTGTTGTCTTCACGAAGCCATTTCATTAGGAAGAATGATGATATGTGTGAATTGTATTTAAAAAGAACATTGCTCAAAATGTTTGAGAAAAATGATTTCTGAAAACTAGTAAGTTAACATTGCCTTGTTACTGCCCTTAAATAAATACCAACTTGGAAAAACGAACCCAGACACTGACCTCCTTCCCTTCTGTCTCGTGGCTGGAGCTGTTTTGGGGATGTGGATGGGCTCCTTCAGGGCGCCTTTCAGGTGGATGGTCCTTTCCTGGATCACCTCCCGGATATGCTTGATCCAGTCCTGCTTGTTCTCAATACTGGAGGCCTGGACAGAGGGTGAGAACTGGTCAGGGTACTGCGCTGACCACACTCAGGTGCCCACATTCCGTGAGTTGTTCATTTAAAACATAACTTTTCAGCAGAAAAGCAACCATCTCCTGTATTTAATGTGCCACCCAATAAATGACCCTAATTTTGAACATTCTGTCATCCGGACCATTTTCATTCTGTATAGCATTGATGATATTCCAGATCTCTGAATAGTCTAGCAATCGATCACTCCCCAGCCCCAAGACTTTTTAAGCAGCCTTGGGTAAATTCTAGGAAAACAGAGCTGCCCCCAAACCCAAATGTCCTGAGGTCCTTTAGGCAGACAAGTGGCCCGTGGCCCTTGCAGCACCAGGAGCAACCTGAACCAGTGGCCCCCAACCCCATCCCTCTTGCCACCTCACCCCTTGGACTCATGATCAACAGGTGCAGCTGCACCGATTCTCCACTTGCACCCGTTCCCCACCCCCACTCGCACCCTGTGGAGTAGAGGCCTCCCTAATCCTCCTGCCGTAAAGGAGGACCCGCAGCCTGGACACGTTAGAAATGTACCCAAGGTCACACTGCCAGCAGGTGAAGAGGCCAGCATTCCTGGGGGTGGACATCCACACACACCCATCCCCTCAAACTCTGCCTGAATCCACCATGCGTTAGGCTGCTGGGATAAACCAGGGCAGCCTACTGTAGCCAGTGACATATGGTGGGCTTCCCTCAACTCCACTGCATCGCTGGACAAAGGTTCTCTGGAAAGGACGCAGCACAGACACTCAACAGGCACTGACTGAATGCACACATATGGCATCAGAGTTTCCAGATTTTTCTTTTACGGTGCCTCAAAGGAGGTAGGCTTTTTTTTTTTTTAATTTCCCCCTCCCTTTTTACATGACCTGGGCCTTAGCAACAGTTTTTAATTTCCTTACGGAAAACATCCACCTCCTATGATATAAGCATAATTCCCTGAGAATGATTACAACAATCGTCAGTGGGACGATGCATGAGATCAGGCAGGGAGGGGAACCCAAGCAGTTTCTCATGTTGGACCTTGTTTTTGTCAAGCCCCATGCTGGGAAAAGAAATTAAGACTGAGAACTCTCTTTCTAAATAACATATTTTAACTGGAGGATGTGTCTTTTCAGTTGAGGGAAATAAATGAAGGACAGAAAGAGCCTCTTGCTTCTCTTCCCAGATCCCAGGCCAGGAGAGCAGTAAAACCCACCTCTCCTGGGGAGGGAGGCAGAAAGATTAGGCAGCTGGGGAGTCTGTGCATGAAGTAAGTGTCTCAGGATGGAAACTGTGAACGATACGGAACTGTTGGAATTTACACGCCTGATACAGATGTTTGGGAGGTTAAACAAAGGGAAGTGACTGAGCAAGAACATCTGGCAGGGTTTCAACCGCAGAGGAGACCCATACCACGGTTCAGCAACAAGAGGATCCCAGTCATTTAAATAAAGCAAGCCGAGTATTACATTTATGGAGAGCAATTCTCCTAACCTTGAAGAAATTAAACGCAGAAAAAAAGGTACCAATTTTTCAGAAACGGTAAAACAAAGATAACGCAGCTGGAGGACTAAGTAAACCAGTCAATCCTACAGGAAATCAACCCTGAATATTCACTGGAAGGACAGATGTGGAAAGTGAAACTCCAATACTTTGGCCTCCTGATGCAAAGAGCCAACTCACTGGAAAAAGACCCTGATGCTGGGAAAGATTGAAGGCAGGAGGAGAAGTGGGCAACAGAGGATGAGACAGCTGGATGGCATCATCGACTCAAGTGGCCACGGGCCACTTGTCTGCCTAAAGGACATGAGTTTGAGAAACTCTGGGGGACAGCAGAAGGCAGGGAAGCCTGGCATGCGGTGGTCCCGGGGTCACAGAGAGTTGGACACAGCGTAGCATCTGAACAACAACAAAGGTCCCACTTGGTTAGGAGAAGGGAAAAACCTGTTTCATACTCTCAGTAGTCTCAATCTGTTTAGGAAAGGATTTAGAAATAAACTTCTCCTTTTCAGACCATAAAATGAAAAACAGTCATCATTTTGTTCTACAGCTACTAGGCCATCATCACCACTGCCGTTGCCACGGTTACTGTTGCCACCGCTGCCACTGGGCCTCCCTGGCAACTATGACAGTGACGTGGGAGTCCTGCAATGCAGGAGACCCAGGTTCAAGCCCTGGGCCAGGAAGATCCCCCGGGGAAGGGAATGGCCACCCACTCCAGCATTCTTGCCTGGAGGACTTCATGGACAGAGGAGCCTGGCAGGCTACAGTCCCTGGGGCTGCAAAGAGTCAGACACGACTGAGTGATTGACAGTTTCAGTTTCTCACCACCACCGCCACCATCTCCAGCTTCCCTGGTGGCTCAGCTGGTAAAGAGTCCACCTGCAATATTAGAGACCTGGGTTCGATCCCTGGGTTGGGAAGATCCCTTGGAGGAGGCAACAGCTACCCACTCCAGTATTCTGGCCTCCAGGACTATACAGTCCATGGGGTCACAACGAGTCAGACATGACTGGGCAACTTGCACTTCACACCACCACCTACACCCTCACCACCACTTACACCGTAACTACCACCACTGTTAAAATACCCACCTCCTCCACCATCCCTACCACTGTCTACATCCTCCCCACCATCTATCACATCACCACCACCCCCTCTACCAACATCCATACCCTCACTACCATCTGTACCATAACTACCATCATCAGTGCTAAAATACCCACCAACACCTACACGACCACCACCAGCACCTACACCCTCACCACCATCTCCACCACCGCCTACACCCTCACGATCTATACAATAACCACATCACACCACTGCTAAAATATCTACCACTGCCTACACGACCACCACCAGCACCTATGCCATAACCACCACCACCAAGCAATCTCTGAAATTATTAACGACATCATTTCCTTTAGTGTCTTGCTAGAAGTCAGAAAAATACTACCCCAAATTCCCTAGAAAACAAACTTTCATTTGGTAAAGCCTATAGGAAATGTGACTGTTCAACTGCATCATGGGTATTTCATTTAGGACATAGTAAATATGGCTAAATAATAATATATCTGACTAAAATATCTGGCATGATTTCTCAGATGCACCCTTGGGCGTTTGTCACTGCAGCTAATCTGGAGAAACACTCAACCAAAGTTGGAAGTTTTCACGTCTTGAATATACTTTGAAATTTTATGCCTTAGAGAAAGCTCAGCTATCTAATATCTAGCTATCAGTGCAATTTATATTTTATAGAGCTTTATGCCAGGACTAACAAGAAAAATACACTCGGTTGGTAATTATATATTCATTGCAAAACAATCCATCATTTCCATGTGAATAAAGACCTTAGGAACACAATGGATTCCATAGTCAGCGGACACTCTATGATTGCAGTATTGTTGAATAACTCACAGTCGCTGGAAATACCGTAGAGAGATGAAAAGGAATGTAAAAGACAAAATCACTGACATGCAAGTCCATACACCAGAGGCCCATTAAGCTGCTGGCTCATCTCCCAATATTCTACAAATCTTCAGCTACATCTGCCCCCAAACATCCTAAAGTTTCTTATGGTCTTTCCAGACAGCTCAAAAACACAGTTCCATCTGTATTTTCTTAAACATGGGAGGAGGGAAGTCCCTAAGACATCCTTAGAGTCCTCCATCATTCCTAGGAGAGGTCAATATAATCAAAACAGAGTTCAAATCAAATATTCAAAGATATATTCCTCTCTCAAAGACGATATATTCAAAAACAACCTCAGTGTTTATGAACACTTCAAACGATAACATACCAAACCCTGTACCTGATTATGCCCCCCGCCCTTCTCTGCTTCCAAACTAGAAAGCCAAAGGGTCTAGGACCCCACAGAGATTCTGGGCACGTTCAGCCTTCAAAGTGTCAAAAGGCCCTCACAGATGCAGCGATGCCTATTTTCCTCTGGAAACCAGAGGTCAAGTGTACAATGGGAGCTACTGGTTCATAGCTCCCTCCTTTTGTACCTCAACTTGCTATATCTCTTAAACAATCACCCTGGATAAATACTCACTTAAAAAAAATACTCTATAAGACCAGAAGCATGGAGAAGATGAGAAAGACCTTTCTCCATGTGATCTTTTGTAGGCAGCAAAAGTTTAGCTCAAGATACTGCACCACTAGAATACCACACGGGGTTCATCTTACTGTTCTTTCTGTGGTGATCACCAAGCTTAGGGGCCACCAAGGGAACAAAAAGAAGGACACGACAACCTGTTTCAACAACAGGAAAAGGCACACGTGTAACAGATATGGTGAATGTGTCACAGAGCGCATTCCCCAGCTTCAGTGGACGTACCTTAAGGACAATCTTATTATCTGAAGTTGGTGTCCTCCCCACCCACAGTGCGAATTTGCAAGGGTCTCCTTCAACGTGCTCTGTGACACCCAGCTCTGAGGTCTGGAGAAAAAAAGACAATTACATGATTAGGCGGGATATAGAACAGAGCGCGAGGAAGTCATCTTTGGTGACTCGTGGTCAAGCTCCATTGTAACGACAGTTTGTTTACGCTGATACACAGCCCTTGGGTCTCATTTCAGTTCAAATGAGGACATTCTGTTCTTAGGCTACCCAAGATTGGCTTCATCTCTTTCGCTTCCTCTGAGTACTTCTACCTGGAAATCCTGATGCAGGTCAACAGGCCAAGTCAGAAAAACCAAAATAGCTGAAAACTCTTATTATCTGGAAAATCAAGAGTTGACTATTTTCAGCCTTGTAAACACTAAGATGAGTCTGTCCTAGTTGTGACCAAGCTGCCGCCATGAATTTTCATTATCGAAGCAACTTCACAGAAGACAAATGGTACTTTAAAGCTCAGTTATTTTCCAATGTGCTTATCAACAGCATTAATGTACAGTAGTTCACCAATCATTTTAAGGGCAAAGAGACAAACTTTCTGTCTGTAGTTACATGCATTTGCAGGGGTGGAGATACAGGTCAACATCTTCATCCCCCCTTCAATAATCAAGTTCATCCCAATGCATTCTCTCCCTTCCAGCAAGGGAAATGATTCATAATCTGGCCTCTGAGAGAACCTTAACTTTTAAAAGATAAATTAAGTGAAGATGTATCAGCTTCTAAAACAGACCAGAGTGGTCTCTAAGGACTGATTAAAGCCAGCTAGTGAAATGGCTAGCCAGGAATGCTGCATTTTTTCTCTGCAGTTACAATATGATCTAAAATGATGTCAGGCAGGCTGTGGGCCAAAAGACAATCTCAAGCAGGACACAAGCCAAGGAAAATGGTATGAAAGCCATTAGCTTGAATGTGTAAACTCCAGGTGATTATTAAGATGCTTTCTACGCTTGGTCGTATTCTATTGTTCCAGGACTTTGATTAACATGAGGATATCACAAAAATGTGTAAGTTGTCCAAATTCCAAGTTTCTACCAACATGTATAAGTGATCTGCCACATCTGGTGAAGAAACCGAATTCTCCTGCACTTTCTGTTCTCCAACAGTGATTTTTCCTCCCCCTGCCTGACCCTGCCCAGAAATTCTGTGTTGAGAGCCCTCTGAGGTATTGCCCGTGAAGGGGAGGCAGAGCTCAGGGGACCTGGAAGTTGACACCCGCTCGAGACTTTTCTGAGCATTGACTCGTGGTTTATAGAGACTTGGGTGGGGCTGCTAACCTGTGGAAAAAAGAACCAGGTTATATCTCTCTTGCCAGGAAGTACATGACAAGTTAAAGGTAAATGCATCGCTGTATCTGTCAAGCATGGCAGAGAGGCTGTCTCTGGGTGGAAGTCGGGGGATGGAGGGCATGTGGATCTTTAAAGTGATTTTGCTTATACAATTTTCTCTAATAATCATATTTTGCTGCTGTAAAGAACCGCTAAGATCATCTATTTTTCTTAAATTTATTTTTAATGAAAAAAGTCAAGCTTCCTCATTAAGAGCCAACATTAAGACACCTGTAAGGCTGCTTAAAGGCTGCTTAAGTAAATTCCAATGCTGGTGAATGAAACATTAATTATAATGATGTGAGAACTTACTTAACCACAATCTGGTATGCTTGATTTATCTATAAAGCTAGTTAAGACACCCAGGAGATAAATAATTTAATTTCACTTATAAAGTGTTCTCTTATCCCATAGTTAGATCTTACATAATTTAGAAAAAACCAAGTTTCCTAAACTTAGGGATGTTGACACTCACAAGCGCCCTCTAGTGGATTCAGGAATGTTAGAATTTGACTGAAGATGAAAATGGGACAATTTCAGATGATAGTTCAGAACAGTTTGGGAGGTTAAAACCGAAGGCAACCAACGCTAATTTTTCTCTACCCATAAAAAAACTGCAATTGTGTCACCTTTAAACTTACAATTCTGAAGGCCTGTACTTACAAACAATTTGCTTTTATAAAGGTACTTGCTTCTGCCACTGGAATCTTTTACTTCTTTACTAAACACCAAGGACATCTCAAACAGGAAAAGGTGCCGCTCACGGCCCTTTCGGATTAAGGTTTTGGGGTCCCACACTTGGAAGGATTCCTGCAGGATCAGCTCTCCCTGAGACTCAATGTTCTCATCGAACCCTAGGACGTGAAGAAAAGGCACAGTCAATTGAAAGGAAATTAGCAACGATGCAGGACTGCGTTACGGCTGCTTAAACATTTGTAAGAGGCCCATCGATTAAATCCCAGATGAGAGTTTCCCATCTGGGCCTTGGGCTCCAGTCTCCCTAGCACTGACAGAGGATAATTCTTCCTAGAAGACAGCCTTGCATGTATTCCGCACCCCGTTCAAAACAAACGCAGCCTTATTCTGCAAGTCCTCCTTCTTCACCATCTGAGACCGGCTTCAAGCACCCCATCCCTCAGTGTCCCTCCCACACTGCTCGCAGCTTTCCTCCCAGCTGCCCCATCCAGGATGGCTCACCGACCCCGACCCCCGACCCCCAACTTCCACTCTACGTCCTGAGCCTTGGCTTCCTCAGCCCAGAATGTCCTTCCTGGACTGCTCTCTGCAGTCCCAGCGTTTCTTCCAGACCCTTGTCTGGCCTTCCTCCTGGGAGACATCCCTGGTTCCCTGAGGAATTCTCTCTCCTTTAGACACAAAACTGTTGAAGTGAGTCAGTGGCGCTCTGGGCGCGGGCCGGCTTTCACTGCTGCTGTCTCTTCATGGCGTGGTGGATGCGGGGCAGGGGCAGCTAGTGATCTCCTGCCCTCTCTACCAGCAGAAGCCCCTCTGTCTCCGTGGCCGCTCAAGCCAGCCTGCATCTCCCAGCATCCTGTGGGCCGGGGCAGCCACAGCCACGCCCACCTATGCCCGGGGCCGCAAGTGTCTGCCCCGAGCGCTGGCCCCCTCCCCTGCGGCCTGCCAGATGGGAGTTTTGAACAGGGCCTTGACACACCCTGCACACCTGGCCACCCAGAACAACACCCGAGGAGTGGAGAGAGAGATCGGCCAGAGAGAGCCAGAGGCCCAGTGACCTCATGAGGGCTGCCCGCCTGCTCAGGATTTTACATCAGAGGAAGAAAGGTGTTCTGGCTTGGCCCCTGATTCTGAGGGGACGGGGTGTCTCTGCAACAATCGGGAGTGCCTCTGCCGTCACCGGTAAAATGGTTCAATGCAGCCGACGGTGACGACACAGGCCAGCACAAGCTTTGGGGCAGGAGTACTGCTTAAAATAACTCTTGAGTAACCTGACAATAAGAGTTAAGCTATTACAAAGAAAGAGCTTTCTTAGATAGAAGCAGTCAGGGAAATTATGCTCATGATGATAATGTTTAATTAAGCATATTTATCCGATTCTCTCTTTACCACGCTGCACATCTGGCTCGGCTGCATGGGCAGGGAGGTGGTACCTGCTTCTGCAAGGCTCCAGCAAGTGATGCAGTGGATGGAGAGATGGGGAGGACATGAGCCCTGGGGGGACCATGCAATCCTGGGGGGGTGGGTCTACCTATCCTTCCACCTGTCCATCTACCACGGAGACCGAGTGCTCCTGGGGTGCAGAGCGGAGTGGCTGCAGACAGGCTTGTAATGACGGGGGAGCATGTCGTGAGCTCCTCGAGGGAAGCAACGAGACCAATTTTTGGAAAGAGAAGGCCCCGTGCCTCCACCGGTGACTCCTAACTGAGCATGGAGGGGCAAGGACATGGGGATGGGGGCGGAGCAGCGTCGGCGGGGCGGGGGGCCTACCTTCCAGCATGCTGAGGTGCATGGCATCGTTGGCCCGCTTAGGCACGCTGAGCATCACCTCCAGCCCATCCTTGATCTCCCCCTTCCCCTCCTCGCAGCACGTGAGCAGCTCCTGTGGGAGACCAAGACCGTGAGATGTTCCACTAAGGAGGTCTTCACAGAAACCACAGAGTTTGTGAAAATCCGTGACGTTTGTGGTAAGAACAGATGTGGTCAACTGGGCAGAGATTCTCATAAGGGAATGCAGGATAAATTTGAATTGCCTCTTTAGCCAGTGGATGGAAGGGTTTGTCCTGCTCAAGTCAGGATGTTTCTTAGGCTTCAGAGGAAACCAAATGCAGTCATAGTTGAAGGTGAGTTTAGTGTAATGTTAACTACTGAGCCTCAAAAATGACAAACAATTTAATCAGGGTAGCAAAGCACAGTCACCTAGAGGTTACACTCGAAGGTGAAGTCAGAGTCCAGTGAGTCCTGCTCTGCTGGCCACAGGATCCAGCACGATCCTGAGCTCTATCTGCCTGCAATGCAGGAGACCCAGGTTCAATCCCTGGGTGGGGAAGATCCCCTGGCGAAGGGAACAGTACTCTATTCCACCCTTACTCTTGCCTGGAGAATTCCATGGACAGAGGTCTCCGGCGGGCTCAGCCTAGGGGACTGCAAAGAGTTGGACACAACTGAGCCACTAACACATACACAATGTCCCCCTACTTTGGAGCTGCCCCGTCTCCAGCCGGAACTGCATGGCTGTCCAGGTTTCTATAGGGAAACACTTCTCTGTGCTGGGATGTTCAGAAAGCGCTAATGACTGCAGGATGCCTCCCCAGGGAAACAACATTTCACATCTATGTAGGAGAATACTTGTCTTAGAGGAGTGACAGCAAGGACCACAGAGTCACATTCTAAAGGGGCCAAGGTGTTTTCTCCCCGTGTATTAATGACTGTTAGCAGTCAGCATCCAGAGGGGCCAAGGTATTTTCTCCCCGTGTGTTAATGACTGTTAGCAGTCAGCAGCAACAGCCTTCTGTGTCCCGTGTTCAGCAGGAGGGTGTGGCACTGCCGCTGGCTTTAACCACACCCTGGAGGGTCCAGGGCAGTGGTCCCCATCCTTTCTGGCACCAGGTTTTGTGGAAGACACTTTTCCCATGGACGAGAGTTGGGGGGCGGGGGGCAGGCGGGGTGAGAAGAATGGTTTCGGGATGATTCAAGCACACTGCAATTATTGTGCACTTTATTCCTATGATCATTACATCAGCTCCACCTCAGATCATCAGCCATTAGATCCTGGAGGTTGGGGACCTCTGGTTTAGGGCAAAGCAGCTGCCCAACAGACCCCTGTTCTCATGGCCAGATGATGGGCACTGCTTATTCTGAGCCGCTTGGCATTAAGGGCTTTAAAACTGCCACGTGCTGAGGCTGAAAACCCCCTCATTGGGGAGCTCAGCATAGCTCATGATTGCTCAATGGAAGAACCCCTGGGCAGAATCAAGTCAGGTTTATAAATTAAAGCAGCAGCTTAATAGTGAATGACTAGATGTGAGGTCACTGAGGCTGAGATCTTTACTAGAACCACATGTGAAAAACAAAAGCCATCAATCTTGAGGACACTAAGAGGTAAACTGCCTTTGCAGAATTAGAAATCAGAGGGCAAATGTGAATATAAACAACTTAGCTTCCTGACTTCTCTTGCACATTTATAGCAACCACATATTTCTGCTGTGGTGGTCATAAAATCCCCTAATGGGAATCTGACATTCTGAAAGCGCAGGAGAGCTTTCTGATAGGAGAATGCCATAATGGGGTCCTGTCACAAAAGAATGTAGCCCCTTTGACTGCCTGTAGATTTGCTTTTTTTAAATTAACAACAACATAAAGTCAATAAGGGTTTTGGACATTCAAAACTTCATCTTCTGTATCTCTTTTATATCCAGAAAAATTACAAGATCCCCTATTGTGTTAGGGCTGAACTGGGACATAATCGGGTTCATGAAACAGTCTTACTGGGATAAATGGGTGTTGGGTACGTTCTGATGCTTAGTAATGTTCACCAGCTAAGGAAACAGTGGGGTAGAACATCATGAGGTGAAGTTGTAAATTAGTTTTCTTGTAGCCAAGAAAATGTCAATTATATACAATAAATCCTATAATAACTCTTACCACAAATTCTAAGCTTTGTTTACCATTGTATTGTCAAAACTAATTATTATTTGACTTTTACAAGTGCAATTTTAATTATGATTATTCACAACCAAAAAACAGCAAGGTCAGTTTGACAGAAATCATAGCAATGCACTAAATTATCCAGAATTGGCACTAAATCATTCTCTTTCCTTTCTCAATCTTATGTTAGGGACTAGGATCAGTCAGCAAAGTTCAGGTGCACAGTTAGGAAATATACTCTTATTTACCTGATACACTGAGAAATCAGTCAGGGCAAAAAATGGCAATGAATTAAAAAATAAAATTAATTTGCTAGATGTTGTTTCAAAAACTTAGAGTACTTTAGACAAATAAAACAATGTCAAAGTGGCAACACACCATGTGTAACATTTTGTAGGTTGAAGATGCTTCATACATACTTTTAAAAGGAGCTGATATTTCGTTATTCGCTGAACTGGTTTAATAAGGTAGGAGGAGATGGAATTGGCTAATCCGTGCCGCTGCTGTATTTCCTGTATTCAAAAAAGAATACACACACCACTGGGAGGTCAGACAGGAGAACTAAAAATCTACATTATTTACCCGCATGATGAAATCACACAAACTACTTTTTCTATAAATATACAGAAATCTCTATTGCTTCTTTTAATAAACTCAACATAAAAATAGCAAGTCTCAATCATCACTTTGAGCCCTGAAGACACAGGGTCTCCCCTGCACTACAGGCCTTCATGTGCAGAGGTCAAGCAGGGAGGCCGACCACTCCCCGGCCTGCTCTCTGGGCCATCACTGTGCCCGTCCCCGTGGCTGTCACTGTGCCTGCCCGCCGTGGCTGTCACTGTGCCTGCTCCCCTGGGCCGTCACTGTGCCCCGCCCCCCAGGCTATCACTGTGCCCGCCCCCGTGTGGCCATCACTGTGCCCACCCCCGTGTGGCCATCGCTGTGCCCGCCCCCCTGGGCCGTCACTGTGCCCGCCCCCGTGCGCCGTCGCTGTGCCTCGCCCCCGTGGCTGTCACTGTGCCTGCTCCCCCGGGCCGTCACTGTGCCCCGCCCCCCAGGCTATCACTGTGCCCGCCCCCGTGTGGCCATCACTGTCCCCACCCCTGTGTGGCCATCGCTGTGCCCGCCCCCCTGGGCCATCTACGAGCCCTCTCCCCTAGGCCCTCACTGTGCCCCGCCCCCGTGTGGCCATCACTGTGCCCCGCCCCCATGTGGCCATCGCTGTGCCCGCCCCCCTGGGCCCTCACTGTGCCCGCCCCCGTGCGCCATCGCTGTGTCCTGCCCCTGTGGCTGTCACTGTGCCTGCCCGCCATTGCCATCACTGTGCCCACCCCCCCAGCCCGTCACTGTGCCCCGCCCCCGTGTGGCCATTACTATGCCCCAACCCCTGGGCCATCACTGTGCCCGCCACCGGGGGCCATCACCGTGCCCCGCCCCCCAGGCCCTCACTGTGCCCATCCCCCTGGGCCCTCACTGTGCCCACCCCCCGGGCCCTCACTGTGCCCGCCCCCCTGGGCCCTCACTGTGCCCGCCCCCGTGTGGCCATCACTGTCCCCACCCCTGTGTGGCCATCGCTGTGCCCGCCCCCCTGGGCCATCTACGAGCCCGCTCCCCTAGGCCCTCACTGTGCCCCGCCCCCGTGTGGCCATCACTGTGCCCCGCCCCCATGTGGCCATCACTGTGCCCGCCCCCTGGGGCCGTCGATGTGTCCACCCCCCTGGCCCTCACTGTGCCCCGTCCCCCATGGCTGTCACTGTGCCCGCCCTACAGTCAGACTCTCTGGCTATAGCTCCTGAAGCTCCAGCCACATGTGCACCCTCGTCACAGACCACATCCCAGCCCTCTCTACTGGAGGCTTCCTTCACCTTCACCATAAGGAACTCTCTCCTGTCTGCTCTCCTTTTCACAACAAACTACTGTATTTCCAATCTCTTAGCTCTTGGCTTCCTATTTAGGCCACAGGGTTTTTAAACGACTTTGATTCTGAACATTATGTGTGCCACAAGCTCTCATTGCTTCTTAGGCCTTAAATAATTCTAACTGCACAGGGCCATGGTGGTGGGCTCCACATAATGGCGAAGACCCAGGGTTGTGTGAAATACTGGAAGGAAAGGGCCACCCTGGGCTGAGAGTGGGCTTCCTGTTCACCCACCAAGGGCCGTGTAACTACTGGTCATGAGAATGACAACTGAGAGAGGGCCATCCACAGCCAGGGCTCTACTTCAAAGACAGAGGCTAAAGTTTACTCTAATTTCCCAGACTTTCAGAGAACAGCAGATGATCACAGGTGGCTATGTACAAACGCGAGCATGGGAACAAGTCTAATAACCTTGTGGACTCACACACCAAATTACATCTAACATTCGAAAGTACCTTATCTTTAATCAAAACAAAAGGTGTTTGGCACATCTGACTATGTTCTGGAAACCCCCCCAATCACTTTATGTATCATACGACTCCATCTTTTTTGTTCTAAACAACCTCTCTGTAAAATCTTTCCAAAAAAATAAACTATGTTTACACACACGACAATATAATTAATGAACCTCCCAATGGTCTGAGTTGTTACAGTGCCATTTGTAAAATTTTACTGGTAGGCTGCTTTTGGAAATTAAGTACATCATGAAATTGAAATGGGAAAAATAAGTGATTAAAAATACCTAAAATTATTTCTGTTTTATAGAGGAGAAAAGATGATTAGCTTCATATGTACTCATATGTACAATATTACAAACAAAAAACTATTGAGTATATATAAATGGTAAGTAAAGACATATATACACATGTGCATGTTACAGTCTGAAATTTTTACAGTACACAGAGCTTGCAATACTATAGAAAAATATTTTAAAACCATAAGTATAAGAATACTCCACTTTTGATAGATAAAAATGATATCAAACTAATTAGGTGAAAGTTACGAGTCAACCTACATTTAATGTACACCAAAAGCAACTTAGAAAATACCACAGCTTTTTTTTTAGTAATCTATTACTTACATCAAAGTAGGATCCTGCATGCTCTAATATCAGCTGAGTAGAATCAGGCTTATTTTTGCAATATGTGACATACATCTGAAACTTGTCTGCCTATAAACAAAAAGAAAATTAGACTAGTATCCCTTTCAAATGGCAATAAGTCAAATTATGACAAACTTTTTATGTAAAAAGAAGCTGGATATGTAAATGAAATTCAAGCCTCCAATTTAAGAAAATTTCTAAAGAAAGACATTAAAATAAGAAACATGTCCTGTGATAGGACACACGTCCAGAAACCTCCCCTGGCCCAGCGAGTCAGGACGGAGCCCCAGCCTCTCTTCTTACAACAGAGGGTGCAGACCTGAGCATCACACTTAGCAGGGCCTGTCACCAGGACTCATAGTTACATAGGAATCCCCAAGGCCATGCGGAGGCCTGGCATATTCACTCAACGTTCTATACCAAGCCAGCACTACTGCCAATGAAAGTCAGTTCCACAGTAATAACTAGCTGGAGAACATAACTCTTTGGGGGTAAAGTCTGCTTTTCTGTCTGCAGACACCAGGAGAAAAGGATGCCATTTGAGAAGTGGACAGCGTTCCTTCTAACGTCCGTCAAAGCCACCAAACAGTAGTGACAGAACAAGGTGCTGAGGTTTCATTACCCAGGTTACAAAGCAATGTCCCACGTCCTCCGGCAACTGCTCATATTTTTCCAGCTCTTTTAGGAATATGCTGCAGAGAGTAAAAACGGTATAATATTATTAAGGTGTCCTAAAGCATTTTACGAGTGAGATGACACGCCAGGAACGAGACCAAGCATACCATGAATTTAGGCAAAGTCTGAATTGCATCATTTTAATCAAAAGCAGTGAAAACTGTATCATTTAGGTTTTAGTTTAACAAAATGTGCAGCAAGAGCTATGAACTGGGGTAAGTTACTTTGACTTTCATACAATTAATTAGTTCAGCCTTCAGATACTTTCTGGGCTTCCCTTGTAGCTCAACTGGTAAAGAATCTGCTCATGATATGGGAGGCCTGGGTTCAATCCCTGGGTTGGGAAGATCCCCTGGAGAAGGGAAAAGCTATCCACTCCCAGTATTCTAGCCTGGAGAATTGCATGCACTCTATAGTCCATAGAGTCAGACACAACTGAGGGACGTTCCCTTTCACTTTCAGATACTTTCCAGTAGAATCGTTACCCCAGCTGTTCAGAAGATGTGTGCTAAGTCACTTCTGTTGTGTCTGACTCTTTGCAACCCCCAAGACTGTAGCAGCCCAGGCTCCTCTGTCCATGGGATTCTCCGGGCAAGAATACTGGAGTGGGTTGCCATGTCCTTCTCCAGGGGATCTTCCTGATCCAGGGATCGAATCTGCTGTCTCTTATGGCAGGCGGGTTCTTTACCACTCCTGCCACCTGGGAAGCCTGATACGTTTAGTAGCAAAGGATATAGTTTCGGGGATACTCAGTTCAGAGAACCAGTCAGGTCTTCGTGTCTTTGCTGGTGGTGGGGTGGGGGGCAGAGAAGCGAGGAACACCCTGCCGGCTCTGGCCCAGCACCATCTTTCTCGGGTGATTTGGGGTGCACAGACTCCACCTAAAGATGCTGCTGCTGCCTTTTTTTTTTCTCTCCTTTTTCGACTTTAAAAATAAAATCATGCTCCTCCTCTGGCCAGTGGCAAGTGCACTTTACTTTGGTCACACTACGCATCTGTTCTGTCCTCAGTTCCTTCCTCCTTCTTATTAGGAAAGACCAAAAACATCAGCCAGCAGCCCGTGGAGGCCAGTCCTTTCTTTGAACCCTAAGAAGTAACTGACGGGGCAGCTGACGATACGGCTCGAGAGCAGCCAGTGTGCCTACGAAATGGCTTCGGCTTTCCAAATCTCATTTCTATAAAGAGTGAATTCAAATAGAAAGTCGAGTCTCTGTTAAAAACAGTCTCAAGAATGTCTGTCCTTGAAGCAAGACTGGCAGGCTTCCTTCAAATTCCAACAGGATCCCTGGAATCTATGTGTATTCGACTGGAAACTTGCATTTGTCATGGTACTTCAGCATAGTACCTAGACTTCTAGAGTCGCTAACAGGGTCCCTACAGATGAAGCCACTCACTTATTGTGAAACTCGTAGATTTCCTGCATGTTCCCGAAGATGATGAGCTCTTTGTTTACAATGCCCGGGGGGATCTCCTCCACGCCGCTGGTCATTTCCCACAGGTAGGTCTGGCCGGGAGGGAAACAGAGAGGGTTGGACAAAAGCCCTGAGCACATCTCCAAGAAACGGCTACTTCTGCTCTCCGTCAATACACACCCAGAGTTAATGTCTAGCTAAAAATGTATCTTAAGAATGAAGCCTCTTACAAAACAACATGAGAAACTATTACTAAGACAAATCTCAGTTGTTATTAATGTTTGAGCATACAGTCTGTTCTTTTAGACTCTAAATATACTCCCAGCTTCAAATCTGGGGATTAAGCTGCTCCTCAAGGTATGAGGAACATTCGTTAAACTACGGAGCATCAGCGGCTAATTGTAATCGGTAGGCGTGTCTCTCTGAAGCTGCTGTAAAATTCTACCGAGAGAATGTCAGCCAGGCCGTCATGTGATAAATGAAACGAGAGGATTAGCGCTGTTATCATCTCTGTAATGAGCGAAAACATGCCTGGAACTTCACAGAAGTGCAGAAACACGCAGAGAGGGCCGCCTGTGCACACTTTCAATCTCAAAAACAACAACGAAACGGGCGACCAGTTTAAGAATTCAGTAGGTAAGAATAAATAGCCCTGGCCATCTCCTGTGGACCGAGGAGCCTGGCGGGCTACAGTCCATTGGGTTGCAAAGAGCTGGACATGACTGAAGTGACTGAGCACATACAAGAATAAACAGCAAGACTGTATATACCCCATCTAAACAAACAAGCAAAAAAACTTACTTACATCCATACACTCCCGGAGGTCTCTTACGTAAGCCTTTTCAGTTTGAATTAGCTCAGCCATTATGAACCTTAAAGCAGAGGAAGACAAGTGACCAGTTTAATTCACAGTCAGGACACAGGCTCATTTTAACTATTCACTTTTAGGGTTTATGAAATAATAAGGTGATTTTAAAAGCTTTAGCCAGTGATGTGTTCTGGAAGATTAAAACAAGAATGAGTCAAAGACTAACAGTGCCCAGTCACCAGGTCAAAGAAAAAAAAACATTTTGGAAAAAATTTTGCTACGGTACCCAGTGATCAGGATTTCTCAACTTGGCAGCGTTGATGTTTGGGGCTGGACGATGCTTTGCTGAGGGCTGGCCTGGGCACTACAGGACGCTGAACGGCACTCCTGGTCTCTGCCCCCAAGATGCCAGTAGCGCTTCCCCCGCCCCACTAGTCGACAACCCAAATGCCTCCACATACTGCCCAATGTCCCTCTGGGGGGAACAAAGCTAGCCCCGACTGACAACCACTGGTTTAGAGCCATCTTTGGTCTCTATTAATACTCAGTAGAGTTTACTAATTGGCAACTTTGAAACTTCAGCACTTGTATTATTAATTTCTCCTCCCCAGTATTATCACTCATGACCCACTGATGACAAATGATAGCAGAGCAAGTTGTCAACCCCATGAGACAGGGGCACAGGATAAAAACAAGACACTGTTTCCAAATCAGCTGATGTGGGCGCAGTGCACCCAGTGGGCACTGCTGCTGTGAACACGAAGCACATTCAGAGCAATGAGAAGGATTCACGCCGTTTGGTTTCAGAGCGCACACAGAAACAAGCGTGCTTGTCCAAGTGACATTTCCTTCACTTCCTCACTGAATCCTGGCGGGCTCTTCGAGGCTAGCTTACTCTTTCCTGCGGGCAGATTTCCGCTTTTCCTCATTAAGTTCATGGGCGGCGTCTCGGAGTTTCACCTCTGAGCCGGGGATACTGGCCGGAACAATATCCAGCTGAAGACTTTTGCTCTGTGGAATAAGGGAGGCAGTGCACCTCTGTTAATTAAATCAACAAGCAGGACACAAAGACACAGACGGTAATTTATCCCGCTGGCACAAAGCAATTTACCGATTTGTTGGAATCTGAAGAAATCCCTAGGGCTTTCTCCAAAGAGGTCCTGTATTTCTCCATCCGCAGAGAGAAGTCTCTGTACCTCTTATCCACGGCAGTGACACATTTTTTTATTTCTGCCGCATGGGCATGCCCCTTTTCACAAAAGCCGTCGGCCAGCTGTATCAATAGCTTCACTCTCTCTTTGGTTTGCTGCGAAAGAACAACAGGAAAAGTATTGTGAAGCAAATGCGTCCAATTGCTGGCAGCCAGAAACACAGTGGCAACTGGCCTGCGACTCTCTGAGCTCTGGACAGGAAAACGACCGCTGGGGAGAGACACTCAGACTGAACCCCCGCGTCCACACCAATTCACCTCCCCGTCCCCAGACTGGCTCCCTTGGTTTGCCTCTTTCCCCAACAAACGGCATTTTCACGACCTCGAAGGAAAAGTCTGGGCTCTGAACGGTGTCTTCACCTGGCAGACGCCCAGACCCTGCAGACTGAGCAAGCAGAGACTGGCTCGGGGTGGTGTCTGTGGTCCACGACCCTCCTCCTGTGAAGGCTGCAGGTACAGGGGACAGATACCCTCTGCCTCATGCTTCTCTATTCTGCGTCCCCAGTTAGACTGAAGGCCTGTTCAGGGCAGCAGCCATCGGAGATTTTCCTGAGGCCGCGGGGCCAAGGCATCTCCCCCACCCCACAGGCACCTAACCAACCCCCTGAAGAAGCGCCATGTCACACACTCATTTCTTCTTTAATTCTCAGGAGATAATGCAGGAGGAGTCACCACCAGGGAAGCTGTCTTCACAGAGGTATTTTAAACTTGCTCCCTGTGTGAAAACTCTCTCTCCAAAATAAATGTATTTCATTTTATATACACATTTGGAGAAGGAAGTGGCAACCCACTCCAGTGTTCTTGCCTGGAGAACTCCATGGACAGAATTCCATGGCTGGCTACAGTCCATAGGGTCACAAAGAGGTGGACACCACTGAGCGACTTTCACTTTTTCACTTTTCGTGTGCACACAGGAAAGATCTTTAAGTGAAGAATAACTCTTGCTTTTTAAAGTTAAGGATAACCATAAAAGAAGCGTTCTCCCTCCGTCCCTCCTTCTCTCTCTCTATATATATATAACATGGACTTCGCTGGTGGGTTAATGGTAAAGAACCTGCCTACTAATGCAGGAGACACAAGAGATGTAGGTTCGATCCCTGGATCAGGAAGAGCCCCTGGAGAAGGAAATGGCAACCCACTCCAGTATTCTTGTCTGGGAAATCCCATGGACAGAGGAGCCTGGCGGGCTACAGTCCATGGGGTTGCAAAGAGGCAGATATGACCAAGCATGCACACACATACATATATTTAAATACATATGCAGAAACATATATATAGACATGGCAGTAACTCAAATCTGATTTTTCAACAGATTTTTTTTGTCACATCCATTGCATTTACTATTTCACTTATTATTATCACTAGATTTATATCCTTTGTTGTTACTTCATTCATTATCACTGCTTCGGCTTCCTTCAACATTCCCACTGACATGTTAAATGATTCCAGTTACTCTTCTGCTATGGAACCTGCTTTTCTCAGTTAAGTCATAAAGACTTTCTGGTGAAAGCCTAACATTCAGGAAGTTGACTTTAAAAAATTCCCCAAAGGAAGAAGGTCAGGGTTCAAAACCTGGATAAACTATCTCAGTTTGTACAATAAAAGTTTTGAGCAGAATTCACTAGGCAGCTTGCAGAGCCAGTTGTCAACAGCCTTAGACTCTACATGAGCGCCCTGGGCCTCCCGTGGGCTCTCCCACAGGGTCCAACTTGCCTAGCGCCCCTCCAGGCTTGCTGGCCTTCAGTTCTGTGCACCACGGCCCCTTTGGCCTGGAAAGCTGGTTCCCTGGACAGCTCTGTGGTTCCTTCATGTCTTTGCTCAAATAAAGGCCATTCTTAACTGGCCTCCCTGACTCTCTTAAAATTGCAGCTCACCTCCCTGCCCCAGGCACCTTCTCCCCATCTGCTCCGCTCCACCCTGTAGCATCAGTCTCCAAGGAGGTATAATTTACTTGTTAAGATCACTTTCTCTCTCCTGGTTAGAATGTACCCAGGGACATTTGCTTGTTTTGCTCATTAATATCTGACACGCCTTCTCTGTGTCTGGTACATGGTGGACATTTATCAAATATTTATTGAGATAATAAATTACCATTAGGACCTTTACGCAAGTGTATATACACCTGTAACTTTAATTGGTGCAGTAATTACTTTTAACTGGCAAGAATTACGCAATATACAAGAAAAAAAAAAAAACAAACACCCACTTGAAAAGTGAACTCAAGGGACATTACTGTCTCTGTGAAAAAAAAAAAATCACTATTGTGAATTATATAAAACTTGTTTATTGGAGAAATTGAGCAAAACTGACAACATTCTAAAAGTTTCTGGGCCCTTCATCTTGTGTGGAAATGAACTCATGTAGAGTGAGCTCAAAGGAAAATACCTGTCAAACAAACCTTCTGACTTGTTATCAGCACGATACCTTTCTGGTTAAGACAAGCCTAATTATATACCAAGGAGGTAAGAAGTCAAAGCTTCAGACCTAGAAGCATAAATTCCAAAAGGGATTTAAATTAGAAACATTAGTAAATTTTAATATCAGAGAGAATTAACATGACTGATGCAGGATTTTTTTAAAAATCAAATTGCCTAGAGGAGGTTTTCCAACCTTCTGAAAATCATAGAAAGGTGCTTTACCACCAGGTAAGCATTCCTTACATTCCCCTGATGTCAGAATGACATCAGTGGAGGGCACTGCAAACAGCTTATCCTTCAACAATTCAGGGGCTTGGGCACTGCCTCCTGGCTCGCTTTTCACACCACTGCCCCAAAGTGGCCCACACCCTAGGCTTCACTGGGATCACGCACTACTGTAGTACTTACCTGTCGAAAGAAATCTGAGTATAAGTGGACCCACACGGTTCAAACCCTTGTTGTCTAAAGGCCAACCGTGTATCTTTAAGGGGTTAAGAAAGTGGTTTCATGTTTTAAGTGGTGGGGACATAGAAGTAAAGATAAAAAGAGACAATTTGCCTACACTAAAACAGAAAACAAAAACCACCAAGAAACCAAAGGAAGATTTTCACATATGTCGAAAATACATCACAAAACAGACTAGTTGTCTATATGTGACGCCAATAGGCTGATTCTGATTCTATGAAACTCAACGCAGACCACAAGATTTCCCAGAGGCAAAGCCTGGTAGATCTATAAATCTTCCATGTATAAACTTCATTTAAACAAAAAATGCTAATCAGAGAGTCAAAGGCTTCTTGATGAAATCAACCACAGCCTATCAAAGATGGCAACCCTCGTCCCTATGGCTGTCTTTTGTTCTTATTGTTTAACATGCGTGTATATACATTTACTTATTCATCAAGTTACTGCTGGTTTGTCCGATCAGAACATGCAATCCATGAGCTCAGCACAGGGAGTAGCTCATGGTACACAGTAGGGGCTCAATAAATAATTGTTGAAAGAATGAATGGTGTGATCAAAACTAAGTAGAATGAATCTGCAAATCCATGAACCTTTTATAATATTGTATTTTTAATTTGTACTTTTTAAATGCATTCATGTATTGTATTTGAACTGTACTTGAATTTGTATACATTCAAAGTGTATTTGAATTCACAGAATTCAAAATTCAAAGGACACAGAAGGACACAAAGTGAAAAGTCTTCTCTACATAGGCCTGTTGCCTCTATCAGCTTTGTGTGCATGATCAGATCAGATCAGTCGCTCAGTCGTGTCCGACTCTTTGCGACCCCACGAAGCGCAGCACGCCAGGCCTCCCTGTCCATCACCAACTCCCGGAGTTCACTGAGACTCACGTCCATTGAGTCAGTGATGCCATCCAGCCATCTCATCCTCTGTCGTCCCCTTCTCCTCCTGCCCCCAATCCCTCCCAGCTTTATTACATACAAACAAGTATTTGTATGTATACATGTCATTTTCTCCCTTTCATTTTTTGCATGAATGCGTATGATAAGCACTGCTGGGCACCTGGTGCCTCTAACAACTCCTGCTTCTGCTTTACCAGCAGGACACAGCAGCCTCCTTGCTTCTGTAAAGAGATTTTTATGAAAGCAGATTTTTGTTTTTAAAGTGTACAAATGTTATAATTCGAACAACTTCATCTTTAGGCATAATCAAGGGACTAGAGAAAAATAAAGGCAGACTGAACGCTTAAGCCCACAAACTCAAAAGAGCCTCATTCGTGGTGTCCTCAGGTGACCAGAAGCCCGGAAATGATGCAGATTCAATGGTCTTGGACACTGTCTGGTCAAAGAAGGTGTCTGGCACAGGAGACTGGCAATCAGGGAGCCGTGTGGGGAGAAGGTGACAAGATTGTGAAGGTCAACCTAAGGCAGCAGGTCTCAAACTTCAGCATGCATAAAAACCACCCGGGGAGATGGTTAGAGATGCTGTGTGTCAGGGCCCGCTCCCAGCGACTCCAGGTCAGTATGTGCGGTGCCTGGTGAGGACTGAAATCTGCTTCTAAGGAAACACCCAGAGCCTGGATGCAGGTGGTGCGTGCAAAGCATTCTGAGAAACTGCTGCCTTGAGTTGCCAAGGAATCAAGGTGAGCCTTAATCAGACGGTGAGGCGAGGCTTTATTTCCATTAACCCTGAAAACGTGAGATTACTAATTATGTAACTACTGGATTGGAAGATGTCATATCAGAGCAAGAAGGTTTCTCTATATAACAAGAGAAAAATGACTTCTTAGGAGATAGTAAGACGGAGGGGGACAGGTGAGCAAGGGCCTTACTTCAACAAGAAAAACTAAATGACTTTTCCCAGCACCACAGCGAGAGTTGTCTGATGAAAAAGAAAAGTAGCCAGAAACCATAGAAAAAAATGCTAAAAAAATAAAAAGTGCAAGTTGCTCTTTTCAAAATCCATGAGTTCCTCTTAGCAAAAAGAATTCCGTATACCCAATAGATGAAACAGCTCTGTGTATTTGGAAAATAAAAAGGTCAAATTTCACCTATGATTTTAGATGTTTATTTTTTTTTACAAAATGTGAGCCAAAAATATGCCTCTTACTGCTCATTCTTCCAAAAACCACAAGCCAAGTTTGAGGAAAAAGAAAATTTAGGAATAATGGGAAAGCCCCTTTGTACAGCCTCTACTGGTGGCACAAAGCTACCACGATGCTCAGTCCTAGACGGTGGCATTCGCACCCCTGTGTGCAGGGTGCATCCCCCAAGTTGTGCAGAACGGCTGTCTGGCTGCACATGCGGCCAGCAGAGCACAGCATTCACGGGGATTTAAGTTGGGGCAAAGAAGCAAAACTTCAATCTACTTGAGTGGTATCTTAGGCATTTTCTTTGTATCTTTATAACCGAAGGATACTCAAGAAACAAATAAAAATCATCAAATGCACATAATAACTGTATTTATTATCCAATTACTAACAAAAAATAACAATTACACAGCCAAAGCCGTGCTGGAGCTAGAGGAAGCGAAGGCAAAGACGTGATGCTTACCTGCAGAGGCAGCAAAGGCCAGCTCCCCTCAACTGAGCAGGTGGGAGCCCCCTCGGAGCACCCGTGGCCCCTCTGGGTGTAAACCCCCACTGAACACCAAGGCTACCTGCCGAGCCCCACTGGACTGTGGGCTCCTCCAGAACAGAGACCGTGGGTTCCCACAACCCAGAATCCAGAGGCCGAACGAAAAAATGAATTTACAGCTTGTGGTGGGGGCGGGGCCCGGGGGAGCAATGCCCAGGGAAGATTAACGGGAAGTCAGAAATCGCTACAGAAAGTGTGAAAAAGTACAAGTCGACATGATACAAAGTAGCTGTTGTCATCCTAAATGATTTAAAAATTCCCCATTGATATGTTCTCAAAGCCAAGTTAAGGGCCACCTGAGAAAATCAATCTTCTTACCTTACAGGAAGACTACTCTTTAACCACAATTGCTACCCAGCTTGACCACTGATTTTCTACTCTTAAATCTGAACTTATTTCCAACTTTTTCTAAAACCTTAAAATCATCCAAAACAGAGGTGCTTCTGAAAACTGTACAAAGAATGCATATTCAAAACTCTGAAAAACAAAAATACCACCAGTTGAGAAGATAAGCCTAAAAACCTCAAAAATGTTTTGTGGTTTTTAAAAAAAGGAATTAGCCCTGCAAATATGTATTTGAATTGAGAAAATATTCATGCCGATGTGTGAATTCTTACATACTTGCTTAAAAATTCATAGTCATACGTGCTGTCTATGCCATAGAGCTGTATTTAATTCTGCAGGGAAGTGAAAATGCCTCCAGTTGTATAAGCCTATGAATAGCTACTGACATAAACTGTGCCAACCATCAAACCCAGACAGCCAGGCATGATGCTACTGTATCCGGGTGCGATGCTACTGTAACAGTTTTCACTGCTTAAGACAAGGAAAGGAAACACCCACAGGACCCGCCTAAGTCAAGCTGGGAACACCAGCATTCCGTAAACATAGCAAGTACTTGGAAAATACCTTGGGAAATAAAACAGAATGAAAATAAGAGAAGAATAACGAAAAGGACCAAGAAGCAAGAAAAAATAAAGGATGTTGTAGGGCTTTCCAGAAAATCAGAGGAACAAGAGGAAACAGATAAATGTAGGCACAGGTGGGGACAGCATGAAAAGGGCTCAGAATCATCCCTGAATTAAGGTCTAACAGCCCCTCTGGCTCACCCCGTTCCTCCATTTTATAAGGCACATCTTCAACAACATTTTTAAGACCTTATTTATACAAAATAGGCTTCCCTGGTGGCTCAGATGGTAAAGAAGTCTCCTGTGTGGGTTCAATCCCTGGGTCGGGAAGATCCCCTGGAGAAGGAAATGGCAACCCACTCCAGTATTCTTGCCTGCAGACTCCCATGGACATAGGAGCCCGGTGGCTACGGTCCATGGGTCACACAGAGTCAGACATGACTGAGCGTGCACACACATGTGGTTCGAGGTTATCTGGGCAACACCTGGCAGCCACTCAGGCCTGGGGCTGCCGCAGGCTCACCTTGGCGGTGATCTGGAAGTCCTCATGCTCCTTCAGCAGCTCCTGGGTGTGCTGGATGCTTGAGCCCGTGGACGTGTGGGTGGAGAGGTAGAACTCCCCGCTGTCGTGGATCCACTCCAGAGCCTAGACGTGGAAGGAGTGGGAGAGAGTTCAGGCCTTGGCGGCGGTGAAGCAAGGCCCGGCTTCCCAGCATCTCATTTAAACATCCGCAGGCCCGGGCTGGCCCGCCAGCTAGAAATGCTCCCTCAAAGAGAGACGAGAGTCTCAAGCGTGTAACTTCCTTCCAAAAGGAGAAGAAAAAGTTGACATTCTGGAAAAATGGGATCGTGTCACTTGGGCATCCACAAGGCCTAATAAGTTCAAGTGTTTCTTACGACCTTGGACCTAAAGGACCGTAAACGTGCAGTGAACATCATTCCTCAGGAGTACTGACACAGCGTGCATGAGGTCGGAGACCTGGAACTGCTGAACACTGACATTCACGTCAAGGGACTTGAGAACCTTCCTGGGGAGTTCTAACTAATAAAAAAAAAAGAAAGAAAGAAAAGAAAGCAGGAGCAAAGGCCCAACTTTCAAACGTGCAGCTTGAGGCCTTTCTCCCTGTTCCCGCCTTCAGTGGGCCCTCAGGCAGCACCCACTTGGCTTTTGGGGGCTCCCACAGAGGAGCCTCCTCATTACGTGTAAGATGCTCCGGGCCAGGCTGAAGGGAGCCGAGGCTCAACCTCCTGGATGGAGGAGAGAGATGATCCCCCCTGGGGAGAGGGGGGCTGGCCAGGCTCAGGCTGCAAGAGAAGGATACAGTCTAACTCCTATTCACTCCTTCATGTTTTTAGATGGAAGCAGTTTTTCCCCTTCTTCCCCTTCTACGGGCCTACATCACAAATGAAATCAAACTTGCTTAAACATACGAATCTAAAAAAGGAACACTATAGAAAAAACATATGAAAGCAAAAATGCTTTCATATCGGCCCTCATAATCTCTGGGTCCAGTGTGATTTGCTGGTCTAGCAACAGAAACATCACTGTCTCTATTAACACTTTTATTTTTGAAAAAAAAAAAAAAAAAAAGCCACAACCCAGAAAACTTGCTGTGCACCATCCTCGCTGAGAATTTACTTTTGTTTTGCCGGAGTGAGGCTATTCCACCTTGAAAGCAATGCTGACACTGAATCAAGGCAGAAACCATGGAGGTCAGTTCCCTCAAAGGTCCCTAGCGGTTCTGCTCACAGAGGGAGGGGTGCCTGAGTGTCTACCACGCAGGCAGGTGCTGAGGGGGGCGCTCGGGATGGGAGAGGCCAGGGCCCTGTCCTTGTGACCTGGAGGGACTCCTGGGCTGAGAAGGGATGGGCTGGGAGGGAAGGGCCCTGGGCAGGGGGAGGCTGGAGGGTGACGCGGGGAACCTTGGGGGTCACAGGGCCTGGGTCTTTGGCCTGGAAGTGAATGGGGTTGCTGTATGGAAAAGGAATTGGCAAGGAAGCAACACAGGTTAGCAAACTGGCCCAGAGGTGTAGACAGGACACGGCTGGGCTGGTTCCCGAGCTGGCTCAGACGGGGAGAGGGGAGGGCAGAGGAACCCGATGAAGGGGTGGGGATGGGAAGATGAGGGGAAGGCAGGAATCAGGGAAAACACGGGGGGACATGGCACGTGGGGAGCCTCAGGTCCACTTCGGCTTTGGTTAAGGCCACAGTGGAGACAGGCCAGGAGGGAGGTGGGGTCTCTAAATCTGGACACCAGAAACGGGAGGCCAGGGCTGGGAGATACCGACAGTGCGCGATAAGGAGAGGGGAAAAAGAAACAAGAACGAGCCCTGAACTGAATGCCAGCTTGCAGGGGTGGAGATAAGGGAGGGAGGAGCAGCTCGGAACCCCGAGGGGCGCAGAGCAGAGCCTGGGTCGCCGGCCACAGGCCCACCTGGAACCCCAGGGCCTCATCCCAAACCCTTGAGCCAGCCGGGGCCACCAAGACCAGCGTGTCCCACACACTCGGTATTTCCTGCACGTGTGCTGTTACTGTGCAGACCAGAGCCCAGCCCAACTGGGCCGCAGGGCTGACGGTCATCCTCTGTCACAGCAAAAACTGAATCATCTTAAATTTTCGGCAAATGAGCTGACTTTAGGAAACAGCGGCAGCATGTTCCATTATTACTCTTTGTCAAGGGAAATACTTCGTCAAGAGAACAACTTTGTTCTCTGTCACTGAATGACTCCTTGTCTTTCAACAGAGAGATAAGAAAGATGTGTGAGAGAAGATGATGAAACCATCTCTAATTAGAAATCAAATCAGGCCCCTGTCAATTTGAAATATGGTTGGATTCTCTTTTTAAAAATGTTAAGAAAGTGGACTTTAAACACTAAAAAATACTACTCCTCGCCGCCCCTGCTGGGCATTACGATCACTGCATCCTGGAGAGTCAGTCAAGATGAGGGAGAGGGCGCCAGGTCCAGGGACCCCGAAACCTGCTCCCGCCCTGGGATGCCAAGCAGTTCTGGGCAGCAGGCCCCACAGCGAGACTGACATCTACCAGATTAAACAGAGTCTGTTCCCCAAGAGGGAAACCTGTGCGGAGAAAAACAACCTTTCTGTGACTGTATGCCTACTCTGGGTCAGGCCCACATCAAGTTTCCAGGAGGATGGGGCAGATGGTGCAGGTCTGGCGCGGTCCCCGGGGACCAGGAGCCCTGGGGAGGCCCCGGGGACTGAGACGGCTCACGGGGTTCCGAGAAAGCCCCCTCCCCTCCCTGCCCCCGACCCTCCAGACTCTGCGCTAACAGTTTACGGATTCTTATGCAACTGTTAAGGCCAAAGAGAAGTGACGGGAATCTTCCTGTTTGAGTTACAATCAGACAGACTTTACCCTAAAACGACCTCCACCACTGATCATCGGGGCTGAAGGCCTTGATTCCCAAAATGACTTCCGAGGGGTGGGGGCGATATGGCAAACGCACCCTCTCGATGTCTCTGCCTTAGCCAAAGGCACGGCAGAGTTTTTCGACTCTACTGAATTCTGAGAAATACTGCCACAGTTCTTAACTTTAGCTCCATTTATCTAAAGAGCACAATTTGTATCTTGAAAATATAGACACAGCGATGTAAAAAGCGACCCCTGTATTATTTTCCAGTGACTGAAATCATGATGGTGACTGCTGGGCAGAGCCGAATGGCACGCTTGTTGAGGCCAAAATCACCGAGGCCGCACGTGCGTGAGGCCGTGGGGTTGTCCTGCAACGAACTTAAGTGAAAGGCACGGCAATGGTGTCCGCTCACGAGGGCGGACACGCCCCCCACCGCGGGGTCAGCAGCTGCCCAGCTGACGGCGGCGGCCTGAGCGCGGGGAGCCGGCCGGGGCACTGACCTGCTTGGCGCTTCGCTCGAAGACCACGAACTGCTGGCACTGGTCCAGCCGCCGCTTCCTCATGGTCCAGTAGTGCAGCACCCTGTTCTCCCGCTGGAAGAGCTCGTTCAAGATATCTGAGAGAGAGCAGAGCGCCCCCGGCGGGGCCCGCGGTGGTCAGCACGCCCGGGAAGGACACGCATTTCTGTTTAGAAAGGTTTTAATGCAAGTGCCACGGCAGATCATCAGATACTGAGCCACGCTGCCTGCCCGCCCGGTCGTCTTCACACGCCTGTACAGACCGCCCCAGCCCACTCTTAAGACTGAGGTCACTGGACACTGAGCCAGCCTCTAACCCCTCAGGTCGGCAGGGTCAGTGGGGTAGCGACTGCGCCCCTTGTTGGGGAAATCTGAGGATGCCTGGGAAAACACCATTATTAGGTATTTTGTGCGAGACTGTGAGAACATTCCCGCAGAAGGAACTTCAGCGGGCCTCCAATTAAAATTAATAAATTAATTTACAAAAAAAAAAGATGCCAGTCAAAATGGTGGCACAATAGAAGAAAATGATGGGTGTTAAAAACAAAACCAAAACCAAACTCTCAGGAGAGGAAAGAACGTGAAGTTGAGAAGCACGAAGCCAGAAAGGAAAACGTAAGACAACAATCTGATTATATGAGAATTAAAATTGTCATGATCAAATAAAACAGTACACATGTAAAAATATTACACCAATTAAGAGCCCAGAAAAACCACTGGGAACATATGAGACATGGATCTAATTTACTGACTGCTACTGCTGCTGCTAAGTCGCTTCAGTCGTGTCTGACTCTGCGACCTCATAAACGGCAGCCCACCAGGCTCCCCTGTCCCTGGGATTCTCCAGGCAAGAACACTGGAGTGGGTTGCCATTTCCTTCTCCAATGCATGAAAGTGAAAAGTGAAAGTGAAGTCGCTCAGTCGTGCCCAACTCTTAGCGACCCCATGGACTGCAGCCCACCAGGCTTCTCTGTCCATGGGATTTTCCAGGCAAGAGTACTGGAGTGGGGTGCCATTGCCTTCTCTGAATTTACTGACTAGTGAATGGGAAAAATGTGAATAACCTGTTGGCAAAACGAGCAAAGCATACAAACATGAAGGTTGTGATTTTATGAAATGGTATGTGGCCAGTGAAAAGTATGGACACACATTTCATCTCACTCAAGCAAAGGGATCAGTTTCTGCCATCTTCCTGGGCTGGAGGGACGGAGGAAACCTGCGTATGTGTATTACTGAGGCAGGGAAATGGAGTACAGACCCAGCAGATGGTAACTGAGTGACAGGTAATGACAGCGAGGTGTGCACACCCTTCAACCAGGAATTGATCTTTCAGATACGTTGCTGACACAAGCTCCCAACACGACCTGTACAGATGCACACGCACCGAGATGCTCTTGCAAAAACTGGCAGCAACATAGGAGAACGTCAATTAGGGGTCATGTTAAATCAATTACGGAATCAGTACAATGCTGGACAAGAAAAACAACAGACCAGACCTCTAAATTCTGATATAGAGTAAGATTATTACTAAGCGAAAGAAGAAAATTGCAGGGGAATATGGTCCCATTGTGATTAAAAAAAAAAAAAAACCACCACAAAAACTAAAAAGCCAGATGGATGAGTTGAAGCTAAGCATGTTTATATCCGCACGTCCACCTACACACACAGAAGGATGCACAAAGGTCCTCACAGAGGTTACCACAGGCAAAGGAGTTAGGTATTTATAAAGTCTGTACGCTTTAAAAATCCTTTACAGTGAGTCTGTTTTTACTCAAGAAGTTAATAAAGTAAACAGATTAAAAAAAAAAAAACTTTAGAGAAAGATTCCCCAACTGGAATTGCAAATCAAATAAGTGATACCTAGAATATAACTTTATTGGAAAACAACTTTTCCACGAACATTTACCAAGTTCCTCATTGCTGAGTGCTGTGAGAAGCAGGAGCCTGCGAGTCGCACGTACCCGCAGCTTGGTGGTTGGTATTGCTATGGTCTCTTTGCTTGAAAAAGTGAACTAGCTTAGTGAAACTAATTAGGACTGAAACTTGAAGCCTGTCAAAAAATTAACCTACCACTTAAAATGAAATGGCTCTAAGTCTTTTCTAGTCTATTATTTCTGTAGCCTCTGTCTGAGGCAGTGCTGAGGCTCAGGTGAGGATGGAAGCTGATAGAACAATGCCCGAGTATCGATAGTTTTAAACAACTCCCATTTCCTGAGGACCCATTTCCATGTCATTCCAATTCAACTTGTAGAAACAATTACGATTAAGTTGAAAGTGATATATCACTTGGATGCATTTTTATTGCAAAATAGTCAATCAGAATTCTATGGCTTTTATTAGTAGCCTTAACTTCCACTTGTCTCAACCCTACCTACAGTCTAGTATAATTGCTCCCAGGTCTTTTTCGATGCATTTCCGAATGTGTGTATATGGTTTTTACAGATTTTTAAACTCAAAGGATACCCATCTACATAACTTTCTTTTGCAATTTGCTTTTATTAATAATGCTTTAAGTATATAAAACTGGTAACACAGTGTAGCAATGAAACGGGTTTATCATTTCTGTGATTTAAACTTTTAAAAATAATTGGCCTATAGATAATTCTGGTTTTCATTTTTTCCCTGATTCATATTTTCACTCACTTTGAATAAAACAGTCAATGTTAATAAATATCTTGAACATGTTGCATTTTCTCCCTCAACTTGACTCAATAAATTATAAACCTATGTTTATTAAATATTTTATTACTGAAGTAAGATAACTTATGATTAACTTTAATGGTATTAAAAAGACATTTATAATGAGCCCCTCGTGGACATTTAATTTCCAAGTATGTGGGGTTTTTACAGTATCTTTGATATTAATTCCTCATTTTGACATTAGTTTCTCATTTACACGCTTTCTTCTCTGCAATCACCCTCTGTGATTTTTCAGTCTCCTAACTTTATTGAGGCTTTCAATGGCTAAGTCAAAGATCTCTCTTGGTAAATGTCACATTGCTCTTGAAAAAATGGGTTCTTTTCATATATCTTTTGATACTGATTTCTAACATAATTCCACAGGGATAAGAGAACAGACCCTGTATGACTTCAATACCTTTAGACCATGAAATTCTTGCACATTGTTTTATGTCCCTGCATATGTTCCAGTGTCTCCTTGTTTATAGTCTATGAGAACTTGAATAGAATTTGTATCTTACTGTTGTGTGAAAACTGTATAAATCTTAATTGTGTTGAACTGGTGCAGAGTGCTTTTCAGGTCTACTATATCCTCTATTGCTCTGTATTTTCATTCTACAAATTTTTGAGAGTTTGATATTGTAACCCCAACTAAAAGTCTTAACTATCTACTTAAAAATTGTAATATATAGTGGAACTATATGTAACTTAGTTCTGTGTCTTTCAAGTCTCCTGTAAATGTGATATCATACTTTCATAACTGAAAAAAAAAATAAAAACACCAAAAACAATTTTTAAAGATGAAACGCAGCCCTGGAGAAGATGCCCAAGCACGCGCTGTTGGCTGCCCTGCCAGCCGAGCCCTGGCGCACTCACTTTTCACTTGCTGCTCGGGGGCCTTGATGTGCGTCACCATGCCTGGCATGTTCACGCTGTTCCTGTGCAGGTACTTCAGGAAGACGTCCGCGTTCCTCCTGGCAAGCGTGCAAGCCTAAGCAACAAAGCAGAGCAATGTGTTCACAGGGTTCACACAGACATGTCTTCGGTGTATACGACTGATGGGAGCATGGAGCTCTATCACACATCTAAAGCGTCCATCTGGTCAATTTGCCGTCTGAAGAATACATAGGCTGAATCCCATTGCAATTAAAAAAAACAACAACTCAGTCTTGGCGCCCTTGCTCCAATGAAGCCAGCGGCTATGTTGAGAGCTGCCCTGTGGCGAGGTCCAGGGGGCCAGGGTCTGAAGGTGACCACTGAGCCGCAGCCAGAGGGGAAGTAAAGCCTTTCTTCCCAGTTTAGCCTTGAGGTGACTGCATCCCTGGCCAATACCTTGATCGCAGCCCTGGGAGAAACTCTAAGTTGGAGGGCTGGGCTAAACCGTGCTGGGAATTCTGCAGAGGGCAGACAATATGTATTTTCAGATCTCGAGTCATGCAGTCTCCGTGTCTCTGCTGTACCTACTCAACCTGCCCACTGTAGCTGAAGGCAGCCACGGATGACACTTAAATCAATGGGAGTAAATGCACTTAGCCGTCAGGTCTTAGCCTGTAACCCTTTGGTTTAAGCCACTGAACTGCACGGTGGTTTGTTACACGGTTTTACTGCGGTAACAGACAACCAATAGCACATGTTTAGAAGTCAAATAAGTAATTTCATTAATGTATTAGAGTTTCATTTAACAGAAGACAGATAAATATAAATCAAAATGGTTCAGGGGGATTAAAGGGATTGAAATCCCTTAACTATATTAGAAAGGGAAATATCTTGCCCATTGCTTAGCCCAGATCTGGAGTCAATCTTTTCCTCAAGGAGCTCCATGTCCTTCTTGTAAGTGAACGGTACTAAGAGCCCACAGCCTGGGCACGAGGGACGCTCATCATCAGTGGGCAGGGCACTGTTCCTAGGCATTTTCAGGGGCTGCGGTATCTTTATTTTTAATGAGAAAAATACACCATGAGCCTCTACTGATCAGATTGAAATAAGCTGTCATGACAAACAGCAAGAAAGCCATGAAGACTGCTAGGGTCATGTCAAAAGGACATCCGAGCCAGCCTGACTGGAAGGGGCTGTCACCAGCAGGACAAGTTTAGGATATGAAAAGACATACACCTGATTTCAATGAGTGCCTGAAACACACCAAATGTTAAAATCCATGATGATGCTACAAGAACACATTGATCACAGGCAGAGGTTGCCAGGGAAACAGCTCATTATTCTGAAAATCATCAACAGAGGGAAACGGTCACGCATAAATCCCACATTATTTGGCCAAACTCTATTCTAGCGTAACCAAATAACTGAGGAGGAAATAATTCCATCTAACCAAGACAGAAGGAGCGATACGACTACCGCCCTGGTGCAGCTCTAATGAAGGGATACCACCACTGGCAGCTAAACCCAGCGGATTAAAGGCTGATGGGGAAGCGCACGAGGGAGGCTACGGGCTCACCATGTCTGGGGCACTGATAAAGCCTCAGATCACAGAGACAGCAGGAGGAGACGGTGTGTGTCCCGAGGCAATGCCGTGGGAAATACACAGCATCAGCCGTGAGGCGCCCTAAGCATGCCCCACACATGCACCATGAGGCGCCCTAAGCATGCCCCACACATTCACTCAAACCGGAACCTGATCGAGGCCCTCAATCCAGCCAAGGGAAACGGAGAGAATCCAGGATGGTGCTAAGTGACCCACAGGATGCAATCATCAGAACTGGGATGAGGGAAACTCCGCAGTATGAATAATTCATTTCTTTACTTAATAAATGCTAATTGAAAAAGGGAGGATAGGTTTAGACTAAGATTTAAGAGACATACCAATCAAATCAATGCGTGGGCCTTGTCTGGATTTTAATTAAGACCAGGTATAGAAACAAATTCATGGGACAACTGGAGAAATTTGAACACTGCTGGATTTTACATAAAATAAGTTATTACTTTTTCAGATCCGATAATGGTATTGTGGTTACAGAATGGTTTCAGAGGGATTCCCTAGCGGCTCAGATGGTAAAGAATCTGCCGGCAATGCAGGAGACCTGGGTTCAATCCCTGGGTCAGGAAAATCCCCTGGAGGAGGAAATGGCCACCCACTTCAGTATTCTTGCCTGGAGAATCCCATGGACAGAGAAGCCTGGCGGACTACAGTCCATGGGGTCACAAAAGAGCCGGACACGACTGAGTGACTAACACTTTCATACCTTCAATGGTTTTAGAAAGGAAGAATTTAAATGCTTAGAGACACACAGAAGTACTTATAAATGAACTGGCATAATACCTAGAATTTAAAATTACCCAGGAAAGATGGGCATATGCCCACATGTTGGTAATTACTGAATCTGGGTGAGCAGTACACAGGGGTTCATTATCCATTCTCTCAATTTTTGTACACATTTTTAAACTTCTACAATAAAATGTTTAACAATGTCCAGCACGTCAAAGACATAATCCTAGATGAAGGAAAGAATCTGACCCGGTCTGTGTTGATTTTTGTTTGTAAACTTAAACAGCAGCAACAAGCAGGGTGGGGGGCTTTCAGGTTCTATTTGAACAGTTGTAACTGAAGATCCCAGGAAGCTCCGTTTTCCCACCTTGATTTGCTTAAAAGAAAACCTCTGTGGGAGAAGCTCGTAACAGGTCAGACACTAGGTTTAAGAGTTTTCCAAGAGTTACAATTTGTTCTCTCAGACCAAACAATAACTCTAATAACTGTCAGCTCAGAGGATCACCTTCAAAATGAAACAGAAACAGAAATGATTAAATGTGACCGGATATGGTGTCGGCAAGGTCAGGATGCTGGAGCCACGAGGAAAACCAAACTCCTTCAAGCAACAATGGCCAGTAAACACCAAACCTATTTTCAACACGTCTGAGTGGCCACCAGCAGAACCCAGGAGGTCGTTTTCACAAGTGGAAGAATGCAAGGTGGAAAACTATTACAAGTTAATGTAGCTAAACCTTTCAACCCCATTTTAAAATTAACTGTTGTGAAGCACACCAGTGACTCATGTGTGACTATAACAAGACAGCCTTGAAAAGTGACTTATTTAAACCTTCTCAGAGTTAAGACTTCCAGCTGGGCCTGAATGGGATTAAATTTCTCTTGCAGGAAACATTTCCTGAATAAGTATTAGTAACTGGTCCTGTGACCCCCAGGTGTTCCTGCACTGTGCCCACTTTACACTGGGCTCACACATGTTCCAAGATGGTCTTTGTTCCTAAAAAGGCTGAATTTCCAAAGGAAGATTATTTTGAGCTCTAAGCGCTTTTGTTTCAGCACATCAGTTTCTGCTTGTCAGTTCAGAATCACTTGGTATTGGGACTGCTACCCATTCTTTACACACACAGATTTCTGTCTAGCTCTTTCTCTGTGAAAAGTAGGAGAGTGTAAATCACAACTGAAAAAAGACTTCAAGATCTCTGATCAGTTAACTTGTTGCTGATGCAAAAGTGAAAGGTGATAGTCACTCAGTCATGTCTGACTCTTCGTGACCCCATGGACTGTAGCCCGCCAGATTCCTCTGTCTATGGGATTCTCCAGGCAGGAATACTGGTGTGGGTAGCCATTCCCTTCTCCAGGTGATCTTCCCGACCCAGGGATCGAACCCAAGTCTCCTACATCACAGGCGGATTTCTTACCGTATGAGCCACCAGGGTAGCAGGGTCACCCCATCACTCCCTACACTGCAGGCGTGCGGGGATGAAGGCTTCCAGGCACTCCCCAGGCTCAGGTGGACCCTCCTGGGCCTACAAACCCCGTGAGCAAGGGACCAGCACCCCAAAGGCTGACTCCGTACCTTCAGGAATGCTTCCTTCTGTTCGAGGTGCTTGCTGATCATGGGGGTGACGTGGTCCGTCTCGGAGTTGGGGCCCAGCTTGTCGGCCCCTCCGCACCAGTCCTCTTCCCTCTTGTACTCCTGCTCCAGGCTCTCCAGGACGCTGCAGACCTGAGGCGGGACAGGGGTGGGGCTCAGTGGGGCCTCCCGTCAGGGGGCGGAAGGGGCGGCCGGTCCTGGCCCGAGTACCGAGGTCATCGCTGGACATGGGGATGCACACGGACTTTTCAGAACAAGGACAGACGAAAGGGGATTTTCCTGTCTCAATCTGCCCTGCTTCAGGACATATATTTAAATAAGAGGAAAAGGGATGTCTCTTCTCAGATCCTTTCCAACCTGTTATTCCTTGATACCTAAGGAATAATAATCCTAATAAGCAAAAATAATCCTAAATCTATGGGGCTGCTCTTCTCTGCTACGCTGGGACTTGACTGGTCCGGGAATGCCTGGCCAGGCAGGGACTGAGTCGCCCGAGGGAGCCGGGCCCGGGGGATGCGTGGGCAGGGGCCCCCACCTGCTCTGAGGTCTTGTAGAAGGCCACGGACGCGTTCACCAGCTTCAGCCGGTCTTCCATCTTGAGCATGAGCTGCTGCCAGTGTGAGGCGACCTTCTCGGCACAGTCCCGGATCATGTCCATGTCGTAGTGATTGGCCTGCAGCATGGCCTCGGCCTTCTGCTGGACCTGCAGGGCGCTCTGGTGTGTCTTCTAAGGGGGAGGGGAGAGAGGGAGGCTCTTCAGTTGGGGGGTCACGCCACACACACACGGGGAAGGCTGCGGCTTCTTCAGGTCTGCTTGCTTTCATGGAAACAACAACTCCAGTTAACACGATTTCATTAGGACACTCGGAAAAACACGGCCGGCAGGTTAGTGAAAGGAGTCCTTATGCCGACCCACAACTGTTTGTGTTTGCCCAGTGAAGGATGAAATAAATGCCTTAGGAATTTTCCAGCATGGGTCTCGGCTGCAGGGTTTTCAACTTTTCAGAAATAGTAGGAAAAACCCTTAGCGGCCAATATTCTAAAAAAAAAAAAGCTGCTGAAATGTTCCGAGTGTATTGTGCCTATTGATCCTTCTCATAAGAGCAGCCAGAGGCAAATGAACGAGTGGAGAAAAAGGTGGCCTAAGTGAACATTCTTTATTTCACTTGGACCTTATACTTTGGACAAGTCAGGTTTTCAAGAACTATTGATTTAAAAAAAAAAAAGAGAGAGACACAGTTAAAAAAAAAGCCAAGAATGAACCAACTGTGCTCTCTGGAGGTCCGTGCCAGACAACGGATCTATGAAAATCCATTGGATCTATGAAAATAACCCACCCCCAGCACACGCCCTGCTCTGTCAAGACTGGTTACACAGCAGTGGGCTGTGCCTCTGAGACCAGCAAAATGGATGGAACCTCAGCGAAGACCCCAGCTTGGGCGCCCTGATGCCAAGGTGTTCCTGCCAGGGGCCTGCCAGCCACGGGACAGCAGGGGGTCGGCAAGAGGCACCCTTCAGCCTCCAGGACCCTTGTGGTGAGGTCACACTGGCGGCATGGGCACATCCAGCACTTGCTGGACTACCTGCTCCTGTGATACGCTAACTGCAGGTTTGTAGGCATGGCTGTCTTGGGCCCAGGGTCGGGGCCGCAGGACGGGGCCTAGCGGGCTGGCCCTGAGGCCGGAGGGGCCGGGATCCGAGGGCTCCAGGGTCCCTACCTCGATGGCGTGCTGGAACTGCTCGTGCTCCCTCTGCAGCTGCTCTGCCTCCTGCAGCGAGCTGGCCGCGATGAGCCCGGCGTTCAGCATGGACTCTCCATTGCGGATCCAGCCCAGCACCTAGAACACAACACAGGGGACTCCCAGCAGCGGCCCCTCCCGGGGCGTCCGGGCACGGTGCAGCGGTGACGCGGCCCGAGGGCTGAACAGTCAAGCGGCTCCTGTTGGCCACGGAGCACTGACTTCCTTGTGACCCTACCGGCAACTGCCTGCTTCCCTTCCGTGCGATCTGAGCGTTAAGTGCTGCATTTTGAAATTAATTCTGGGGCCTCCCTGGTGGCTCAGGGGTAAAGAATCTGCCTACCAGTGTAGGAGACACACGGGTTCCTTCCCTGGTCCGGGAAGATCCCACAAGCCTTGGAGCAACTAAGCCCGTGCACCGCAATGACTGAGCCTGTGCTCTAGAGCCTGGGGGCGGCAACCACTGAGGCCAGCGCGTCCAACAGCCTGTGCTCCACGAGACAAGCCACTGCAATAAGAAGCCTGCACACCGCAGCTAGAGAGTAGCCTCCACTCGCCACAACTCGAGAAAAGCCCAGGCAGCAAGGAAGAACGGGGCACAACCAAAAATAAAAAAAACAAAATTTTACACACACATGCACAAACATATATAAAACCTTAACTTTAAAAACTAAAAGTAAAATTAATTCTGTCATGTTTAGTTTCAAGTGAGAACTGAAAAAGGTTGAGCATCCAGAAGAGTGATCATTAGTCCATGGGTCAAAACAGACTGAGAATCACATGGTAGAAAACCTACTACTGCAAAGAACTTCCTGATAATAAAAAATACATGCATCTTTCACTCCTTTAGGGCATGAGGAACATGCAGAATAACCAAACTGCTTGATAAGCTCCTTGATCTCACTAACGTATCCTCCACATTAGCGTCAGTGCTGAGACAGCACAGGAACCAAAGGATGAACTCTGCTGTCCACTGAAAATCAGGACCACACCACCAGTTTCCATCACGGAACCAGAAGTCAGTTCTGACTGTGGAAGCCACGGGGAGTGTGGAAGGTCAATCAGGACAGTCGCTTATAGCAGAAATGGTTGGTTACCTACCCAATACCTACTTTCCTCATCGCTTTTATTCAGAAAAATCCCAACTTGGGGAAAAGAGCTTAAGATAAAGCCACTTCTCAGCTATGATGACAGCTTGCTACAGGTATGATGTAATTTCAGCCACTGAGACCAAAGCAGGAGCTTTGGGGAGCATTTGGGGAACATGTTTCTTTACTGATCCAGGTGCTGCTGCTTTCTTGTTATGCTTTTCCCTTCCTGATGCCTGGAATGTGGAGGTGATGGCTGGGGCTACAACGGCCATTTGGCAGCCATTTGGCAACCACTAAGTCCCCTCTGATCAAACTTAACCTGTGTTTTTCTGTGCATCTACCAGAATCCTGGGAATCCATACTTCCATGGCTTCCCTGGCTCATGAGGTAAAGTGTCACGGACATGCTTAATACACACAGGCATGGAATCCCACAGGCACTGAGCTGAAACCAATCTGTTCCAGATGTTCATTTTTATTTTGCCATGCTATCTGGGAGGTGGCAGTATAGAGTTCTGACAAAACAAGAAGACCCCAGCCATAGAGAGCCTGTGGTCTGGGGCAGACTGATAATAGCTTATTTGGGGAGGGAAAAAAAAAATCATATATTTATTCAGCCCAGGAAGCACCATGTTCAGAGTTTCAGGCAAGAGATTACCAATGACAAAACAAGCGAAGTGGAGGTGACTCGTAAGTGATCGGCCTGCCGGGTGGCGAAGGCTTTTCTACTAGAGCAGTAAGCGCACGGCTGCCCGGGCACTGGCTGTTCCAGCTAGCTGCAGCTGCGTCAGGGGGTGTGCTCTACCCTTACATCAGGAGGGCTGTGATGTAGGGCCACCCTTTCCCAGTGCTCGCACACGGTCCCTGTGGGCCTGGCTCGGACCTCCGGCCGTTCCTTTACCTGCTTGACCTCGGCCTGCAGGTGGCGCAGCTGCACGCACTGCTCCAGGTGCTTCCGGTGCTGCTCAGCTGCGAGGTCCAGTTCCTGCTGCTTCTCGTGCAGAAACTCCAGGAGGTCCTGGACCCGCGTGGCCATGTCCACATCTCTGTCGCAAAGCAGCTCCACACCTGTGGACGTTGAAGGGACGCCCTGAGTTCAACCAGCGCTTCAACCTGTTCTTAACGGGTGCATGATGCACACGCTGCACCTGGAACCTGACCTACCTACCCGGCGGGGGCCAAGCCGTGACTGGGAAGGCTGAAGCCAGCAGAGGCGGTTTATGTGCACCTCCGAGCACACAAGTGTGTCTCAGAGGATGAGCGTGATGGGGTCCAAAGCCAAATTTAAGGAACAGCTAATCAAACCAACGCGGGAGATCTGGGTTGGAAAGATTCCCAGGAGGAGGGCATGACAACCCACTCCAGTATTCTTGCCTGGAGAACCCCACGGACAGAGGAGCCTGGTGGGCTACAGTCCATGGGGCTGCAGAGCTGGACACGACTGAGCGACTAAGCACAATCAAACCAAACTCATTACCTATCTATCTGCTTTTCCTCCTATACTGATATCTGATCAAAGTGAGAAGTCCTTTATAAACGAGCGAACTTTGGCTTATTTTTGGTATCCACCGCATATCCGTTCAACTCTTGAGAAAGCACAGAATCTGACTTGGGTAACAGGAGTAATGCAGTATGCAGTTGCTGCTAAATTTCTAACACTACAGTCCCCTCCACGGTTTTGAGCCTACAGTGACATCTGCTGGTAAAATGTAAACTAAGAAAAAAAAAACAAAGGACATGAAAATATTTTCTTGGGGTTTACTTTTCATTCATGGAGATAAAACAATAAATCATTTGTAAAACAAAACTTCATGCCACTTGAAATAACATGAAAGAATATTAGGGGGAAGTACACTAGTCATAATGTTAAATGTGACCATATCATGTGGGTGAGGGCTTCCCTGGTGGCTCAGATGGTAAAGAAACTGCCTGCAATGTAGGAGACTGGGGTTCAGTCCCTGGGTTGGGAAGATCCCCTGGAGAAGGGAAAGGCTACCCACTCCAGTATTCTTGCCGGAAGAATCCCCATGGACAGAAGCAGCCTGGAGGGCTACAGTCCATAGTGTCGCAAAGAGTCGGACACGACTGAATGACTAACATCACTTTTACGTGGGTGAAAGCAAGTGCACGTTTCCATTCAGAGAGCAGGTGGAACACCTGAATCCCAGGGCGAGCGGCCCGCAGAGCCGTCGCCCTGAGTGGAGCCCCAGCCGACACGGGCGGGCCATGCTGCTCACCGGAGGCCTGCACCTCGTTGACGTACTGCAGCAGGTCCTGCCCCTGGTGGATGACGTCGAAGGTCAGGTTGTTCATGGTCAGGGCCTTGTCCGCGTGGTGCTGCAGGCGCTGCTCCGCGATCGTGAGGTCCTCCGTGTCGAAGTCGTTCATCTGCTGAGAAAGCTCATCGTTCCAAGACTCCAGGTCTGAGATGATCTGACAAGGGAAATTATCTGCTTAGGACCAAGACGTGAAGAATGAAAGCCTGCTGTGACACCTCTCAGGGCCGAGTCAGGGAGGAAGAGATGGATGAGACTGCGTCAGAAGGACACAGAAGCCAGTGGATGGGGCTCCTGCTGGCCAAAGACAGGACAGTTAGACCCTAAAAAATGACCACAACTGAATCAAATTAACTGACTATAAAAAAGCCCATTAATTCCCAGTGACGTTAGACGAGAAGAGCTGAAACCCAAAAAGTTAATGAAAAGCTCTTTGGTTCTGATTAAAAGGAATCAAGCTTTATCCTCAAAATTGGTTCTTAAAGGAGAAAACTAATTATTCAAGCACAAAATGATGAGGAAAAGTTCCTCTTTATGGTTAAATCTAGCTATTAGGTGTAGAAATAATAAAATTAGAAAACTTCTTTCTAACAAAAAATCCTAGTAAAACACCTATTCAGGTCAAGGTCATCAGCACCTAATGGACTATCAGAGAGAGGCTGATGGGGCACCTCCTGGGATTGCAGACTACCCGCAGCATCCCTGAAGAAGGGGGACCAGACAGGACACAGGCCGCCTTGTGGAAGAGCCAAGTGGGGTCAGCTGTGGAGCCTTGGGAACCAAAAGGAACCCGAATCTGATCGGGTCTTTCCATCTACCTTCTTTGGAGAAGGAAATGGCAACCCACTCTAGTATTCTTGTCCAGGAAATCCCATGGGCAGAGGAACCTGGTGGGCTACACAGGTCATGGGGTTGTAAGAGTCAGACATGAGTTCCGTGACTAAACTACCACCACCATCCACCTTGTAAGGTTACAGACAATGCCAAGGCAAGAAACAGGGTTAAACAGCCTAGTAGAAATCAAGTAAAAAAGGCAAAATGTGGGACTTGGTTCTTTTGATACTTGTTACTTCAACGAGTCATCACACAGAAAAAAAGAGAAGGGCAGAGAGAGACACTTCCAGGTGAAAACATTAACCGCAAATGCAGGAGCAGACCCCACGTGCCTCCTCTCTGCAGCACTTGTAGAAAGCTGAACAGAGGCTGAGTGTTAGCAGGTAACAAAGAAACACTCTTAAACCGGCACGGTGCTTGGGATGTGGTCATGTAAGAAAATGGCCTACTTTTCAGAGGTACTTACAAAGTCTTTAGGAGTGAAACGCTACCGGCTGGTAGAGTTTTCCTCTAAAACATCACAGCACAGCAATATCTAAAGGATACTTGGTAAGATGGGCAAATTCATCGAATTCAGAGGATAAGCACTTGGAAAGCCGCTGTACTATTTTTGCTACTTTTATGCAGGTCTGAAAACTTACGTGATATACTTTTTAAAAATAATGACCAGAATTATAAAATCCAGAAAAGAGGAAAAACTTTCTTGTGAACAAATATTATCTTTACATTTCCCATGGATCCTAATTTCTTTTATCCGTAGAAGCGGTAGTGAAATTAATTTGAGAATGTGAGAGTTTACACAGAATTCAGCTGTGAGATGGGAAAGAATAAAAATCTTAAGGCTTCTCCAAATTCCTATTGCCCAAATCTTCCTGATTTCTTCTTTTATTATGGGGTCTGTATAATGTATGTGTATGTTACATTAATATATTCATTTATAAGTTAATTCACTTATTATATCCACTTGCAAATTAATAATTTTAAACAATGCCAAGTTAGACATAAACCGAGAAGTCACAAGGAAAATACTTTTTAAAAGAAAAAAATTACCATAACTTTAACCTTGATCTCTATTCTAAGGGAAATTTTCTTTCTTAATGTTTGTTTGCTTTCTGACCCTGAGGGAGAAGAATTAGGTGTGGTGATGAGTTACAGACTCAGCCACAGTGCCTCACACAGACAACGTCAGGCTCAGAAAACACTCAAGAAATGGACAATAAACAAAGATCAATGTGCTAAAAGCAGCAGGATTCAAAAACACTCACTGAGCACAAGGAAACCCTGGCGACGGCCAAGATCAAGGAGCATCGGGAAAAAAAAATTCCTGTCTCCACGTTTGGCATTACGGCTTGTTAATCACCATGCAAGTCAAGAAAATAAACCTGTGGCAAACACAAAGCTCAAGAAAGTGCAAGGCTTTTTTGAACAGGATTCTTTGAAGAAATAACTCAGATACCATTTTTTTTTTTTTTAATGTATTCCTGAATTTTTAGACAGTCCTTTTCCTTCTAAATGTACAGAGAGCTATGGCTGTTTTCTGTGACTGTCACAGGATACTAGCATAAGGCTCTGGCTGTTCTTTTCATATCAACAGAACAGATTTTATTCGGGCGATCTGAAGACTGAAATCCCAATATTTTAAGCTATAGGAAACACTGCTTCACTTTTGAGAGATGGAAAGGGTATTTCAATTCAAATACAAGTGATACAGGGGATTTTTAAACACTGACCAGGTACCATGAATTTTAAACACTGACCAGGTACCATGATTTTTAAACACTGACCGGGTACCATGATTTTTAAACACTGACCAGGTACCATGAATTTCTTCCATGAGACCACGCCATGCCTGCTATGGGCAGTCAGACGGGGCATTTTCCCAGACAAGAGAGGAAATCTCAGCAAAGCCTAACGTGCTCAGGTTTTCACATTTTCAGGATTACTCTAGAGAAACAGAAGGCTCTCAGGCTATGACATTTTAAAAGCTTTTAGACTTTCTTTTAGCTGGTCTGTGACTGAACTGTAGGCTTAATTTCTCAGCTTAGGAAAACACTTATCCCTGGCTGCGCATGCTGGCTTTGTTCGAGGCCATGCAGAACTCTGTGGCTATGGTAGGGGGGAAATGCATGCTTTTGGTTCCTGATTTACATTTTAGGTTTTTGGTTCCTGATCCACTACGAACAAAATTAGTGGAGGTGATGGAATTCCAGCTGAGCTATTTCAAATCCTGAAAGATAATGCTGTGAAAGTGCTGCACTCAATATGCCAGCAAATTTGGAAAACTCAGCACTCGCCACAGGACCAGAAAAGGTCAGTTTTCATTCCAATCCCAAAGAAGAGCAATGCCAAAGAAAGTTCAAACTATCATATAGTTGCACTCATCTCACATGCTAGCAAAATAATGCTCAAAATCCTCCAAGCTAGGCTTCAACAGTTCATGAACTGAGAACTTCCAGATATACAAGCTGGATTTAGAAAAGGCAGAGGAACCACAGATCAAATTGCCAAAGTCCACTGGTTCATAGAAAAGCCAAGAGAATTCCAGAAAAATATCTACTTCTGCTTCACTGACTATGCTAAACCCTTTGACTGTGTGGATCACAATAAACTGTGGAAAATTCTTCAAGAAAGAGATGGGAATACCAGACCACCTGACCTGCCTCCTGAGAAATCTGTATGCAGGTCAAGAAGCAACAGTTAAAACTGGACATGGAACAACGGACTGGTTCCAAATTGGGAAAGGAGTACGTCAAGGCTGTATAGTGCCACCCTGCTTATTTAACTTACATGCAGAGTACATCATGCAAAATGTTGGGCTGGATGAAGCAAGCACAAGGTGGAATTAAGATTGCAGGGGAAAATATCAATAACCTCAGATATGCAGATTACACCACCCTTAGGGCAGAAAGCGAAGAGGAACTAAAGAGCCTCTTGATGAAGGTGAAAGAGGAGAGTGAAAATGCTGGCTTAACACTCAACATTCAAAAAATTAAGATCATGGCACCCGGTACCATCACTTCATGGCAAACAGATGTGGAAACAATGGAAACAGTGACAGACTTTATTTTCTTGGGTTCCAAAATCACTGCAGATGGTGACTGCAGCCATGAAATTAAAAGACGCTTGCTCCTTAGAAGAAAAGACAAACCTAGACAGCATATTAAAAAGCAGAGAAATTATTTTGCCAACAAAGGCCCATACAGTTAAAGCTATGGTTTTTCCAGCTGTCATGTATGGATATGAGAGTTGGACCATAGAAGGCTGAGTGCTGAAGAATTGATGCTTTTGAACTGTGGTGTTGGAGAAGACTCGAGAGTCCCTTGGACAGCAAGGAGATCAAATCAGTCAATATTAAAGGAAATCAATTCTGAATATTCAGTGGAAAGACTGACCCTGAAGCTCCAGTACTTTGGCCACCTGATGCTAAGGATTGACTAATTAGATAAGACCCTGAGGCTGGGAAAGACTGAAGGCAGGAGGAGAAGAGGGCAACAGAGGATGAGCTGGTTGGATGGCATCACTGACTCAATGGACATGAGTCTGAGCAAACTCCAGGAGACGGTGAGGGACAAGGCAATCTGGCCATGCGAAGTCCATGGGGTCGCAAAGAATCAGACATGACTGAGCGACTAAACAACTACATTTTAAAACAGGAGTTTCATGAAAGAAGAAACACAATCAAAATAAAATTCTCCCTTTTGCAGCAGCATTAATACAAACAAAGCCAACTTTTTCTTGTTTTTCAAATACCAAAATATCCTGGAAGGAATACTTCAAATAGTGCTTCTCATTGCTTCTTTGTATTCCCTAATTGAAACTATTTAAGCAGCAGCTACGTTTATAGGAGTAACTTCTGCGAAATGGAGGTGAGAGAGGAGGGCAGCTACGCAGGCTCTTCTGTTCATGCAGCATTGCTCCCTGACCCTGAGACCCCCCCAATGCTGCTCTCTGACCCTGAGACCCCCCCAATGCTGCTCCCTGACCCAGAGACCCCCAGTGCTGCACCCTGACCATGGCCATGGCTGGACACGATGAGCTGAGACCAGTGTGTCTCTTCTCTCCGTGGCTCCATATAGATGGGAAAGTCAAGACCAAAGCCCTTGAGCAGGCTTGACCAGGCAACATGGGCAGAGTTTAACTCCTTGTCATCACCGGTTAACAGTTAAGAAGGCCTTTCTTTAATGTAATAAGAAGCTGACAGAAGTTTAGATAAGCAGCCACGAAAGGAGGGGCCCACATACCAAACTGCCACTTGGGGCTGGGCTGAGGGACCCAGGACCACTTCAGGCAGAGGGTCTGCTCAGCTGAGGGAGCTCTGCACCCGTCTTCTGCAGTATGCGGGGTCCGGACCCCCCTGCCCTCACAGCTCTGTCCTAAACGTAGGTCAAGTGACAAGACAGCCCGCTCTGCAGACTCTGGCCAGCGGGCATGGGCGACCTGGGATGCCTGGAGGTACCTGAATATGCAGCAGGCAGGCCCCTGCCAGCAGCTCATAAAGCCCTCAGGCTCCAGAAAGCCAGCCTCACCAGGGAGTTCTGGTTCCTTTCATCCTGTTTCACACACTTTCAGCGCCATCCAGCGATAATGACTTCTGCTTGAACTTCCTCAAGTTCAAAAACATAAAGTCTTGCCTGGCAGAAAATCAAGAAACAGCCTCTTCCTGATGAAGAAAAGAAACCTGTCCTTTCTCCTAGTCACGTATAAGGTGCAATAGTCGATTTTTAGATAAGAATTACAGGCAGCCTGAGAACATTTCTGTGGGGGAAAAAAAAGGTGGGGTGGGGCGGGGGTGGGTAGGGTGTTTCCTGGGACATAAAACACCATTACTGCAGGCTCAGGGAGCACTCAGTCTCAGAGGGACAGGAAGAGGACAGGGTGGGAAGGACCATCGCTGCCCTGAGCCTCTGCCTCCAGGACGAGGGGACAGCTGTGCGGGGGCCTGGTCCAGGGTGACCAGCCTAGGGCACAAGGTAGCCCTCTCTGCAGAAGCCCTGCCTGGGCGCCACCCTCACAGCTCGCTCGCTTTGCTCTCCTTCTGTGTGGTGTCTGCCCGCTGCCCACCTGCCTCCCCCAAGGCCGAGCCCCCGATTCGGGGGCCGAGCTGGGGTGGGGGCCACTCTGTCCCTCCTCGTCCTCCTCCTGGTGCAGACGGAAAGGGGGACAGTGGGCGAGGGTGGGGCCTGGACGGAGTGGGCAGTGGGCGAGGGCGTGGCTCAGAGGGGGGCGGGGCTGGACGAGGGCAGGACACTCACATCGATGGCGTCCCGCTCGAAGATGCGCAGCTGCAGGAAGAGCTCCAGCTTGATCTTGCGCTCCTGGAAGAGCTCCTCCATCTGCGCCTGGGCCTCGTCCAGCTGCTGCAGCACCGTTTCGATGTGGCTGATGGAGCTGTTGTGCGGCGTCTTGTTGCTGGAGATGGCTGAGTCCCTGCGAGGAGGCGGGGGTGCAAACAGGAATTGGAAGGGAAGCCCCTGTCGGTGCTGGGGGGCTGGGCCGGGGGAAGGAGCCGGCAGGAAGCGGGGCTACAGCTCTCAGAAAAGAAGCCGCCCCTCCAGCCCAACCACCCCAGGCTTCCCCGGGGCCCAGGACACGCTGAGGAACACCTCCCGCTCCTCCTCATAGCCTATCTCAGAAGCAGGCGGCCAGCCACCACACAAATCATCCCAGGGAGCTTCAGCTTCAGCCCCCTTCCTTATTAAGTGGAGAAGAAAGAATTCCTATTTGCTACAGAGGACGAGATGGCTGGATGGCGTCCCCGACTCAATGGACATGAATTTGAGCAAATGCTGGGAGATGAAGGACAAGGAGGCCTGGCTTGCTGCAGTCCATGGGGTGGCAAAGAGTCAGACACAACTGAGCGACTGACCAATAACAATTTACTACAAAGAGCAGCACCAGGTCAGCTGTGAGTGTTTCCGTGTGAAGCAGCTCACTGAGCCTTTATCACGGAAGGACTGCCTGACTCTCAGCAAAGCCAGCATCGCGGGAAGACGTCAGTGACTATTAGATAAGCTGACCCTGAGTGATACAGCAGGGGGTCCACGTAAAGGCAGCCCAACCCCAGCCTGCCTCCTGTCTTCCCCGCATAAGCAGCACCTGAGTGTCACCAGAGGCCAGGCCTGCCTGAGCCTGGACTTGCAGGGGAGGGACGCCTACCACACTCTGGAAAACCAGCATGCTCTGGGCCCCAAGGACGCAGTCCTGGGAGGTTTAAATTCATCTGGTTTGTAAAGAAATTTCAGTCAGTAATAGGTCGATGTTAAAAGGAAATATTAATAAGATCTGAATTCTGAGAAAGTTTATCGTGTGTGTTGGTTGCTCAGTCGTGTCCGACTCTTTGAGACCCCATGGACTGTAGCCCGCCAGACTCCTCTATTCATGGGATTCTCCAGGCAAGGATACTGGAGTGGGTTGCCATTTCTTCCTCTAGAGGATCTTCCCAACCCAGGGATCAAACCCAGGTCTCTTGCACTGCAGACAGATTCTTACTGTCTGAGACACCAGGGGAATTTATTAGTCAATGCCATAAAGAGAAAAATCGTAAAAAGAGTGAAAGAAAACCGAAGGAGGAAAAAAAAAGAAAGGAGAGACATGTTAAGTCTCCTCTGCATGGATGTTATTCATTTTCTACCTAGTTGGACAGAGTTATAGTAAATGGTTCAAAAAAGCAGAGCGGGTAAGAGTGCCCCGCAGACCTCAGAGCACTGGGGGGCTGGGATAGGGTGCTGAGACAGGGGTGGGGGTAGAGACAGAGGGGCTAGGATGGGGGAACTGGGACCGGGGGGTGGGTAGAGGCAGGGGACTGGGACAGGGGCAGGGATAGAAGACAGGGACGAGGGGTAGGGACAGGGGGCTGGGGCAGGGGGCAGGGATGGGAAACAGGGATGGTGGGCTGGGACGGGGGTGTAGGGACAGAGGGGCTGGGGCAGGGGGCTGGGATGGGCGCAGGGATGGGGGGCTGGGACGGGGGTGTAGGGACAGAGGGGCTGGGGCAGGGGGCTGGGATGGGTGCAGGGATGGGGACAGGGACGGGGGGCTGGGACGGGGGTGTAGGGACAGAGGGACTGAGACAGGGGCAGGGATGGGGGCAGGGATTGGATACAGGGATGAGGGGTAGGGACGGGGGCTGGGGCAGGGGGCTGGGATGGGGGCAGGGACGGGGGTGTAGGGACAGAGGGGCTGGGGCAGGGGGCTGGGATGGGCGCAGGGATGGGTGGGCAGGGACGGGGCCAGCCCACCTCAGCTGCTGGATCAGGTCCTCGCCTTCCTTGATGACGTTCACAGTCACCTGCAGGGTGGTCTGCTGCTGCTGGCCGAAGCGCTTGCTGAGGTCCTGCACGGCCTCCACGGACTCGGCGTACACGTCGTCCAGCAGCTCCTTCTGCAGCTCCTCCAGCCATGTCCACAGCTGCGGGGACAGCGCCATGAGGGGCCCTGTCCTGCGGCCCGGGGGAGGGGACCGCGGGCAGCTGCTCCCAGGGAGCCGGAAGGGAGGCGGGTGGCGGGGGAGGCACCCCACACGGCTGGCCAGCGGAACACAGAGCAGGACGCGAGGTGAAAAAACAAATAGGCAGCAAGCCCGGGGGGGTGGGGGGGGAGGACTGTCACAAAGAGGAGAAAGGAAGGGCGGGGGGTGGGCAGCGACTCTGCCAGTCCCTCCCGACAGAGCCACGAGCAAGAGGAAATGGAAAAGACCCACCGATGGCAGAACCTCTGCTAAATGGAACCGGCATCCTTCCACGTGCCTTCTGACTCTTATTTAGCACACAGATGGCTTTACTTTTAGCCAGAGCATTACAAATAGCATTATTGCTATTAAGCTGCAGTTCAGACAGGGGGGCTCTACATCCCTCAGAAAAGAAGGAAGAGCCCAGCGTGGTGCAATCAACCCATCTCCACACCCGGCAGGAGATTCGGATGCGACTGTGCCAGGTTCCCGCTCCCAGCCCAGGCCACGGCCAACCTGGCCACAGCTCACGAGAGGCGTGCAGGCTGCAAACGTGTGGTCACTGTCATGGCCAGGACCACCAACAAGGTGTCCATGGACCCAGGAGGGTAAAGATAACTCGGGACAAGAGTGGCTCCCAGACTGGCGGGGACACAGTATCTTGCCCGCTCCCAGGAAGCCTACTGCCTCCTCCAAATCCCTGGTCAGTGAGCAGCAAAGACAATTAATTAAATGGAGCGGGCTCTGGTGGCTTGGAAGTGGTTTGTGTGTGCAGAGAAAATGCTCCCTGCTTCCCTGGGGATGGAACAGTCACCTCCGGCGTCTTGTGCTAAGTCGCTTCAGTCGTGTCCGACTCTTTGCCCCTTAGGACTGTAGCCCACCAGGCTCCTCTGTCCATGGGGTTCTCCAGGCAAGAACACTGGAGAGGGTTGCTGTGCCCTCCTTCAGGGGACCTTTCTGACCCAGGGAGGGATAGAACCAGAGTCTCTTACGTCTCCTGAACTGGCAGGCGGGTTTTATACCACTAGCACCGCCTGGGTGGCTAGAGGTAGGTGTCTTATGAGTCCCTTACAGATGGCTGTCTGGGTAGCGGGGAGAGGCTTGCCCCTACCCTGCCCTGCCACGTAGGCCTCTTGGCAGAGAGAGCACCACAGCTTTACTGAGGCCTCACTGACACACAAGAAACCACAGAAGTTTAAAATACAGGAAGTTTGCTACATACGAATGAGTTCTGCTCTGAGAACATGTTCGTACGTCCAATTTGTTTCTAAGTCCAACAAAGTTAGCCTAGGTACCGAACTAACACAACCAGCTATACAGCCCTGTACTGTAAAAGGTTTGTAATACTTTTCACACAAATAATTAAAAAAGAACACATTTTAATCTTGAAGTACAGTACCACGGAAGGTACGGTGGTAACAGTTCAACAGCTGGTACACGGGCTGGCATCGAGTGAACAGGCAAGAAGAGTCACTGACCAGGGGAGGGAGAGGAGGTAGGAGATGGTAGAGCTGAAGGATCGTCAGCAATGGGAGACGGAGGACCCGCTGCAACGTCACTCACACCTCATGCTGATGGAACGCACACACGCCATCTTTGAAAGTTCCAAACTTGGAGGTTCGCGTGCAGAGGACTTAGTATATACAGGTTCGCACGTAGGGCACTTACTCTATACGGTTTGATGAGCTCTGACACATGCAGGTCTGTGCGAAGGGCAATGCGGCTGCGACACGGGTGCTCCCTGACCTCGAGAATCTTCCCGAGGCCCTGGGGACCCCCTCCTCCCTCTCTGCTCCCCCTTCCCGGACAGCCACCAGCCTGCCTTCTGCCACTACAGACTAGCTTCCATTTTCTAAAATTCTATTCACAGGATCACCTTGTAGGTACTCATTTTTTTGGTCTGGCTTTTATCAGCATCGTTGAGACTTTATCCATACCACTGTGTGTATCAACAGGGCTTTCCTTTTCATTATTGAGCGGTATTCCATTCTGTGCTGATGACGCACCTTATCGGCTTAGATGGTGATGACATCTGGGCTGTTTCCAGCGTGCGTCACCCTGGTGTCTGCCTCTGCAGGCACCTGCACTTCCCTTTCTTGGAGGTACATGTCCAGGCGTGGAATGGCTGGATCACATGGTAGGTGTGGGCCAAACTGTTTTCCAAAGTGCCTCATTTCGCATCTACCCGCTGCAGTATGCGAGCGCTCCAGTCCTGCCACACCCTCAACCGATACCTGACGTGGTTGGTCTTTTTAATTGGAGACATTCGAAATGAGTGGGTTCTCATTACAGCTTAATTAGCCATTCCCTAATGACGAGTGAAGGCAAGTCCAAGCTAACCTTGTAAGAGTTCTTTTGTTGCTAAACACGCATTTAGTTCAAAACAGAGCACTGGCAGTTGGCTCTTTAATAGGCCAACTAAATTTAAAAATAAGGGGAGTGCTGGCAAAGGACTTACTTTTAGTCAAGTACTTGGGGCCACGAAGAGTTTATTTTACTAAAAATGTTAAAATGTCAACTTGTGTCATATTATTTACTCATTTTCGTAAGATAGCAAATTTCATACAATCCAAGGATTTTAATTAAAGGCATTTCAGAGAGAGGCTGGTCCAACACTATGATCTTAAAGAAGAGAGGCCCCAGGGTGATAAAGTAACCTGCACACATGGGCAAACCTATTAGCAGTGCCAGCTCAGGAGCAAAACCAGTCGAGTGTCAGGAAGGAGGCCCCCAGACCTGGTGACACTTCACACTGATACTGGATTTCAACATGAAAAAAGCTGTTCATCGACAGACCGAATATGGACTGATTTTCTGCACCATCTATAAAGAATAACATACTCTAGTTTTTTTTTTTTTCTTCTAAATTCTCATGAACATGGTTGCTGTTCAGTTCAGTTCAGTTCAGGCGCTCAGTCGTGTCTAACTCTTTGTGACCCCATGAATTGCAGCACACCAGGCCTCCCTGTCCATCACCAACTCCTGGAGTTCACTCAAACTCATGTCCATTGAGTCGGTGATGCCATCCAGCCGTCTCATCCTCTGTCGTCCCCTTCTCTTCCTACCCCCAATCCTTCCCAGCATCAGAGTCTTTTCCAATGAGTCAACTCTTTGAATGAGGTGGTCAAAGTATTGGTGTTTCAGCTTCAGTATCAGTCCTTCCAAAGAACACCCAGGGCTGATCTCCTTTAGAATGGACTGGTTGGATCTCCTTGCAGTCCAAGGGACTCTCAAGAGTCTTCTCCAACACCACAGTTCAAAAGCATCAATTCTTCGGCGCTCAGCTTTCTTTACAGTCCAACTCTTACATCCATACATGACCACTGGAAAAACCATAGCCTTGACTAGACGGACCTTTGGTGGCAAAGTAATGTCTCTGCTTTTGAATATGCTATCCAGGTTGGTCATAACTTTCCTTCCAAGGAGTAAGCGTCTTTTAATTTCATGGTTGCTGTAGTTATAAATAATAGGAATGATGAAAGCACTATGACCAGAAGAAATCTCTTAATTTGCTTTAATATTTCCCATGAAAAACCTTTTATGGGAAGGTGATGACTTCACAATATATACAAGAATTAAGTGATTATGATGTATACCTGAAACTAGTATGTGTCAGTTATATCTCAACAGAAAAGTGTTATAGCCACAAATAATTTATAAAAACACTTTTCTCATAATATTGAATAACAATTATGTGTGGGTCCTGAAGCCAGATTGTCTTGAGTTCCAATCCTGACTTAACATTTCCCAGGGTGTGACTTGGGCAACTTAACCTGGATCTATGTCTTGGAGCTCTCATCCATAAAATGAACATGGTAATAACAATGCCTCCCTCAGGGAGTTACTGAGAAAAGTCAACAAGATGATATATATTTCTTCAAAATAAGTCAATGTTAGCCACTATTATAGTTTTATTCTTACAAGAAAAATTCTGATGATAAGAATCAGTTTTTGAAAGCGTTCTATGGATATTTTTCAAAACACGCCCCAGTTCCAACCAGCTGTTCAAAATAGGTCACTTATTCTTGTAAATTTAACACTGCACCACATTTAAATCTTTTGACCTCCCCAAACTCCAACACTTTAGCCACCTGACATGAAGAGCTGACCCACTGGAAAAGACCCTGATGCTGGGAAAGACTGACGGCAATCCGGAAAGAACCAGTTTATTCCCTCGACACCCTGGACCTCTCGACACGCATCCAGGGTGGAGGGTCCACGCCGTCCAGCCGGCTGTGGGGCCAGTGAAGGGCCCAGGTGTGGAGTAGACCACCAGGGTCCATCCTGGGTTCACACAGTTGAAAAGGGAAAAATAACCGAGGTAGAAGGACAGGCTACACATAAATCCACAATTGAAACGCCCAAAGATCCTTTACCGTTTTAGAATTCATCTCTCTGGGCCTACAGGAAATTCGTTTTGGAGGACAAAGTCTCAGAGAGAGGTAATTTCTGATGCCAGTTGATGATGAACTGAGACGTATCATAATAATACAACATGATTCAGGCAAAGTCTATTTTTAAGGTTTCAAAGTGGTACCTGTGATGCCTAAAATAACCTCTGAATAAAGGAATGGAGTCTCTAGGATACCTGTGAAACTTTCTACCACAGATTTCCTAAGGGGGAAAAAAACTGCATTTCTGTACATGCTGCTAATTTACAATAAAAAAATAAACCTCTGCCCCACAGTGAGAGAGGAGCTGTAGTCTACCCAAGTTCTCAGCAGTCGGAATCTGCTTCTAAGAGAACCTTGTCTGCAGCCAGCGGATGGCCAGGCAGCCAGAGTGAGGCAATGCTGCCCTCTAGAGGCCATCTCTGAGTTATCGATGCAGAGAACGTCAACGCCGCCCAGAATGGGGTTGCAGGTATGTACAGACATGGATCGCAGGCCAGGTTCAGGAAGACAGGTGGGGTTTTTGGGAGAAAACCCAGTGCTAAGATGCGAGACAGCCTGGTCCTGGGTCCAGCATCCAGCTGGGTCGGACCCCCGTGTGCCGCCTACTCCAGCCCCTTCCCCACACCCTGCATACTGTGCTGGGTGAAGCCTAAAGAAGGGACGAAGGTTCTGCTGGGAAGAAGTTCCTGAAAAAGCCCCTTCTTCATTAGCGAAGCTCCTAGAAGCGCTCACTGGGGTGTGGAGCCCAGGCAAGGACTGAGTCTCTAACTGGGTCGGTGAAGAGGTCAGATGCAAGCCCTGAGACTTGGGGGCTGCTCCACCTGCAGCCTCGCCCAGGTGAAGGCTACAAGCCTGGGCCATCTGGAGGATCAGAGGAGGGTCCTTATCCCCTAGGCGACCTTGGGCAAGTCCTTGGCCTTCTCTGCCTTCAGTTTCCTCCTCTAAGAAATGGGAACGTTTCACCACGTATGCCTCCCCTAACAGGCAAAGCCAGTTTGGGAATCGAGAGAAAAGACCACAAAGGCGTGGCAGAGCTCAACCCCCACAAGCACCTCGGGAACAGAAGCCGCCACCACTGGTGCCCACATCCCTGCTTGTTTGTGACCATCATTCAGGTTCCAGTGGGAATGGGTGGGGTGCAGGGCCCGTGTGGGAACTGTAAGGGCCAGCAGCAGAAGTGGGCGGTTTCAATGCCAATTTACAGGCGGAATTGCAGAGGGTGCCTGCCACACACAGAAAACACGATTCTGTTTCTGGCAGAGGAAGCCTGAATCAAAGCGGAACTCTTCCAGCTACAAGCAGCATGTTCCTCAGTCTGAAATGAGCAATGGGGTCTTTTGGGGGCACATGCCTGTCACCTGACTGAGGAGGAAGGGTTTCAGGAGCACCTGGTTATTCTTGTAAGTGTTAGTTGCAGTCTGACTCTGCAACCCCATGCACTGTAGCCACCAGGCTCCTCTGTCCATGGGATTTTCCAGGCAAGAACACGGGAGGGGTTGGGTTGCCATTTCATTCCCCAGGGGATCTTATTAGTTCCCCGACCAGGGATCGAACCCACATCTCCTGCACTGGAAGGTGGGCAGTGGACCTCCGGGGAAGTCGCCTGCCTGTTCCGAGTCAAAGCAGACTCATAAATTAAAACCCATGAATGACATTTCTGTGACACATCTGGACTTACGCTTGCTGGGATCTTCTCAGAACCTATTTTCTTATCTGACATATCTGGCATATCTGGCAGACCCTGGTCTAGACTTTGATAAGCCTGTCCTCTGCACCAACCCACCCACTCGCAGGCTTCATGCGCGGGCAGAGGTCTACAGGGCAAATATCCTCCAGCCCCGCTGAGGTCATCCACTAACCGGCCCCCCACTGCCAGCCTCACCAGCCAGGGCTTTTAATACAGCCCCATGATTTCTGCTTCAGCACCAAGCCTGTCCTGGCTTTATGGCAACCTGCCCATTTTCAAGATAAATCGCTCTCAACACAACAAAGCAAGTTTTCAGGCTGGCTGGGTTTGGATGCGTAATCTCTCCAGATGTGCCAGATAGACATAGAAGTTCTGACTAGGTTAGTGGAGTCAGGTTAAAGATGCGGTGACCGCAGTGTCTGCTCCCCTATAAATGTGACACCAGGGATTAAAACCATCTGTCTGTGGGGCACGGGGTCCACCTGGATGACTGGTCTCCAGCTCCTACATCCCCTTCATCAACAAGCTGATTCGATTATGGGCCTGGGTTGGAAATGACTTCCTTATTCACATGCCAGGTGTGAATTACGAAAGAAAGGTTACAAACCCTTTCTTCCTGGCAAGGTCTCCTCGGAGATCGGTTTGGGAGGATAAGGACAGTCTTGACCGCGTGTTAACTGACACTCTCAACTGATTCTTTTTCACAGTCATTCAGCCCACATTGTTCTGTCTTGTGTACAAATTGAATGTCGAATGCTTGGTCAAATGCTCACTGATCCCACCGTATTGCTGTTGCTGTTTAGTTGCTAAGTTGTGTCCGACTCTTTGCAACCACATGGACTGCAGCCCACCAGGCTCCTCCCTCCACGGGATTCTCCAGGCAAGAGTACTGGAGTGGGTTGCCATTTCCTTCTCCAGGGGATCTTCCCGACCCTGGGATTGAACCTGGGTCTCCCGCTTTGCAGGCAGATGCTTTACCATCTGAGCCACTATGCCCTGAGAGAGAACCCAGCTTTAAACCACTCTCTAACAAAAATAATGTTTTAACATGAATTACACTAAACTGAAATGGCAACCCACTCCAGTACTCCTGCCTGGAGAATCCCAGGGACGGGGAGCCTGGTGGGCTGCCATCTATAGGGTCGCACAGAGTCGGACACGACTGAAGCGACTTAGCAGCAGCAGCAGCAGCACACTAAACTGAAAAAAGAATTTTCCTTTTAGATAATAACATCCATCTTTCCCAACTGGCCAAAACCCAAAGGTTTTCCACATATTTGTTTGGTGGAAAAAAAAAAATTCACTTATTTTGCAGCTTTGGCTGGAAACAAAAGTAGTGAGTGATGTAAACAAAGAAAGCCACACGTGCCAACGTGATGGAGCCAGGAGCAAAAGTTGTCTGGAGCCGCTTCCTCTGCCCCGGGCACTGCCCTGGACGCGGTGCTGGAGGTGAGCACCCGGCAAGGTTCTGACGGCTGACCTGAAGGGTCAGAGTGAGGCACCAACTCTGAGAAAGGGTGGCAGAGGCAGATCAAGCAGTTTCTGTTGCTCAAAGATGAGTAAGGGAGCTATCAGGGTTATACCCTGTAAATGATTAAATCATTTGTCAAGTAACAAGGCAGGGACGAGGAAAAACACGGACGTTTACTGGCAGCTAGCACCTGGAGTGTGTATGGCCCATAACCCTCAGAGATGCTGTTACTCCCAGTTCTGCAGAGAGAGCTGGGGTACCACGGAGCAGTCTGCCCCACGTCACTCGGCCAGCTAAGTCAGGGAATGTGCCACTCTTAACATACTTTCTTCATTATTTTAATAAAGATTATATTTTTACAGAAGGAAGTCAGAAATGATTAGAATTACTTTGGGAGATAGTCCTACCCAGGGGAAGACCACCTATTTAAAAAAAAAAAAGAAAGAAATATCAGATACCACAACCTATGTGAAGATTTAGTTGATAAACCAACAGGGAGCAACTAAATGTCCAAACTTAAATCAAAGGCTCAGTCCTGCAAGGTCTAATGATGCAGCGGATGGTTTTAGACCCCGAGTGTCCCCTTACTTGTGGCCGTTCACCTGTTTGTTTGTATCTGTATCAGATAAACAAACTAAAGAAATCAAACATTTAAGAGCATCCTTAGAGAGTTCATCTAAGGAACTGAATATTAACATAAAAATTACCAAGATTTGATGGTATAAGCTAAACTTTACTTCCTAAAATATTCTGTTTGATATTAACCTTTCCCATTGACAAATATGTCAAAGCATCCTGGACGTCTGAGATGTTAACAAGCTACAGGCCACACGTAAATTGCTGGCGGCAGTGTAAGATGGTACAGTCACGCTGGAAAAGTTTGACACTTTCTTTCAGAACAGTATGTGTTTAACCAAAGGACCCAGCGATCGTACTCTTGGGCAATTATCCCAGAGACATGAAAACTTAAGTTCATGCAAAAACCTGCACAGGAAGGTCCACAGCTTATCTTTTTGGAAAAATCAAAATATCCTCATTGTTCTTTAAAAGGTAAATTGTTCAGAAACTGAGATGTATCCATACCACGAGAGACCACTCAGTGACAAAGTACTGGGTCGTGAGACGACAGGGAAGGGTTCTGAGGGGAACTGTGCTGAGCAGAAAAAGCCAATCACAAAAAGGTACACGTGGTATGATTCCATCTATGTAACATTTTTTAAATCAAATTATAGAGATGGAGAAGGACAGATGAGTGGCTGCCAGGGGTGAGGGGTGGGGGTAGGGGTGGGCATGGTTGTAAGGAGGGGGCACAGAGGAGTCCACTGGTGATGGGTGATTCTGTATGTGGAAGAGTGCTGATGGTTACATGAATCTACACACGACAAAACTGCATGAAGCTAAACGTGTGCTCGCATGTACACATACACACACAGGGGCGTGCACACTTGGGGAAACTCGAGTAAGCTCTGAAAGTGTGGCAAAGTCACGTTCACGCTCTGACAAGGCACATGGTTATGTGAGACGTGACCCCTCGGGGATGATGGGAAAAGGTGCAGGGATCTCCTGTTTCCCTTTCTCCCAACTTTCTGTGATCCTAAATATTTTATCAAAACAGGAAGTTACAAAAAGAAACTATGGCTCAAGGTATCACACATATGTAAGAATAAACAATAAAGCAAATCGTTTTAGAGACTACAGAGAGATGACCAAAAATAGAGCCAAGAAGGTCAAAGTAAAAGTCTTGAAAAGTTGGGAACCAAATTTTAGAGACCTTTGCACGGGAAACACAAAGGATTCGGAGAAATCAGTGCTGGAGAGGCTGGGGTCATCCGGAGAAGGACCATGATCCCTCCCCTGTGGGGAGTCCTGCCGTGAACAGACATGGGGCTTTTCTGGAAAGGGCAGAGTTCAGAAAACTTAGTTCAGAAACTAAGATCATGGCATCTGGTCCCAGCACTTCATGGCAAATAGATGGAGAAACAATGGAAACAGTGGGTGACTTTATTTTTTGGGGGCTCCAAAATCACTGCAGATGGTAACTGCAGCTACGAAATTAAAATACAGTTGCTCCTTGGAAGAAAAGCTATGACCAACCTAGACAGCACATTGAAAAGCAGAGACATTACTTTGCCAACAAAGGTCTGTCTAGTTAAGGCTATGGTTTTTCCAGTAGTCATGTATGCATGTGAGAGGTGGACTATAAAGAAAGCTGAGTGCCAAAGAATTGATGCTTTTGAACTGTGGTGTTGGAGAAGACTCTTAAGAGTCCCTTGGACTGCAAGGAGATCTAACCAGTCCATTCTAAAGGAAATCAGTCCTGAATATTTGTTGGAAGGACTGATGCTGAAGCTGAAACTCCAATACTTCAGCCACCTGATACAAAGAACTGATTCATTTGAAAAGATCCTGGTGCTGGGAAAGAGTGAATCTGGGAAGAGAAGGGGACAATAGAGGATGAGATGGCTGGATGCCATCACCGACTCAATGGACATGAGTTTAAGTAAACTCTGGGAGTTGGCGATGGACAGGGAAGCCTGGTGGGCTGCGGTACATGGGGTCACAAAAAGTCGGACACAACTGAGCAACTGAACTGAACTGGAAAGGGCAGATGTCCTGAACAGGTCTGTACCGCCACTGCCTGCAATCGCAAGACCCATCAGAGGGCAACTGTGGTCCATGCGAGGGCCACAAGCTGCCTGTAGTTGGTTTAACCTTTCCATAATCAGTTTAACTGCCAGATGCCGGACTGCTTCTCCAGCTCCATGCGGAAAGTAGAGAAAAGGAATCTAGGCCCTGTGAGCGCTGCTGATGGAAGAGTCACAAGGGAGGTTTTACAAACGTGGTGAGGACGGTGGGAGAAGCAGCTGGGAAGCTCCACACTGTGAACACAGGAGCCTTGAGCTCCTGCCTCCTCGTGATCCTGCATCGAGCAGGGGCAGGGCCCCCACGGGGCTCTCCCTGCTCCCGGGGGACGCTGGGCACTGGCCCAGGGTAAAGAAAGAGGCCTGCCTGCTCAACTGTTAGGCGGAGAAATGAAGCCAGGCTGGCATGCCATGACCAAAACATCTCCAGGTGGTGGGGAGGCCTTTATTTCTGACTTCTGAATAAAATGAAAGGTTCCTCTTTCTCGCGCATTTCCCCAAACAAAAACTTGTCCCAGTTCAGAGTGTAAGCTTGCAGAAGCAGCAACAAAAGGCTTCTTGACTTAACCCAGCAAGAATCACAGCCCGATTCCAACGGGAATCATCTTTCCTGGGAAACCATGGCTCCTGGGAACCAAGTGAACAACAACAACAGAAAAAGAGCTCAAGGCCACCGACTGGGCTCAAGAAATAAACTCTGGCTGAGGACCCAAGGTCACCACCTGGTTGCCTCAAATAACCCACACATTTCAAAGGTAATTATTGGTTGACTTGGGACCTAATTTTGAGAATGAAGTTGAAGAGTATGAATGGATGACAATAATTATGCCTTTGCTATATTTGAAAATGGAACTATGGCCCTCTATCATTAAGTCTCGGGGATGATCAGCTAGAAATAGACATCGTTTCTTCCACGAAGTGACCGAGTATCTGCTAAGTCTGGGAGGCAGGCTACAGAGACAAGGGAGACGAGGTTCTGGTCTTCAAGTGACTCAACTTCTAGCAGGAGAAACAGGTATCTAAAATATGTGACATACACAAAAGAACGTTCTTCCCTTGTCGTTCATTTTTATATCCCCTCCCTGGATGTTACAGTTGGCTTGGGAGACACTTTGGAATGAATGGGTGAAAAGAGTAAATGGATGAAGGAATAAACAGTGGAAAATGCATTCAAAAGGAAAGGAGGGCAGGTAACAAAGTTCTCCAATGGGATAATTATAATCAGAACTGATGTGAATAAAATGCAACAAAAACTGAAGGGAAGAAAGAGATTAACAGGTAGAAGACAAAATCTCTCTTAAAATCAACAATCCTTTTAAATACGACTACTTCAAAATCTTTTTAAAAAAAAGAAAAAGGACAGATGAACAGTCTTCAAGTCTCATGAGAGATTAAATAATTTCATGAATACTTCCAGATTAAAAAAAAAAACAAAGGTCCCAGGACGCTCCCCAATCTGGGTTTAAGGGTGAGATTAGAGCTGACCACCTCTCTCAGCCACCTCTGCATTCAACATCAAGGTATAAAACACTTGCCATCCATGTGAAAATGCAGCTGACCTTTGAGCAATACAGGGGTAGGGACATAGTCAGAAATCCATGGAGGATCTACAGTCAGCACTCTGCATCCAGAGTCCCTCCACATCTGCAGTTCCGCATCTGTAGATCATGTAGCTGAAAAACATCCACGCATGTGCAGACTTGCGCAGTTCAAACCCATGTTGTTCACGGGTTGGCTGTGTTTCCTCTTTTCCTTCTTCCCGGGATAAAACACCTATGTTCTGTCCTCCGGGTATAAGAGAGTGGAGGCTGAGGTCTCCATGCTGAGCCTAAGTGCTCAGTCTGCAACAAGACTTACAACCACCAACCTTCGCTCAAAGAAATTCCTGACCCAACACTGAGCAGGTATCACCGTGTGCTGGCACCTTCTCCAAGTTGGCTGTTAATGAGACCACCTCTGAATTACTTGCTCCTCAGACAGCCGAAGATTGACCACAGATGGAGGGGGCTATGCTCCAGATCAAGTGAGGAATAAAAGCACAGCCAAATGTCTGGGTGTGAGGAAGGTGAACATCCACGTTAGGAGAACCTCTGACCGTTAACTTAAAAGCTTCCTGTATTTGCCTAAACAAAAATGGCAACTTGCTTTTTCTATCTTGCTCTGTGTGATTTTAAGTCATATGAACTACTTGAGAAAAAATCATTCTGATAACTTAAATCTCTAGCAAGTTTTCATTCATCTGATATGTTAAAATATTTAGTGCCTTGATGCAAACACACATTTAACTAGCATGATTTCCTCCTCCTGGCCTTTCTCTCACTTTTAATTTTGTTTTAAGCAGATAATGAAATTTGTTCTAAACGAAGTCATTTTTCAATAACAGTTTTCAATACACAAAGACTGAAGAAACCATTCCTTCCTTTGTAAAACCTACCAAGTACCCTGGTGGGTCAGAGGACATTCGTGCAGCAGAGAAAAGGAGACAGAGGAAGGTTCCGGGGCCGGTCAGGAAAAAAAATAATAAATCTACCGACAAAATGACGGGGGCTAAAAATGAAGTCTAAGCACATCGAGGGGAAGAATCACAGCACATTCCATGCCCGTGGGTGACCAGCTTCCCTAAAGGCCTCCCCACAAATGTCGCCCAAGCCTCCCCTGGCCCAGGTCACTTTGGGGGCACACATTTACAAGGAACCAAATCACATTAAACACGCCAGTTTCTCTGCTACTGTGATGGTCTTTCATATACAAAGGAAAGAATGAACACATGGAAACGTCTCGAATTGTTACGGGGAATCACATCACTTTTCAAACAGGTTTAAGTTCTCCTTAGTCTACAAACTTCATATATACTAGAAGTTCCTACAGTGTAAGTCAAGAGGACAAAATGTATTTTCACTTTTCAATAAATGTCCAGGCCTAGTGACACAACAGATTCTATAGTTGGCCAGCAGGAATGCTTTCACTGTAAAATTTTTCCTTAAAAATGCTGCTGATGTTACAAAATCCAGTGAACCCAAACTTAAGTCTCTGGAGAACGGCTTTTATAAAAGGCTTTCCTTCCGGTTTCCTTGAGTGCCTGCTCCGCGAGAACCGGAACAAAAAGTGGAAAAGCTGATCACAAGTCATAAATTGTGCTTTGTGAAAAGCACCTTTTTTTTGGTCCTAAATGTGAGTTAAATCTTCGTGAATCCTGCTAAGAATATCCTAATCCGAGGCCCAGGACACAGGCATCCCATCCCCGGCTCCCATGCACCCTGCAGACTCCAGGCCTCCTGCCCTCCCCTCAGCTCAGTCTGTGCGTGCAGCCCAGGGGCCCATCGAGGGCCACAGCGCCCCCTGCAGCCTGGGTGAGGAACAGCAGCCCCCACCCACCACGCCTCCCTCAGAAGGTCCAGTCGGCTCTGCTTTCTGTCTGTCACAGCTTAAAGAGCAAAGACACAACCTGCTTTTTCAAGCACAGCATCTTTCTCTCAGGGCGGAAAAAATGCACCAGAGAAAGAGCAGTGAGCATCCTATAATAATACTGATGGAAAAGAGAGAGTAACCTACAGCTACCCCAAAACAGGAGCAACAGGTGCATAGAGAGAACATTCTACAGTGCGGGGTGGTTGGGCGGGGGGACGGATAGCTAACTGCTGCGGAAGAGAAGAAAAGCAGTGCATCCCACTGCATGGACCAGACCATGAGGATGCTGCGGTGTTTCAGGCTGGTGCTCCAGACTCACAGAGAATCACTGATGGTACAAAAGCAAGGTGATCTAAGTCACGACATGTGTATTTCTGGTGGCAGGGCTGCAGAGGTGCTGGGAGCTGCCAGGGGCAGAGAGATGAGTTAGTGGTAGCAGCTTGACTCAGAAGAGTGAGGAACTGGTGAACGTGCACCCATAGTCAGAAACCACCGCGAATCAACGCCTACTTAATGTGTCTCCTTGAGAAAAACAGTGTGTTTGTAAATACTGTGATGGCTTTTTTAGGGGTGGCATTACTAAACCAGAAAAAGAAGCTGCTCCTGTCAGTTTTCTATGCTGACAAAGAGTCCAGGATCTAAAGGGCACCAGTCCCTTTCCAGAAAGGGCTGCTCAGGGTCCCAGTCATTTGCCACATACGCCCCTATACTATTCTCCTCTGGAGGAGGGCACGGCAACCCACTCCAGTATTCCTGCCTGGAGAATCCCATGGAGCCTGGCGGGCTATGGTCCAGAGGGTCGCAAAGAGTCAGACACGACTGAGCAAGTATTACATACTAGATCTCCGGGGCTCACAAAATTTCAGAGTTGAAAGTGAATATGGTTTTCCTGGAGTCAAACATTCAAGCTACAAATGGCCTGGTTGAGGACTGACTGCCCAAGATCCCAGACGTGCAGAGAAGTTCTTTTCTTTTAAACAAATTCACAAGTTCCTGAGTCTTTAAACAAGGCAAGCCAGGCCTACCCATTTGCAAGTGTCTTCCACAGTCTGGCTCCTTCCAGATCTTTCTTCCCAGCCTGTTACTACAGCCTTTCTGGACTCGACCTCAAATTACCTAAAAGGGCCCCCATTTCTAGTTTGTAAAGAGCTGTGAAATGGAGAATTTATCCCCTTAGAAATAAGATGCAGTAAAGGTGACATTTTAAGTTTGCAGTCCTACTGAAAACTTTAGCTTTTATTATAAATCCTTCTATCTCAAAGGTTACATAATATTATAGTTTCTTCAATTGTAACTTTCTATGATTTTCTTTTTTTTTTTCAATTTTATACTGGACTACAGTTTTCACTAAGAATAACACACATGCAAGATGTAATTAATACCAACCTACTTCCCACTTACCAAATTACACATTATCTTTTATCCGAAGACAAGTTTACCAGGAGAGCTTACCGATGACAGCACTGTTAATAAATTCAGCGTTATATAAAATGCACTCCCACGAGTACTGAGGGCAGCCACACAGTCTGATACAATCAGAGCGCAGCCGTGCCTTCACCCACATGACAGGCTCACAGGCAGAAAGGAAGCCCCGCAGCCCTGACCCCAAAGTGCAGGTCACCCGCTTCTGCTAAAATGAACGTGCCCTCCTCCTCCAAGGGTCTCCTCCAGCTCCTGTTTTCCCTGCTCTCCTCCTGACTGGCAGCTCCCCAGGCCACCCCTACCCTCACAGGTCTGCTCCTGGCCTCCCTGAGAGATGGCACGTGTGTGCCCGTGTGACAACAGCAAGCCCGCAAGGCCAGCTGGGTCCCCACCACCACCACCCATGGGCAACATGGCCTCGCTGGCCACCTCTGGTCCCCTTCCTGACATCACAACCACCCTCGTTCCGCCCAAGGAGCCCCAAGGCCCTTCCAGGCGGGGCTTTGCCATCTTTGTCCCGCAAGCTTACCTCTTTCACATGCGTGTGAAAAGACACCGACATGTCCAGGAGGATCTTCCGCTGCTCCACGCGCCGCACAAAATCCTGTATCCGGTCCTCGAGCTGATGGGCAGCCTGATAGATCTCTTCCGGGTCACATTCTCCCGTCTGGGCCAGCTGCTCGGCTGCCTCAAGTAACTTATCTGCATTGGTGTACGTGTTCTGCGCGAGAGAACGGTCAGAGACACAGGAGGTGAATACCAGACAAGCTGGCCCGGCTGGGAGCCATGATACACGGGAACAGAGTCGGCGAGTGCTGTTCCTTTCTGCACATCAACAGGATGGGAAGAGATGATTCTAGGAGTTCAGAACACCTCCATCAGCAGCCTTTGCCACTCTTAATTGAGTTAAACTCTGAACCTCACGGCAAAGCCCTTCCGTCTGGGGCTATGATGGGGTTATCTGTAGGCAGCCACTGGCTGTCCTGTGACTCACAAAAGGGCTTCTGCCTTTTTGCTACAGCACGAAGGGAGCTTGCAGCCACAAATGCCTGCTTCACTTTTTCTGCTGGTTTTATGACGGGGTGCAGAGTTCCAGTTTTGTGTCTTTCGGTATTGATGTACTACTTTCGGATAATTCCCCAAGAGCAAGTGAAAAGGTTACGTTGCAAACACACACAAACTGCTGTCTCTTTTCACTTGTTTCTGCTTATCAGCAATTCTGTACTTATTATTATTTTTTCCCCTACTTAGGGGATATACTGTTTTAAGAAAAAAGAAATAATAACTGCAATGGCTATAAAGTAGCCAGAGTCTTAAAGAGCTGAGGGTTGAGTGCAAAAGAGTGTCTAAAATACTCTGAAAATTACTCTGTTTGAATTTTTGATAAATCAGGCTGCAAAGCAGCTCCTCAAATCAACAGGGCTGTTAGAGACCTGATACTGCTCAGGGAAACTGCCAGAGAGAGGGTGCTGATGGGGACAGGTAGCAGTGAGTCAGGCCGGAGGACCTCAGACAGGAACAAACAGAATCCGGGCCCCCAACGAGGCCCAGAGGAAGCGTGCAGTTCCCGAGACACCAACTGAGCCCATCAACCTCCTCCCCCAGCACGTCAGTCCCACAGCTGAGCAGGATCAGGTCTCATGGGTGATTGACGGGTGGGGGCCCGGGGTACGGGGAGACCAAGCCCAGTGGGCACAGGGTTCCCCGGCAGTGGGCAGCCTGCCGGATGGAGACTGGGGACCTCCAGTGTATTCACCTACTAAGCCAACAGACTAATAAGCGTACTGAGAGCTGGGTTCCTCATTTTGGACACCGGAGTTAGAAATAACGCAAAAGGAGAACACCTAAGTCAGCCCGGGGGCACTGGACTGGAATTGGGGGATCCACGTGCGGACACTGTTTTCCACAGGCTGATGTGTAAAGATGCACGTACACACTCACTCACGTCCCCCCACCCCCCCACCCCCATCCACCGAGAGGACCTGAGAACACTGATGGAGCAATGGTAGCAAACAGGTGGAACCCGGATCTCTATTTCTGAGCATCATTCTGCTCTGCGGGGAACCGGGGGTCTGTGGAGACATGGCTGATTCCAGTACAAGATGAGCCCCAAAGCGAGGAAAAGCCCAAGGACGATGTGGACAGGGCAGGGTGAGAAGCCAGTTTGAGGAGACGCACACTGGCCAAGTGAGGGGCAACTGAGCATCAGAGGGGACAGTGCAGGTGACCGAGGGTCATCCATCCAGTCACTAGGAAACCAGGAGTCCCCAGCGACACCAAGAAGCAAAAGTGGATGATGGACAGCATGTTACAGCATCTAAAGTACATCCTCACAGAGTACTCAGCAACTACAAAGCGGGAAGGACACGCTTTACAACAGAGCCATCTGGCAGACACCACCTTAAGCCAGGGATCGGAGTGGACACCAGGCGTAACAGGACAGATTAAACTGTGCGCCGCTTGATGGGAGAGTGTGAGGAGGGCCTGCAGGGCTTCCGGGATACGCCTGCTGAAGATGTATAACCAGAAGGCAACCTCGAGGAGACGTCAGACAAACCCAACGTGAGGGGCCTTCCCCAAAACACTGGGACACAGAAGTTCAAGAAGGACGGAGGAGTGGCTCCAGGCTGAAGGACACCAAATGTGACGGGTGACTCAACGTGGGATCCGTTAGACATGGACACTTCGGGGTCTGAGTGTTAGAAGGTAGTCATGAGTCAGCATCAATTTCCGGATTCTCATGATGCGATTCCGGTTGGACAAGACAAAGTCCTTTTTGGTAGGAAATAGACAGACAATGGTTGGAGGGAAGCAAGTTCTCTGGGCTGTATTTCCAACTTTCCTGCAAGTTTAAAACCTGTAGCGATTAATCCTTTGCCAGTTGTTTCACTTGCAGTTATTTTCTCCCATTCTGAGGGCTGTCTTTTAATCTTGTTTACTGTTTCCTTTGCTGTGCAAAAGCTTTTAAGTTTAATTAGGTCTGATTTGTTTATTTTTATTTCCATTACTCTAGGAGGTAGGTCACAAAGGATCTTGCTATGATGTATGTCAAAGAGTCTTTTGCCTGTTTTCCTCTAAGAGCTTTATAGTTTCTGACCTTACATTTAAGTCTTTAATCCATTTTGAGTTTATTTTTGGGTATGATGCTAGCAAGTGTTCTAGTTTAATTCTTTTACATGTAGCTGTCCAGTTTTCACAGTGCCATTTACTGAAGAGGCTGTCTTTTCTCCATCTTCATTGCATATTCTTGCCTCTTTGGTCAAAGGCAAGGTGCCCATGGGTGTGTAAGTCTAATCTCTGGGCTTTCTAGCTTGTTCCATTGGTCTATATTTCTGTTTCTGTGCCAGTACCACACTGTCTTGATGACTGCAGCTTTGTAGTATAGTCTGAAGTCAGGAAGCTTGATTCCTCCAGCTCAGTGTTTCTTTGTCAAAATTGCTTTGGTTATTTGGGGTCTTTTGTGTTTCCATACAAACTGTAAAATTTCTTGTTCCAGTTCTGTGAAAAACATCACTGGTAGTTTGATAGGGACTGCACAGCTTTGTAAATCTAAAAGGAACATTGACTTGGATGTTTCTTTAGAAGCTAAAAGAGCAGATGACTGTCAAATGGCACCTTGTTTTCCCAGAGTCACTTGCAAAAAGCTTCATGTGGAAAGCACTGTTAGTTTCGTTTTTTAAAACTCCAGTGGGAACATGCAACATTTCCGCATCTGCCACGCTCCAGAAATTGATTAGCACGGAGTCATTCCACTCACCATCACTGTACAACATAAAGAAGGCATGGGTCTTCAGATCAGTCAGGAGGTTCCTGGCTCTGCCAGACTGTGTGCAGAAATGGTCCGATGCTGGACCCGCAGGTCTGAACCAGCCCAAGACCAGGGCCCTGGCAGTGCAGTCAAGGGCCGGCAGCAGTCATACCAGCTGCAGGGCTCGCTGCCACCAAGTAAACACGAAGCTCTTTCCAGGTTCCTCCTTCTCCAAACACCAGAACTGTTCTATAGAATAATCTATATTTAGTACCTTTTAAATTAATTCAACCAGAAGACTTTTGACACTTCCTCTCTGAATCTCTGTCATGTTACTTCACCATGTCAAGTTTTGAAGAAGTTGACTTGAAGAAAAATTTGTTTAGTACGCTGCTAGTTCAACATCTTGAAATTAAAGACAATTTAGAACTCATTTTACAAAGGACCTTTCAAAAACAAAACCCCAAGACACACACTAATGTGCCTTAAACTTAACGCGGAAAAAGAAATTTCTCCCTAAACCCAAAATCTGTTTTACCTTATGAGCACATTCAAAAAGTGAGAAACAGCTCTTCATTAAGCAATAAAGATGCTTCTGTTTCTATTTTGAAGGTGCCTCCAAAGGCTATTCTGTCCAAAAGAACCCCATAAATCTGAAGCATGACCTTAGATTTACCTCAGACATAGGACGTGCATTACACTTTGCTTTGACAGAAAGCATTCAGAGATGAGAGGGCGGACAGGGAAAGCTGAGGAAGGCAGTCACGCCGGGTCTCAGCCCTCCCTGCGGGAGAGCAAGGCTGATGTCACCTTCTTCTCTGGGAAGAGCCAGACAGCTTTCCATGAACGAAGCTACAAACTCAGAGAGCGATCTGGCTCAATACTTGGACCACTGTTTGCCGAGCCCCAGTCTACTGCACGTGGTCTTAATCAAACCAGGCTCTGTCTGGAGCCACCTCGCAGCCCAGGGCTCTCCTGACTTCAAATACTATCCTCCTAGCCCCCTCAATGGAGAAGGCAATGGCACCCCACTCCAGTACTCTTGCCTGGAAAATCCCATGGATGGAAAAGCCTGGTAGGCTGTAGTCCATGGGGTCCCTAAGAGTCGGGCATGACTGAGCGACTTCACTTTCCCTTCTTACTTTCATGCATTGGAGAAGGAATTGGCAACCCACTCCAGTGTTATTGCCTGGAGAATCCCAGGGATGGGGGAGCCTGGTGGGCTGCCGTCTACGGGATCGAACAGAGTCGGACATGACTGAAGCGACTTAGCAGCAGCAGCCCCCTCAATGGAGAAGGCAATGGCACCCCACTCCAGTACTCTTGCCTGGAAAATCCCATGGACAGAAGACCCTGGAAGGCTGCAGTCCATTGGGTCGCTGAGGGTCGGACACGACTGAGCAACATCACTTTCACGCATTGGAGAAGGAAATGGCAACCCACTCCAGTGTTCTTGCCTGCAGAATCCCAGGGACGGGGGAGCCTGGTGGGCTGCCATCCATGGGGTCACACAGAGTCAGACACGACTGAAGTGACTTAGCAGCAGCAGCAGCAGCAGCAGCCCCCTCAAAGGATCTTTATCAAGCAAGTGGGGGGCTAGAGAGAAGGCCACCCTATTTCTTCAGGCCTGTGAACGTCGCCACTGTACTACACTGAATCTGTTCTTATCGTCTAGGGTCTACAGGGTTACCCCCCAGCTCCCACCCAACCCATGCACTCTGAGCAGAACACACTCTTCAGAACCAGCCTGAAGGGGACAGTGACACGTGGTGTCTGCAGGTACTCGGGCGACGGCCATGGTGCTCCGTCAGTGACTCCTTGGGCTGAGGCTGCATGTACACCGAGGTGGACGTGTGTTTGTGGAGCCAAAAAGGATCAGAGGTTTTCACTCGAAGGTGAGTGGAGGGGATTTACCTAAGTGACTGGTCCAGGTTATGTCAATTATGACAGAGTGCTGAATGTCCACCCTGGGCCACGGCACGTCACGGCAGGCCCCGGGTCGCAGTTTTATCAGCTAGAGACACAGAAAGCTAGTCGGCCTGCCACACGGCAATGAGGAGGCCGAGGAGTCACCCAACAGTCCTTCAAAACCAGCCGGTCTCTAAAAATATGGACCAGAATCAAGTGACACTCACTCAGTCATGCCTGACCCTTTGCGACCCCATGGACTGTAGCCCACCAGGCTCCTCTGTCCATGGGATTTTCCAGGCAAGAATGCTGGAGTGGGTTGCCATTCCCTCCTCCAGAGGATCAAACCTGGGTCTCCTGCATTGCCAGCAGATCCTTTACCATCTGAGCTACCAGGGAAGCCCACAAGGGACGGGAGGGTCGATAAATATTTCATCCCAGAAAGGAAAGAGCTAAGAGAATGAGAAGCTGGAGATGCTGGAAAAAGAGGCCAGAGGTGAGCGGCTGGGTCCCGGCACTGGGGTGAGAGGGGGCACAGGTGGCCAAGTTCAGGGTGGAGAGCTCAGACCCTCCTCTCACCCAGGCGGGTCTGCAAAGTAGAGAGGCCCCCAAGAGGAGAGGTGGGTGTCTGACCATGGCCCCCCAGTGCCCGGCAGAATGCCTGGCACACGACCAGTGATCAGGTGAAAAACAGAGGGAGGGAAACAGGACAGATGTCTGTAAAGTGAGCAAAAGGTGCTTACATTTAAGGGATTTGTCTTTTTTTCATGCACTGTTCAGATTTGAGCTTAAGGATTTCCAATTAAAGGCAAAAGCGGGTACTCTTTAGAATCCCAGGAACAAGGTGCCAGAGATGATACGAAAGACATGAAAATGAGGGAGCAGTGGAGCAGACGAGGCCCTGCCTTTCCTGGAACTGATGTGAAGGCGGCCCTCTGCCCGGGGTGCTGCTGCTGCGATCCTTTGCTCCCCAAGAGACCCGAGGGCACCAACGTCTCCCACAAAGAAAGCGTCCCACCCTCGCTGCCCCCGAACACCAGTGTTGACAAGCGTTGATGGTCATCTTAGGTCTGAGGAAGTAAGTTCACCATGAAAAGGGCAAAGGTAGCCACAGAAGGGAGCTCCGTAATTAAGAACGAAAGGAACCACAGGAATTGGAAGGAGGGGTCCATGGTTGCTGGCCGCACAGGAGGGTACTCAGCAGACAGTGCTGGGGTGCACTCGGGAAGGTGCAAAGAAGGGGCTGGGCGGCGAGCCCACAGTCACAGGTGAATAAACTACTTGTTTGCTGTCCCGCCTCTTAGGGTCTTTGGTGCCTGGCATCTTTGCTCAGAGGATCCAAATTTCAAATCCATCCTCAAACCACATGGCTGTGGCAGGAGCTTATCTGATGGAAATGTCAAGGGGAGATTAGAGCACATTTCCCACATTCCTTCGGCTATAAAAGGAAGGCAAAATATTTACCAGCATCCTTAAAAAGGAAGCTCACATGTAACGTGGAAAAGGGAAGTCCACAGACCCACTCTGGGGCAGGAAGGCTGCTGAACACACAGCTTTTCCCAACCTGCTTCTAAGATCAAGAAAGCTGAAGGCTAGGTTGTCACTTTAACTTTACACATGAAGACTGTCAAGGAGGTAACTTTTAAGAGGCATTTTCACTCAACAGGATTGAAGCGCAGTCTGCTTTCTTATCTCATGACGACCTCTCACATCAGTTCCCTAATAAATCCAGCAAACAAGTGAACCCTCTGCGATGTAAAACCCATGGACACACATAGCTGATTACTCCCGCTTATTTGGGGATTCTGATATGAAACCATCAGATGTACATAGATACTCTTCCTTTTACAATTGAAGGCTCTCTTTATTTCTAGTGTTTTTATGCTTTCAAGTCGATTTGCTTAATATCAACATTTCTACACCAATTTCCAATGGTTCGTATTTGCCTTGTGGATCTTTCTCTAACGCTTCATATACTTTTGTGGTGTCGGGTGGCAAAGAGTCAGACACGACTTAGCAAACAGCAAAATACTTTCAAACTTCCTGGGTATTTAATGTTTTAGGTGTGCCCTTTGGAGACAACACACAGTATGATTTTTTTCTTTTTTTAAATATACAGACTCTTTTAACAAGTATAATCTATTTTGCATTCAGTGTGATTACTGCTATTTAGGGACAAATTGCTACATCTTGGGCTTCCCGGTGGCACTAGTGGTAAAGAATCTGCCTGCCAATGCAGGAGATACAGGAGACATGGGTTCAATCCCGAGGCTGGGAAGATCCCCTGGAGGAGGACATGGCAACTCACTCCAGTATTCTTGCCTGGAGAATGGCAGAAAGGAGTCTGGCAGGCTACAGTCCACAGGTTTGAAAACAAAAGGACTTGACCGAAGCGACTTAGCACATACACGCGTGCACGCTACGTCTTATTTTGGATTTCTTACGTGATGTCTGTTGTTCTTTCTTTCACTTCCACTAGACCCATTTTCCTGAGTTTTTATTTACCTGGTTTTCCGCAGTTCTTTTTTCTTTATACTTATGGAAAGTGGTGCTGTCTATCCTGTCTTTAGTGGTCATTCAACAATGCTACCATGCACACCAGAGTTTACAAATCTAAGGTACACTACCTCCTGCCATACCCCTCAGGATAGCTCTCCACCTTCTGCATTCAAGGGCTCCAGGGCTCTGCTCCATCTTACTTGCGGGAGGTTTTGCTTTGGTTTGGTTTGATGCATTCATTTCCTGGCTGCGATGGGTCTTCACTGCAGCACGCAGGCTCAGTAGCTGTGGTGCCCTGCAGCATGTGGGATCTTACTTCCCCAACAAAGGACCAAACTTGCGTCCCCGGTATTGGAAGGCAGATTCTCAACAACTGGCACCAGGGGAGTCTCTGTTGTTGCTGTTCAGTCACTCAGTTGTGCCCGACTCTTTGCGACCCCATGGACTGCAGCACGCCAGGCCTCCCTGTCCTTCACCATCTCCCGGAGTTTACTCAAACTCATGTCCATTGAGTCAGTGATGCCATCCAACCATCTCGTCCTCTGTCGTCCCCTTAGTAGAGGGAAGTCTCTACCACCTTGTTTTTAACCTCCCCCAAGTCTGTCATCTTTAGCCTAAATGGCCCATCCTTCGATTTACAAACACATCCACCAATTGCTACGCTCACTGCCAATCTTGGTCCTCTCTTCTCACGTCCTCAGTCGTGTCCGACTCTTTGCGACCCCACGGACTGTGGCCCGCCAGGCTCCTCTGTCCATGGGATTCTCCAAGCAAGAATGATGGAGCAGCTTGCCTTTTCCTTCTCCAGGGGATCTTCCCGACCCAGGGATAGAACCCACATCTCCTGCATTGGGAGGTGGATTCTTATCCACTGTGCCACCTGGGAAACCCCTCTTCCTTCTCATACTTCCTTTTTATTCATTTAATTAATTCATTCAACACTGCTGCACCACACCAGCCTTGCTCCATGTGCTAGTGACAGAGACGTGAACACCACCGAGTCCCTGCGCTGGTGGAGTTTATATTGGGGGGGCGGTGGAGGGGGGGGGGGTCCCGTTGCTCTGACTAATCCGTGCACTGCAGTTCTTCTATACATGATGGGTAAGCTCTTGAGTCTTGGTCTCTATTTCATCCTCACTGTCAAACTGACATCTACTGGGTGTGGAATTCCAGGTTCAGCGTTCCTCTCCCTCAGGACTCCATCCCTCCGTCTTCCAGAATCTGCAGTTATGGGTGAGCAGTCAGCTTCAAGTCTTTCTCAGGGATGGGACGCTGTCATTTCTCTCTCTGGTGTTGAGACTCTGCCTTTGGTATTCCTCAGGTTTACCAGGTGTCTCAAGATGGATTCATCCTACAACTCCTTCTGAAAACAACTTTTACCCCAGCTCGTAGAGCTTCCTACACAGATCATAATCCCTCCCTCTTTAATCCTCTCTCTTTCAAAACAGAAAGCAAAAGGAGAGGCATGTCTGCCAAACAACAGCGAGCTGCAGGAAAGACCTGGGCCAGATACACCACCCCTGACAGGATCACACACACCTGACTTCCCTTTCCTTCCAGCAGCCCCCGCCATGCCTACTCCTCAGGTTAGGGAGTCAACCTCAGAAGGGTTAAGAGACTTTTCCAAAGTCACATAGCTGGAGAGGATCATAGTCGACAGTCAAACTCCTGGGCTGTGAACGAACCACACCCCTGCCTCCTATTTCTGAAGTACAAGCATTTAAAAGAAAGAGAAGAGGGGAAAGAAACATTGGCCCATCATTATAGACATTCAAAGACTGTTATTCCCCCATTTACAAACTAGTCAACAGAGACCGGTACAATAAATATGGCAAAAACATCCGAGATATGTTCCTGTTTCAAGACCATTACATTTTACCATAGGATCCACTGTTTAAGTCATCTTTGTGCCCAGACAGAGACAGCTTCACTCTGAAAATCTGGGCATCATCTCAAACACGCCTTGCTGAAGCTAAGTCATCAGAGATGGGGCTGAAACTGTAATTCAAAACCAACCGCAGAGATATTATGGGAGAAAACGGTAAGGTCTTACCTGTGCTACTTCTTCAAAATCCTCATGACGTTTCTGCAAAGCCCTGGCCCGATGGAGCGATTTCCCTACACCTGTGTGTTTGCTCAGAAATGCTTCTCCATGGTTCTCGATCCAGTCCAGCACCTACAATGAAACACAGACACACATGCCATAAAAACCATGCCAGCCTTGTTCAGGGTGAAGGGCTATCCATTAAAGACACAGTTCTCTTATCAAAACTCTGTAGGACGCAAGAAACAAAGAAGAAAAAAACTGGAAGCAACCAGACACTAACTTTTTGAGAATTACACCTTCCGTCAGACTTGCCATCACGATTAAGAGTCATCAGCTCTTACTTTAATAAGTGCAAATCTGCTTATGTATACGTTACAGGCAATAACGATTCAGTTAAATCTCACCCCAATTTACACATCACCGAACCATCCACAATGCCTGGGTTTTGTGTGGGATCATGGTCATTAAGACACAGAGGAGCACTTTAACATAAGGCTCAAAGTTCCACGACTCAGACAATTCTAGTTTTTAACTACTGAGTTCATGTTTTCCTGTCTCTTCTGAGAGTAAAACATATAAATAAAACTCAAGAAAACAAAACACTTAAATGCCTCTGCCCTGGTCTTTGAGGATAATTAATTCCATAAACTAAGCTGTTGTTAAAGCTGAATATTTCATGAACAAAAATACATAAAAGTTCTTGACAGTTGAAATCCGCCACACTGAAGAAAAAGAGTGAAAGTAAAGCAAGGCAACCCAGTGTTTTAAGGTCACGAATGTAACTGAGCAGTTCACTGGCTTCTGTACTTGAGAAACTGCACACAGGATCAAACAAAACACTTAGACAACATCAAAGACACGTTCGTCTCTCTCTGATGGAGAGGGGAGAACCAGCAAAAGAACTCAAGCAGTCATGTCTTTAGCTAGAAACTTTCACAGAGAGATATTATTTAAATACCTGAAGGCACTTGTTCATGTGTTTCGCATGTTGCAAAAGTACTGACGGTCATCTGGGACTCGGTAATTCGTAACCATGGTAAGTAAACACACAGATTCTAAGAATGTTGGACTCAAGGACCGACTGGGGCTGCGTGGCCAGGACAGTGGTCTAGAAGGCACCCTGGAAGAGGGCCAGTCACTCAAGCCTGCAGGTAGGCTGCAGAGTAAAGGCACCTCAGGGCGAGGGCGCAACGCACAGCGTCGGCGACACTGCAGTCAACTCTGCGGAGACAGGTGGGCGCTGTTTATCACGGTGATCGTCTCGCGGTGCATGCAAATGTCAGCACCTCAGAACACACCTGACACTAACCTGAGGCTGCATGCCAACGCACTTCACTCAAAACCTAAATAAAAGTGGCCTGAATTTGAGGTTCTACAAAACCGGTCTCTGGCCCTCTGTCACCTGCACCGTAGACAGATCAGCTGTGCAGACAGCCAGCCAGAAACAGAGGCGGCTGGAAGGGGGCCAGAGCCCGCTGTCCAGGGACACCAGGACTCGTCCTCCTCTGCTCCACGCCAGTGACCTTCTGGCCTGACTGAGGGCAGGGACCTGTCTGCCCAGAGCTTAGCAAGCCAGCAGTGCTTGTAAAGAAAACAGACTGGGAACCTGAATAAATCTCCAGGGGTCTTCTGTAAAGACCCTTTAGAATGAGTAGGGGTATGTGTGTGTGTGTGTGTGTAAAGACCCTTGTAGAATGAACAGGGGTGTGTATGTGTGTAGAGACCCTTGTAGAATAAGTGGGGATGGGTGTGTGTAAAGACCCTTGTAGAATAAGTGGGGGTGGAGGTGTGTGGGTGTGCATGCATGCACACGCCCACGGTCGAGGGTGAGGTGGGGTCTGGACCTGCAGTCTCCCAGCACGTGCTCAGGATGAAGACACACGTTCTCCTTGTTACCACCGTTCACTTCTGCACCTCTTGTCCACACCACACTCTGCCCATCACCCGGGATCTCAGTCATTCCTACTAGATCCGTCTGTCAGGGCAGCCTCCTAGTCCGTCTGCAAGCTCCCCCTCCCTCCCCTTGATTCTAGTCCCCTGAGCCACAGCCTTCCTGAGCTGTGGCTTCCTGCCTGCTCAGTGGGGACAATAACAGGGCTGTGAGCTGCCAGGCACCTTATACCCCAGCGTGCCAAGCACACAGCGCATGAGCCGTCCGCACCCACCAACCTCCGCCCGTGGCAGCTTCCATCTCACGTCAGGTTCTTCGGGAGCGCGGGCTATGAACCTTCCATTGCTCTTTAACCAGTGCACTTAGTACATTAGTGTTCTCTCTTGAGACGAGAGACCTTCAGTACCACCATCAGGAAGTAATGCCACCTTCACCGTTGACATCAAGCTGCTGTGTTGTGTATGCGACAGTCTCTTAGCACACATTACCGAACACAGGCTCCCCTCTCACTCCTGAAGAAACGTCCAGTGACAGCTTCATGATGTCTCCACTTCAAAGATGGATTCAGTGAACAGAATGGGCCTCTGGGCACGAGAACAGCGCCAGGCAGAAGACTAGGACCAACTATTAATATATTAAGCTTGAAAAGAGTCAAGAGATATGTAACACCCACGCTACCATCCACCTGCACGAAGGGCTAGGAGACACTTTTTTAAAACTACAACTATAATATATTCTGTATATTCCTCAATAGTTCTGTAGAAAGAAATACAAGGTTTGGTAAACAGCAAACCTGATGAGTACTGATGACTCAATACAGACTTTAAGTAAAGGCACAATTTCAAAAAGTAAAAGACAAACGCTATTCCATAGAAAGAGCTGGAGAAAGCAAAATGCAGTCTTTGTTTAAAAAAAAAAATACGAATTTGTTTTTCTTAGCCTTCAGAAAGCATCAGTTGGAAAGAAAAGCTATTATGATCCGACCACTCAGGATTACAAATGGGCTACAATTTTTCTAGCGGTTTCTTTTAGACAGAATTATAAATACCAGGTGAAACTATATTTCCAACAAACATGAAAGTAAATCAAAGAAGACTACAAATCCCAAGCGCATTTTGAAAACAGTGGCAGGCAATTATAAAATCTAGGACATGACTTAGCAACTGAACAAAAAAGATCATATTCAAAACCAAACTTCCCTACAAGGCTTTTGTTCCTCACAGGTTCCCAGATGGCTGAGGAATCCTGAATGAACGCACCTGCCCAAGGAGCATCTGAAAGACAAGCTTGTAGAACTTTCCATTTAAAATATAAAAATATTTCCAATCAGGAGCTCCATCAAGGCAGGGCAGCCTGCCCCTCCCTCACTCAGCGGTCCGTGGCAGGGGCTGCCATCTCCCTGCCTTGTGACGACCTCCCCCAGAAGAACCACCAGGCCAGAAAAGGGCAGAAGTCGGTCTTTCTTTACAGGCAGAAGAACAAGGCTGGGGAGCTGATGCCTCTTGTTGTTCAGAGGATGTGGGGCAAGCCTGTTCCTCCGTACTTCAGTGCCCTTTAATGGCACCGTGACAGTTCCAAGGCTGAGGTCACTCCACAGGGAGCCACCGAGACTTAAGACACAGACAGTGGTCTCAGCATCTAAGTCAAAAGGTCAGCCATGCAAGAAATCTTACCGATTGCTTACCTTCACTCCCTGCTTGTAATGTAATTACAAGGCTGAAAGCAATGATGGCAAATACAGACCTGACCTGATCACAGGGCCCTCCGGCTCTGAATTCTGTGATGTACGTGGCATGATCCAACCAGTCCATGCTAAAGGAAATCAGTCCTGAATAGTGATTGAAAGGACTGATGCTGAAGCTGAAACTCCAATACTTTGGCCACCTCATGTGAAGAACTGACTCATTTGAAAAGACCCTGATGCTGGGAAAGACTGAAGGCAGGAGGAAAAGGGGACGACAGAGGATGAGATGGTTGGATGGCATCACTGACTCAATGGACATGAGTTTGGGTGGGCTCCGGGAGATGGTGATGGACAGGGAGGCCTGGCGTGCTGCAGTCCATGGGGTCGCAAAGAGTCGGATACGACTGAGCAATTGAACTGAACTGATGTGTGTGGGATAACAATTACAGTCAAATGAAGCATACACAAAACTCAACACGTGTCTGTGGGCTCTTGGGGACTGAGGGGACAAGGAGGAACCTTCTAGTTCCAGCATTCACCAGGGCCTGACAACCAATGGTTCCTGCCATTTCTCTATCCCTCTCCAGCAGAGCCCACAGCTCCCCATTTCTTGCATCGATGTATTTCAAAATTAGAATTAAGCTTCTTCTATAAATACAATTTACTCCTAACCATTTTTTTTAATGGTTTCCAGGACTTCCCTGGGAAGTCTGAGAAGATCCCACATGCCGAGGAGCAGCTACTCCTATGTCCCAAACACTGAGCTTGCACTCGAAGCCCGAGAACCACAACTCCAGAGCCCACAGGCCTAGAGCCCGCGAGCTGCACAAGAGAAGCCGCTACAATGAGAAGCTTGAGCGCCACGACTAGAAAGCAGCCCCTGTGCGCAATGAAGACCAGCACGGCCAACATAAACGAACACATTTGAGAAGACAGGTGCCGGAATATTTCAGAGTAGACTGAGCCTAAGGCTCACTTGAAAAAGAAGGTTTTTTTTTTTTTTTTTTTCATTTTTAAAGTATCACAGTCCAGCTACACAGAGCAAACATATGATTCAGAACCAATTGCCCTGTGTTGCAAGAGCTCCTTCTGCCTAACCACCATGAGAGCTTGGGAAGGCAGGAGCCACGCTCCACGCACACCTTCTTGGCCGGAAGGGAGCAGGGCAGAATCAGGGGGAAAAGCCTCAGAAAGAGGCTGGCAGGCTTCTAAGCTTTTCCATTATCCATCCATCCATCTCCTGGAAAAAATACAACTCACTCCTCCTGATATTATCCTAGCTTTAATTACATAAGTACATAAAATTTCTTAAGGACAACAAAGAACATCAGGGAAGGAGTCAGGAAAGAAAGAAGATAGGGAGGTTGTTACTCTCAAAGTTGCGCCTCGGATGTGCTATGCTCAGTCGCTCAGTCATGTCCGACTCTTGGCAACCCCTGACTATAGCCCACCAAGCTCCTCTGTCCATGGGGATTCTCCAGGCAAGAATACTCAAGTGGGGTGCCACGCCCTCCTCCAGGGAATCTTCCCCACCCAGGGATCAAACCCAGGTCTCCCGCATTGTAGCTGGATTCTTTACCATCTGAGCCACCAGGGAAGCCCTCACCTTGGGTATTCCCTTCAAACTCCAACCAAACCATCACCAAGACGGGCTGACACCTTTAGGAATTTCCCAAACTGTTAAAAATTACTTTTCCCATTCTTAATTTGGAAATCAATCTAAAATAGTCCAAAGTTGTCCAAGAAACATCTTAATATTTCCAGATGTTATCCAGGAAATAGGTCCAGATGTTATACACAGCTTAAGTCTAGCTACTGAACTATAGATATACACACATAACTATAGAAACACACAGACACACGAGTGCACACACAGTTATCCCTGGGCACTTTCCCCTGAGGGCGAGGGTCCCCAGCCTCCAGGATCTAATGCCTGATGATCTGAGGGGAAGCTGATGTATAATAAAGAAAAAAAGGTGCATAACAAACATAATGTGCTTGAATCATCCCAAAACTGTCCCCCGACCCTGGTCCGTGGAGAGTGTCTTCCATGGAACCGGTGCCTGGTGCCAAAAAGGCTGAGGACTGCTGCCTTGGGGGACCCTGGTGATGTGGCTGGCACCCCAAGTAGGGAGACCAAGCTGCCTGGGGCTTGCCCTGGGCTCTGTCTTCTCCTTGTCCTCCAGACTCCTAAGTCTCCTGGGTTCCCACGCCTCCTCCCACTGGCTCACAGCTCCACACCCTACCTTCCTTATCGCATCCCCTGCAGGCAAGAGATCCGTCTCTTCTCCCACCTTTCTTAACCCCATGGTTGAACTGTCTGCTCCTTCCAAGCTGCGGTTACTAAGCTGACTGAGGGTCAAGTCTCTTCTCCAGTCCTGTGACAAAAGACACTGAAAGCTCGCTCCAAAGCCCCAAGAAAGATCAGCAGTCAGCCTCGGTCTGCTCCCGACAGGTTCCCAATCCCTAAGCAAATATTCGCTCCAGGACTTCCTAACTCTACCTGAGAAACTCTCCAGGAAAGATGGGCATCGCCTAACCATTCTTATCAGGAGACGCAATCAGATCTGTGACTGTGGGAATGTAAACAGAAGAGGATATTAAACCTCAAGGTTCCGTAATGATCCTGATGAGAAAACCCATTCTTCTGACTTCAATTAACAAGCACAGGACAGGTGAGGTGCAGGGACCATCCCTGAAGAGCCAGGCCCCGTGTGGGTGGAACCCCCGGGGTCAGGCATCACCAAGGGATGTCAAAAACCTAGCTGGCAAAAGTCTAGCAGCCCAGGACCCAAGGTGGAACCGCGGCTTGCTTCTCTATGGACCTGAAACCCATTTCTTTGTGTTCAAGGGGCCAAAATCTTTAATATTTTAAGGATCTCACACACTGGCAACGTTCCCAGGCAAGGAAATGATCCCTCCCTTCTCCGGTCACCCCTAACTCCCCAACATTAACCATGAAGGTTCCTTCACAAACATCTCCCAGTTAGACGACAACTCCAATGGAGGGCCAATTCTCCCCCATTCTAGGGTAAACACAGAGACCTTAACCCCAGATAGTCTTCAATTAGCAAAATCGGGGAATTTCTTCCATTTCTTCATCTACTCACTCATTCATTCAACAAATACTGAGTATCTATTATCCCAGACACTTGGTAAAAACACCAGAGAATAAGACACAGCCCACTGTGCCCTGGACCTTCATCCCTGTCCTCCAAGACCCCCTGACTTGCATGTTGGTCCATGATGGGGACCCAGCCTATCTCCCCGCCTGGAATCTTGCTCTCACACTGCACTCGTCATCCTACAACCAGAGCCATCATTCCAGGATGAGTGCATCCCGTCCTCTCAGTTCAGTTCAGTTGCTCAGTTGTGTCCAACTCTGCAACCCCATGGACTGCAACACGCCAGGTTTTCCTGTCCATCATCAACTCCCGGAGCTTGTTCAAACTCATGTCCATTGAGTTAGTGATGCCATCCAACCATCTCATCCTCTGTCATCCCCTTTTCCTCCTGCCTTCAATCTTTCCCAGCATCAGGGTCTTTTCCAATGAGTCAGTTCTTCACATGAGGTGGCCAAAGTATTGGAGTTTCAGCCTCAGCATCAGTCCTTTCAATGAACACCCAGGACTGATCTCCTTTAGGATGGACTGGTTGGATCTCCTTGCAGTCTGAGGGACTCTCAAGAGTCTTCTCCAACACCACAGTTCAAAAGCATCAATTCTTCGGCGCTCAGCTTTCTTTATGGTCCAATTCTCACATCCATACATGACTATTGGAAAAACCATAGCTTTGACTAGATGGACCTTTGTTGGCAAAGTAATATCTCTGCTTTTTAATATGCTGGTTAGGTTGGTTATAGCTTTTCTTCCAAGGAGCAAGCATCTTCTAATTTCATGGCTGCAGTTACCATCTGCAGTGATTTTAGAGCCCCCCAAAATAAAGTCTCTCACTGTTTCCATTGTTTCCCCATCTATTTGCCATGAAGTGATGGGACTGGACGCCATGATCTTAGTTTTTTGAATGCTGAGTTTTAAGCCTACCCATTCTTTGCCAATCAAGTCAAAACCCACAGCCTGTGAGTTTGACCTCGATGTGGTGAAACAGGGAAGCGCTAACCCTCTGCAGGCTGGCCGAGAGCACTAAAGAAGACAGAAACATTCCGGGCGCTCAGGTTCACCAAACCGTCCCCTCAGTGTGTCCCGAAGCTCACAGAAACAACTCCAGAGCCTTAGGCGTGGGGGTCACCATTCCAGTCCTGCCCCCACCTGGCTCTCCAGACAGACTCTGCCATTTCATCTCTCCTCTATCCCCCAGTTCCTGTCGCCCAATCCTCAACCGCCTGACTTTCCACCTACCCATCCAAGACCAGCTCAAACCGCGCATCTCCCAGGAAGATCTTCCTGGCACCTGGCAAATTTGCACTTACATCGTGATATACAGGAGCCATCATCTTGATTACACGCTGTACCCCTGAGGTTTGAGGGTTCGGACAAAGCTCCTTGGAACCCCTATATCCGCTTAAGGCCTTATGGCACAGAGATGGCCCCTTAGATGGCACGTGCACGGCAGGTAGATGACCCCCGTGAGGGTGCCTAGTTTTATTTACTCCCTCATCTGGGGAGCAACTTAATGGGCAAGATCAAGTTCATGCCTTGGCAAAATCATACCCTACAACAGGCAAAGACATAGGCACTAACTCTGAGCATGTTACGGGCTAATTCACTGAACTATTAAACCGTCCACTCTCACCAGGCAGGTCAAAATTGACCTAGTCAACATGTTTATCTCTCAGAATATCACACATTTAATTTTAGGTTATTTATTAAAAAAAAAAAAGAATGAAGCATGGACAAGACAAATCTAGAGTGGACTAGATCTGCTTGACCATTTTTCCTCCCGAGTATTAGCTAGTAGTTCAACACCCACCTGGAGAAGAGTTTTTCCAAGAGATAACTCGGCGAGGGTGACGCTCACACACCTGAAAGGGCTGCGGTGGGCAAGAGAGGAGGACCCACAGGCTTTTGTAGGAGAGGATCTCCCTGTCAGAGGGGCTTTTTGGGGGGGAGTCAGCCTACTTCAGGAAAGCGGGTTTCTGGGGCCCATTCACCTCACACAACATGTTGAAGCCACTAAATCCACCAAGCCGAGAGGCAGGCAGACCACACCAGTGAGTGGGAGAACGGGTTTGATGGCATGCCGCTATGGCCTGCTTCCAACACTCCCGCCCCACGTGGAGCACAGCAACGATGCAGTGTGTTGTTGTAGTAAACTGAAGCTGGTCCTAAACTGAAAAACACTGCCAGGCAGTCACACAAGTCTTCATTCATTCATTCATTCATTCAACCAAACATCCACTGAGGGCTGCCCTGAGAGTGAACCAAGGGCTAAAGGAACAGGCGTGCTACGTGACCACGAAGAAATACGACATGTGTGTATGCGAAGTTACTTCAGTCACGTCCAACTCTCTGCAACCAGCAAGGCCCCTCTGCCCATGAGATTCTCCAGGCAACAATACTGGAGAGGGTTGCCATTTCCTCCTCCAGAGGGTATTTCCCACCCAGGGACTGAACCCACGTCTCCTAAGTCTCTTGCACTGGCAGGCGGGTTCTTACCACCAGCACCAACTGGGAATGATAAATGGTATTTGTTTCATTTTTAAGCTAACGGTGACCAAGGTTAATACTGTCTAGAAGGTAGGACGTGTGTTTGGGGAAGTCTTCAGCAAGCCTTCCAGCCGCCTGCCCCACCCCTATCCTTTGATTTGGACCCAGGGTCAGTGCTCTGGGACAGCACTTCAAGCGCTCCCACCCCACAGCGCCTGACTCCCACCCCAAACACTGTCCGCAAAGAAATTAGGAAATTGCCTTTGCTTGTTATAAAAACAAACACACAAAAGAAAACTAACCACTAAACCAAAATTACGTGTGTTTTAAAAATCAAATGCCATACCCCCAAGCCTTCCCTTCCTCGGGGGCACTGTTAATGGTCTCACATCTTTTCTTGCAAGAAATCTTTCACAGACGGGGTTACGTTCTCCTGGGAGGGCTGTCTTCACAAGCACATCTTCATTCTCACCGCTCGTGTGGAAGCTCTTTTTCTTCTTCCTCAGTATTTACAGACGCCGCCTCCCGACCCAAAGCAAGCCGACAAACCACACGTGGGTTGGCTAATTGGCTTATTATGTTTCTGTGGACTTTGACTGCTTCGGTCTTTACAAGTGTATCTTCTGCTGACGGCATCTTTCTAAAGCTCCACTATTTTCTTCGCTTATCCTCAGCTTACCTTTCCTGGCCCATGCTCAAGACAGCAGAATTTTTCCCTGTGTGTGATTAACTTCTCGAGTTTCAGAAACACATTTTCAGTTCTGACATCCTATAGAATCCTCTGCGGGCAGCTGTCTGCTCTGCTTCATGCTATCAACTTGGTTCCCTGCCTCGCAAGCCAAACCGACAGAGCAATTTCCTGTTTGCATAACGAGTCCAAACCATTCCTGATCGTTTAATCGACAAAACGCTTCCCTTCAAGAGCAATTATTATTTCTACGGAATGCTCACAGAGCTGTGGACTGCAAAACACCTTCTCCTGCCCACATCCAACCCTGTCTGGTTCCTGAGAAAAAACATGGCCGGCTTAATGAACTGGTTTTGCAATTATCATATTTATCTTTCTACCTAGAAAAATTAATGTTGGCTGTTTTCAAATTCAAGCACAGCTAGAGCTTGGCACCAAGCTAGGTGGTCAGACTCGTCAGCCTGTTCCCCAAAGCTTCCTTTTCTGGAGAGAGAGTGGCCTAGGAGCTTATTCCTAACCGACTGGACACCCCAAGGAGCTCTGAGAGCTGGAGAAGGCGGAGGACAGCTGCTGCTCCCGTCATGGGTCCAGAGTGCGTGCTGGCCCGTGGATACACAGTGAACGCCTGATCCAAGGGATACGGACGCAGGCGACGAAATCCTTTAATAATTAGAGTGGCACTGTTAACACTGCACAGTCTGTGACAGTTCGGGGACAATTAAGAGAAACTAGTAATGGTGCTTTCAACCTCACAACTTCAGTTCTCATGGTAATGCCAAGACCATGACTCCTGCATCTTCCTTCCCTGCCGCTCACCTTCTATGACTAAAACAACACTGCAAAGAAGCATGTACTGCATCCGTATGATGATTCCTGACGCACTTTGAACACGCACACTGCAGACAACTCAAAAACCATCAGCAGAATCAAAGCAAACTATGCACAAATTAAAAAACATAGATGCTTCACTGATGCCTCAGCAGTAAACAACCCACCTGCCAATGCAGGAGACCCGGGTTGGACCCCTGATCCGGGAAGATCCCACATGCTGTGGAGCAACTAAGCCCGTGGGCTGCAACTACTGAACCTGTGCTCTAGAGCCCAGGAGCTGCAGTGACTGAGCCCACGTGCCCCAGGGCCTGTGCTCTGCCACAAGAGAAGTCACGGCAGCGAAGAGCACCGTCCCTAGAGAGCAGACCCCGCTCCCTGCAACTAGAGAAAGCCCGCACAGCAGTGAAGACCCAGTGGAGCCAGAAATAGATAAATAAATACAATTATTAGATATATATATACACAGAGAGAAATTAAAAGGATCTGGAACTCAGCAGACTCCCACTAAGAGCAGAAGGGTGGTCAGTGCGTGTGGAGGACTCACGTGCACTCCCACACATCAGCCCTGACAGCGGACACCGCTCACCTTCAGGTGGCCCTCGGGGGACTGCAGACTGAGCCACTCTCCGGGTCCGCGGGAGGCTCTGTCCCCAACCCATCACTGCGGCCTCAAGGCACCTCCCTGGATGCCACGGGTTTCCCTGCACACCCAGAATTCCTCATCACGAGTGACACCTCATCTACACCCTTGCCTTCCCCTCTGTTTTAGGGCAAAGACATGACTTTCATCTTCTTATTAAAGCTATATCATATAAGCCCCCCCGCCCCCAGCTTTAATCCTCAAGACCCTGGTAGCAGGACAATCTTCTTTATTTCATAGGGAATACACAGTACCAGGACGGGGCTTACTCTTACATTCAACAACAAAGGTGTCCACTGTTTAGAAACGGATGGTCTTTTGTAAAAGCCCATTTTACGTTAATTAGACAACTATTTATGAAGCCCTCCTGAGCCCCTGAGATGGCAGTTCCTACCAAGCGGGGAGAGAAACACAAGTGGCTTACAATTAAGTAATCTGAGTGGAGACAGACCTAAAACTGCCCCAGCACCGTGCACAAGTACCCGGGGCACTGTTCTCACAAATAAACATAACTGAGGATGACCTGCTGCGAGACGGAAACCGGGGGGCTCCAGGGTAGATCCTGCCTCGTCTCCTGTGTTCCAGGCACATGAGCTCGGGCGTGAGCAGCCTGAACACGCGTGCTCAAGAGAGCAGCTCTCACGCACGGTGAGACAGAAGCTGCACACGTGTGTGTGTATGCGCGTGCACACACATTTGTGTGTGTAAGCTGTGTGTGTGTCTGCATGTGTGTGTATTCTCTCCCCCATCCGGCCTATCGCACTTTCTCGAGCACAGACGGGTCTCCTCTAGGACACCCGCACCTATACTCTCACCAAGCACAAATCGCTCCCAGGAGGAGGGGCACCACCACACAGACCCCTGTGAGGACCTCCGCACCCACACGTGGGGGGCCCCCCGAGCACCAGGCGGACGCCGCCGCCTCCCCCACCCTCCCCCCGCTATTAGGACACCCGTACCCCCAGGCTCGCCCAGCACCAGGTGCCCCCACGAGGAGACCCCCGGCTCACCTGCTGGACGTCCTGCTGGAAGACGCACAGCTGCAGCCGCTGGTGGAGCCGCACCTTGCGGTGCTGCCAGATGTTCTCCAGCTGCCGCTGGTGGTGCAGCACCTCATGGATGACGTCCAGGACGTGGTGCACGGCCTTCGAGTAGTTGGCCGAGGCCGTGAGCGAGTCAGAGCTGCCGGGCGTCAGGGGCCGCTGGAGCTTGTCGAGCAGGGACTTCCCGTCCTGGCTCACCTGCCGGCGGGACACACGAGCTATTATAAGCAAGCAACTGCTCCAGAAGTGCAGCTCTGCCCAGGCCATGCTGCGGAGCCTGCCCTCCAGAGCACGGCAGGCCTGCACAGACACACGCTCACCTATACATACCCACATACACACACCCACACCCAAATGTAAATCAGAGTTTCACTCAAAAGCACGTTTTATAAAGACTAGAATAAACTTTAGAACAAACCCATCAGTTATTCAATGACGTCACAAAACCAAATGTGGCAAATCACAGAGTTAAAATGAAAGGACTTTTAATTTTCACAAAACACTGTAGTAGATGCTAGTCTTAATAAGCATGGTATTCTGCCTGGTGGCTCAGATGGTAAAGAATTTGCCTGCAATGGGAGAGACCCAGGTTTGATCCCTGGGTTGGGAAGATCGCCTGAAGAAGGGAATGGCAACCCACTCCAGTATTCCTGCCTGAAGAATTCCATGGACAGAGTAGTCTGTCAAGCTACAGTTTACGGGGTCCCAGAGCCTGATACGACTAAATGACTAACACACACAAACATTCTGCCTTAAAGGACATATGCATGCGTGTTAGGTCACTTCAGTCATGTCCAACCCTTTGCAACCCCATGGACTTTAGCCCACCAGGTTCCTCTACTGGAGTCGGTTGCCATGTCCCCCTGCAGCGGATCCTCCCGGCCCTGGGACTGAGCCCACGTTTCTTGCATCTCCTGCACTGTACACAGTTTCTTTACTGCTAGCGCCACCAGGAAACCCCAAATGACATATGGGCTGATACACAATTTCATTGCTGGACTATCTGCAAACTGAAATTTAAAAGTAATACTTAATCTTGTGTTATATTAGAGAGAACACAACAATTACAATGGAGCAAAATGTTAAAGCTGAATCTTGAAATCTAAGGGGGAATAAAAAAAGACTAATCTAGCACCAGGCAATAAATACGTACTTACACTTTGTGACATAGTTGGATAGCAATTTTACTTCACAAAAGAAAAAGAAAACTAAAGTGCCATTTTAATTTAGTTCACTAACTTAAAAGAAGTAATTTTAATTAAATGGCCATCATTTTTAAAGGAGATTTCAGCGCTCTAATTTAACAGTGAACTATCCAAGTACAGTTAAATGAAAGCCATCAGACTAACCCAAAAAAATTAAGGAAAGGTGTGGGTGGAATACAGAAAGAAAAGCATTATATATTTTTAAACTTAGGAATGATTATGCCAGCTGTGGTAGAAACAGCACGATCAGACTGGACAGAAGGATGTGATGCACATAAAGTATGCGTGATTCGGGCGCTTCTTAAGCCCATCCTCACGACCGGGACCTTTGTGCTCAGATTCTTCAGAAGGTCTCCTTGGGTATCCATGAAAATGAGGAACAAAAGAGGGCCTTGCTAACAGACACAAAACGGGTTTAGGGGCAAAGTCTTACCACAGAGGAGACGGGGACAGTGGGTGAGTGGGACCAGCCAAAGGAAGCGGAAACCTGGGGGCAAGCGAGAGACCTGGGGAATTTTCTAATCTCTTCCTTTAATCCTTTTACAACTGAAATCGTGCTGGAACGTGACATGTTTGTTTTCTAATAACCGAACCTGAGACCTCTACTGGAAGCTCTGACTCTTCCTTAGGAAGGCTGGTGCTATCAGACTTCGCAGATTAAAACTGACCTCGTACATCAAGTTAGCAAAACGGAAGCAGAAACAAAGCAAGCTGACATAACCAAAGGGAATGGGGGAAAAAGACACAACTAAACGACTGCACTGTGTCAGGCACGTGTACAAACAAAAGCAGGGGAAAGGCAAGTCTTCCGAAGAAGGGAGCTGCCCCCGGAGCCACAGACACCTGTGCGGGCACTTCTGATACAATGATTTGCGGGGAGGGCATGATGACTACTTTGGGGGAGAGGATTTATTGTGACAGATTCAGAGAAGCAGTCTATTACCGCTGAATCAAACACCACCTTGCTTTTTATACGGGCTGGCCAAAAAGTTCATTTGGGGAAACCTGCATGAACTTTATGGCCAACCCAACAATCTGAGTTAGGCTCGGACATATAAATGAGGAGTTTTTTTCCTTTTCTTTTTTCCACCTGCTCTTAACACACACTGGCTTTTCTAGGAATGCAGTTACCATGCTAATCAAAGGAAGGCATGCTTGATTTTCTTTGAAGCTCTACAGGAGTTGCACTTTATTAATAAAATACCAGTACGATAATACCATTCTCAGTACTTGAGTCACAAATATAACACACATCCAGTCTGCATCTGTAGCAGCCATATTGACAAAGGTTTTAAATACATGGCCAGCACCTGAATACCCAATTATCTTCTATTTGCATGTATTCAGGTATGTGTAGACTGAAACACATTTTATCATAAATTACCTTTTCTTTTGTCTCTATATTGTAGCACATATGTAGTTTATAAAGACAATTTTTTTCTGAAAATAGATTATTACCCATACATTTTATTTCAGCAGGTATCATAAAATTCCAGTCAAACAATGGGAGTGCAGCATTTCTTAGGACTGAGGACCAATACTCCAAGTTACACATTTCACATCTTTACAGAACCTAGAAAGAATTGCTTACAAATATTCCCCTGCCTTTTACTCCTTATAAAACACGTAAGTCAGGAAACGCTCACCAGAGCATGTGACTTGGTAAACATATCGTAAGGCTACAGATGAGAAGGTGTGGGGCAGACGCTGACAGCTGCCCCCCAAAGTCCACTAGCTTCTCCCTCACAGCCAAACCCCACAGTCAGGAACAGCAATACCCCAGCTCTAAAGCTGCACTTCCTAGACTCGCTTTTAAATAGGAGTGGCCAACATGTGGTAATTAAAACCGTTGAATGGGGCTTCCAAGAAAGCTGTCTAGGAGGTTACTGAGTATGCTCATTCCCCCTTGAGTATTTCTCTTCCCTGCTCCCAAGAACTTGGTGGAGATGGCTGGTGCTTCAGCAGCTACTGCTGACCTTAAGGCAACCTTAAGGATAGTAGCCCACCTGCTAAAAGAGGCAAAGCAAAAAGACAAAAGGATCCAGAGATCCTCTTACTAAGAGACCTACCACACCAGCCCTGGAACGCAAGCCCTGGGACTTCCCCACTGGCAAAAAGTCAACCTCTACCTTAAGCCACTGTTACAATCTTAAACCACAATACAGAATGACCAACGGGTTCCCAGCTCTTACCATGTTTCCAAAGGCATCCATGCAACACCACTAATATGCTACCACTGAGAATAAATGATGCGAGGAAGAATATTCCATCTAATCTTTCTTGATATCTGTTCAACTGTTTGACAGAGCTCAAGAGCAGGAATCATTACTGGGTTAGAACAACATGCCTGCTCAGGCTGGAGGGGCAGCAGGAAATGACTGAGTACGTGAGCATATAATCGCACCTTAACATAAGGGGACGCATCAAGCAAAGCTCTTTCTCCTGGGAGCTGTAAGCAGAGATTAAACCGTCTCTGTCGGTGCTACTGCTATACTGTCACTGGGGTAGAGAGTATGCCAGCAGAAGTGGCCAGAAAAATTCCAGGCAGGAGAATATCTGCTGTATCGAAACTGGACCCTGTGGAACTTGAAGTGCATGCTCCCATGTAGCATCTCTCCAATAAAACTTTCAGAAAGAACCTGACTTCATTTCAGTGTGTTGTTCACAGATGTGTCAATTTAAAAGGTGTTATTTAAGCACATGAAAGATATCATGGAACATTTTAGTAACTTCTGGCAAAATGTCTTTGTCTTTTTTAAGTACAGAAGAACTATATGGGGAAAAATGTTAGAATTTTATAAAGGAGACTGTTCTACTGTACAGAAACAAAAGATTTTTAAATGGTACAGAATAACCAGCAGAAAACAAATTTTTAAATTTAACTCATTTCATATTTTTAATAAAATAAAAAATTGAAAATAGCAGCCAAATTATTCACATATAATGTAAGTACTACAACAATTAGTATATATGAGTTTATGGACTATGATACAGTTCTGAATTTTTAAACTATAGAACCAGGTGAATTAATTTATTTAAGTTGTATGTTTTGTCTAAAAATGTGTTGTCAGCTTTCAGGCAGTCAAACCTTGTCCCACAAAGGGACAGTATCTGTAAAAGATGAAAATCAACATTTACTATCAAAAAGCAGGGCTTAACCTGCTATAATTTTTCAAAAGATCAAGCTGGCTCATTTTTTCACATTCTGCTCTTTGTTTTTCTTGGAATATAGTACTTGGTGACGTGAAGGGCAGTGGAAGTTACATTTTACAAAAAGTAACATTTTATAAATACACAAACTAACACACTCTAATACCTAAATGAGTTAGGAAAAATGCAAGTGCTAAATAAAGCAAAAAAGGAGTTGAAGGTTAAAATTTTACCATATCATGGGTATGTTTGTCCTTAACATTTAAGAGGAAACTTAACTTTTTAAAATCAAGAACAATGGTCTGGTTCTTGATTATTTACTTTTAATCAAAACTGCACGTAAGATCTTGGGTTCCTGTGCACCACCCTCCAAAAAGCTCCACCAAACCTCAGAGGCTTGCCTATTCTTATTCTAGTACATGGGTCTCTAACTTCTCTCTAAATCTGACTAGAGCTCAGCGTCACCAGCAGGAGTCCCCTTCACTCGCATGCAGACTGCTGCTCTGATCTAAAGAAAGCGATCAGTACCTGGAGATCACTGCTGGTGGCTCCAAAACCCGACAAACCAAGAGCCAAGTATGACCTGTGACAGGGCAGTGAGGCCTGAGCGTGGCGCCGAGTCAGGTCCCCAAGTGCTAGGACAGAGTTTCCACGATGTGACCAAAGTGCGCAGAACACACAAGCTGCGTATACTTGGCAGGTTGTAGAGAAACAGTGATTCATCTTCAAAACTTTTATGCATCGACTCAAACCAGCATCATCTACGGCACTTCCTTCACAGGGTGTGGCTCACCAACAGGGCACAGCCCTCCACGATGAGCCTGGAGGGTCTCCCAGCCCCACGGCCCTCTCCAGCACGCATGGCCTTATCCTCAAATCATTACAACATCACAACATTACTGCCCCACAACATGCTCATCCAAGACAAATTTTTAACTGGGGAGTTTACACTGGAGAAACCTTACAGACACCCAGCTCACCAGGCGGTCAAGGTTAGCACCGCTGGTTGCAGAAGGGCTTGGTATCCTGTGCCCCTGGTTTGACGCTTGGCTCAGTCAGCCCACATGGGCGAGGGGTTGAGGGTCATGCTACAGAAAGAAAGGCCTGGAATCTCTGACTGTCAAAGACAGGAGACAGCGAAAGACTAAGGAATGTTTCAGTGTGAAGATAAGCCCACTGCATGCTTCTGGGGCTGGAAAGAGAGAGACGTGGCTGGGACAGAGGAGACGCAGATGGTCTGCAGGACGGATGGCTGTTCGCATCGGTGGTGATGTGGTATCAGGCTGGAGATGGGTCGGGGGCAGGGGGCACAGACAGAGCATAAAACTGGGCAATCTGGTCAAGGCGAGGGGGGAGCTCTCTGCTCTAACACTTTTCTACAGCCTGAAACTATTTCAGATTTAAAAGAATTTAAAGGCAAAAAGAAAAAAGAAATCCCTATTTTGAAAGTCTTCTCTGCCCATCCAGTTCCAATCACCATCGCCTTGAATTTACAGCTCAGCTTCAAACATGTTTTAGGCTAAAAATTGTGGTATGATACAGCTTGGGAAGCTGTTTACTTGCCATCAGATTATTTTAAACTTTAGTGCCAATTTAAGATCTAATGAAACTGCATCATAGGTAAATCGAAGTTCCCATGTCAAGATGACCCTTTTTTTAGGAGGAAGAGGAAACAGTAAGAGAATTCTGTGCTTTGCCAGAAGTGCCAAGGGCCACAGGCAGGCTGCCTAGCCACCAGGCTGGAGGATGAGACTGGTCAGGTCAGGCCAGGCCGAGCTAAGTTCCTGTAGGCCAAGATTGCAGCCCAGTCCTGCCAACCACCTGGTGTGAGAACTGTTCAATCCCATGGTAATCTGGAAGCTACCACTGCAACCAAAGCAGCTCCCAAGAAAATCAGTAGTAAGCACAATTTTCTGTGTTACAGGTCAAAATTAGATGTCACCATGGAGACGGTACACTGGGAGAAAGAACTTTACCTTTTTGGAACTCACACTTTCCTCATCAATCAATGTGATTAAAAAATTACAGATTTATTCAATTTTCACTTTTACTCTTAAAAAAGCTATCACTTATTTATACAGTTCCTAATAAACCTGGTGGCTCAGAGGTTAAAGCTTCTGCCTGCAATGCGGGAGACCTGGGTTCGATCCCTGGGTTGGGAAGATCCCCTGGAGAAGGCAATGGCACCCTGCTCCAGTATTCTTGCCTGGAGAATCCCATGGATGGAGTAGCTTGGTGGGCTACAGTCCACGGGGTCACGAAGAGTCAGACACGACGGAGCGACTCCACTTTCACTTTCAATAAACACTGGATGCAACAGAATAGTGTTTAAAAGGGATCCTGTTAAATAAAGACGTGTCCAGAGACAAAAATACATAGATATCAACTTTCACGGGCAGGAGATCAGACAACGTTCTGAAGCAAATACTGTAGCACACCACATGTCCATTTAATTCACCCACGGACACAACAGGGTCAGGAGAGCTGGGCTCAAGGACGTGAGAAGGACAGCTGCTTGGCAGACGAGGATGTGTCAAGACTGAAAAGCAAATGCCAGACAACTCTGACAGGTGTGGCTGTGGTTCAGGTCAAGGAAGATCTGGATTTAAACACAGTCATCCCTTGGTAATGAGGGAGAATGGTTCTAGGACTCTCCCCACCCACAGACACTAAAGTCAGTGGATGCTCAAGTGTCTTGTATAAAACAGCCTAGAACAGCTGGCCCTGCATATCCACATCACACACCCGCGGCTACAGAAGGCTGAGTGTGTTTCCTAAATATCTCCTCTGGGCTCAGCTCTCTGCCAGGTCGGTTGAGGCATTTTCTCCCTGGAGTCTCACGGGAATCTTTCCGATCAGCGTATAGTATGACAGATGCTCACTAGAGATGCAGAAAGAAGCACATACTGACCTCCTACCCACTCACCACTCACCTCCGGGAACTCAACCAGCATCATAAACAAAAAGAGACTGGGTGGGAAGGGTCAGATGACCACAACGTGGACAAGACTGACACACCCGGACCCGGTGTGTATTTGGTGTCATCCCTGCATCTAACGTGTGATAAGGCACGGAGGGAGCGCAGCGGTGGCTGAGAACACACGGGCAGCCTCCCTGGGGTCAGTCCCCGCTCCGCCTCCTACAGCTGAGGACTGGGCGGAGGTCACTTCGCCTCTGCGCTGTTCCCTCCTCATTTGTAAGAGGGGGCGGGAACAGTCCCAGCCCCAGGGCTGCGGGCATGAAATAAGTGCCTGGCACAGAAGGTGGCAGAAGATAAAGCAGGGATACGTTAAATAATGAGCTTACAGTAATAAAGAAAACGCTCCACTGAGATGCCTGAAACAGCAAGTAGCCAGACACGGGAAAACCACTGCGTGTGCTGTGACATCCAGAACAGGATGCTGCGCCAGGTTTCCCTGTTCTAGAAAGGCGCATTCAGGAAGAGCAAATGGAGTCTGACGAGGCTGCACTGCGTGTAACACATATCTTTCCTAAATACATGCAGTCAAAAAGGTTAAACTTCCATTATTAGCACAGATGAAAATCTGAGCACTCTGAAAAAAATCCACAAACATCTCAGGGCTGCGAGGAGTCTGCTGTCTGCCTCCATCCTTTCTTACTTACCAGCCTCACCCTCCATGGAACTCAGAAGTCACAAGGAAACTGCAGTTCAACTCGGAACTTGTGCGCTTCTTCTAGGCTAGCCAAACCTTTGATCCTTCCGGCTTCAGGCGTTACGACACAAAAACATACGGTGGTTGCTTGCCCACCGCGGGAGAAGAGCTGCACACTCACCTCGGAGTAGGCAAGAGTGACGTGCTCGTACACGCCCTGGTGGTGGTGAATAGCGTCCTCCAGGTCCTGAAGCTCCGAGGGCAGGTCCACCTCGCCGCAGGCCTTGCACCACGAGTCCACATTGCTCATATACTGGGGTGGTTTAAACAAAAATAAAAAGATCATGTCTACCAACAGCAAATGATATTGAGAAGTAGTCCTCTTTCAACATGGCTTTGAAATAAGGGTGGCTGAGAGAGTGTTTAGGAAGAGAGCGTGGCTGACTCCCTGAATCAAATGGCACTGACCTGGGTTCTCAAATCAGATTCCTGGACTCTGCAAACCAGCACCCCATCCCCGCCTCCAGCTTCAAGCAGATCTGGAGGTGGGCCCAAGAACCTGCATTTGAAATGACAGCCTTGGGTGGCTCTGTGGTCACTCCTGGGAGCGCCTTTGCCCTGCATTGGCTGTTTTTCAGGCCTCCTGGTTAATTTTCCCATTTCACGGTTGAATCCGCGTTTCCATCTGCTCTGTGCTATTGGCCATGGGGGGCATGGCCACCCGGTCTACCTGCACCCCCCAGCCTCAGCCGCACAGCAAGCTGGGCTACTTCCAGAGCTACGGTCCAGCCCTCATGCTCTCCTCTTTCATTACAAAGGCAGTAGAAGATTCCTGAAGTCATCTACCTAACAGTACGACGACCAGAGGGTCCATCTGCCTACCTTTTCAAGAGTAAATACACACAGGAATTAAAGGAGACCCTGGGAAGGAGGCCGAAACTCCAGAGCTGTGCCCACTGGAGGGAAGCAAGGCTGAGGCAGAATCTTTGGGGTGTCCACCGCTGTGCACGTAAACGGGGAGGGCCTGCATGCTGCAGTCCTGGGCCGTGGCTGCTGACCTGTCCTCAGCCTTCTCCACTTCCAGCCCCACCCCAGGGCTCATCAATAGCTGAGAAATCACAGCCAAACTTCCTAGGGAGATCCCAACAGCATCCATCATGGTAAGTGTCAAAGACAAGCAGCAGAAGGCTCAATTAAGGACGCAAATTCAATTAACACTAATTCAAATAGACATCAACACATTTCCCTGGGTTTCTCCTCTTTTCTCTAGTTCCTCGCTGTCTTTCCACTCATCAGGGAATGCGGAGCGTGACTCTTTAAAACACGGTAACTGACCTGCCAGATGAGAAACGTGCTACAATCCTCTTAAAATATATATATGAGAATAACCTCCTGGGTACGTAGGACATTTTTAGAAACTTAGACAAGCCACCTAAGTAACTGTTGTTTCTAAAAATCCCTTTATTATTAATGTACTGGCTCAGAAAAATATCTGCATGAAAATCCCAGGGCTGGAAACCAGTTCACAAGGCATTAAGTGTCATCTGAAGGCACGTGGTTTCACAGGGCTACACCCAGGCAGGCCTCAGGGAAGGTGTTCATCACTCTCCCCCATGGTTCCTCCTGACATCACCAGGGCAACAGAAGGAGTAATAAAGTTTTATTATACCTCTTCCCATTCCCATGCACACACACATGACTACTCAGGCATATTTCTAAGCATTTCTTGGACGGTGTTCTAAAAGCAGTCAAAAACACTGCTAAAACATAGTTAACACTAATTTTTGAGGCTATCAGTAAAGAGAAACCTTCAAGCAGTCTTATGGATGCCTGCAGTTACTTAATTTACTTATAATTTCTTAAAGTATCCTGAGAGGTACTGATTACATTTACCTGCAAAAACATAGGGCAGATCAGCTTATAACACAGAAACCTCATAGAAAAAGGACTCTGCCCATCTAAGTTCACTGGGTTAAAACATACTAATGACAGAAAGAAACCTGACCATGGCTTTACAGAGACTTTTGTATAAGCACAGTTTTTGTTTTTGATTTAGAAGATGGCAACCCTTAAAGGGCCAGCTCCAGGCCCCGAACGTCTTCTGAAAAGCTCGACACCCAAAGGAGATCCGAACCAGAGCAGCAATCCCCGTTGGAGAGCCAAGAAGGAGGAGGATGTTAACAGGTGCACCACCAAGAAAAAAAGACTCTAGGATCAAGTTTGGTGTCAAAGTTCAACAGGTACCCATACAACAGAACCTCCTAGAGCCTATTAATACAATAATGTGCCCTGTGAGTATGGGAGGGGAGGGACTCTGATGTTGGTTTAGAAACCTGACTACCACCCCTGCACACGCACACACCTCTTACTATCTTGACAGTTTGGGCTTGGAACCACAGGGGCTGTCCAGCACACAGCCCAACACTTTCTAACGGAAGACAACAAACAAAGGCTGCTGTACTCTAGTGGGATCAGAGCGCCAGCTGAGGCTCTGATGCTATAAATGCTCAAATGTAAACCAAATGACTTTGCTGACAAAGGTCATCACTTTGCCCACAAAGGCCCATATAGTCAAAACTATGGTTTTTCCAGTAGTCATGTACAGATGTGAGGGTTGGACCATAAAGCCTGAGTGTCAAAGAACTGATGCGCTGGAACTGTGATGCTGGAGAAGACTCCTGAGAGTCCCTTGCCCTGCAAGGAGATCAAACCAGTCAACCCTAAAGGAAATCAACTCTGAATATTCATTGGAAGGAGGATGCTGAAGCTCCAATATTTTGGCCACCTGATGCAAAGAGCCAACTCACTGGAAAAGACCCCAATGCTGGGAAAGACTGAGGGCAGGAGGAGAAGGGGACAACAGAGGATGAGATCTGGCTGGATGGCATCACTGACTCAGTAGACATGAATCTGAGCAAACTCTGGGAGATAGTGAAGGACAGAGAAGCCTGGCGTGCTGCAGTCCATGGGGTCACAGAGAGTTGGACAGGACTGAGCAACTAAACAGCAAAACCAAACGAGTGAACACACAGCATCTGGCCAGACGTGGAGGAGAGGCAGGAGAGTGCAAGGGAATTCCAGGCACCTCTGAATTCAAAGCAGGAGCCGGCCTCAGAGCTGGGGATTCTGATGCTCAGCAGAGTGGTCACTTTAGCACTGCTCAGAGAGGATGGCAGGAGGCTGGATCAGCCGGTTTCCAAACGTGAGGCAGGCAGACAAGGGAAGAGTGATTAATACGTAAGCTTTAAAAGGAGAGCCTGAATAATTAACTAGCAGCCTTATTTTCAGAAGCATTTATGCCTCTGCCCTCCATCTGCTGAGAGTAGGAACTTCCAGTTTGCTGAGACTGTCCAGCCTAGTGAATTTCATGCCCACCAGGAGCGCCTGATACAGCATCAGCTGAACATAGGTGGTTTAGGAGACAAAGGGAGAGGAACTTCCTAGAATGTAAACGCTTAAAACCCTTATTGAGAGGGACTTTCTCCTCTTCGGAAAAATTAAGGCTCAGTGAATTTTATATATATATAAAACACATGTATGAATTCCAAGTTCAGAGTTTTCTTTCTTATTTCTAATTTCCTCATTTTCTGCTTTCATTTCTAGGAAATATTACTCTACTGTTTCTTTCATCATTTCTACTCCCTGACTATGAATAAACACACTCCCTTCTTCTGGTTCCTTTAAGAGAGATGGGGTCCCTTCTCTGTGCAGCAAAATCACAGGACAGATGAAGGGTAGTGACAGCCAAAGGTGGTCACAGACTACCACACTGGACAGTACTCCAGTAATTTTTTTAAAAATAGGGAAAACTGGAGATTTTAAGGTGTCATAAAATCAAGTTGTTTTAATTCTTTGATTTATAACAAGGTAATTCTAACAGCTTTGCTATGAAGCTCCTTAATATAAAGGGATATAACACATGACCTAAAAAAGTAGAGCCCTAAACATTGTCTACCAGTCAAACCACTAGCCATTCGGCCGTGTCTCCAGTTCTGTAAACGGATACTCTGACCCCGTCCACACCTCACAGGAGATAAGGGCGGGAGAGGATAATGGCCAAGACAGCGCTGGAAAGCACAGTCTACGAAATGTCATTCTCATCTAGCTGTAACCTCAAGATTTATGTGCATAGAGCCACAAGCAAATACCAACCCGAGAACACCCACAGAGACACGAGCAGGTGGGGCGACGCACACGCCCTCCCCCACAAAGATGAGCTGCCATCCTTCCCCGAAGACGGCTTCCTTCAGCCACACCAACTGCAGGGCCACAGAGTTGAGCTCTACGTCACCCAATCAGATTTAAATCCTTAGTGAGAGCTCCAGAGGAGGGTCAAAGGGGTGGCTATGATGGAAAGCCAATCTATGATGTCCGAGTTCTGGTCCTTCCCTGGTGAGTTTATGATAACAGCTTAAGTGTAACTAGTAGGCAGAGAATTTAACAAGAGGGAACAGAGGAGACCTATTCGGAGACTCTCTCCTGGGAAGAGGAAAACCACTCAGTGATGTCACCTTCTGTGCTCCTGAATCTCAGTGAAGGGGAATACAGACCTTACGCCCACTACACTTAACGCTTGGGGAAGGAAACATTTCAGAAGCCTAAACATTCCGGACCCTAAAAGCCTAGGGTCCCATCCGCACATTTTGGTTGCTGGGTGAAGCTACACTGTCTCAGTCAGGGCCCATCAGAGATGCCAGCCTTTCTCACGGGCCCACTTTGTCCCCAAGGTCCTATGGAGCATCTTCTCTGGCCACTGAAATGCTGGAGCCCGCAAGTACCATTAGAGCTCACGCAAGACTCCATGAAATTCTGTTCATGTATTCCTCTAGCTGTGTTTCCTTCAAGCTGATAAATTAGAGCCATTATTTTATCCAAATAAAAACACCCCAGGCTCTTTCAACTTTACTGCATGTCTAAAATTTTTTTATAATAAAACACTGGGGAGGGGAACACCCCATGGCACCCACATTTCTACATTGCTTTCAGGCAGGGCAGAGCAGCAATTAATCTTCTGGGTTACCTGCAATTCCGGATCCTGCCGTGGTTAGAGAGATTTTTCCCTTATGCTTCAGACTATCCAAGAGTCCCCCAGCCAGCTTGTCAGGTTTCAGAATTATGCACATAGTCCTGCTGGGCCTTTCCAGGGGCCCACAAGCAATTCACACACCTCCACACAGCCCAGAGGGTGACTGCACCCCACACCGTGCTACCATCCCAGACGGCATGTGGGTGGGGGCGACACAGCTCTTCTCCTGAGCACAGGAATGTCCAGTGAATGACATGCCACGACCTTGACCATGACGGGACCAGAGGTGGCTACACAGAAGCGGAGACAGTGCTGTGTTAAGCTGAAGGGGCTCCTGTTACTTTAACTCAGACTGCTCCTGTGTGGGGGCTTTGTGTCTCCTTTATCACAAAATTACCTCTTGCATAAACTTAGCAGGAAAACCCGACACTGAAACTCGCTAGTCCCGACTCACAGCTTCCACACGAGGCTATTACGATGCTGTCACCTTGCTCTCCCCTTCTGCTTCACACTTTCAAGGTTCCCAGAGTTGAGATCACTCCTAATTAGCACCTTGTGCGACATTCCAGCCGCTCCTCCGAGATGCCGGGCAAGCTGGGGCTTGTACCCACCCAGCAAAGCTGTTTCTAGATGAAAGGACACTATTTCCTTTTTAGAAGCATCAGTGCAAACCCCTGTGAACGTAGGCTTTTTCCCCCAAAATAACTATCCCTGAGGAAGCTCTATCGGTATTGTTCCTTCAGATTAAGGCAACCACCTGTCCCTTCCCCACGTCTCGCTAGCGGCTAGAGGTTCCTGAATATCTTCCTCCACGTCTGGAGAAGCAGGCTCACTGCCCAGGCTTCCACCACGAGCGTCTGAGTCACAGCAACTCCCTCTCTTTCGCTGCCCTCCAAGTGTCTTCACTGAGGCAGGTGTGCCCGTTGGTGGGCATGTGGGGAGTGTTGGGAGCACACCTCACACGCTACCTCCAAGACAAGGTACTGTGACCAGCACGTCAGCAGGTGAAGCCTGCGTGAGGTCTGAATCCATAGAAATAACTTGACAATTGTGGGGGACACTGAAACCGTACCCCAAAGCTACTTCTCCCCCGCGGCCTGGGCTGGTATAGCGTGGCCCTGCCAGGAGGCTGAGAACCCAGGCCTGCGGCCTGGCTGAAGGCCGGCACCCCTCTCCAGGCTTGGGGGGCCGGGGGAAGTGGGCTGGGTCAGAAGGAACTCCTGTGAACACTGCTGCCCTGAGACAGCGACCAGAGACGACACCGCACCCTGCACTCGTGGGGCGCGACGGCAGAGGGGCCGGCGCCCAGGCGACTGGAGATGATAACGCACCCTGCAGGCGTGGGGCATGACGGTAGAGGGGCCGGCGCCGGGGCGACTGGAGACGACAATGCACCCTGCACGCGTGGGGCGCGACGGCAGAGGGGCTGGCGCCGGGAGTTGTGGCAACACCCGTCTTCTCGGGCGATGGCCAGGCCCAGTCAGGAGCCCGCCCGCCCTGATACCGCGGGCCATGATACCCTGGGTTGTGAGAAAAGCAGACCCCTGGTGCCTAAACCTGAGAGTCAGCAGTCTATTACCTGCTGCCTAAGTCTCCTAACTGGAATTCTCAAGGGAGGAGGAAGAGGACAGGAAGAGGGACAGAAAGAAGGAGATAAAGAACAGCCGCTGTCACTCAGGAGTTCCGACTGGACAACAGGCCATGTCCAAGGCCCCTAATGTGAACCTCATTTACACCGTAAGATGGCCCCTCAAGTCCATACTTTTACCTCCACTTTACAAACAAGGAGGTGTTCACAAACAAGGAGGTGTTTACAAGCAAGGAGGTGCAGAAGCACCCCAGGTCTGCAGCAGGGCTGAGGTGCGGGCGTGCTGAGCGCCATGGGGTGGCTTCAGCACCCCGGTGGTCTCCGAGGCTCTGCTGCGGGGACGCAGTGGGCTGGGGGAGGCGGGTGGGGGCCCGGCTCCCAGGCACTGACCTTCTCAGCCTTCTGGTGGAAGACAGATGACATGTCCAGCAAGGTGCTACGCTCGTCCAGGGCAGCCGCGAAGGCCTTCCACTCCTGCTCCAGCTGGTTGGCGATCTGCTTGATCTGCTGGGAGGCATAGTGGCCCGACTCCACCAGGCGGTTGGCCACCGACATGATGCGGTTGATGTTCACATACACGTTCTGTGGAGGGGTGAGAAGAGGCGGGGCTGGTCAGGGTGGGGCGCATGGGGTGCCTCTCTGACAGATGCAGAAGGTGCTATCTGAAGCTACCTACAAACTTAAAAGTCACATTTGAACAGCAGAATCAGCAGGTGGATAAAAGGACATGTGTGCTGCTATCCGGATTTCCATAAACCCTAAGCCTTGATTTCAGTTTCTATTTGTAAAACTGCAGAATTACAGCTGAACCAGCTGGGAGGGGCACAGAAGCGACGCGCACACAATGCCCTCTGACCCGCGCCCTGGACCCCCGTCCCAAGAAGGGTCCAGACGGCAAGCTGTCGCCCAGAACTGCGGGAGCCACCGCCGCAGTCTGTCACGAGGACCCTGAAATTACAGACTCTGTACGTGGCAACCAGAGGCTACTCTGTGTGGAAACAAGCCCGCCCTTCCACACAAGCCCAAGTCAGCTTGCTGGTGCCAAGAGGAAACCTGAAAATGGATGACACTCCCCGGGGAATGTGAATCGGGGCACCAACAGAGCAATGCTGTGTTCCAACTTTAAATGAGCTTTTCTGCTGTGTTGAAATCTCTCTCTTCGAGTCCAGTAGCTTGTGGCAAAAATAAGGGTACAAAGCATTTTTTTCTTTCCTTTTTTTTTTTTTTAAAGGGCATTTTCCTTGCAAAAGAAGTTCTCACTATGGTATTTCCATTTCTGCCTTCCATCTTCTTTAAGGATCACATGATCCTTAAAGCAAAAGCAGGGTGCGGAATGCGCACTTTCAGTGAAGGCTCGGTTGTTGCTGCTCTTCATATGTTTATTATTATTAAGACTTTTGTGCCGCATCCCAACACTGCACCGTGCACTGGGTCTCCCCACATCACAGCCTCACCTTCGGCTCCCGTCATCCTCACCCTAAATCACACGGGGTCACCCAACCTGCCTGAACTCCCGCACACCCTTCCTCCCGCCCCTCCTGCCCACATGGTCCTTGGGCTCCCATCATCCTCACCCTGAATCACACGGGGTCACCCAACCTGCCTGAACTCCCGCACACCCTTCCCTTCCTCCCACCCCTCCTGCCCACGTGGTCCTCGGGCTCCCGTCATCCTCACCCTAAATCACAGGGGGTCACCCAACCTGCCTGAACTCCCGCACACCCTTCCTCCCACCCCTCCTGCCCACGTGGTCCTTGGGCTCCCGTCATCCTCACCCTAAATCACAGGGGGTTACCCAACCTGCCTGAACTCCCGCACACCCTTCCTCCCGCCCTTCCTGCCCACATGGTCCTCGGGCTCCCGTCATCCTCACCCTGAATCACACGGGGTCACCCAACCTGCCTGAACTCCCGCACACCCTTCCTCCTGCCCCTCCTGCCCACATGGTCCTCGGGCTCCTGTCATCCTTACCCTGAATCACAATGGGTTACCCAACCTGCCTGAACTCCTGCACACCCTTCCTCCCGTCCTTCCTGCCCACATGGTCCTCGGGCTCCCGTCATCCTCACCCTAAATCACACTGGGTTACCCAACCTGCCTGAACTCCCGCACACCCTTCCTCCCGCCCCTCCTGCCCACGTGGTCCTCGGGCCACCTCCCGCTGCCTTGCCCTCTGACCCCTGCACCGGCCTCAGCACTGTCGCTCCATGTGCAGTGACCCAAGGAAGCGCCCGACAGAACACGCTTGGCATTCTCTGTACCTTCATTGACTCATTCCTTTCATCGACTCCTGATCGCAGCCTGAACTAAATGGAGTCGCCTTCATCTGGGTTTACAGAGCCGCGGACTCCAGGCGCAGAGGCACTTTTCTTGGCTGCAGGCTGGAACCAGCTACCACGTCCGGGTGTGGGGCTCACCCGGCAGGCAGGGGGGGCATCTGTGAGGCTCTGATGGGCAGTCGAGGCCACCATCCGAGGGGAACTGGCCTCACAGCCTCGTGTGGCATTAGCGCCCCGAAGACTGTCCTCTAAGGAGCAATGCCTCTCCTTCTCATACACGTTCTCTCCAACTAGACACACTGACCAGACTCACCGAGTTTTGCTTTCTCTGGATCCTTAAAGAGGAAAATCTACCCCAAAGGTCTGTTCGAAAAAGCATCAGCAGGTGCCATTGTCAGGATCTGGGGACAAGCTGTCCACCCAGACAGCTCCATCGGGGGGCCCACGGAGGGGCTGCATCCCATTTCCATCTGTTTCAGGGCCTGCATGGCTTCCATCCTCTCAAACTGTCTGCGCTCCGCACGCAGAGGACCGCTCTCTGAATCATGCCTGGGCCGTGCCTCTATCACTATGGCAGGATGAAGGAGCCACATGGCACACAGCCCAGACGAGCGTGCACAGACACGGCAGTGCACAATTCCCCACGTCAGCTGTGCCTCCACCCAGATTCCTACCATCAGAGCCTCTAAAACACCTGTGATGGGAGAATGGGCATGACTTCATTGCTGTCTCTTAAAATGCTTTCTTAAAGTCGACTTTGCTCTGACATCTAGTACTTCCATTTTATCAAAAAAGTTTAAAACACACTAGACAGCACAAGAAAGGGCTGAAGGTTAACAGGCCCCTCTCCTGCATAAGTAAGTGTCCTAGACACAGGAGGGACTTGCAGAGGTGTCGAGAACTAGGAGCTGCGAGGCCTGCAAAGCGCCCCCAACAGCTGTCACCCTGCAGCGCACAAGCGACTACAGCCTTTTTAAATTAAAAGTTTCACTTAGAGGAGTGACAGAGTGCATCATAGAAAAATAGAAAATATATTTAAACCTAAAAAAAAGGTATTACCCATACTTTTAAGAGTTTCTTACTTACCATAACATACTAAAGTTACTGACAGTATTTTTAATGAGGTGGTAACATCAGTGGTAGCAATTACCATTTATGACGCACTTACTTGATAAATTCCGCTTAGTGTCTTACACAAACATGGTAAGTAAAATAACGCAACACCATGTTAGGCAGAAATTATCCCCACTTTAGAGATTAGGAAACCGAGGCTCAAAGAGATTAATCAGGCTGCCCAAGGTCACACAGTAAACAGAAGTCAGAATTAAAAACCTCTACGTTCATAACCCACATGCCTGGCTTCTTCATCTTCTGATTCCTAATCACTAGCAACACTGAGAGAGGGACAGGAACCTTTCTGCTCCTTTCTAGTTTTTATAAAATAGATTTTAGTACTTCTAGTTTTTAAAGTATCTGATAGTTGTGGGCTGAATGTGTCTTTCACCATTAATTGGAAGCTTCTGAATATTTTGAAAAATTGATAGGAAACTGTTAGGGGAAAAAAGTCTTCTAAGATGCTTCCCATAAAGGCCCACATTTTCATTCTCCTCATCTACACCCAGGCTCAATCTCTGACCCTAAAATTCTCTTACCTCAAACTCAAGAAGAGCATCAGACTTTTGGGATAGTGCTTATTACATAAATTTTAATTGCTGAATCTTTTTTTGGTAACTTCCAAAGTGAAGCACTTTGTGGACTGAATTCTAATGAAATGGCCTCTTACTGAACTAATTTAAATAACGACCCCCTCTCTGTATCGTTTCAATGCTCTTCAGACACACATTACCAGGCAAAGAGGGCTAGCTAACTTCCATAGGTCTGGCTCAAAGTCCACACCAGAACTGTCTCTAAAGTAAGTATTTCTAGAGTAACTCTCTACAGAAGGAACCCTATGTCCTACAGAACAACGTACAGCTTTATTTTTGTTACATTAATTCCAAAACTACACTAATACTGTTATTTAAAATTCACTGTTGGGTTCTTTCGGGGGATTTTGCACTGCAATCTTAGAGCAACCCCAATCGTATCCACAACAGGCCAAGGGCATCCAGAGAGCCACAGGACTGCGGGAAAGACTGATGTCAGACCCCCGGCCCTCCACTTAACTTGGGAGGAAGGCTCACGTTTTAGGAGAACTGGAAGATGCCTCTGAGAAGGGCGGCAGGCTGGCTTACATCCTCATCATGAAGGGCTGCCAGCAAATGAACAGCGGGCTGGTTTACGTGACTCAGCCTCTGAAAAGAGCCCCGTGGGCTCCTGAGAGGGATAGTTCAGAGGCCAGCATCAAAACCATGCATGTGGGCCTGGCCAGGTGAACTGGTTCAAGTTTCACTGGTTGGTTGGCTTGCTTGTTTTCACTTCTGTTTGCTTACAAACTTAAAAACAAGCTACCTGCACACTGCTGCCACAGAGAATCTCCCACACTGGAGGTCAGCTGCTACATCGGATCGTCAGAAGGCCCTACACGAGCTCCAGGCAGCGTGCTGGGAAGGAGCCGTGTAAATACCCTCCCCCGTCTGCTAAAGTTCGCTCAGCGGCAGGACACCCCTGCGCCCCGACACCCCTGCACCCCGGCATCTTACCATGCAGTTCATGGCAAAGTGGTTGTGCTGGGTCTGGAGCTCCATGGCATGAGGGTGGCTGGTCCCAATCTCAGTGTAGCTGTTCAGAAACAGGCCCTTGTTGTGTGTGATCCAGTCAAACATCTACCGGGATGAAAAAAGACAACCTGGGATCACTCCCGAGAAAGAGAGGCCTGACACAGGCCCAGGAACCGGACCAAACCAAGGAAGGGCGGCGTCCTTCCGCCGACAACCCCTGCTGCACTGGGGCCCAGAAGATGCTAGACAGCTACCAAGTCACAGTTCTGAACCTGCAAGAGCTACAAGACAATCTTACCTAGGGTGCTCCTTAGACAGATGAGGAATTAAGAAGTAGATACATAAGCAGAGGTCATTCAGATCCCCCAGGCTGATTAAAACTCCAATCTTCTGACTCTCTGCTATACCGAACCACATAATTAGCCACACTGCTCTTCAATTAAAGACCCGTTAGGTGAAATTACAAACTTACGGGTCTCTGGATGGGTGTTGCTCTGCTCACAGATTACTGACAGCAATTTCAATGACTAAGAGATTATGCTCTTTAATGCAAGAAGAATTAAAAAAAAAAAAATCCCTGTGCAAACTATAAAATTTACCATAAAAACAAAAAGAAATGGGGAAAACTTTAACAATGACACCCCTCTTAAGAGTCAACAGAGATGCTACCTGGAAAATGATGTTAATTATATTGTTCCCAGGAAAACATTTAAGGGAAAAGAAATGACTGTCAATTAACACTGCTTCTGTGATGCGAACCGGAACCTAGGGGCAGTCACCTGCTTGCTGAGTAACTGAAAGGAAGGTTCTCCAGCGTCTCTGACAAGGCGCTACAGCTGAACCTGGAACAGCCCGGGTTTGAGCTGCACGGGTCTAATTACATGCAGATAAATGAAGTAAATGGAGTATCTACATTCTTCAATAAATGAAGAACCTGTATTTTCACTTTACACATCTTTACGTGTGCCAAAAAGTTGTGTTCAACTAGAGATCATATATGGAATCAAAAGAACTGGGGCTGGGGCCTTGATTCTACCAAACTGTTTCAGCCTCTCATCCCCGGGTGAGTCATTCAGCAACTCCTTTGTTTTAGAGGCAGAGAGCACAGTTTGTGGATTTTCAACTTCGTGAGTGTCAACACCCCAACCCCCGTGCTATGCAAGGGTCACCTTAAACAAATAGAGGTTAGAAGCTTACCAAATAATAATATGGGATAATAGTGCTGGACTGTCACCTTTCAAAAGATCCCTTTATATCAAAGACTTCAATAGGCTTTCTTAACTTTATAAAACATTTTCCTGTCCTTGAAAAGGATTCAGTGAGCTCAGTTCAACACAGATCAATTCACCCACATTCACGGCTTGCAACCCTTTCCTCTAAGTAAGTGTCCTGTTTTCACGTTGCTAAGACATTCAAGAGCTCACTCTGACCTGCTGGTTTGACAGGAAACCGTAACTAATTATTGCCTGTTGTTTCCCAGAAGTTATTATTCTTAATTCATTATTCGCCTTTTATTGTGAAAACAAATTCAATAATTGGTCTGAAGGGTGTTTTTCCGCTGGCTTTTCTGGGTGGAAGAGCAAGTATTACAAAAGTACATGCATCATTACTGCTTTCAATAAGATATTCTATAAAGTTTTCACCCTTTTAATTGAAAATATTCATGTCTATCTTACAGGCAATCTAAACCAAACCATCAGTAATTAACCACTTTAAGTTTCTAGAAGAGGCTCTCATGAGCGATGAGAAACGCTGGAAAGCAGACGGAAGGGAGATCTCCGAACTGACACTGCTGCTCTCTAACCGAGGCCATGTGAGTGGCTCGCCTCTCCCCAGCCCTTTTTTTCCGCCCTTTCTCCCAACCAAACCAGCCTCGGGTGCTCAGACCCAGCGACTCAGGCAGCCTCCCTTCAGGAAGCACTGTAGCACCCCCGCCCCATCCGCTACCTTCTCAGCATCCTGCTCGAACAGCCTCAGCTGAAAGCACTGGTCCAGCTTCAGCTTGCGCACGTGCCACATCTGATGCAGATGCTGCCGCGTCGAGTGCAGCCGGTCCAGCATGGCAGACACCTTGGGTAAGAGGCTCTGCAGGTCTGCGTTGCCTGAGCCCGAGTTCTTTTTGGGAAAGCTCTCGCTGCTCTGAATCCTCTGCAGCAGCTTCTGTCCCTCTAGGTCCAGGTCCTCTATGGGGGCCTTAATCACCTTCTTCTTCAGCTGGGAATGCTCCTCGATCATGTTCCGCGCCCCCTCCAAATCCTGGGGCAACTCCTTCTTGGCGAGGATGTCCTGGAGCTCCTCCAGCCGAGAGAGCATGTGGGTCGCGTTGCTAATGTAGTCTTCAAAAGCAAGTCGGATCTCAATCCATTCTTCGTGGTTGTACTCCAAGCAGCCGTCAAACTCGGGCGTTAGCTGAGAAGGATCAACTACTTTGGTAAGGCCTTCTAAAGAGACCATATTTGTCTTAAGGGGAAAGAAAATCACGTGTGAGAAGATGAACCCGTCATACATGGTCTTACCATAATGCAATTTGTAACACTTAACCACAGATTTTCAAACTTGAAGCAAGTAATCCACTTACAGAAAACATAACATACCTTGTGCTGGCCCCATTAAAACAAATGTAAATGAAAAGAAGCATTAGTACACTCGGTGAAAGACAAATTCATTAGAATAACACACGGCTGTTAGTTGGAAAACCTAAAATAATAGAATCATGAATTTCATGACAGCTAAAGAAAGTCGATTTCTTTCCAAGAATGTGGACATTAACTCACTACATTAGGCACACTGGAACATGAGTGACTTTTTAAAAATTTAGAAAATGCTCAAGGGTTAGCAAGAAAGCTGGCAGACGCCCTTCTCACAAAGTTGGAGAGAGAACAAATGTTCCATTCACTTGCAGAGATCCACAGTGACTCTGAGCAGCACAGATACTTAATTTTTTTTTTTTTTTTTTGATGTGGATCATCTTTAAAGTCTTTGAATTTGCTACAATATTGCTCCTGTTTCATGTTTTGGTTTTCTGGTTTCGAGGCATGTGGGATCTTAGCTCCTCAACCAGAGATCGAACCCGCACCCCCTGCGTTGGAAGGCGAAGCCTCAACCACGGCACCACCAGGGAAGTCCCTGAGCAGCACACAAGTTGCACATCAATCACCTACCTAACAATCTAACACTCACAAGGCTCAGGTCAACTACAGCCTGGGTGATAAACCTTCATCTCACCCTAACAGAATGTGACTCGGAGTTAATATTACGTATGATGCCTCACGGAAAACATACGGAGGGGGAGTTAGTGAAGACAAAGGAAAAGAGAAAAAAAAAAAAAAATGTGGCCCAGAGCCAAAAAATAAATCAGAGAAAGGCTTATGTAACCCCACCTCTGCTACCTCTAGTCTTAGAGAAACCTACAGCTGCGTCTGTGCTGTTTGGCATAACAAATGGCAAAAAGAGGCAGAGCTAGAAAGGGGGGCGGCTCCTGGCCCAGCACTTTAGCCTGAAATGTGACCACGGGTTCACTGCTGTCTCATCTGCCCAGAGTTTAAAAACGTCCATGGAGCAATCACTTCATGGACAGAAGCAGGTGATAACGTAGAGAGAAGGTTAACAGAAAAACTAGGGGAGGAAACTTTAAAGGCCCAGAGGGAGATAGCACAGCGAGATTAGCAAACACCTACAGACCTTACACCAACAAACTGCTATGTCTGCTTAAAATGTGTATCATCAAATACAGCACATTTTACATTCTGTGTCAAGAAAAGAACCGATATCTGACAAACTGTCCTCCAAACTCACTTCGTCTGGTGTGTAAGATAAAGGCTTACTGGTTTCACCTTTCACCTCAAATTCAAAAACTACATGCAGATTTCAGGTTGAAAATCAGTACCAAGGATCCAAATTTTAAAATGCAATTCATGTATGCATGAAAAGACTCTGAAAGGTGTAACATGTAACATCAAGCTTAAGAATTAATATTGTGTGATATGTTTAATACTAGTATTGTTGTTAACCTTAAAATACATGAATACATTCACTATAACCTAATGTTTGGGCAAAGCGGCTAGATGAACCATCTAGTCAACTAAAAATTAGCATTTATAATTAGGAAATATTTAAATTTTATTACACAATATGGCATGAATCAAGTTTCCAGCTGGCCAGAGTACCTTCTCCCCATAATACTCTCATGAAACCCACTGCATCAGAGCTTTGTCAGAAGCCTGGGAGCCTAAGGAGAGGAGGTTCCAGGGGAAGGAGAGTCAGGCAGCAGGTTGAGGGCTGTTTTACACACTGAAAGACAGCGACCTTGTGTGCTAACTGGACCCAGGGCTCTGCCTGGGGTTTAAAGAATCGCTCCCTTTTTGTAAATGAGAGACCTGACGTATCAAATACAGAGCAGATGGTTCGCTCCAACATTAATTAAGGACGCGATAAAAAAGTCAGTCTCTCCCACACATCTCCTCAGGAACTCTGAGGCTGGGCATTTCTCCCTATTATTCCCTTATTTCCACAGCTGGGGTTAACAGTGAGGCCTCAGAAGCCACCTAAAGCCACTTGCGCTCAACAGTAAAGCTATTTTATCCCATCAAGTGAAAGGAAACAGGATTCTAAGACACACAGGTTACACCCCAGCAACCCCACCAACCCAGGGACAAGAGGCCTGGAACCTTACCCCCAAAGAGGATAAGGTGACAAACCAACCCGTCTTATTTAACATAATGACTAACTTTACACGTCACTTGTAACTAAGATAGGCAGCTTTTGCTGGATACACGGTTCTGAAACATCTATAAGCAGCCTGCAATGACGACAGAAAAGCTTTTAATAAACCACACCTACTGGTTGAGTTGGTCTGGCTACACGGGGAAGTTACCTCAAATTCAAATTTAGAACTGCCAAAATTAGTCCTCTGTTTCTGCCAAAAGTTGTCTGGCTTGATTATCAGCGCGACATGGATGCAGCAGGGGAAGGACTCTTGTAAGATCTTCAGCAGCGGCTTGATGGAGTCCCACTTGGACCCACGCATGTCCACAATCACCGTGAACCCTCGCTTGCAGACTTCTTCACTGGAGAGAAAGAAAAGGCAAGTTGACACCATGCCAGGGCTCACCCCTGTGTCTGGTCGGAGGCCGGCTTGGCGAGGAGGGCTCTGCCTCCATCAGCCTGCTGCGGGCAGGGCGGGTCCCTCCACCCACTGCCTGGCCGTCCCGCACTGGTACCCAGGGAGCTGCTGGATGCAGAATCCTTACCAAGAGAGCGTGGCTCTTAGCCGTGTTTCTCGCCCTCCCTGGTGCCTTACCAGAACAGACTAACTGTACCCGCAGAGGGTTCAGCCTCAAAAATGTTCAAGTCTTTATGCTGTGTCCATGGCTTTTGCATCTTGTCTTCTCTTTAGGAGAAAAGCAGTGATCACCCTGCCCATCTCTCTGGCCTTGTGTGCGTTAACTGTTCACACACGCTGCCGAGTAAGGGTGAAGGGCCACTAAACAAGGACAGAGCTAAACAGGGAGGGAACCCTGACAGCACACGCAGAGCCGGGCGCATTAGTCACCTGGGCTCCAGGACTGCGAGGAGCTGGGACCACTCACATCAGCGTGCGCGAGCTTCTGAATGTCCCAGTTTATTCCCTTTAACCTGCCTGGGACCCTGAGCTTCCTTGCAGCTTCTCAGGCATGGGTCACCAGCCCCGGGGGCCCCCCCCATCTGGCAGGGTCTGGGGTACACTTATTTTCATGGGATTACTGTGTCTTATTTGTCTTTGTCAGCCGGTTGCACTAAGAGTGCACAGGCCACAGAAAACACGGTTGCCTCTTAGCAACAAGTCAAGGCAGTGCTAGGAGTCACTGTATTCTTCTCTCCAAGTTCAAGCTGTTAAACAAAAGAGCCGGTTTCTCTTAAGAATGTCCTCGATGAAGAGATAAAAATTATGAACCCTATTAAATCTCAACCTCTGAGGACACAAGAAATGTATATAAAACATATCTGCAATAAACAAAAAAACAAGGGCTTCCCTGGTGGCTCAATGGTTAAGAATCCGCCTGCCAATGCAGGAGACACAGGTTCAAATCCTGGTCGAGGAAGATCCCACATGCCGCAGAGCAACCAACCCATGCGCCACAACTACTGAGCCTGTCGAGCCTGCATTCTAGAGCCCATGCTGCACAATAAGAGACACCACTGCTATGAGAAGCCCGTGCACCAAAATCAGAGAGTAGCCCTGGCTTGCCACAACTAGAGAAAAGCCCTCAAAACAATGAAGACCCAGCACAGCCATAAATAAATAAATAAAATCATAAGTTAAAAAAAAAAAGAAAAAACAAAACTCAAAGTGTCCATATACATGGGTTAAAACTCCATAGTCTCCCCCTCACACCATATACAAAAATAAACTCAAAACAGTTTAAAGAATTTTAAGACATGACATCATAAAACTCCTGAAAGAGAAAACAGGCAAAACATTCTCTGACATAAACTGCAGCAGTATTTTCTTAGATCAATCTCCCAAGGAAAAAGAAACAAAAGCAAACTAAACAAACGAGACCTAAACCAACCTAAAAGCTTTTGCACAGCAAAGAAAACCATCAACAAACCAAAAAGACAACCTACAGAATGGGAGACAATATTTACAAATGATGTGACTGACAGAGGTTCATATCTAAAATATACAAACAGCTCATATAACTCAGTGTCAAAAAAACAAACAAGCTAATAAAAAAAAGGGCAGAAGACCTAGACAGACATCTCTCCAAAGATGACATACAGACGGCGGCCAACAGGCAGATGAAAAAATGCTCAACGCTGCTCACTATTGGAGAAACGCAATCAAAACTACAATGAGGCAGCAGCACCTCATACCAGTCAGCATGGCCGTCATCAGAAAGTCTACCAACAAATGCTGGAGAGGCTGTGGAGCAAAGGGAGCCCTCCCACACTGCTGATGGGAATGCTGGTGCAGCCACTGTGGAAAAGAGTACAGAGGTACCTCAAAAACTAAAAAGACAGTTACCATATGATCCGGCAATCCCACTCCAGGACAAACATACAGAGAAAAAGGAAAACTCTAATTCAAAAATTAGGGGTGCACCCCAATGTTCGTAACAGCACAATGAACAACAGCCAAGACATGGGGACAACCAGGTGAGAGTCAACGGAGAACTGGCTTCTAAAGGTGTGATATACATATTTATACACACAACGGAATATTACTCGACCATAAAAAACAAAGAAATATTGCCATTTGCAACGACACTGATGAACCTAAAAGTGAAGTGAAGTCAGTCAGTAAGTGAAGTAAGCCAGATAAAGACAACTTCATACGGTGCCAATTACATGTGGAATCTAAAAAATCATACAAATGAATCTCTATACAAAACAGAAACAGAATCACAGACATAGAAAACAAACTCACGGTCACCGAAGGAAAAAGGGAGACGGGGAGGGATCAATCAGGAGACTGGGACTAACAGATACAAACTGCCGTACATAAAACAGACGAGCTACACAGGTTTACTGCACAGCACAGGGGACTACACTCGGTGTCTTGTGATAACCCACGATGGAAACAACCTGAAAAACAAATGTACGTATAGCTGAACAATCCTGCTGTACAACTGAAACTAACACAAATATCCTAAGTCAACTCTACTGAAAAATTTTAATTAAACATTTTTTTAAATAAAGTGAGCCCACTGTAGACAACCGAAAAAAAAAGAAGCACGATCTCAACTAAATTTAAGTCAATCTCACGCTCCCTTGCATGAGCTCTTCCGCCTTCTTGCCCTCCCCACTCCCACACACACCATTCTTTTCCTCATCTGGACTCTCACTGTTAGAATAACTCACACTCCAGGTTCCTGCGACAATCACAGCAGTGCAAGGGGCCCATCACCGAAACATGCCCAGAAAGTCTGAGGAGATAGAACCTGGACACGTGATAGCTCACAGTCCTAGGAACACAAACAGACTTATCCGGCGGCCCCCGGCTTATCACTCCAGCGTGGGACGCAGTGAGGAGTGATCTGATTCGCTTCTGTATGACTGTGAACTTAAAGAGAGGTCACCCTTGACTCCTCAGGCAATCGCTTTTCCTGTCTCAAGCAGATACCAGGCCAGGATCCGGGGAGTGTCTCAGCCTCCTTCAAAAATCCTTAGAGGCAGCTGGCACTCCCAGAAATGTCTCCCGAAATCTCCCAAGTCACCGAAATGAAGCGGCCTGGCCTCCCTCGGGCACTAATGGGGTCTGCTATCCTGCAGGAGTCCATTCAGTAGGAGCTTCTGGGCTCCAGAGGTCCTCGGGGCTAGACCAGCCTGAGCGGGAGGATGTCCACATCTGCTGCCCAGCGGGGACCGAGGCTCCAGACCCTCAGGTCCTGCTGCTGCATCCCAGAGATGCGCCCCAGAAACGGTCAAACCACAGCACTGGGTTCGACAGTTGTTATCAGGTGCTGTTTAGGGCCTGGGCTTCATCGGTCTTCCCCTCATTGAGGTCAATTCTCTGGCAACCTGTCTTTCTGTTCACAGAGCGCTATGCAGTGTGTACATAAAACTACAAAGCCACTCCACTTGACAGGGGCTTAGAAGGAATCCTGAGTAACTCCAGGCTTAACAAAAGGAATGAGCTGGAGACAGACACAAGCGAAAGATGTCCTGAGCTTGTACAGTTTACGGAAGGCTTAACTAGTCACCTGCCTCTGCGATCCAACTCACAAGTTCCCACCGGGGACTTCCAAGGAACTCGAGCAGCAGACCAGCCAGGCTGGGAGTGCCCAAGCTTCCCACCCGTCCGTCTTTACAAGTTGAAAGTGAGACATTGTGAAGAAAGCAGTGACCTGCAAACACCCCCAAAGCCCGTTCTAACTTCTGAGCATCCAGTGAACAACTACGGCTGCTACACAAGGGCTCTGGGCCATGTCTCTACCTCCAAAACACTGCTCATTCGAAATTGAGACTTATTAACCAGGTATTTTATAGCAGTTTTACCTAAAAGCTTCATTTTAGCTGTGAGATTAAAAAAAATGTAGATAAAACTTAAGTCCTTTTTCAATGCAGGTCTCTAGAAAAGAGAAAGTCTTCTTTTTTCATTTCCTAGATGAAGAAGGTATCTTATACGAATGTTCATGAATGAATCAACTCAGAGTTTCACATGACTTCACTGATGACCAAAGAGCAATTTATCCATTCAGCTGCTATGTATATGTGTGCTTGCATGCATGTATACTCAGTTGTGTTCCACTCTTGGTGAGCCCATGGACTGTAGTCCACCAGGCTCCTCTGCCCGTGGAATTTCCCAGGCAAGAATATTGGAGCAGGGTGCCATTTCCTCCTCCAGGGGATCTTCCCGACCCAGGGATTGAACCCATGTCTCCTGCATCTCCTGCATTTGGTAAGTGGACTCTTTACCACTGAGCCACTTGGGAAACCTTAGCTACTATAAATCATTCTAGAGAAGACAAAACATTCTAGTTAGTATAATTCATGTGTTAAGAGCAATAAACAACTTAGACATATACCAAGATTAATGTGACTTCATCTCTGTGCAGGAGTCCCACGTACACCAGCAAGAAATTCCACTCTGACTTCTCTCCTACTCATTTCAAGGAAAAGTGTCCTTGCAAATTAATCATATGAAAGTCAGTCTATTACTCTAATTGTTTTGTTTCTTTAGAAAGGGAGAGGGGAAAGGCAGGTGTCCCAAATAACAATACTCAAAACCAGGCACCGCTGCTCAGATCACACTGATGTTTAACTTCAAGGCCGTTCTAGTGGAAAGACAATCAGGAAGCCACGCAGAAAAAAAAGAGACAAGAAGATCTGGCTCTAGAACACATGGCAAGAAGGAAATGATTTGAGAGAATAGCATTGAAACATGTATATTATCATACGTGAAATAGATCGCCAGTCCAGGTTTGATGCATGAGACAGGGTGCTCTGGGCTGGTGCACTGGGGTGACCCAGAGGGATGGGATGGGGAGGGAGGTGGGAGGGGGGTTCAGGATGGGGACACATGTACACCCATGGAGGATTCATGTCAATGTATGGCAAAAACCACTACAATAATGTAAAGTAATTAGCCTCCAATTAAAAAAAAAAGGGGGGGGGGAAACTACTGAAGGAAAGCTGAAAGGCAAATATGAAAAACAGACATTACCATACTACAGCTGAGGCAGCAACCATAGGCAGACACCATCCCAGGCCCGCATGTAAATAATCCTACTCAATACGATGATCTAAGAAGCACAGATTACTATCACAAAGATCAGAAAATTCATAAATATAAGTAACCAGGCCAGCCGTCTGACCCTGCCCACACGCTTTCCTGGATAGCACTCTCTCCACGCCTGGGAATGCGTGGTCCTGTGACTGTGTGGCCAAGGTGTAGCCAGAGGCTCCTTCATATTGCAGAAAATGTGGGATGGTGGTGGACTGAGATAGGAGTCCCACAGGGACCCCCCCTCCACTGTCCAGGACTGTTTATATCACCCTGAAACTAACAACAAACTATCAGACTCAGAAATTAAGAATAAGCGAGTCTGTAGGTAGGTCCCACCAAATTCTCACACCCTGAACCTTCTGATGATGATCGCTGATCCCTTTGTTTGGCTTAAGCCGGAGTGCTCCCACCTCTGCAGGCCCCCTGGGGGCAGCGTGGCTCTTTTCCAGTCACTGGAGGACCGGAGTGGGCCTGGAGAGGAATCTCTTTGTTGCCACTGCCATTTGGACCACTATGAAATCTTCCTCCATTATCACTTGATAAATGCATCATCTCTCTTCCCTGCTCATTAAATGAACCAAGAACAAGAAAATGGCATTTCCTATCGTCCAGAATTGTAAATACAAAGGCAAATCCAGGAAATGAAGTGAACTAACTGTGTTCAGTGGTTCTAGGGTCACATCAGAGAGAAACAAGAAGATGCTGGAGATGTACTATATTTTGTGGGGAAAGCAGACAAGATGGGCAGAAAGTGATCATTGTTGGAGCCCGAGGACAGGCACGGGGGCACCTGCTTCTCTCCAGTGCTGATTACGCAATTCCCAGGACAAAGTTTTGTGTCTCTGTTTAAAGTGGGTCATCAGATGATCGACAATATATGTGTATCAATTTTTCTATGGCATCAATGAAAGAAAAGGCAATTTTTTAATATTTACAGTCAACACAGATTTCAAGACCAAACAGCAAGTTGCCAAAGTTATATCCAGAATTCCAACAATGTAACTGCTTTTAAAGCATCACCTGGATGGAATTCACCTTGTTCATTTAAACTCCACCACAAGCGTCATTTAGGGGGGCAGGGATTCCTTTCTTCTTCTGCACTGCCCTCTGTACCGCGCTCTTTGTCACCATTAGCACAGCACGTGGCACACAGTGAGAGCTCAGTAAGAGGTGGCCACAAACTATGCTGTATTTATAAGTGACAGAGCAGTAAATAACTTCTAAGACTCTTTCCAATTCTATGATTTCAACAGTTCAAGGAAACACCAGAGTAAGACAAAGGGGGAAACTTTTCCCACATTTTTAACCCGATTAAGGGGCCCATTCATGTGTCATCCATGACGTGTGATAGCTTTCCCACAAAGGACACCCAAGAATGTGAAGAAAAACCCAGGAACTCCCTCCGGAGGTCAGACCGTCCAGACCAAAGCTGACTTGCCACAGCCATGCTGAGGAGGGGGTCAGCAGAGGACAGGGCTGTCTCCCAGGCTGGTGTCACCCTAAAGGGGTTAGGGGCGGTCACCAGCCCCCTGCGGTGGACATCTGTTAACATCTGCCTGCACCCCGAGGATCCACGAAGCAGTCTCGGATCAGGGCCCCCACCGTCTCTGTGCCACTGCTGCCTCGGGCACCACACCCTCACGTCCCAGCCCGGGGGGGCACCCCACCCCACCCCACCTCCCGAGGAACTCAGCCCTTCCCGCCCAGCACCCAGGAGGGAAAGTGTCACAGGAGGGAAACAGGGAGCAAGAATGTGATTCCATCGCGGCAGCGCCTTGCTGGGACCCGTGTTACAGGGGCCTGTTTTCCCGGGAGGGGCCAGATGGATGGCGAGCGGCCAGGCCCTCCGCACTCACCTGGGGATACAGGCCAGGTAGGAGATGAGCCTCCGGAGGTCCTCCTGCCGTATTCTGTCATGGTTGCTGCGGGCCGGGAAGGTGAGGATGGGACCCCCGCGCTTGTCTCTGCCACCTGCAAACAAACACATGCGCACGCTCAGACACCAAGGGGAGGACGCAGCTCCTGAGGCCCTCGGGCGCCCAGCATCACCACCGCCCGCCCGGCCCAAAAGACCTTCGAGAGGCCAGTGCCCCCGCTCCACTGGGACCAGCGTCAGGGCCACCCGCACAGGGAGGGTGTCCCAGAACCCTGTCTCCTTCCTTCAGGGGGTCTGTTTCCTCCCTTCTTCAGTTCTATGGTTGGAGAGAAAAAGGGTCACGTTCACGTGCTTCCTTTGCCTTAAACCTCACCTCCTCACACCCCTCTCTGTCTCCTCCCCTCAGTCTCTCTGCATCTCTTTGTCTCTCTGTCTCTCTTTCTCTGTCTCTCTCTTCTCCAGCACTTTGAGTACTCTCTCCCAGACATTCTAAGCGTTCTCTTTACTACCAACCAAACGGCTTTAAATCTCAACAGGAAAAAGACAGGATTGTTCACCAAACTCTGTGGATGACGACTTCAGAGAAGCTGGGATCCCGGGTGCCCTCCCCTCTCAAGGGCAGTAGCTGACCCCTGTGGTCAAGCTGCCCCACGCTCTCCAAAAAGCCACTCGAAAAACAAAAGCGAGAGGGAGACATTGGCACAAAGAATTTTAAAGCACAATGAAATTAGCTTAAGAACTTTATAAAGATTACATTACATATTAAGTACAACTCTCACATGGCAGGCCTTTGACAGAAAAGTAGAAATATTTCTCATTAACATATATACAACCTAAGGAAGTCTATGAGTATATCTGAATATTTTTGATGGAACTGCCACATTTATTTTATTATTTCTATCAAGGGTCTCAGAAAGAAACACAGAGAAAGAAAACTGTTGTTTTCCCAAGTGTATACTTCATTTAATTTTATAGCTCGGTCATGTCGTTTCAGAAGTATGGTACTGACATTGCAAAATCCAAGCCACAATATGAAACTTTTCATTATTTTCTCATCTTAATCGTTTACCTATCAGCAAAGGTAAATGAAAATGCAAACAAAACAAACAGGAGACCAGATTCTTCACTTTATGGATGCTGAAAACTTATTCAGCACAAGATGTTGGTATTTTAAAACACATTTTACCAACATGGGTCTTTACAATGTCGTAGGATGACTGACAGGCTTCCCTGGTGGCTCAGCGGAACAAAAAAAAAAAAATCTGCCTGCAATGCAGGAGACACAGGTTCAATCCCTGGATCAGAAAGATCCCCTGGAGAAGGGAATGGCAACCCACTCCAGTATTCTTGCCTGGAGAATTCCACGCACAGGGGAACCTGGCAGGCTACAGTCCATGGGGTCGCAGAGTTGGACACGAGTTCCTGCTAACAGTACTGACACTTAATGCTGATCCTGAACGCTTAAACTGACCCACGTGTACTGTTAAGTCATGCAGTCCAGAAGAGTGTTAAAGTACTTATAAAATCAGTAACTCAGGTATTAAATGTGGTCAACAACTAAACCACAGCTGACACGTGCTAGGTATGGCATCGAGAGCTCTGATCTGATAGTCACAAGATCCTGTTTGTTTCCTCCTGTCAGCTTGATCAGGAAAGACACTGAGGCTCAAAGAGCTTGAAGTCCAAGGGACTGTGCCAGCATGTCACAGCTGGGCTCTTCGCCCTGACGAGAACTTGTATAATTTTCAAACTGGTGGCTTTAGTTCTTCATAAGTAATAAAAATATCAGAAGGAAAACTAAATGAAGGGCCCCTGGGCCTTTTATATGAATGAAAGGTGCTCTTAGGAGGGTACAGTGGTACTGCTGTAAATGACAGAGTATCATTACGAAGTTACCTTCCAAAATACCAGATAGTATTCTGAGGGGAACATCACTGGCTGGAGTTTTTTTTGGAATACCTCATGTCTCCAAGATAAGACAGGTAACAACTGCAGTATTTGTTTCCCAATATCTTTCATTCTTTTCAAAAACGAATCAATCTCTTTGATCAAAAATATTCTACATCAACATATACTACAGAAACTTGAGTTTTAAAAAATATCTATTTGTATTAACACATTCACCCCACGTTTGGTAATCAGAACAGCATCGTACATTGCTCAACACCACTCTGAACTGCTTTTAAATGCAACATAATGTGTGGTTCATCAGGGAGACTGAATGCCCATGACCCCTGCTCGAATGGCCCCCCTCGGGGAGTCTTCATCTCTCTCAATGTAAGCAAGGTGGGCTCTCGCATGGCTATGAAGACAAGTAGAATCCAGAATCCGCCCATCAGAGACGGTCACGGGGGAGTCGGCCTGTGTGTGCACACTGCACACAGCCGTGCTGTTCACTCCAGGGCTGAGGACGCAGGTGTGTGCGGAGTGCTGGCCGCCCCTGCGACTGCTCCACTGCCAACAAGAGGCGTTCCCGGGCTGCTGGTGCTGAGGAGGACCCGGAGAACAGCCGGCAAGCTCATGAATGGGCCCTCATTCGTGCCGTAAAAAGAGCTTACCTAAACCTGAACTTGAATTTTAAGATAGAGAGGGAAAAAATCAGTTTGTCTTTTTTCCCTTTCGAATTAGAGTTTCAGTAAACTCACCATGATTATTTTAAAGTGAAAGTGAAAGTGAAGTCGCTCAGTCGTGTCCGACTCCTAGCAGCCCCATGGACTGCAGCCTACCAGGCTCCTCCATCCATGGGATTTTCCAGGCAAGAGTACTGCAGTGGGGTGCCATTGCCTTCTCCATTCCCGATTATTTTAAAACTTCATCAAAAATCCCTTATGAAGTAAAAAATGGCATATGTGTACTTCGTTGAGTCCTGCTCTTTGCGACCTCATGGACTGTAGCCCATCAGGCTCCTCTGTCCATGGGATTCTCCAGGCAAGAATACTGCAGTGGGTTTCCATTTCCTTCTCCAGGGGATCTTCCTGACCCAGGGATTGAACCCGTGTCTCCTGCACTGGCACGTGGATTCTATACCACTGCACCACCTGGAAAAATGGTATATTCGCCACTGACGAATTTGATTATCTGCTTTCACTTGCAAACCTCCCTGTATGGGGTGCATCTTCTGATCCGTGGTGTGTCCGTCAGTGACAGGCAGGTGCCAATCATCCAGGGACCCCTCCCAATGGGGTTAAAACTTAAAAATCTTAGAACCAATGAAATATACTAGTATCACGTCAGAAGAACGTGGTCTCTAAACCTCAGAGAGCTTAAAAATCAGCTCCACAGATGTCTGTTTATATTTCCCAAGATTTAACTTGGTTGCCAATGTCACAGAAGATACACAAATGAAAATACTGACCGGGTTAGGAGCAGAAAAGCCACAAGCTCACAGTTCTTGCTTCTGAACTTATAAAAATAATGACATTATAGCTCATAAAAGCTCCATCTACTAGACATACTCTATGTGTCTGATGTCAACTCGCAGTCTCATGGTGAGGCGGGATGGACAGAGTCCCACTTTGGTGGTGGTGATGTGGTTTAGTCCCTCAGTTGTATCCGACTCTGTGCGACCCCAGGGACTGTAGCCCACCAGACTCCTGTATCCAGGGGATTCTCCAGGCAAGAGTACTGGAGGAGGTTGCCATTCCCTTCTCCAGGGGATCTTCCTGACCCAGGGATCGAACCCAAACCCCCTATATTGCAGGCAGATTCTTTACTGCTGAGCCACCAGGGAAGCCCAAGTCCCACTTCACAGATAGGAAACTCAGTGATAAGAAAAGGGTGGGAAACCCATTTCCTGCACCTACCAACGTCTGTCTACTAAGCTGTCTAGGAGAGTTTCACAGTCTCTGCACCTCTGTGCAGAACCAAAAACCAACAGCTTGTTAAGGATTATCTGTCTATCCAAATGCTCAGTTAGTAAAAAAAAAAAAAAAAGAAAGAAAGAAAGAAAAAAAGTGAAGTTTATGTTCATAATGACACTGAATTACTTTCATTCTTATAAAAACTGCATTCGCTTTGCCATTCCTTCCTCACTGCTACATTTTATTTCTGTAACCCCCCATTACCTTCCACTAAATGATGCACTTTACATATTCCCTGTGTCCGCCCCCGACTAGATCAGAAGCCCCTGTGTTCAATCACTGACATCTTATATCCTCTCAATTCCTGGTAACAGACTGGCACATAGGAGGTACTCAATAAACATTCAGTGGAGGAACAAACTCTTTTTTATATTCCAAACAAACTTAATTAACAGTGCCTACTATCAGGTACTGGCAAGTTAAAAAAGGAAATGCCTGATGAACACTCCTACAGAAACACAAAGGCTAAATGAGCTGAGGTTTATTTTAATATTAAGAAGAAGGCAGGAAAGGTCCTACGTAATAATAGCTATAAACACCTGTGTGACACCTCCTCTCCTCAACCCGGTGACACTCATTTTCCTCTTATAAAAGGTAACTTCAGGGAACTTGTGACCACAGAAGGAGTCAGATTCAGAGTCACCCCCTTTTTTTTTAATGAATAAATAAAAAGTCACCTTTTACCCAAGCAGAATAAATTTTTTTCTGTCTTTTTTGTTAATCGAAGTATTAATTGAAACTCATAATACTGAGAACAAACTTTTCTAAGAAAAGTTTCTTACTTTGAGAAGTATAATGTAAATCTCAATGAACGGATTATATTTTTCTCTGCATGGCCCTCATCTGAATTTCTGGTTTCCAATACCACTGAAAACGGTTCTTTACTCCCCTCTAAGGAATAATAACTCACTAACCATGAAAAGCAAACTTTTCCAAAGCAAAGCTCTGAGAAAGTGTGGTTCGTGAAAGAGAAATTATGGCTACTATTAAGTCTGCTATCAAAGCTATTGGAAGGGTGTCCACCGGGCCCCTGCTCAAGGCCATCATGGGGCCAGCCCTGACCTTCACATGCTCACTGCTCCTACCTCATTCCTGCTGAGTCCTGGGAATCAGAAACTTGCCTAAGACAACCTTAGGACAACCTTAAGACTCTGTACAGTGTATGGGGGCTTTCCAGGTGGCGCTAGTGGTAAAGAATCCATCTGCCAATGCAGAAAAAGCAAGAGACGCGGGGTTCGATCCCTGAGTCAGGAAGATCCCCTGGAAAAGGAAATGGCCATCCACTCCAGTATCCTTGCCTGGAAAATTCCATGCAGAGAAGCCTGGTGGACTACAGTCCAGGGAGTCAGTGTCCGACACGACTCCCTGAGTCTGACACAACTGAGCACCCATGCACAGAGCATGCACGCACAGTGTATGGAAGGCCTCCAGAGGTGCCCGACCTTCCAGTTGGGTCACTATGGCCTCAGACGGTGCTAGAAGCTAGCAAAAATACATACAACTGATGGGAGGTCCTCTTTACCTTTCCAAGAAATGCAGAATTTTCTGCAACACTGAGACCAGAACTAAGGTCAGTGGTCACCACACTAACAACGAAACTCTAGGCAATCAAACCCTATATTCCTGTCAATCCCCCAGGTCCAAAGGTCAATGTTCACTCTGCCCTGGAAACGCTACACTGAGAGAGTAACTCATCAACAGACAACTGACGGGATAAACTACAGTCTCTGCACACAGGGCTTCCCTGTGGCTCAGCTGGTAAAGAATCTGCCCACATGTGGGAGACCTGGCTTCCATCCCTGGGTTGGGAAGATCCCCTGGAGAAGGGAAAGGATACCCACTCCAGTATTCTGGCCTAGAGAATTCCATGAACTGTATAGCCCATGGGGTCGCAAAGAGTCAGACAAGACTAAGCGACTCACTTCTGTACACAGCAGCGTATGTACAACTGTGAAAGGAATGAGGAATCTCTGTTTGTTCCGCTGCACACTGCTCTCTAGATTGCTGTTTTAAAAAGAAAGAAGCAAAGCAGAGAAAATGGTGCAGAACAAATCACTGTTTGGTCAGGACGGGGTGGAGGAGGCAGGGTCGGGGGAGGAGATAAGAATAGATGGATGGATAGAAGGACACATTTAAAAGAATAAGAAATAAACTAAAAACTAAAGAAAACCAAAGCAAAAGAAGGTTATCTATCGAAGAGGAAAGGCCCAAGGCAGAGAAGGCAGGGAGAGAAACTAGATTTGAACACACCTCATTTTTTAACTTTTTTTTTTTTTTTAGTTTTTAACCCTCAAATGATGTATATACACGTTACTTAATACTGAAGCAAGATTTGGTGGTTGTTTTTTAAGCCTTAAAAATGTAAAGTAAAATAAGATAAATGATCCTAAGTTTCAGGTTGGGAGGAACACGACCCACGTGTAGAGGAACTATTTTGTGTGACTTTAAAACACAGGAGGGCTGCTGCATACTAGCGGCACATATCCTTAGGATGGCAAAAATAAAACAACTGCTGAACTGCATCTGGTCTTCATACTATGGTGACACCATCAGTACTACAATGTAGATAGGTAATTAAGTTGATGAGGGTAGGAACTAAAATGCTTAGCATAAGGAAAAGACAAGGAGATAGAAATATAAAATCAAAGAAAAATAAAATACCTGTAATTCTATATTTGACCTGGAAATGTTAGTACAAAGCCCTGACATCATTTCTCATTTAGAAAACATATATATATAAACACATATATGATATCTGACTCAGAAATGTGCCCCGCCAGAAGAGCAGCTTCCTCAGCACCTTGCACTACGCCCCACTCGAAAGAGCCAGGGCATTTTAGAGAAATGGCTGATTGCAGACACGGAGCAGGAAACAGATTCGGTGGGGCCTGAAACATCCTGTCACATCAGCAGAGAGACAAGCTCTATTACCACGGTACCTGGATTTCAGAGCCAATCTGAAGAGGCTCCCACTAGCCAAGGATGAAAAAAATTTAACTTCATAAGAAAATACATATACACAATGGAAACATCAGATATATTTAAAACCAGGAGCTCAAAATGACAAAAATCTCAGCACTTTTTTATGTGTCTGAAATGACTAATGATTTTTTTCTTTTTAATTTGCCTGGAAATAAAGGTCAGGAATCAATCATGGATCTTCCTTTCCTGTGTGAACTCAGGGAAACCACAAAGCTGACAATGGGACATTTCTCTTTATGGAATATCCAAGTTGATACATGAAGAAAAAAGGGTAGAATTAGGATACTGTGTGTGAGTGCTAAGTCACTTTAGTCATTCAACTCTTTGCGACCCCATGGACTGTAGTCCTCTGTCCATGGGATTTCCCAGGCAAGAATACGGCAGTGGTTGCCATTTCTTTCTCCAGAGGAGCTTCTGACTCAGGGATTGAGCCCATGTCTCCTGCACTGCAGACAGATTCTTTACCACCAGTGTCACCTGGTAAGCCCAACTAGAATATTACCATTTTGCAACCCTAAGAAAGTATTAGATCTAAGCAAGAAATGTCAATGAATGCTAAACGTCATAAAAGAGACACCAGACTCTCCCAATAAAACTCCTAGAACTACCCAACACTACCCATTAAAATGCTCTGTCTATTTCCTACAAAATCTAAGTTAAGTCTAATCAAGCAGCAAGATCCAGCTCTTAATTCACAGGAAACCAAGGGCAAGGAACATGTTAACTGACCACCCAAGGCTGCAACCAACAAAATGTAGGGAAATCTACAGGAAAACACTGCATCCTCGCTTAATAAATAAACATAAATGAGTAAGATAAAAAGAATGAAGAAGAGAGGAAGAGCCTCAAGATTAAAAAGATACATCAAACACATCAACCAACTGCAATGTACATCCTGGAAAGACAAATTTATGAGACAACCAGGGAAACATGAATACTGATTAGCTTTTAAAGAGCTATTATTATTAAAGAGTTATTATTCCCTTCTATCTCTATTAATAATAAACAGGATTTTTTAAAAAGATTTTCAAGGAACATAGATGAAACAAGTTTATTGAAGTGATCCATGGATTCACAGAAATTCATTATACTAGTCTCTCTCCTTAGGGATGTTGAAATGTTCCATGATAAAAAGTTAAGGGATAAAAAACAATGGAAGTTGCCTGTGAGTTCTTTTAAGGCCCAAACCCTAATGGCATAGGGAACATGCAGAGGCTGACATTATATACATATGTAGGGTTGGCCAAAACGTTCGGTCAGGTTTTTTCATCACAGCTTCTGGAAAAACCCTAACACACTTTTTGGCCAACCCAATATATACACATACATTAAATGTGCACACATGCAGGACATTAAAAATATGCAATACACTAAATATGCAAGCTATAAATATACCTTACATACATCCAACACTAAACTACAGGGCGCCTCTGTTCCTGCCCCTCCTCCTGACTTCACCAGACCTTAGATGCGTCACTTCACCTCATTTAGTTCCCCCTCTGAATGGGGAAAACAGTTCTGTGCAATCTCGCTTAAGTACAGTGAGGACTACTTTTCCGGGTACCTGGAGGTGAGAATGAGGATCAGATATATTCAAGTTCAAGGCATCCATGCTGGCTTCTTAAGAAAGCTTGAGCTCATAGGTATCTCACAAAATCTCCGATCCTTTGGTTTGCTTTTTCAAAGCCCTGTTAGTGCACTTTGATTTAATTTACTAAAAGTCATTCATGTGGAGAGCTTTTACAAAGTTACCATAATATTAAATACCCCTGATGTCTTTTAAAATGGGGTCAGAGCAAAAAGTACATCAGAGGAGTGGTGGAGGAACCTGGGATTGGGAACAGGGCTCTTTGGGGGCCGATGACAGTCTCTTTTCCCTTCCTAAATAAAATAACAGCAAGCTTAAGGCAACCAGCAAGGACCTCACGCTACTTTAACTGGCCGATTCTGGTCACAAATTAGGAATACTGCAAAACTGTGGTGTGTGTGTTGTGCTAAGTCACTTCAGTCGTGTTAGATTCTCTGCGACCCTATGGACCATATAGCCTGCCAGACTCCTCTGTTCATGGGATTCTCCAGTCAAGAATACTGGAGTGGGTTGCCATGCATCAAGAAGGGCTTTTTCCTTCCCCTTTCACTTTTTTTTTTTTAACCAAGTTTTTCCAACAATCAAAAGTATCTTCTTCACAGACTTAGAAAACTAATCTTTGGTAGCTGGTGGAGAAGGCAATGGCACCCCACTCCAGTACTCTTGCCTGGAAAATCCAATGGACGGAGGAGCCTGGTGGGCTGCAGTCCATGGGGTTGCTAAGAGTCAGACACGACTGAGCGACTTCACTTTCCCTTCTTACTTTCATGCATTGGAGAAGGAAATGGCAACCCACTCCAGTGTTCTTGCCTGGAGAATCCCAGGGACGGGGGAGCCTGGTGGGCTGCCGTCTATGGGGTCGCACAGAGTTGGACACGACTGAAGTGACTTAGCAGCAGCAGCAGCAGGGGAAGGGATAGTTAGGGAGTTTGGGATGGTCATGTACATACAGACTGCTATGTTTAAAATGGATAATCAAAAAGGACCTGCTGTACAGCACATGCAACTCTTCTCAGGGTTATGTGCCAGCCTGGAAGCGGGGGCGTGGGGGCTGGCGGAGGATGGACACGTGTATATGTGTGGCCGAGTCCCTTCCTTGTTCACCTGAAACTATCACAGCATTGTTAATCGGCTAGACCCCATACAAAATAAAGACGAAAAAGTTAAAAAAAAAAAAGTGTCTTCTTTTCATGAACCTCTTACTTTTCAAACTCACTTTGAGTTAGATTTACTTCAGCAAAACCATCAAACAGTGTTCAACAGGGCCCAAGAAACACTATGAGACAGAAAGCGAGATAACATTAGCAAAACACCACAGGAAGCTGCGTCCTAAGTGTATATCTGTCCCACACGCTGAAAGGACCCACAGAACACATCAGAGCAGCTAGCCGTGCTACAAACTTTAAATAAAATGTGTTCAAGAGGAGACATCAGATCAGTAGAGTGTGCCTGTTTGAGAAAGATAAAAATTTATCAAGGGAAACACATCCAGGAAAACTGTCTAAAAGCACGTGACAATCTACAGATTTATTTGATACTTCCTGCTCAAACACGGCAGAAAACTCCTGCAAACCTCTCTTTGTAACACGTGAGTTGGTGCTTGTCATTGTTCAGTCACTCAGTTGTGTCCAACTCTTTGTGACCCCACGGACTGCAGCACACCAGGCTTCCCTGTCCTTCACCACCTCCTGGAACTTGCTCAAACTCATGTCCATTGAGTCAGCAATGCCATCCAACCATCTCATCCTCTGTTGTCCCCTTCTTCTCCTGCCTTCAATCTTTCCAAGCCTCAAGGTCTTTTCCCAAAGAGTGGGCTCTTCGCATCAGGTGGCCAAAGTATTAGGAAAACGTATAATACCCAACGACTGTTCTGTTCAGGCAGGAAGAAGCCTCTGGGCAGACGGCCCAAAAGCAGACCCTCTACGTGCAGAGGAAGGGCAGGTGAGTGCCCCAGAGCCTGGGAGACTAGTCCAGAGTCTGTCTTCACGCTGCAGGAGGGCCAGGAGCCCCCAAAACCAAGGTCTACTGTTCAGAGGGGGACCTCTGGCAGGGAACACGAGGGCTTTCCTGGAATTCCAGGACTGGGAAGAAAGGTGGGAATTCTGGACACCTCTAGATCTGGTCACATTCCCACCACCTTTGCTGAGATGATAGACCTTGAAAAATCAGTTCTTTTACTTAACTGACTGGGGAAGGTAGTCAAAATGTGTTGAATAACAGACATGAACATGTTGTAATCACCAGTGCTATCTGACCAACAATGTGCCTGCCAGCTAGAAGAAAATGCTTTGGGCAACAAATTCTTAGGCCAACGCTACAAGAATAAAGCAGTTAAAAATCCACTGAAATGACAATGCTGTTATGTTATGATGGGTGAGTTAGTTTATAGTTTAGTATTTTGGACTCTGACATTGTATCAAGGTACAAGGAACAATAAAGCAGATAAGAAAGTTAAACTTTACCTGAAAGGTATGCAACTTTTTCCTTTAAAATGGGCAAAACATCCATAGCTTTCATTTCATCGTTTTTTCGAAACCCTGAAAGACAAAGGAGAAAATACCATGACTGGGTTGCTTGAGTGTCATTTATTTTTTTTTTTTTAATTTTATTTTATTTTTATTTATTTTTTTACATTGGTAATTTTCTTTTTTTTATTATTATTATTTTTTAAATTTTATTTTATTTTTAAACTTTACATAATTGTATTAGTTTTGCCAAATATCAAAATGAATCCATCACAGGTATATATGTGCTCCCAATCCTGAACCCTCCTCCCTCCTCCCTCCCCATACCATCCCTCTGGGTCGTCCCAGTGCACCAGCCCCAAGCATCCAGTATCGTGCATTGAACCTGGACTGGCATCTCGTTTCATACATGATATTTTACATGTTTCATATTTCTGAACCACCCTGTGTTCAATGCCAACACAGCTGCTTTCTTTACACCCATGAAGTTCACTTTGTATTCTATGAAGGAAAGTCTCTGATCCTTCTCCTTTAATGAGGAAGAACAACTTGCAGATGCAGACCCAGAGGCTCCCAGACTAAGCAGGCTCTCTTGGTCATTTCCAGCCTTAAATAAAGAATCAGTCCCCAAAAGACTAGATGTGAAAGCAGTCCAGATTGTTTCACAAATCTTCTGTTGTAATTCCATGATTAACATAAACAGTAGCAAATAAAGTAGCAACATTGTTTAAAAAAAAAACAACTATGATTCGTGCACACTAAATCCTCTAGGGGGAGCTCAAAGCCACATCCTATCTGCGAATCTGGTTAAAAATAAAAGTGTCAGGGAGGAGAGCAGGGATTATAAATAGCTGGGGACCAGCCACCGCTCCCTCTTGACTCTGTCCTTCCAGGTTTTCTGGGTCATGCCCCCCTGGAGGAATGTCACTGGCGAACGTGCCAAGATGGCCTGGTGTCACCTGCCTCACAGGGTGGCCCAGGTCCCTCTTCTTACATCAAACCAGCTCCCCCACGCCCCCGCCAACGTCGGTGAAGGCCAAGTGGAAATACTCTGGCCAGGAAGCCCAGTTTAGGACAAGCCAATGTCCATCTAAGCCAAGGAAACCCTGGCAGCCCAAACATGTCCGGCCGAAACTCGCCAGGGTGGCTGCCTACACGGGAGTTTGGGGTCAGGATGTTCACACTTGTAATAACGTCTCAGGATTTTACTCTTGGAGGTCTGTACAGGGGTCGTCTGGGTTCAAGATATTGGCCATTCTCATCAAAGCAGTGACTGTGGGAGGTTCAAGAGGGAGGGGACATATGTACACCTAAGGCCGATTCATGTTGGTTGACGTACAGCAGAGGCCAGCATAATACTGTGGAGCAATTATCCTCCAATTAAAAATAAATAAACTTACATCTAAAAAAAAATTTTTTTTTAACCCAGTAACTGTCATTCATGGCAGAGGAATCTCTTGAAAAAAATGAAAGACTACTGCCCCAACCCTATCTTCCTGTCTGTTTTTGTCAAAACAGTACAAGGAAAGGATCCAAACTGTGAGTTGGTAATAGCCAATGGAAGGCACAGACCTGAAAGCCGGAGCGAGAAAAAATGCTCTTGGTAAGTGATCAGAGTTTCCATGTCTCATGTGCCTGAGCAGTTCCTACAGACCAGCCCTGCCACAGGGCTGAAACCTGTAAAAACCGCCTGTCTCAAGGCACAGACAGGAGAGGGACCAAAAGCAGGATAGAGGAAGTCTCTTTATAAGGACTTGAGGGCAGGGCCCGGCCTAAGCCACCTGGAGCTGCTGAAACAAGTCAGGACACAGCTCAGGGCGACCTCGGGAGCTCCAACCAAGAGGGGAAACCATGAGTAGCCGAAGGGGAGCCTCAAAGTGTGTGGACAAAGTTGGCCCAAATCTCTGCGCTTGCAGGTTTAGGGCAAGCTCCCTGCAGCCCCGGCTCCCAGCTCAGGATAAGGACCGGGACCTGACTCGAGGCCGGAGTCCAGCCTGCTGAGACAAGTGCACAAACAGCAACCACACCGGCCCCTTTGGGAGAATTCGAACAGGATCTAGTCTCTACAACCTATCATTCCCAGAAGCAAAGAATGGGTAGATTAGTAACAACCCTGTCCACAGAATACCTATGTAGGAAGAACCCAGTTTAACAGGATGCAACTAGTCGCAAAGAGTCCAACCCAACTCAGCGACTAAACAACAAGAAAATCATGGACGTTGAAATGTCCAAGGGCTTAGCACACTACCCAGCTGGCTGAGAAAGGGCTCGCTCGACACAGAACCCAGGCCTCCACATTGCCAGCCTCTTTTGCTTTCCAGTATACCTCGCCTTGGAGAAGGCGATGGCACCCCACTCCGGTACTCTTGCCTAGAAAATCCCATGGACGGAGGAGCCTGGTAGGCTGCAGTCCATGGGGTCGCAAAGAGTCGGACATGACTGAGCAACTTCACTTTCACTTTTCACTTTCATGCATTGGAGAAGGAAATGGCAACCCACTCCAATGTTCTTGCCTGGAGAATCCCAGGGACGGGGGTGGGGCTGGTGGGCTGCCATCTAAGGGGTTGCACAGAGTCGGACACGACTGAAGTGACTTAGCAGCAGCAGCAGCATACCTCGCCTTGCGCTGGCAACCCACCAAGCTTTTAAAACAGGGGCTATTTATAAAAGGCAAGACAGGAGCCAAGGGTCTGCAATTTCATCCTTAAGTTTCCTTCAAAAACCCTTGAATGGACGCAATGTCGTCTCAGGAGTTTATTGCCCGTCATTGGGCGGTTCACTGCGTGTGTCCACAAAGACTGACGACATCCCAGTTGCAGCTGATATGAACATGGACGGCAGCGAGGGAGGCAAATACAAAGAGGAATCGGGCACCACGGCAGCCTTCCTGGAGACCAGCTCATAAGTACCTGGAGGGCAGGGAGTGGGATGGAAAGTTCTGTGAGCCACACGTGGCACCCACGTGGCGAGGAGGAGCAGATCAAATGGCAGGATGCTTGGAGGGAGTGAGCTGTGGCTGCGGATCCTCAATCCCACGGGGATTTGAAAAGAGGATTCCCTTCCACCACCACCAGATAAGAAAACGCTGCTTCCGGCCGTTCCCTCAACAGTCTGTGCCCGCAGGCGCCCCGGCCAGGACAGGGCAGAGCCTTCAGGGAGATGCCACCAACACGGCTGTCCTGGGCTCCACACCACAGCAGCAAGCACTGCCTGTCACACAACCCTCAGCAAGAAGAAGGTCCCAATTCCTGGGCAGGGACCCCAGGAGAGGCCAGCATACTTGACAATTCCTGCCGATTCTGGGCTACAATATTTATTAATGACCTTGATGGCGCGAATGATGCTAGTTAGAACTGCCATGTTCCGGCCGCCACACAGGAAGACGATCGTACTGATGGGAAAACAAAAGTGAAGGAAATGAAACAGCCTTCACCTGCCATGCCCCACTGTAAGCCACAGAGTGGCTCCCGTGGATCCTCAGTGTCTTAAAAGTAGCTACTCTAGCCAACCAGTTCCTAAATAGCCTCCCTAGATTAAGATTCACCATTTTTCCAGAGGAAGAAAGACATGTGAGTCAATGGCTAAACTGGTGTGGAAATGCGTTTAACTTTTATTATGATATATGTACATGTCCCAACATAGAAGAGAATGTAAATTCTAAATAGTTTCACTGCAATATTTTTGTTGAATATGCCACAGAAGAAGAGATGTTACTGTTATTAAAAACTGACAATGAAAACATCTAAAACAGAAAAACAAAACAAAAAAAGAGAACCATAAAACTAACAACACAAAGACACTGAGTTTGTGGCTATTATTAGGCAGTCACCTAAGCATTATGTTTAACCCGGTTTCCATTTTTAAAAACAGGCAAAAGACAGAGGCAGCCTGTACACACACTAAAGCCAGATTAAATATACCATGTAACTTTCAATAAAAAGCAGGAAGAACTCAGCCATGAAATGTCCTCAGATCAAAAAGCAGATTCTGTTCCAGGCCCTGAAGAGCTATTTATGAAAATGGAGCGCATGACTACAAAAAACTTACAAATAAATGGCTTCTGGGCTATTCCAGTGATTCCAGACTACACTACAGATAGGATAACTCCTACTGCCGGGCTTCCTGATACATAAAAGGACCAAGCTGTGGCTCTTAAACTTGTGGAACAAAGGATACACCCAGCAACCATGCTGGAAGCACATGTCTGTCCTTCCACACTCTCAGCGTTCTGGGGAGAGGACTGGTGAATGCCATCTCAGAGTGACAACTGCGAGACCCCAGACCACACCAGTGCCACAGACCATGTAACTCAGCACTTTACTTCCAAGGGCCACCAAACTTCACAGAGAGAATTTCAGGACATCAGTCCTGAATATGCACTGGAAGGACTGATAATGAAGCTGAAACTCCAATCCTCTGGCCACCTCAGGCGAAGAGCTGACTCATTGGAAAAGACCCTGATGCTGGGAAAGATTGAAGGCGGGAGGAGAAGGGGATGACAGAGGATGAGACGGTTGGATGGTATCACCAACTCGATGGACATGAGTTTGAATAAACTCTGGGAGTTGATGATGGACTGGCATGCTGCAGTCCATGGGGTTGTAAAGAGTCGGACATGACTGAGAGACTAAACTGAGGAAAGGGCAAAAAAAGAGAGAGAGAGAGAGAGAGAAAAGCAACATGAATGGGGATAATAAACAGAGGTAAATGGCCAAAGTCAGAGGACATGTAGTTGTTGGACTATTTTGTAAATTACATACTTTTCCAATTACACAGGCGGTGCTGGAGAAGACTCTTGCAAGTCTCTTGGACTGCAAGGAGATCCAACCAGGATCCTAAAGGAGACCAGTCCTGGATGTTCACTGGAAGGATTGATGCTGAGGCTGAAACTCCAATACTTTGGTCACCTCATGCAAAGAGCTGACTCATTGGAAAAGACCCTGATGCTGGAAGGGATTGGGGGCAGGAGGAGAAGGGGACGACAGAGGATGAGATGGCTGGATGGCATCACCAACTCGATGCACATGAGTTTAGGTAAACTCCAAGAGTTGGTGATGGACAGGGAGGCCTGGCGTGCTGGGATTCATGGGGTCACGAAGAGTCGGACATGAATGAGCGGCTGAACTGATACTGAAGTGTGTGTAGAGAGACTGGACACTCGTTACAATTTAAAGTCCATTTTGTTGAGACAGAGAAGCCCATGTGAGTTTTAATGAAATGCTAGCTTCAGGGCACAGTGAAGATGGAGTCAGCCAAAGCTCACCCAACTCCTTCTTGGTGCAAAGGGGAGGCCTAAAAGACAGGCAACAACTGCTCTCTTAAACCAAATGTGAAATTTGACCAGAACGTTCATATGATAAGCGTTCATATTACTCTAGATCTTGATATTTCCTGAATGCTACTGGGGGGCAGGGCGCCTACAGATCTGATTTCATCACTGTGAACAGAAATGTGCAGTTAGCGGTTGATGACCTTCCTTCCTCGTTCCTTTGGTTTCAGTCAACACAAATAACACCTTTTCCCTCAAGCAATCATATTTGAATATTCGGAGATTTTAACATTTCATTTAAAAATATCTCAAACCCCGCCCTCCAGGTTCAGCATGATGTGACTTGCCAAAATCGATTCTGCTATCACCTTTCAGATTGCTAGTTGGCTCAGTAGTCTGTTGATTTGTGATCTGTTTCAATCCCCCCCATTCCCAAATTATCTACATTCCCTAAAGTGACTCGTATTACGTTACCCATCAGGAGGACCGCTTTTCCCCTCTCTTCCTCTAAATCCACCTGCAAGCCAGAGGACACGTCTGTTTCTTTCCCTGCTGTTTCCCAGATGGCAGGCACAGGATGGTCAATGAACATGGGCTGAATGAAGGAACGAATGAACGGACAAACGAACTAACAGAACATACTTCTCCAGCTTCTTGCCCCTGAAACCCCCCCAGAGGCACCCCTGTGTTCCTTGGCACTTTCTGTTTCAAGTTTGTAAACTATTAAGCTCAGTATTGTTCAGATGGCCAGTAGTATGACTTACACTTCTAACAAGGAAAATTAACCTCTGGGTCCTAAGAGTAAACATTCCACACGTTATTCAACAATGGAAAATCTTTTAGTTGTACCAATGGTCTGAAACTCAAACTATCTAATACCCCACTGGTCGAATCAACTTATTTTTTACCCCTCCACTCTACAAGGAGGTACTGCATTGTGACTCTGAACAAATACCTTCTGAAGCGAGTCATTGCTGTCCAGAATGCTTACAGGCTTGATCACTTCCTTGGTATCAGATTTTTTAAAAACAACAAACAGAAAAGGAAGAGCCACCCGCCGCCCCCCCCAACGTGTTGTTATTTTTTTTAATTAAAAAAGCAAGCACCACAGAAATATTTTTACAATGAGCAAAAAGCTTTTATGCCGCACATCATCCCAACAAAATTTATGTAGCTGTTTTAAAAAGAATTAAGATGAAGCAAATCAAATGAGTTTTAAAAATGAATCAAATTTTTAAAAGTCTAAACCAAAACACAGGTTAGTATTTTCCCTCCATATTTCTCCTGGGACTACTGACATATACTACTAGTCATTTGAAATTATACCTAATCCTCTAACTACATGAGTCAATTCTTTTTTAAGTAAAAACAGTGTTAGGAAAAAGAAATACTGTCATTTCTTCCCCATTTGAGCTGTAACCAATGAACTGCCACCTTGTTCTGAACAGCCCACCTCACCTCCTTCACTGGGATTTGTCCCTAAAAGACAAGGCAAACTGCCCTGCTCATCCATTTTCAGTTTTCAGAGGTTGCATTTGCCCGTCAGCCGTTCTACTTTAGTATTTACTAAGTGGGAAACCTGAAAGTGGGGGAGGACTGCAAAGATTCCCCATCTTTATAAAAACACAGCTTGTGGCGGCAAAAAAAAAAAATAATAAATAAAGCAGCATCTTGAAAGAACAAAGAAAAGCAACGTGCAGCAATAAGCTGGAGGGTTCCTATTAGTACGGAGTCTTGGTGGTGATCACCGAATTTTACTCATTACTTTATTTAGGGGAGAGCCGCGCGCACACGCACCCCAGAGCACAAAGAGCTGGGTGATACATCTCTGCATCAGCGGCCGCGCGCACGCGCAGACAGAGGTGACGTCACCCTTTCCAGGCAGGCCGTCCGCAGTTCCGAGTCCGGACCTTTCTCTGCAGTGCCTGCAGGATTAGTCACGGATCACGGGGAGCTGTGCCGCGCGGGGCACGCGGTTTGCGCTATCAGGGCTTTTACCCCGGCAAGCACTGAGATCAGTGTTGCGTAGGAAGGAAGCATTTTCTGTAAGCCTGCATCCTCTCTGAAGATGTTGGGGCGGGGGGGGGGGGGGGGGGGGGGGGCGGGAGGAGACAAGGTTGTAAATCAAATGCTGTATGTATCTTTTTTTTACTAATATATAAAAAATCAAAACAATGCAAGGCTTATATTATTTTTCCATATATCTGTAAGTGCAGTCCACACACACAAGACCATTACGAGGGTCGACACGACTTAGCAACTGAACAGCAGCGGCAATAGACTGCATATAAAGTGAAGTGTTTATACCAAGAATAGGGACATGTTCATAGGCCACCACGCAGGAATATGGATGGGGTTTCATACTGCAGCATTATAATTTTTACTTATAACCTTTATGGTTATAATAACTGTCAGGCTCACTGATTTATTCCTTCACATAATTTTAGAAGCAATAGCCTGTAACATCATACTGCGAGAGAGGTTTGATTGATTCGAGGCCGTTAAGAATGTTTCAACTTAAAAGAGCTCTGACTTTTAATGTCTTGAGCACAAAATACAGAAAAACAAAGAAAAATAACCACATACACAAAAAAGAAACCATAACAAGAATATTTTGACTATTACACATACTTTACTGTAATGAAAACATCTGTAGAATTTTTAACATTTGACGATTTAATTACATGGTAACTGTGTTAGAGGTTAATTTAAAAGCATAACTAATAGGCCAATGAAAGGAAATATTCCAACAGTCAAAATAGGAAGAGGAGTACCAAAAAAAGGAGGGGGGGGTGGAAGTTCTACAATCTCATAAATCAAAAAAGAACCATGTGCCCAGATGTGCCACTCACCTTTGCCTCCCCGGGGGCCAGCATGGGGCCGAGCGCAGAGAAGCCTTATCCTCATGTCTGTCTAATGCCAAGGGAAAGAACCCGTCTGGCTGTGTTTATGCTGGTACTGCCAGAGAGGCCTCTGGAGTAAGCTCCCCAGGCTGCATCTTGGGACCTATCACTCATGCTAAACTACATTTACATTTACACACACACACACTTGCAGACATATAGCTCTGTGCACTGACGGACATCAAGTAAGATTTGCTTTACATAAGGAGCAGCTCTCAGGAAAGCTGTTTAAAAAGTTAATTTGCAGCCAACGAGTAACAGTCATACAACGATACAACTGGATCAAATCAACCAAGGCTGACTGCTAAAACACAACTTCTTTAATCATTAGAGCAAACAATCCATAAATGGTAGCACCCTAACCATCTACCAAATAAGAAAAAAATCTAATACACATGTGTATTTTTTTAATGCACATCACAATCAAATTCTGTAAAGGGCTTTGGAAAATAAAGCTATAACTCTACTCTTTCCCTTAAATATCTTTTTGATTATTACCTACAAAAAGGCTCTCGATTACAGAGAAGTGGTATAAATGGGTGGTATTAAAACTCCTCTTGGTATGCACTGATTTGCTCTGATCTGGGGTGACTTGAACATCCAGCGTAATCTAGGGTCCTTTTGTTGAACGCAGTGTGTTTGGCAAAGCAACATGAGTAGTAAGGATGTACAGTGAGAGACACACAAGTGTGGAAAAATGTGGCAAGAGGAAATCAGAATGAGAGATGCCGTCTAAGATGTAGGATTTATGGGGAGAGATGGTTGTGGTCAGTCTTGGCTGGAACAAAGAGGGGTGGTGAACCAGTGCGCAGGTGCCTGGGGTACGGTCTTCTCCAAATATCTAACCCCGAACTCACGCACATCTTCCCAGACCTGCTCCCCATGGTGTGGGTACCAATGCAGTACCGGGCCCCACAAACCACCCACCGCACGACTTAACCAGGAACCCAGGCTGGCCCTGCCCCCATCCTCTCTTGCACACTCGGGAGTACTGTGTCCACCGGCCAGCATGACCCTTACGTGTGTGCCTCCAACAACCTCCTAATGGATGTTCATGACTCCCTGGAATTCATTCTGGCACCCTCCCCCTGAATGCACATCTCCCAAATCCACTCCCCAAAAATTCGCCAGTGGCTACTGTGAAATGAAAATATCTCCTGCCATATTAATAAACAGGACCTGTCACCGCCATCAGTGATTTCTGGCCTTCAAATGTGAACGAGGGCTCCCCAAACTGCGATCCAGCAGATGCCGCCAGCCCCCACCCCCCGGTGACTGCTGAGGAGCTAGGAGAATGCAAGCAGCTAGATGAACAAGGAAGCAGGACTGGCCCGGAGAGCTGAGCTGCACACAAAAGGAGTTAATTCAGGGATCCACAGGCTTGCATCCTTCCCTGCACAGAATGCTATAAATTCCTTAACTTGATACCTGATCTTTGATGTTCAGACTGCCTGCTCCCTTTGTTGCAAACTTGCATAGAGCCTGACTTCCCACCCCTACCTCCTTAGAGCAGTTTTCTCAGAGTTATCTTCTCCTGGGCTCAGAGTCCTAAACATCTCCACCAAAATAAAATAACTCTTACTTTCAGGTTGTGACTGTATTTTTCAGTCGACACGTCCAATCAAGTCCAGACTCCGAGACGTGGCACAGAGGTCCTCAAGACCTGACGTCCTCTTACCCCTCAGTTCAGTTCAGTTTAGTCACTCAGTCGTGTCCGACTCTTCACAACCCCATGAATCGCAGCATTCCAGGCCTCCCTGTCCATCATCAACTCCCGGAGTTCACTCAGACTCACGTCCATCGAGTCAGTGATGCCATCCAGCCATCTCATCCTCTGTCGTCCCCTTCTCCTCCTGCCCCTAATCCCTCCCAGCATCAGGGTCTTTTCCAATGAGTCAACTCTTCGCATGAGCTGGCCAAAGTACTGGAGTTTCAGCTTCAGCATCATTCCTTCCAAAGAAATCCCAGGGCTGATCTCCTTCAGAATGGACTGGTTGGATCTCCTTGCAGTCCAAGGGACTCTCAAGAGTCTTCTCCAACACCACAGTTCAAAAGCATCAATTCTTTGGTGCTCAGCCTTCTTCACAGTCCAACTCTCACATCCATACATGACCACAGGAAAAACCATAGCCTTGACCAGATGGACCTTTGTTGGCAAAGTAATGTCTCTGCTTTTGAATATGCTGTCTAGGTTGGTCATAACTTTCCTTCCAAGGAGTAAGCGTCTTTTAATTTCATGGCTGCAGTCACCATCTGTAGTGATTTTGGAGCCCCCAAAAATAAAGTCTGACACTGTTTCCACTGTTTCCCCATCTATTTCTCATGAAGTGGTGGGACCAGATGCCGTGATCTTTGTTTTCTGAATGTTGAGCTTTAAGCCAACTTTTTCACTCTCCACTTTCACTTTCATCAAGAGGCTTTTTAGTTCCTCTTCACTTTCTGCCATAAGGGTGGTGTCATCTGCATATCTCAGGTTATTGATATTTCTCCCGGCAATCTTGATTCCAGCTTGTGTTTCTTCCAGCCCAGCATTTCTCATGATGTATTCTGCATGTAAGTTAAATAAGCAGGGTGACAATGTACAACCTTGACGTACTCCTTTTGCTATTTGGAACCAGTCTGTTGTTCCATGTCCAGTTCTAACTGTTGCTTCCTGACCTGCATACAGATTTCTCAAGAGGCAGGTCAAGTGGTCTGGTATTCCCATCTCTTGAAGAATTTTCCACAGTTTATTGTGATCCACATAGTCAAAGGCTTTGGCATAGTCAATAAAGCAGAAATAGATGTTTTTCTGGAACTCTCTTGCTTTTTCCATGATCCAGCAGATGTTGGCAATTTGATCTCTGGTTCCTCTGCCTTTTCTAAAACCAGCTTGAACATCAGGAAGTTCACGGTTCACATATTGCTGAAGCCTGGCTTGGAGAATTTTGAGCATTACTTTACTACCGTGTGAGATGAGTGCAATTGTGTGGTAGTTTGAGCATTCTTTGGCATTGCCTTTCTTTGGGATTGGAATGAAAACTGACCTTTTCCAGTCCTGTGGCCACTGCTGAGTTTTCCAAATGTGCTGGCATATTGAGTGCAGCACTTTCACAGCATCATCTTTCAGGATTTGCACTAGCTCAACTGGAATTCCATCACCTCCACTAGCTTTGTTCGTAGTGATGCTTTCTAAGGCCCACTTGACTTCACATTCCAGGATGTCTGGCTCTAGGTCAGTGATCACATCATCGTGATTATCTTGGTCATGAAGATCTTTTTTGTACAGTTCTTCTGTGTTTTCTTGCCATCTCTTCTTAATATCTTCTGCTTCTGTTAGGTCCATACCATTTCTGTCCTTTATTGAGTCAATCTTTGCATGAAATGTCCCCTTGGTATCTCTAATTTTCTTGAAGAGATCTCTAGTCTTTCCCATTTTGTTGTTTTTCCTCTATTTCTTTGCACTGATCACTGAGGAAGGCTTTCTTATCTCTTCCTGCTTACCCCTCCAGCCTCACTACTCCTCACCCCCATTCGAGACCGTCTCCCCACACCCTCTCCAGGAAATTCTAACGGCCTGCAGTGAACCACCCTTGCTTACAGCTGAACCTGCACACACACACACTGTTCCCCAATCAGCCAGAACCAGCCCCCAACATGCACACACACACATGAACACACACAGCCCTTACCCTCCCATCTCCTCCACAGACCAATCCCACCCCATCTGTGAAGCCTTGGAGAGCCCTCCAGTGCTGGATGAGATCCCCACCCTGCACCCCCACAGCACTCCAAACCCTTCAGGTGTCATCTATCACAAACAGTAATATCCCAGCACATCTGGAGTACGTCACCCAGGACAACCTGCCTCGTTACCAACCAGGAGCATCAAGGGTACAGAACAAACAAGCACAGAGGCCAAGCCAAAGTTTTGCAGCCAGTCTGCACATCTAAGTTAAAGGGACTTACTCCCTAATCTATGAACCAAGACTTGCGTTTAATTTAGGTTTATTCCTGCCTCTCTTCACAAAGAAGGCCCCAGCTTTCTTTCCGTGAACCCTAAAATGCTAAGGTTCTGCTTCTGAATACGCCCTGCTGCTCAGACGGCATGAGAAGGGATAGAAGGCAGCCAGGATGCAGAAGCCACAACCCTCCCCATGGATCTTCCTCCCAGCTCCTTGGGTTCAGCAGCAAACACTTATCAATCCCTTCTGTCTTCAAGACACTATGGTGATTATCCTTCCATTAAAGGGAAAGAGAGAAATCAAGGTTGAATATTTTAATAAGCTACCAATCAATTTGAATGTCCAGTTGTTGTTCAGGCGCTAAGTCGGGTCCGACTCTTTGCAACCCCATGGACTGCAGCATGCCAGGGTTCCCTGTCCTTCAGTATCTCCCAGAGTTTGCTCAAACTCAGGTCCATTGAGTCAGTGATGCCATCCAACCATCTCATCCTCGGCCGCCCCCTTCTCTTGCCCCCAATCTTTCCCAGCACCAGGGTCTTTTCCAAAGAGTCTGCTTTTCACGTCAGGTGGCCAAAGGACTGGAGGTTCAGCTTCAGCATCAGTCCTTCCAATGACTATTCAGGGTCGATTGCCTTTGGGACTGACTAATTTGATCTCCGTGCAGTCCGAGTGCCAGCGTCCAGAGACTGCATCTAAACGAAAATACCGTATAGTTCCTCCTCAACTTACAATGGAGTTATATCCAGATAAACCCATCATAAATGTCAGAAGTTTATTACATTGAAAATGCATTTAATACACCTAAGCTACTGAACATCGTAACTTAGGCAAGACCGTCATACACGTGCTCATAATACTGACATTAGCTGAAAATTGGGCAAAATCATCTAACACAAATTCTATTTTATAATGAAGTGCTGAATGTCTCGTAATTTATTGAATACTGTACTGAAAGTAAAAACAAAAAAACCAGGGCGGCTTGTCTTGGGTACAAAACGACTTTAAGTGTATTGGTTGGTTACCCCTGTGAATGGGCAGCTGTCTGGGAGCTGCGGGTCTGGGTCACTGGCAAGCATGTCCTGGGAGTGCCTACCGCACAAGGCTGGCCCCGAAAGATCAACGTTCAACATTACAAGTATGGTTTCCATTGAATGTGTATGCTTTTCACACCATCATAAAGTGAAAAAAATCTCAAGTTAAACCATTGTAAGTCAGCTATGTTCAGAGACATTAAATCACACATACACAATATCGAAGTTTCTACTAAAGCATTCAGCAAAGTTAAGATACAGTAGGTTCTACATACACTACTGGGCTTCCCTGGTGGCTCAGTGGTAAAGAACCCACCTGCCAATGTAGGAGACATGGGTCCAATTCCTGGGTCGGGAAGATCCCCTGGAGAAAGAAATGGCAACTTACTCCAGTATTCTTGCCTGGGAAATCCCACGGACAGGGGAGCCTGGCGGGCTACAGTCCTTGGGGCTGCAAAGAGTCAGACACAACTTAGTGGCTAAACAACAGCAAGAAATATACACCACCATGTGTAAAACAGACAGCCAGGTGGAATCTGTGTAAGGAGCTCAGCTTGGTGCTCTGTGATGACCTAAAAGGGTGGGATGGAGTTGGGGAGAGAGGCTCATGAGGGAGGGGGTACGTGTTTGCTGATAGCTGATTCACACTGTTGTACAGCAAAAACCAACAAAACACTCTAAAGCAATTCTCCTCCAGTTAAATAGAAGATGATGCAGTATGTCCTTTTTTTTGCCTCAAAATTCCTGTTAACTCATTTACCCTTATTAGCACATCACATACGGTAAAAGTCACAAAGAAATGAAATTTTTAACTGAAGAACTGAAAAGTTACTTCCATTTGGATCTAATTTCAACAAATATTCACTAGAAAAATATGTCTTCAGGAAAGATCAAAGAATTTGGCAGAACTTTCTACCAAAAAGTAGAAAGTACAGTCCTCGGACGAAGCTTACAATTATGCTTGTCATCGCTTGGCTTTCATTAAGGACATATTTACACACGGTGTTCTCAAAATGCTCCCCCTAAATGACACGTTCCTGATTTTAAGAAGCTTATCATCTAAAATGAAATAAAACAAAACAAAAAACGTATTAGACCAAGCAGTAGCCTTGACAGTGTGAACATAACAAGCAGAGTCTGATGGGCAAATAAATATGCCTTGCAAGTACAGGTACCGTTATTTACAAGAGATGTAGATGCTGTTGTGATTAACTACACAGATCCATCTAAAATTATGATTTTTGTCACTGAAATTTTATATCCATCACTGTCACTAAAACTAAGTCCTTGACACAGAAAATGGGGCTCCTGGAGGGAAGTTTAAGGGGGAGGGGACATATGGATACCTACGGCTGGTTCATGTTGATGTATGGCAGAAACCAACACGATATTGTAAAGCAATTATCCTCCAATTACAAATAAATAAATTTAAATTTAAAAAATTAAAAGGGTGGAAACCACAAAGCATAAATATTGTTGTAACATGTGAAGAGAGGAGGACAATGATCTCTTTCGTCATCAGAAGCCCACTTGATGGCTTACATACAGGTGCTTGGCCCCGGTTATTCAGCAAACCTATTCTGCTTTGAAAATTTTCTTCATTTGTTTCCAGAAACGTTCTCAGAAATAACGGTATCTGAGACACCTTGGGACACAACCGCTGCTTGAGGACGCCCACGGGAGCAAGCTTAGTTCTGCCCTTGGGATGTTTGCTGGCCATGGAGGACAGCCAGTCTGGAGCAGGGTGAGACCTGGGCTGCGCAACGCCCTCCCACTAAGCAAGGACACCTCAGAAATCAAGAAAAGTGGTGTCTGTGGCTGCTTTGTTTTCTTTCGGGCTGAATTCCAAATGCAACTTACAGTTAAGTTGGAAGCTTTCTTGCAGATCCCTCTACTTAGCGTAATAAGACATGACTGCTCAATAGGGTATTAGATAGTTTGAGTTTTAGTCCTGAGGCCACACTGCTGGGTGGTGGCTTCCAGGGAGAAGGGCAAGTCTAACAAAGGTCCATCTAGTCAAAGCTATGGTTTTTCCAGTAGTCATGTATGGATGTGAGAGTTGGACTATAAAGAAAGCTGAGCACCGAAGAACTGATGCTTTTGAACTGTGGTGTTGGAGAAGACTCTTGAGAGTCCCTTGGAGACTCTCAACCAGTCCATCCTAAAGGAGATCCAACCAGTCCATCCTAAAGGAAATCAGTCCTGAACACACATTGGAAGGACTGATGCTGAAGCTGAAACTCCAATACTTTGGCCACCTGATGCAAAAAACTGACTCATTGGAAAAGACCCTGATGCTGGGAAAGATGGAGGGCAGGAGGAGAAGGGGACAACAGGGGATGAGATGGTTGGATGGCATCACCGACCCAATGGACATGCATTTGAGTAAACTCTGGGAGTTCATGATGGACAGGGAGGCCTGGTGTGCTGCGGTCCATGGGGTCGCAGAGAGTCAGATACGACTGAGCGACTGAACTGACTGAACTCTGATCAGGGCAACCTAGCCTTTGGGACTCACTGCCTTTTAAGGTGAAAGAAACTTTTTTCATTCAGGTACTGGTGTCCTGCCTTACCCTCATTTGCAAGCAGGGAAAAGAAGTTCTAATAAATAGGACCTATTATTAACCTTCCTACTGAATTCCTAATAAGAAATTTAAGAAACAACAAAGAGAGTTGGAAAAAGTAATGCATCTGGCTAATGGGGAAAAAAAAGACAAAGAAATCCAATTCAATTCTCTAACCGCCTCTCCCTCCCACCTCCTTCACCTCAAATTCCCTCGGCATACCCACAAAAGTACACTTTATAAATTCTGCTTAAAATATGTTTATTAAGCCACATAAATTCAGATACACTGATGGCAAAACAAATTTTGACATAAAAAATGGGTTTAATGTGGACTGACTCATCTCTCACTTGGGATTCTCATGCATATTCATTGAGAAAAGGAAAAAAAAAGAGAGATGCAAATTCCCAAGGGAAAGAGGACAGACATGCCCCTCTGGGAGGGAATCGCTGCTGGAGACCCCGGGAACCGGAGGAGGTACCAGCCCACGCCTGGCAGCATCTCCGCCCTGGGTTCACTCTGAGCTCAGACAGTGGCGCCAGCAAGGCTGAGGAGTGCTCCAGCGGGGGCATGGACCCTCACGAACTCGGAAGACACTCCAACTGCGGGAGCCCAATGCTACCATCCCACCTGGGTCTCCCACTGACACTCCAGGGGCTGAGACCTGCTCGGGGTGGGGGGGGGGGGTGTGCAGCAGGAGCAGCCATGATCCGTGGGGTCTCTACCTGCTCGTTTGTGGGGTCCGCAATAAGAAACTGAGGTGGAGGTGGGAGGACTGGATGGGGGAGGAGGTGCTGGAGTAGGGGAGGGTAAGCTCTCCGGAAAGCTGACTTCCTTAGACTTGCCCGGTGGCTCCAATCAGAGAGGGCTAAGACCCAAAGCTTTTAAGCCATGCAGGCTGGGGAACCTGTTTTCCTTTCTCTGATCCCCTAATTGCTCAGGCCCTGATGGCGAGGAAAAGAGGCAGTATCTCTCCACCGGGAAGCCCAGGGAACATTTTTTCCCAATTAGTATAGAAATGCAAATGCAAGTACAGAAATGCAAACAGACAGGCAGGAAGGACATTTACATGTAGGTGTGTGGGACTCCCTCATCCACCAGCCCGTGCCTGCACCTGTAAGGGCCTTCCCCGGAGGAGGCACTGGGACCTCAGCACACCAGCTGCCCAGGTGCTCGGACCGCCCAGGGTTACAGACTTCCTTCCTTCCCAGGGAGAGATGGCGCAGACCCGACAGGTGAGCGGGGAGTATGGAGGGGGGTGTTAAAGCTACAGGCCACCACCCCTTCCCCGGTGTTAAAAACTGATGGACAGCACCTGACATCGAGCTGCCAGGACTGGAAAGGAAATTTCCTGTCAAGGGACTACAGTGTCCAGCAAGGAGGAGTCTGGGCTGGAACCTGGCTGCCGTGTCTCCATCCCTGCAGTGGGAAGACCATGGAGGCACCTCCATCTGTGAAACAGAATGGATGAGAATCCCAAGGATACTACCCAGCGGGCTAACAGCACCTAGAACGCCAAGTACTACGACCACTGACTTCCGAGGAAGCAGCTTATCCTCAGATGAACAGGTCTGCTGCTGCTGCTGCTAAGTCGCTTCAGTCATGTCCGACTCTGTGCAACCCCATAGACGGCAGCCCACCAGGCTCCCCCGTCCCTGGGATTCTCCAGGCAAGAACACTGGAGTGGGTTGCCATTTCCTTCTCCAAGGCATGAAAGTGAAAAGTGAAAGTGAAGTCGCTCAGTCGTGCCCGACTCTTAGCGACCCCATGGACTGCAGCCTACCAGGCTCCTGTGTCCATGGGATTTTCCAGGCAAGAGTACTGGAGTGGGGTGCCACTGCCTTCTCCGACAGGTTTGGTAAATGCTTTTAAGTAATGGATTTGGGTAAACTTGGCCCATTTACCTTCGATCACTGCATTCTATAAGGGGATGCATCATGGGCAGTTATCATCGAAACCCACCAAAAAAACTTTTTAAAAATCAGCGATTCACCTTGGCAATTCCTGTCTCCTGAGCACGCATGCATGAGATGGACTATAAATAATTTAAGGAACTATAAGGCAATTCAAAAGTCAGAGTAGTCTTCTGCCTAAGTGAGTGACTGAGTCAAGTTGCTCAGTCGTGTCTGACTCTTTGCGATCCCATGGACTGTAGCCTACCAGGCTCCTCTGTCCATGGAATTTTCCAGGCAAGAATACTGGAGTGGGTTGCCATTTCCTTCTCCAGGGGATCTTCCCGACCCAGGAATTGAACCCAGGTCTCCAGCATTGCAGGCAGACGCTTTACCACCTGGGAAGGCCTCTCTTCTGCCTGAGTCTGCAGCTATCCTGACCTCTTGGTCACACTCCCCCCCAACCCAGGGGCACCCAGCTTACACCTGAGCTGTCTCAGGGTCCTGCTCAGCCTGTCCTGTGGAAGGGGGCAAACCAAAATACAATAAGAAGTGAAAATTGATGAGACTGAAAGGCACATGAAAGGAACCAACTTTCTGGAAGACATCTGGAGTAAAATGGTGACGATCAACATTTTAATAACTGAAAAAGTGCTCCCTTTCCAACCCTCTATTGTCAGCAGCCCATCCACTGGAGTAAGATACCTTTCCAGGCTTCAAAGGGGGAGTGGGGAGGGACTGAAGGGTGTCGCTGGCTAGGGACACCAAGTCTGGGGGACTGCTGGCGTGACCTGGCTTGGCGCCACAAGGAAGAGGGCACCTGGCTCCCACGTCTGTGGCCCTCACCTGCACGAGTCCTGCCCCCCAGGAAAGCCTGAAACCAACAGGAGGAGGTCCCTCCCTACCCCCAGCGAAACTACCCCAAGGCCAGAAGGCAGATAGAGTGCTTTTTGTCCTCATCTTCCACATTCCATCTCTCGTTTTAATCCACAGTCATCTCTCATTTTAATAGATGAACGGAAATAAACAGGACTCTTCCCTAGACACGTGGTAAGTCCCGGCGATGAACAGCACCCAAATTGCTGGCCTTCGTGTGTACACTGTCCCAGGCTGTCCAGTCACTCAGTCGTGTCCAACTCTGCAACCCCATGGACTGCAGCACATCAGGCTTCCGTGTCTGTCACCAGCTCCTGGAGCTCGCTCAAACTCATGTCCACCGAGTCAGTGATGTCATCCAACCATCTCGTCCTCTGTCATCCCCTTCTCCTCCTGTCCACTTGTTAAAGGCAAACTCATTCAAAAATAAGTTTTTAAAGTGATGAAAAAGCCACACTAAGTTTCCCTTCTTTGTTCCTTGTGGAAAGCAAGCCCAGATGGTTCTGTGAAAGCTCACAATATGACATCGGCCAATTCTCCACCTCGAAACCTCAAAACAGGAGGAGGGGTGGGTGCTATTACAGGAAATAACTTCTAAGAGCCCTGATGGCTTTAAATATTCAATTGTTCACTGTATGGTAAGACAAAAAGGGTTTTAAATCAATTTTTCTAATTCTTTCAACTACTAAAATGAAAGCACAGGCAAAAATAGGCCCCAGACTCAGAAGAGGATGTCCACCCAGCTGGTCTGTATGAAGGTGTGTATATGTGTTACTGGTGTGTGTTTGAAATTAGCAACCCGTTTAGGAACCAGAAACCGCCAATTCCTTGGAGGCTTCCCCCATGCCCTGGTCTGACGGTGCCCACCTCCTGTCTCCAGACATACCACTATGCCAGCTCTCAGGATAACCATTCCCTAGCTTTTCTTTGGAGAAAGCAATGGCAACCCACTCCAGTACTCTTGCCTGGGAAATCCTATGGACAGAGGAGCCTGGTAGGCTACAGTCCATGAGGTCGCTAAGAGTCGGGCACGACTGAGCGACTTCACTTTCACTTTTCACTTTCATGCATTGGAGAAGGAAATGGCAACCCACTCCAGTGTTCTTGCCTGGAGAATCCCAGAGACAGGAGCCTGGTGGGCTGCCGTCTATGGGGTCACACAGAGTCGGACACGACTGACATGACTTAGCAGCAGCAGCTTTTCTTTAGTTTCGCCATTTCTGAATCTACTGCTGCGTGACGTATCGCTCCGTTGGCCTGTCTCTGGGCTTCATGGGAATGCAATCATACTACACGCATTCTCTGCAACTTGATCCAGTCTGGATGGTTCGTCTGTGTCCATGTGCGTGCTGAGCTCTGTTTAATGCTCCACTCTGTGACTCGGGTTCATGGAACTTGCCCTGTCTTCCCATTTTGCTCTTATAAATGATGCTGCCTGAACAGCCGTGTCCACGTGTCTCCCAGAACACACTTCCAGAGCATCTCTGGGCCGAGGGGCAGGCTAGGGGAGGAACTGCTGGGGTGAGAGGTTACACGGTGATGCCAAACGTGTTCCCAAATGGCTGGACTGTACACCCTCACTGAAGCGGGCACTGTCAGATGAGCCTGCATGTTTTTGTTAAAGAGACAACCGTTCGGTACCTTTCTCCAAAATGAATTGAACTAGGAAACAAAAACAAGCGTGCTACTGGACAAGAGATTGGCCTGAAATTATTTTTAGGTTCCGATCTCTCTGGGCTAACAGAACAGTAGTCCAGGGTTTCACATTTTGTCCGGAAAGTTTGAGCCCGCAAGAACAGGATATTCCAGATGTTTCCTTTTCTATTTCTATCTCAACCGAATTCCCCTCATAGTTCCTCCTATTTAAGATTCCTTAAGAGGATTTGCCAAAAAGGAACTGCTGTGGAGACCTGCACACGAACTCGGTCTCTAACTGCCTGACGGCCAGGGTGTTCCAACACTCAGTCAGCAAGGCTGCCGTTGCTGGATTTCAGGAGTGGAGCTTCTCAAAGAAATAGGGCTATAGGGTGGTCTTAGGGTCTCAGGGGTTCCCACAAAAGCCTATTTAATACATGAGAGTCCAATCATGCCACTGGTGTGGGCTGGAGCAGAAATGGGGGACGGCGGGGGGAGAAGGCCAGAAGCAGCCCACCATGCCTCCCCCAGGGAGGATGCGCCAGGGAGAGGCACAAAGGGGCCCCCGCCTTCCTGGCCTCCCCCGCCGGGCCCTCCCCCGACTCCTGTTCTGGGCATTTTGCTGGACTGCAAGGCCCAGACCCGCCCACCAGACCTCGGTCACAGCAAGCAGTCCTCAAAGGTTTGGTGGCGAGACCCCTTTACATCAGTAAAAACCACAGAGAGGGGTGGAAGGGAGGCTCAAGAGACAAGGGACACACACACTCCCAAACACACACACACACCTCCAAACACACACACACACACACACGCACGCATGCATGCATGAGCTTCCCTGTAGCTCAGACGGTAAAGAAATCTGCCTGTAACGCAGGAGACCCAGGTTCGATGCTTTCAACCAACTCCAGTATTCTCGCCTGGAGAATCCCATGGACAAAGGAGCCTGGCAGCTACTGTCTGGGGTTGCAAAGAGTCGGACACAACTGAGCGATTAACACTGCAACACTACTACACACACACACACTGATGCCTGATGTTTGTACAGCAGAAACCGACACAACACTGTAAAGCAATTATCCTTCCAATTTAGAAAAAGCACTGAGGATCCGAAAAAGCTTTGGTTTACGTAGTTTCTGCTTGCCAACAAGTCCAGCCACGTAATATCTAGGTATCTAATACGGATACTCATATTCAAACCTAAAACCAAGAATATTTTTAAAGATAGTACATCTGTTACATATTAAATAAGGAAGACTTTCCACCTGAAAATCTGTACTTCCAAAATACACAAAAAAAAGAAGGCTGGCGTTGTTCTACACTTTAGAGACTGACTTTAACATCTGGCTTGGTAGACTATGTAGATTCTCACAACTGACTGTCTTTAATCTGTTGTGATGTTACTTGCCAGGCAGACCCTGGGAGACCTCACTATATCCTTTGGAAAGAATGAGTTAGGAACAGCTCAGACTTTGCTATGCAAACAGCTTTACCTCATAGATCTCCTGACAAGTTCCTGGGAGCCTGGAAGTGTACTAGGAGACCCGCTGCCCTAAAGCAATGTTCTTCAAAGGCTTTTGCTCAAGAATTCCATCACCAAAGAACTTTACTACCTTTCCCCAGTTACAAATGTGTTGTTGTACCAGTAGTCTCTTTGCTGTTGTTCAGTTGCCCAGTCGTGTCCAGCTCTTTGTGACCCCAGGGACTGCAGCACGTCACCCCCTCTGTCCTTCACAATCTCCTGGAGTTTGCCCGCATCAGTGATGCCACCCAATGATCTCATCCTCCAATGCCCTCTTCTCTTTCTGCCACAATCATTCCCAGCCTCAGGGACTTTTCCAAGGAGTCGTCTGTTCGCATCAGATGACCAAAATACAGAAGCTTCAGCTTCAGCATCAGTCCTTCCAGTGAATATTCAGGGTTGATCTCCCTTAAGATTGACTGGTTTGATCTCCTTGTTGTCCAAGGGACTTTCAGGAGTCTTCTCTAGCACCACAGTTTGAAGGCATCAATTCTTTGGCGTTCTGCTTTCTTTATGGTCCAGCTCTCACAACTGAACATGACCATGAGGAAAACCATAGTCTTGACTATACGGATCTTTGTTAGCAGAGTAATGTCTCCGGTTTTCAACACACTAAATTTGTTGTTACCATATATAAGTAGTCTCTTATATACCCCCAAATAGATATTTGAAAATAATAAGCTATTAATAAATATCTTTCCAAAGCTTTTGCTCTTTTCTTCCACACTCAGGGGTGCTCAATGCACACCCTCCCTAAGGTGAACACAGAACAGAGCTCCCATCTCCCCTGGAATCAGACTTCCTTTCCTTCAGCCAAGTTCCTCTTAACTATGGCTGGACAAGCAGTGGACTGACTGGGATAACCCGCACAACTAACCAGACAGCTTGCTGATGCGGAGGGTGCTTCCTTGAGCAAACACATCAACAGGCGACTTGGAACTTTGGGCCAGGCTCCCCCAGGGGCATAAATGGTGATGGTGTGTATGGCCAAGTCCAGGAGCCCTGAGTGTGCGGGCCAGTCCTGCCAGGAGTCTGCCCAGGATATGGCCACCCTCCACGGCACCTCCTCCCTCCCCATGAGCTTGGCAGAAGCAGGAATGGCTGCATACCTCGTCCCCCTGCTCCCCTGGCAGGGCTGCAGGAGCCACAGACCAAAGAAAAACCCACGCAGGGTTTGTACGCAAGTAGCTTGTCTAAGGGGAGTACTCCAGGCCTGGAAAGGTCAGTCTTAAAGGAACGTTCAAGAGATGGCTTGATCACTGCCTGGGCTCTTGGGTCATCTTTGATCCCTGCTACCGGAGCTGGCAACAGAGAGCACGGGTGCCCCTTGGAACAGGCCCCCACATTGAGAAGAGATGTGGCTCCCTCAGTGACGCAGGTGGGGCCACCTGACCGAGTGAGGTCAGCTCGCCTGCTGCTCCGGCACCCTGTGCTGGCCAGGCTCCCGGCGGGAGCACGTATGTTTTATGTCAAAGAGGGGAAGGCAGACCTGAGGGATGGAAGTCAGGCCGGAGGGCTGGAGGGCGAGGAAGGGCAGGAGGCAGAACCAGCGGGAGTGAAGAGCAACCAGATCTATCGACAGACGAGCTGGGAGAGCCCCAGCCCATTGAGCCTTGCACAAAAGAACGCTTCCTTTTTTAATGAGACAAAATCCGGAACAAGACACTACTGAGTATACAGTGAGAAGGTGACCTTTTCCTCTTGTAAATAAGTGCAAACAAAGCCAAACTGGTAATTTTGTTTCAGTGTCTTATCCTACAGGATCTGATTCAGGCTAAAGACATGCAGCTTAGGGAGAACATCTTTTAAAGGATAGCCCCTTGGGAAGTATGTGCTTCTTAGGCTTTATTTACCGTCATCCTACATGCTGATGACCCCCCGTACATGAAACCATCTACCAGGTGGACAGACAGGGACGAGGGGCTGCCAGCCACCGGGGCGCCTGAGCCACCATGGCTGGTGTCTCCCCACCCTGGTCTCCTCAAATCCTCGACCTCGGCTCACGCTTTCACCTGGGAATCACCTTGTGTTTCGCCAAGAAGAGCACGGTTTTAAGATACAAGGTTGCTCTGCTTCCCTTTTAGACCTGAACGCCTTCACTGCTAACGGCCCTCCCTTCTGATTTTAGAGAAGAAACGAAAATGGTCTTTTCTGAAATCATCACTCCCTGATCCCAGGGCTTCTATCGGCAGCCACTTTGTCCAGAGATTAGGCCATCCCCACCCCTCTGCAGATGGACTCCAGGCCACCCCCCACCGTCCACTGCAGTCCCCACCTCCCAGGGACACTGCGGGGATTCGGCGAGGTGGAGCGTGGAAAGCAGCAAAAGCTGCCTGCAGTGGTGCTCTTCAAAGATCAGCTCAGTAAATACAGAGGCAGGACACCCCTGTTCATGGCTCCCCAGAACTGAGCCTGCACCGCCAGGAGAGGAAAGCAAGCCAGGCTGTTGCAGCAAAAGGCATGCGTGCCAGGCGGGCTGGCTGGCAGGCACTCCTCTCCAGCTCCATGTACTCAAGGCTGCAGATTCTCCAGACTGGGCACCTGCAGACTCTGGGATTAAGGGGCTCTGTTACTTTGCGAGCAGCCCAGAAATGCTGATCAAAACGAGTGCTGACGCAGCTTCCACAGTAAGGTTCCCAGAGGCGTGGGGCTCTCCCAAACCAAGGAAATCTTATAATCCCTTAAGAATTTCAGGTCGTTGTTGCTAAGCTGGGTCTGATTCTCTGCGACCCCACGGACTGCAGCACTCCAGGCTCCCCTGTCCTCCACTGTCTCTCAGAGTTTGCTCAAACTCATGTGCACTGAGTCAGTGATACTATCCAAGCATCTCATTCTCTGTTGCCCCCTTCTCTTCCCGCCAACAGTCTTGGCCAGCCTGAGAGTCTCTTCCAATATTTCAGGTAGCTGCACCCACCCGCCAAAATCACCTCACCCAGAACGCCAGGCCTGAAGGAGCAAAGCTGTCTTGGTGTCACTAAGCCAGGGACTCATAACAACAGGGAAGAGAACCCCCGGGGAGGCACAGGAAGAAGGAAGGCTCCAAATCTCGTCCTTTCTTTCGGGGCAGAAAAATAAGCAGGGATGAAACGCAACATGGCCCCCCTTCCCACTCTCCGCCCCCCGCCTCTCCTGCCCTCAGCTACAGTCTTTCCCTGTAAACGTGCGTTTCAGAAGCTCTTGGCAGAACCTAACAAGCCAGTGCAGGAAAAGCGCTTAACCCCGGGCTGAACAAACAAGGGCGCAGTCCATGGCCGCAGTCAAGGCCCTCCATCAACAGGACGGAGTGACGGCCGCGGAGGAAGGACCGCGGAGAGGCAGCACACGTGGGAGGACGCGTTCAGCCGGAAAGGCTGCGCCTCCGTAGGGGCTGCTGCCCGGGGTCCCGCCTTCCTGTTCTCCCCAGGCTCCGGTGCGCTGCGGGAAAGCAGTGCGAGGTGGGGCAGCTTTGAGCACTGCACCCCTCTAATAAATAGGCTAGTGGTTGCTCATGGCAACGGAGTCCCCTCCCCCAAGTTTAAATGTGTGCACACACTGCCCGCATGGCTCTCTACAACATGCCTGCCTGGGTCATTTTTCTGCAAGAAAAAAAGTCACCCACGTGACCCAGGAGTGCGAGGGCACACGCGTGTGTATGCAGGTGAAGACCGGCCTTGGCAAGAGGAATGCCGTTTGCTTCCAAAGGCGGCGGGTCCGGGCAGCGCAGAGGTACCCGCGTGAAGACAGTGACGGCATGCACGCTGGCCACGTGGCCGGCGGTGAAAAAGATTACATCATCCCCTTTGTGCAGAGGAGAGCTGCGTGAGCAGCGCGCAGAGCTGGGCTGGCGGAGGCTGCAGCTCTGGGGGCCGAACCTCCCTCCTTTCTCCTTTGCGTCAAAAATAAAACATGCCCCCACGATGATAAGATCGAGCAGCTGGTTCACCAACAAATTGATATTCATCCTTTCCCTGTGCTTCGAGCGCACTATTTTTTTAACAGGGTAGTTCCGAAAACTGGAAAAGGGGAAAAAAAAAATTTTTTTTTTAATGTACTAGTTAAGAAATCGGCAGAATTTGTGTTTATTCCCAATCGCCTTCGGCTCTCCATCCCCGGCGATGTGGTGTGTTTGCAGATTTATACCTGGTTTCCACGTCCTCCCCACCGTCAGATGGAGCTGCTCTGGGTCCTCCAAAAGGACCCCAGGCGGGTTGTCACCCGGTCCAAAATGGCTCTGCTCAGTTTAAAACAATTCTATTGAACGGGCAGGCCCAGAATGACGTTATTACCAAGAACCCTGCTCCAAAACGTGTCCTGTGAGCAAACGCACTTGCCTTTTAAGATCGCACTAACCTTACCCTCTGGTCCCAGTGACAAAGTATCTGTGCTGAGGAATCTGTCTGGCGGCTTGACCTCAACACATGCAAATTAAACTTATATGAAGGGACAAAGGAAGCCTGATCCACGGGACACATGCCCCTCAGTAACTCCCTCCTCTAAAGCCCAGAAAGTTCAGCTGTTTTTGAAGCCCAAGTAATGAGGGGGTGCCCGCCTCACCCCCTCCCTTTGTAAACTGCTCTTGGCCCAGAGTGATGGGTGCAGGAAACACGAAGGCCCTAGCCAGCGTCTGACCGTGTCATGAGCTTCAGAGTTAACAGCATCTCTCACCCAGTGTTTAGGAAGGCTCTAGAACTCCAACATCAATAAATCACAAATACCATCCGACCTCTCTGCTTCCAATCTGCTTTACCAGCAAGGCTCCTGTGCACATTTTCATGGCTTTCATCAACAGGGAAGCCACGCGTCTGCTTCTGAGAAACACACACAGGGCAAGCCACCCTGTCTATTCCCCACCTGAGAGCGCTGTGTCTTGGCTCACCGGTGTTGAGGGCAGTGCCCCGTCTGTGCCAGGCACCCAGAATTTTCAGGGGGCTCAGAACAGTGGGAGAGAGCACCCTCAGGGGGCGGAGGTTCAGGGAGGACCTAGGGCTCCTGTCCCACCCACCCCCACAGCACATCAGGGGGGCCAGGGACACAGCCTGGAGCCCGGGCTCCAACAAGCTCCCTGTGTATTCAATCCACCCACTTACATACAATTAACCATCAAAGTAATGAACGGTTCAAATCAATGCTTTTCACTTTCCCAATCCACTCAATATCGCTTTGAAGTGGCAGTCAGCGCTGCTAACACACATTCAACACTCTTCATCGGCAGCTGCCTTAACAAAAGGGGTTGTTGCTGTTTAGTCGCTGAGTCGTGCCCGGCTCTTTTGCGACCCTGTGGACTGCAGCCTGCCAGGCTCCTCTGTCCATGGGATTTCCCAGCAAGAATACTACAAAAGGGCATGATACAAGATTTCAGCTACACAAGCCTAAGGATGACCATTCTCTGTCTTTCTAATTAAAAGAGGTATATAACACATGCATGACTCCTTCTGGTGTGTTATCAACTAACCCCATGATGTTCTGATACACTTAAATTTCCCACACTCTAAAGTCAAAACCAAGCAAGGCAAAAAGGCAGCAAGCCGTCTATCTTTTTTACTAAGATGTCTAAGTCCACAAAGTCTAACTCGTGAACTCTGCTCTCTCAGCATGGACTGTGAAATCTTGAAACAAAATCAAGACGCATTTTAATTTCTACAACAGAAATTCTTACACTACAAACCTACACTGCGTATGTGAGTACTATGAGGAACCGACCACAAATTCTGTGCATTTTCCAAAGCAAGGTTCAAATGATTATGAGTGTCTTCAGTGTGACTTCAATTTGAGTTAAACTATAAGAACAAATTCCTTAAAAGACGTTTTTTTCACCCTAATAGGACTCCTGAGTTAACAAAACTGTTCATGTAAAGTTGTATATCACGACAGCTGTAAATAAACTGTACACTATTGCATTTTTCCGTAATTCAGACTGAGCTTCCCTAGAATTCTGAGGTTTGTACCCATACATAAAACAAGGAATTATGGCAGCAAAATGCGAATCCCCAGCTGTGACAGTACCAGGACACTCGCTCTGGTACTGTGCGGACCTGGCTCAGGCCTGCAGCCAGGGCAGAGGGAGACATGCCCACGCACTCGTATGCCGGTCCCATCTCGGCAGTGTTTCCTGGCATAGCGCCCCTGCTCCGCAGGCTGAGGTGAGGGAAGGAGAGAGGGCTGCAGACTCTGCGGCTGACTCCTTCCACTTTGGGTGGACACACATCCTGCTGGTGTGGGCAGAGGGACCAAGGAGAGGTCAGGAGGCCAGCCGGCCAGCCCAGGGACAGAGCGGGAGGCTCAGCAGGGGCGATGGAAGGGGCTGCACCTCCAGGGCAGACTCTGGAGGGGAGCTGGAAAAGGTCACTGGAGTGTGCCTCACCAGCATTTAGGAGCATGCTGCGGAGACTGGGGGCTACAATAGATGGTCACCCTTTTCCTCCCCTGTCCCCAGCCGCCACGTGAAGGGGAGGAGAGAGGATGGGTGAGTGGAGGGGGCACTGGAGAAAGAGCTGAAAGAAGAAACCAACAGCGTTAAGAATCCACCTTTAAGAATCCACCTGCTGATGCAAGAGATGCAGTTCGATCGCTGGGTCAGGAAGATCCCCTGCAGAAGGAAACACAACCCACTCCAGTATTCTCGCCTGGGAAATCTCAAGGACAGAGGAGCCTGAGGGACTACAGTCCATGGAGTTAGAGAGTCGGACATGACTTACTCAACAACAACGCTTCCCTATGGCTGCTCTGCAGAAATGGTTGGGGGAGGGGGCAGGACGGGGTTGAACTGGGGAACACACAAGGCTTTGGAGTTGGATGAAAGGGCGATATGTTGGGTTAGGATGGTCTAGGTCCTTAACACTCAGAGCATCTCCATCCTAAGAGCCAGAAGAGAAATGATGGCTTTGGACCCACCTGAGAAGCCAGCCAGAGGTGGAGGCAAGTGAGGCGAAGCCAGCCCATCTCTGTTAGTCCCTTCCCAGGTCCCCACAGCTCAGTCAAGGCAGCAATGAGATTCTACGGACAGACTTGTTATTTTAAAATACTGACAAAGAAATCAAGCCCGTGTACTTCCCAGTCCTGAATGTTATTAAACCGGAGAATTTCCACCTACTTTAACACCTACTTAATCAAGTTTTAAACTTCAGAGAGATATGACATAGCTTTAGTATTGTTGATCCTGTGATTAACATTTTATTTTCTATTATAAAAAGGCATTCTGTTTATTTTGAGGTTTCACCCTCTGATTTAAACTGTTGCAAGGGATACAATGAAACAGTGTTTACAACTGCTTATCAGATAAGAGAGACTTTCGAAGGTGGGAGGGAAAGAAAAATTTACAAGGTATTTAAACACACCAAGGATAATGACTGCTTTTCTCATTACATTATTAACTGAAAGTTACATTCCAGAAGGATCAAGCAGTGTTCACATTCCATTCTTCTGCAGCTTCGATCTTCTTCTGTCTGGAATAGACACCAAATATATTCACTTAAGGGCTTTCCTGGCGGCTCAGATGGTAAAGAATCCGCCTGCAGTGCAGGAGACCTGAGTTCGATCCTTGGGTTGGGAAGATCCCTGGAGGAGGGCCTGGCAACCCACTCCAGTATTCTCACCTGGAGAATCCCAGGGACAGAGGAGCCTGGCAGGTTACAGTCCATGACGCTGTAAAGAGTGGGACATGACTAAGCAACTGTGCACAGCACAGCGCATATTTACTTAGAAGAGCTGATGCCACAGCCTGTATCATTTAATGAGAATGGGGGTCATCTGGCACAGTGGGCTTTAAGAGGTCTAACCCATGACTGGTGAAACCACAGGCCGGTAGTCATCCTGGATCCTGGAGCACTCAGGCCCCCCAACCCCAACCCCGCCCCCCACACCCTCTGACACTCAACCTCCTCAACGGCCTTGGTGTGTGCACAGGCGGAGACGGCCTTACAACTGGTTCTAGGCGCACAAACAGCCGGCTGCTGAGGCTGTCGGGTCACACCAGGCGGCTCCTCCAGGCCGAGGCATCGCCCATTCATTCCAGCAGGACTGTTCCCAGCTTGGGCCAACACACATCATCGTTACACGATGACACGCGCGGCTCTTAAAAAAACACGGTTTCTGTTAGCAGCTGCCTCAAAAATAATCTAAGCCCTTCTTTTCTTCATTCAGAAGTGGAGGCGGGGGTGTCCCCCACCGAATCAGAAACTTCGTTGTCACAGAGAAAAGACTGAACCATTTGAAAACTGTGCAGATCCCATCACGCACATGCGGAAAGAATGTTCTAGCTGAAATAGGAAGCGCCAGTGAAAGAAGGCTCAGATTTCTGGGGTTTACCAATGTACAAATTATGCCAGTGTTTTCAACAGGTGCAAATGAGCTCTCACAAAAACCACATTTAAACACCATGGACAAGCGGGCCTAGCACAGGACAGGGTGTGGATGTCAGAAGCTGAGAATGGCGAAAGTTACACAGAAATAGTATCAGAGACGCGTTGGACAAACGCCCTCATCACTGACCCAGAAGATGTGCTTTTTCACAAACTTTATGTCAAGCAATAGTTTAGTGTTTGCTACAGGGAGTTTTATACAGGCAGCATTCAATGTTAAAATACTCAACTTCATATTGTCAAGTGAGTAATGCATCTCAGGTTATATGTATGGTAAATGTTACTAATATAGAAATTATATGGAGTTTCTACATTTCTGGTATGTCCGGATAAAATGTCCTCAGTCATAATTCTAGTTAATATCTTAAAAGTATTGTCACAGCACCAACCAAGTTTCTCACAAAAATTCTTTCTCTTCAAGATTTACAGAAAGGACTTTTGGATAAATATCAGTTTCTGAACTGACTAAATAACTGAAGGATTCTAATGGTAAACCTACTGACTTCACAAAAGTTAATGGAAGGACTGAATGAGCTGACAAATATGCTTATAATTTTATGGTTTTGATCTGAAAAATTACTGGTTTGCATCTGTGTTTTCCAGATGTAAGGAAACCTTCCCTTAAAACTAATTATGACTTAACAGTAATTTGGTAAAATTATACTTTATAAACAAGTTGAAAAAAAAACAAAACAACTCAACTTCAAGCTGACTCCTGTGCACACCCAGACCTCATACTTCCTGTGCGTCCAGCTCTGATGACTCTAAGCGCTTAGAAGAGCCGGACCCAGTCCTGATGGAGGTTACAAGGCAGGCTGATTTCTAGCAGCTGGCCTGAAAGCCTAGTCACTAGTATCAATTCTGTAGGAAAACATGTTCTAGAATATGAATAACCAGTTCAGGAAAGTTGGCCATAAGCTGGCTCTAAGTATTCTGCGTGCTACTGTGAAAACGCAGCATCTCTGAGAGCCTTGAAAGAAAGCATCGATTCCCACGTTCTCTCCAATCTCAGAGATGACGCTCGGCCTTTCCTACAGCACTGCCCCACTTACAATGGACCCATCTGAACCGCTGGCCAGAAATCCTATACACTGCCACCCTGAACACTGTACATTAAAAAGGCCATCAAGTTCCCTGGTGGCTCAGATGGTAAAGCGTCTGCCTACAATGCAGGAGACCTGGGTTCGATCCCTGGCTGGGGAAGATCCCCTGGAGAAGGAAATGGCAACCCACTCCAGTACTCTTGCCTGGAAAATCCCGTGGACGTAGGAGCCTGGTAGGCTACAGACCATGGGGTAGCAAAGAGTCGGACACGACTGAGCGACTTCACTTTCAGTTTTCTTCAGGATGCATTCCCCAAATGAGCAACTTTTCAAAAGCAAAAATCATCATCGTCATGAAAAACAGGTTATATATTTTACGGTGTTAGGATCTATTTACATGAAAGAAACATCAGGCCCTGTGTTAAAGTGCTCTGTCCAGAGGCCTCAAAATTTTTGCATGATGTTGTTACTAACTAATGGACCCGAAGCATAAAATGCTAAGTCAGCTCCCCTCTGACAGGCAGTGACTGAGCTGTGCAGCCGAGCAGGCCCCATGCAGGACCTGAGCCACTCTTTCCTACGAGCCATCCTCTGCTGCCGTGGTCCTGCTGCGTACGGTGATACTAGCTAGCTCGTGGAACAGCAAGTGGAAGTTCAGACAAGGCCTCTACTTTTTTTTTTTTTTTTTTTAAGAAATATCTTCTATTTGAGGAATTCGGAGGGTCTAGGCTACTAGCAGGCCTAAACTGAAAACTAATCATACAAGACAAAAACTAATGAAGAACGTACACCATTAAGGGGGAAAAAACCTCCCAGCACACAAAAGTCAATATGGTCTTTTAATGCCCCTAATTATTTTCATGACATATGTTTTCCTAATAAATGTATGAGAAAAGCAAATGCTGGGGTGGGGGGGGGGGGGGCGGGGCGGGGAAGGCATGTGGCTTAGAGCCACCTGCTGAATATTTTTTTAAACCTAGATACTACATTCATTATAAAACACTGTGTTGTCATTAGCATCTCTAGCTGAAGTAAAATCATTTTCTAATTCAAGAGATTCTCATAATGAAAGTGTCCATTATGGTAGGTACATGGAAACTAATCAAGCACTACCAACATAAAGGAAAACCATCCACAGACTCTGGAAGCTGAGAACAACTTAATGGGGGTGGAGGGAAGTTTACTAGGATTGAGGAATATAGCCTCGAATCCAAGCTAAAGTTCTTTTGGTTGGGGGCAGGCAGCGCACTGCTTCCAAGATCTTAGTTCCCTGATCAGGAATTGAACTTGGGCCCCTGGCAGTGAAAGCCCAGAGTCCTGACCTCTGGACCCAGCACGGAAGCCCCAAAGTTAAACTTAAAAAAATAATAACTCTTTTTCTTTCCTAAGATGTGGGCTGAACCTTGAGGAATGAGGGTAAATGTGAATGAAGAGGAAAGGAGAATGGGGGCCAGGGCAGGAACAGGGGTGCCAACACCCCAAACACTGTAGGGAATGGAGAAGCCCGGGAGTGAGAGCCACAGCAGGGGTCAACCCCCACCCATGCTCCTCCCCACCCCACGTCCTGGACTTGACCCTGTGGCCGAGGGAGGGGACCTGCCCGGCTCGTCACGGCGTGTCTGTCCTGCAAGCCCCTTGAGCTGGGACTCACGGGCAGGGTGATGCAAGGCCCACCTGTAGCTCACCTTTCCGAGTGGACAGCGAGTTCACAGGGGGTGGGCTGTGTCTCCCATGACTGGTTTCCTCTCCCACAAGGCAGAGGATGGTGGGAGCCTAAGTGTTTGCTGAATGGCAATCAAGGAGTAGATAAAAAGGTCCCACACGCTATGAGGGCTTCCTCCTACTATTCATCTGTGTGAAAGAATGGCTACGGAAGCAGAAGCTCCTCTCTGCCCAGCAGACAACACTTTATTTTCTTCTTCTGAAGCTTCCCCGAAGGGAAAACCATATCAATTTTAATCATATTTACAAGCATAAAGATTGATCAGACTTCAGATTTACATCAGATTGGTCTCCTATGTGTTCCTTGTTAACCCACAATCTAACAAAGACACACAGTTTGAGAGAGGAGAGAGATTTAGTGTTTTATTATATATATAGATATATTCTCGTTGTTACGGACATATTAATGTAATGGAGAAAAGAACTTTCCATCAGTCAGCTGAAAACATCAAAACATCAAAGAGAACAATACTGTGGTTAAGAACATCATTTGGAGTCCAAGCCTGGCTTTGTCACTTAGGAACTGTGTGGCTTTGGATAAGTCACTTAACTCCTCTGATCTTCAGTAACCACATCTGTAAAAGAGTACATCGCCCCCTGCAGTGCAGTAATGTGGATCAGAGTTAATACAAGTCAAGAGTTCAAGCCAATGCCTGGCACATGCTAAGCAGCATAAGGGCTGTGGTTGGTTACTGTTATTATTATTATGAAGGATGTTGGGATAAAATAGTCTACTTTTAATTATGCAATTTAATATTTTAATAAAAATTATAGCACTCAATATATTGCACTGCTACAAAAAATACTCCCAGCTTGCATGGAATATAATTTGTCCCACACTTGGCATGAAGAGGCTTCACTACTAATATGACTAGCACATCCTAATGTGTTAAAGTGGAAGCAAATAAAATTATAGCGTGTCTGGGCCAAGGGAAGAAATAACCTAAAATGATCAAATACATGTTTAACTGTTACTGCTTTGCCTTCTTCAAGTCGTGTTATTTAAAATGAAGAAATAGAATGCAAAGAATGCTTAAAAAAAATCAGTTTTAGAACTGAAAAGTTTCCTATGTCCAACAATATAAAAATCAACCTATGGAGAAGGAAATGGCAACCCACTCCAGTATTCTTGTCTGCAGAATCCCATGGACAGAGAAGCCTGGTGGGCTACAGTCCATAGAGTTGCAAAAAGTTGGGTGCAACTGAGCACACACGCACACGATGTATAATATATAATTTGTACTGCTGTGTAAAGCAAACAAAGATCTTTCTCAAAATACTGCGTATTCAGTTCAGTCACTCAGTCATCTCCGACTCTACAACCCCATGGACCGCAGCACGCCAGGCTTCCCTGTCCATCACCAACTCCTGGAGCTTGCTCAAACTCATGTCCATCAAGTCGGCGATGCCATCCAACCATCTCATCCTCTGTCGTCCCCTTTTCCTCCTGCCTTCAATCTTTCCCAGCATCATGGTCTTTTCCAATGAGTTCTTCGCATCAGGTGGCCAAAGTATTATAGCTTGTGAAGTGAGTGAAGTGAAAGTCACTCAGTCATGTCTGACTCTTTGTGACCCCACAGATTATACAGCCCTTGGAATTCTCCAGGCCAGAATACTGGAGTGGGTAGCCCTTCCCTTCTCCAGGGGCTCTTTCCAACCCAGGGATCAAACCCAGGTCTCCCACATTGCAGGCAGATTTTCTACCAGCTAAGCCACAATTATAGCTTAAAATAACACAAAAAATAAGCCGATAGTAGGAATCAAGTTTCAATTAAAGAATGGGTTCTAAAAACTGTTTTTAAAGTACACAGTCTAAAGTCAGGACCAACAGCCGGTTCTCAGACTGCTCTCCCCCACCAAAAAATGAAAGGGTTACTTGCTCAGTTGTGTCCGACTCTTTGCCACGCCATGGACTGTAGTCCACAAGGTTCCTGTGTCCATGGGATTCTCCAGGCAAGAATATTGGAGTGGGTTGCCATGCCCTCCTCTGGGATCTTCCCAACCCAGGGATTAAACTCGGGTCCACTGTTCCCAAGGAACACAATAAAGAACAGCCTGAGTATTTGTGTTACTGAGTACACAAGTTAGCTGAGTACCTGTGCACAGATTTTATGATCATACTAAGTGATTAATAAAAATCACAAAATCTGCCTACTTTATAATTTCTACCTGGTTTCCCTAAATTGGTATTATTTAATTACCTGTTATGACATACATTAACTATGAATTCGAATATGTATGAGACAGGCCCCAAACAAGGCCTATATTTGTAAGTTAACATAAAGGTCTTGGAAAATACTCTTCTTTGAATAAAGCCCTCAAACTGTTGTAGCACTCTTCACCAAAAATAAGCTCAGTAGGCAAAATAAGCTTCAATTTAACAATGACAAACAATGAAAAAAAGACAAAGAGCCGATTTTGTTTTCTTTCCACGTACTGAAATGCATCACTCCCTAAAAAACTACCACCAGCTCTTTAATCACTCACACTCTAGAGACCCTAGAAGAACTACTCTTAAATAAAACTTTTGTTTCACAGTTCATGAGAAAATAATATACATTTCAAGCTTTTACATATTATATCCAAAATGGATTTTGCAAACAGCTCTAATGAAGACATCCCATCTCAACTATAAAAAGGAGGCGGAGTTGGGGGGGTTAGAAAAAATACAAGTTTAACATCCTCTCAAATTCGGACCAATTAACAGAACTGCAGGATTTTATCAGATACTGGTAGCTGGGGTCTTGTTCTCTATGACCTGGAACTTTTCACCGTCAGTGAAACCCAGGTAAGTCCTTCTTTGCTCCTCCTTCCCCTGCCCCTCACCTCAAAGTCCACAGAAGAACCTTCCACCCCTCCCCTAAGAAGGCGTGCACACAGCCGCTGCCTGCAGCTGAAAGGGTTTTGGAAAATGTCTGGCTGCTTAACAGATGCTTGGCTTGGATTTCCTCCCAAATATGTTTTTAATGCTGATAATGCTTGAATGCAACTGTTCACAGCGCGGGAACGAGTGAGGGGAATGAAAATGTGCTGTTACATAAGGAGAGGACGAGGGACAGACTCAGGATAACAGCTTAGTGAACATTTTACAGTAATTTTCACACACATAAATACACCAGGCCTTCCCGATCTTCCTGCCACTGAGAACCCCTCCTGCTTCACTCATCCCCACTGTGAGGCTCAGGGTTAGAAAGCCTCTCCCCCGTGAACTGCATTTAGTAGATAAAAGCTGACCCTGTTTTTAGAAATCATTTATCTGTTAGAATAAACTAATGTAACCACATCACATTCATAAAAGCAAATAAACGTCATGCTTCATTTAGTTTCTAAAGCCTTATTCCAGAAACCTGTATGATTCCTATTAACTTTTATTATTACTATCTGAAAACTTGTCACTCACAGACTAAAGACAAAGTCCTGAAAAATGCCAAAACTTAGCTTTCAAAGGAAGAAGGGCCAGGCAAAGACTTAGGCAGGATCGGTCAGGGAGAAAGGGAAACAGAGGGAACGTTCTAGATGGAAAGCTGGGGTCTTGTTGAACAGTCCGTAAACCACATGTAAATTACTTCAAAATCAGGAAAAGACTTCTTCTGCTCCTATCACTGTCCCCTCCCCACCCCCAAATAATCCTTCTATTCAAGTCGTCCCAACTTCACGAAACTTTTCCTGGGATTCAGCGTGGGAGGCAAGCGCCTTTTAGACCCTAAACAGTTCTTCATCCACTCGGTGGTGTTCGTTGAACTGAAATTTATAATTACAGTAGGAATTTCATAGCTGTGTATGTTCCTGTATATTCCCCTCCAGGAAAAGTGAAGGCAGACAATGGTGGAAAGAAAAGGGTTTTCAGAGGTGGCTCAACCTGATCAGAATTCAGTTCTGCAGCTGGGCAGCCTTGGGCCTCAGAGTCCCCATCTGTGAAATGGGTGGCACCTGATGGAGTCAGGGGGACAGAAGAGGGAGACCAATTCCCATTCAAGCACCCGGTGAATGTGAGTCAGCTATGTGCGGATTCACTACTCGACCACATCTTCATATTTCCATGGATTTGGGGGTGACCAGTAAGCGGAGTAGGGAAATGAGTGTTACCTCTGCCACGCTGCTGTGCTTGTGAACTTCTTTCCAGCAGAGAGACCAAGGATCCAAGCTCTGAGACCACAAAACCTGCCACTGCAGACTGCTGCTGCTGTTGCTGCTAAGTCGCCTCAGTCGTGTCCAACTCTGTGGGACCCCATGGACAGCAGCCCACCAAGCTCCTCTGTCCCTGGGATTCTCTAGGCAAGAATACTGGAGTGGGCTGCCATTTCCTTCTCCAATGCATGCATGCATGCATGCTAAGTCGCTTCAGTTGTGTCTGATTCTGTGGGACCCCATGGACAGCAGCCCACCAGGCCCCTCTGTCCCTGGGATTCTCCAGGCAAGAATACTGGAGTGGGCTGCCATTTCCTTGTCCCACTCCTGAGTCACTGCATACAATTCTTATCCTGTACATTTCAACCAAGCACAGAGGAGGAATACTAGCTTAATTTTGAAGAACCCTCACACAAGCACTGAGAAGGGCTGGGGGCGCTGCGGGGCATGGGGGTCGGAGGTACTGCTAATCAGAAGACAAAGTTACCAAATAATTGTCAGACTTACCATCAAAAACAAGTACGTAAGCATAATTTGTTAGATGCCATTTATATATTCTGAAATTATTGACAGCATAATACTTTAAATTTTAGTATTTTTACTGGCTATTCAAAACACCCTGGCATTCTATTCTGCATTGCACGTCTACGTCAACTTGAGGTTATGTGTAACCTCCTCCCACCCTGTCAGAGAAGGCAATGGCACCCCACTCCAGTACTCTTGCCTGGAAAATCCCATGGACGGAGGAGCCTGGTGGGCTGCAGTCCATGGGGTCGCACAGAGTCGGACACAACTGAAGCGACTTAGCAGCAGCAGCGTCCCACCCTGTATGAAGACCGGGTGAACAACCCAAGCATTATCATCATCATCTTCAGCATCGCCAATTACAGAATCGATCCCATCAGCTGGCGACTCTCCTAATTCTACCAAGTGCCTCTTTGTCTCCATGTCTTCCGTGTGAAAACAGAGGTTTTGCAGGGGTTAAGTAACTTCACTGGTTAAACCAAGAAAATGCAAACCAGGGACTGCTCAGCTGCATGCCTCACCGTTCAAGACGAAGCAGAAAACGCTGCAGCTGTGCTCCCAGCCTCTTCACAAAACTGCACTAAGACTAACTAAAAGGACCATTTTATGAATTATTTACGTTGAAAAAGAGCATAAAAAGTTATAGTAAAAGGACCGTAAAACAGTAAATCCTCTCTTCACCACAGTCCTGAATCACAGGCACACCCAGGAGACTCTCATTAGAGGCTGAGCTGAGACACTGACTTGCCCACAGGTGCTACAACCACCCCCCACCGGCCGCAGGAATCACGGGACATGGTACACGCGCTTCCACATGGGTGACGGAGCGCTGACCCCAGAACCAGACTTACTGACTTCTGCACCACGTGACTGGGATAGGCCCCACCCCTGATGTTATGGTTTTAAAGTAATGAGCGAATTAATGAGAGGGTTCAAATCGGCGGCATCATAGAGAACACTGAGTGCTTTTCTTCCCTGCAGCTAATTACCTTCTGACTCACAGAAAGCCCTTCCCTGCGTACAGGGAGTCAGTTTACCTCCAACACCTGTCAGCACCCTCTCCAAACACAAAATCGCTGAGCGTTTTTCTAGTTTTCTGCCTGTTGACATTTGTGACATGCCCGTTATTTTAAGAAATCCGACCGAAACTCCACTTTCTCACTGTAAATATCACCCAGCACCTCTGACTTCTTCTGAACATTATAATCACTTTAAAAGCCACAGAAGATAAAAAGGGAAATGTATCTTATATAGCTCTTCCTACATGTGCCATTGATGATACACAAAGTGATGTTTTTAAGGAAATTTTGCCCAACAAGTAATAACAACACTAATTGCTAAGAAAAAAGAGAAATAGTTGGGCCATGAATTCTACTTCAAATTATAGCAACCTCTAAATCAAAACCAGCTAAGTAGGTCTGGGCTCAGCTATGTAACCAGTTTCCCTTTCTAATACTTAACTATCCAGTTAATGACCGGTATTACTGAACAACAAATCATCTATTGGTCAAAGGGTCTACCGGACGGAGATGAAGTTGCTAAGTTCGGGCACCCGTCGGGCACTTTAAGCACCAAGCTGGTCGATGAGCTCAGTGACCTTGCAGAGGGATTTATGTCTTCAACTGTGTGGCATGTTTACTTCCATCTGTGTCAAGGCTACAACTGCTGATTCCCACCCAACAACTGCTGGAACAGCAGGTGGCTGCACCATGTGTGTGCATGCATCTCTGGCGTGCCACGCAGGCCTGTCCATGCTCATTCTGATTCTCTGATGTTCCAGGCAACGGGCTGGCTGTTTGCTCCCACGCCCCAACTCCCACCTCACCTACAGCGCCACGATGTAATGGCCATACCTAGCACTTCCCAAGCACTCTATCAGCAACCACATTAGGACCAAAGGAATGTAACTCTGGGATGCTGTCAGAGGGAAAAACAACTCTGTGATATGCTGACAAGCAGGCAGGCAGGGGTCCCATCCTGCTCGCAGCAGCTCACGCACCAAGTGAGTGCCTATTGCCGTCAGAGAGAGGCCTAGAAACTTCCCTCTGAACACTTTTCTCAACTTGTGACACAGGTTGTCTTATAGGCAAGAGATTAGCTCAACAGGTGCCTAAGGCTTGGACGGGACGAGAAGGTCATGGGGTGTGGGGTTTCTTCCTGGTGTTGAAGATGTTCTGAAACTGACCATAATGACGGTTGCACAACTCAGCAAACACACTCAAAACCCACTGCACCATATACTTGGAATGGATGAGTCTTACGCGACGTCAGCTATATCTCAATAAAGTTGACACACACACAAAAGTTGTTGGGAACTTTTTACCAAGACATTCATAAATCATTATTCTGTAGCTGATTACTAAAAGCATGATCTATGGAACAAACGAGCGGTCACTTTGAATAGATATGGTATGGTTATTTCTTCTCTCCTAAAAGCACAGTTTTGGTACATACAATAGTAACTAAAATAGGAATATTTACCACCTTAGCCAAATATTTCTCAGGAGGAATAAGTGCATATATTCAAGTTAAGAATTCCTGGCCCAACAGCTCTGTTTGACACATTGAACAGACGGATGGCTACTTACATACTCACACCTTTGCTTTGGCAAGTAGTTGATTATAAGACTAAAGTCTAAACACACAGGTTTTATACTTAAAACAAACTTTTTTCATAAACTTTTTGTTGTATTAAAAAAACACAAACATTTTAAGATTTTGAACATTTAAAGAAAATACCTTAAATCATCATTCAAGTTTTAGTTTCTAGGAACCCTCCCTGCTCGAGTAAAAAGCTTTATTTAAACAGCCTTATCAAAGGCACCACAAGTCACCACAATTCCATAATATTTGGACTTTCACTCTGAGAAATCACAGTTCAATAAAATTAGCTTGGTTCCTACCATAAATCATTTCTTAAATAGGTGATCTACCTAACAGGCCAGGTCAGTCAATTCCACCTTCGGTTATATCTTACGTTTTCTCAAAACTGTTTAGTTTCATCAGTGAAACCACAAAAAGCTTACATCCCTTGCCTAAAAGCGCTTGAGAACTTTCCTGTGAACTCATCCCACAAATGTATGTTTGCAGATTAGAATGGGTATACATAAATGCTTAAATTTCATTTGTGGCTTTCACATTTTGGCTCTGGAAGAAAATTTTTTTCCTCTTTCTAGATTTCCAGTTTGCATAACTTAAACCTCCTTTGGACGCAGCAGAATGATCACTGGTCAACTTCTCACCCTAAAATCACGAAAAAGTATTATATTTTATATAGTTCTTTACAGTTTTCAAAGCATATACCAAACCTGCTGCTGCTGCTGCTAAGTCACTTCAGTCGTGTCCAACTCTGTGCGACCCCATAGACGGCAGTCCACCAGGTTCCCCCATTGCTGGGATTCTCCAGGCAAGAGTACTGGAGTGGGCTGCCATTGCCCTCTCCAGTACCAAACCTAATTAGCTCATCTAATGACTAAGTCATCTAATGACTAATCTCAAAAACGACAGAATGATCTCTGTTCATTTCCAAGGCAAACCATTCAATATCACAGTAATGCAAGTCTCTGCCCCAACCAGTAACGCTGAAGAAGTTGAAGTTGAACAGTTCTATGAAGACCCACAAGACCTTTTAGAACTAACACCCAAAAAAAATGTCCTTTTCATTACAGGGGACTGGAATGCAAAAGTAAGAAGTCAAGAAACACCTGGAGTAACAGGCAAATTTGGCCTTGGAATACGGAATGAAGCAGAGCAAAGACTACTAGAGTTTTGCCAAGAAAATGCACTGGTCATAACAAACACCCTCTTCCAACAACACAAGAGAAGACTCTACACATGGACATCACCAGATGGTCAACACTGAAATCAGATTGATTATATTCTTTGTAGCCAAAGATGGAGAAGCTCTATACAGTCAGCAAAAACAAGACCAGGAGCTGACTGTGGCTCAGATCATGAGTTCCTTATTGCCAAATTCAGACTTAAATTGAAGAAAGTAGGGAAAACCACTAGACCATTCAGGTATGACCTAAATCAAATCCCTTATGATTATACAGTGGAAGTGAGAAATAGATTTAAGGGCCTAGATCTGATAGATAGAGTGCCTGATGAACTATGGAATGAGGTTCGTGACATTGTACAGGAGACAGGCATCAAGACCATCCCCATGGAAAAGAAATGCAAAAAAGCAAAATGGCTGTCTGGGGAGGACTTACAAAGAGCTGTAAAAAGAAGAGAAGCGAAAAACAAAGGAGAAAAGGAAAGATATAAGCATCTGAATGCAGAGTTCCAAAGAATAGCAAGAAGAGATAAGAAAGCCTTCCTCAAAGATCAATGCAAAGAAATAGAGGAAAACAACAGAATGGGAAAGACTAGAGAGGTCTTCAAGAAAATTAGAGATACCAAGGGGACATTTCATGCAAAGATTGACTCAATAAAGGACAGAAATGGTATGGACATAACAGAAGCAGAAGATATTAAGAAGAGGTGGCAAGAATACACAGAAGAACTGTACAAAAAAGATCTTCATGACCCAGATAATCACGATGGTGTGATCACTGACCTAGAGCCAGACATCCTGGAATGTGAAGTCAAGTGGGCCTTAGAAAGCATCACTACGAACAAAGCTAGTGGAGGTGATGGAATTCCAGTTGAGCTATTCCAAATCCTGAAAGATGATGCTGTGAAAGTGCTGCACTCAATATGCCAGCACATTTGGAAAACTCAGCAGTGGCCACAGGACTGGAAATGGTCAGTTTTCATTCCAATCCCAAAGAAAGGCAATGCCAAAGAATGCTCAAACTACCACACAATTGCACTTATCTCACACGCTAGTAAAGTAATGCTCAAAATTCTCCAAGCCAGGCTTCAGCAATACGTGAACCGTGAACCTCCTGATGTTCAAGCTGGTTTTAGAAAAGGCAGAGGAACCAGAGATCAAATTGCCAACATCTGCTGGATCATGGAAAAAGCAAGAGAATTCCAGAAAAGCATCTATTTCTGCTTTATTGACTATGCCAAAGCCTTTGACTGTGTGGATCACAATAAACTGTGGAAAATTCTGAAAGAGATGGGAATACCAGACCACCTGACCTGCCTCTTGAGAAATCTGTATGCAGGTCAGAAAGCAAGTTAGAACTGGACATGGAACAACAGACTGGTTCCAAATAGGAAAAGGAGTACGTCAAGGTGGTACATTGTCACCTTGCTTATTTAACTTACATGCAGAGTACATCATGAGAAACGCTAGACTGGAAAAGCACAAGCTGGAATCAAGATTGCCGGGAGAAATATCAATAACCTCAGATATGCAGATGACACCACCCTTATGGCAGACAGTGAAGAGGAACTAAAAAGCCTCTTGATGAAAGTGAAAGTGGAGAGTGAAAAAGCTGGCTTAAAGCTCAACATTCAGAAAATGAAGATCATGGCATCTGGTCCCATCACTTCATGGGAAATAGATGGGGAAACAGTGGAAACAGTGCCAGACTTTATTTTTTTGGGCTCCAAAATCACTGCAGATGGTGACTGCAGCCATGAAATTAAAAGACGCTTACTCCTTGGAAGGAAAGTTACGACCAACCTAGACAGCATATTCAAAAGCAGAGACATTACTTTGCCAACAAAGGTCCATCTGGTCAAGGCTATGGTTTTTCCTGTGGTCATGTATAGATGTGAGAGTTGGACTGTGAAGAAGGCTGAGCGCCAAAGAATTTGTGCTTTTGAACTGTGGTGTTGGAGAAGACTCTTGAGAGTCCCTTCGTCTGCAAGGAGATCTAACCAGTCCATTCTGAAGGAGATCAGCCCTGGGATTTCTTTGGAAGGAATGATGCTGAAGCTGAATTGCAGTACGTTGGCCAGCTCATTCGAAGAGTTGACTCATTGGAAAAGACTTTGATGCTGGGAGGGATTGGGGGCAGGAGGAGAAGGGGACGACAGAGGATGAGATGGCTGGATGGCATCACTGACTCGATGGACATGAGTCTGTGTGAACTCCGGGAGTTGGTGATGGACAGGGAGGCCTGGCGTGCTGCGATTCATGGGGTCGCAAAGAGTCAGACATGACTGAGCAACTGAACTGAACTGAATGACTAAGCGCAGCCTATAAGATAAACACTTGTACGATCTGTAAGTGTACAGACCTGCAGAAACCAGGGGCTTGAGAGTCAAAGGTGAGACTTCACCACTTACTGGAGATATTACAGGCAGGAAGCCAGAATCAAATCCAGGTCTTCCAGCTGCATTTGTTAAAAAGATCTGATCTATTTCTAGAATTTGTTAGTTTGTGTGAATGAATTAAACTGTATTATAAGATGCTTAAAATATACTTTTAAAGCATCAAAAGATTATCTGAAATGTTTTACAAGTAGCAAAATATACTTCCTAGCTTTCCATTATATTCTTTGACTATGCATTGTGAGAATGGATAATACTGGCTGGTTTTGCTTTGTTTTTCAGAAATACCATTTTCTCCCTTAATTTCTTAAAATATTAGAGTTTCCTCAATATTCTTTAGAGAGGTCTTCATTATTCATTAATACTTTACTTAGATCAAATTTTCCAAATTATTGGAATATAATTTAGGGTAAAGTAAAATCTCTTTTATATACTTTTTATAAACTACCATTTAAAAAGAAAAATAATATATTTAACCTAAAACAAACACTTTCTTATCAATATTCTCCATTATACACATTCCCTGAAAATAATCTAGCTTGGTAGATGAGAGCATACATTTTTTTTTTAAAAATAGCCATTTCAGATCTTTTTACAAACAAAGTGCTTTTAAATGTCCCACAGCTCTGTTAAATGACCTGACGTGACAATTCACACATCCCCCTTAAGAGCCTGATGTATCTGCTTCCATGAAACAGACTAAATACATTTCGCACTGCAATCTGCAACCACTGCAATGTTTCCTTTTATTTGTACATTTAAATCTATAGTTGGAAGAGAAATAATTTCCACTATTTATTTCACTCCCTACACTATGCCAAATGTGATTTTTCAATAAATACAGATATCAGTATATTTCCCCCACCCAGCTGTGGGGTACATCTTCCCCCAAACAGCTACTGAGATGACAAATGGGCTCACAGGAGCTATCTGTCTCTGACCAGCAGCAGGTTTTTCACCAGCATCGCAGGCAGCCTCACGCTTCAGAAGGTTCAACGTGACACGGCAGATACCACCACCCACAGCAGAGCCAAAGCAGCGTTTCACCTGCCCAAGGGTCTGGCCACCAACTTCTATGGTTACAACTGCCCAGTTCCCCTGTTTATTGCCCAGCTCATCCAAGTGCCAATGGTGAACTGTACCTTTTTATCCTCTGCCATTCATTCTACCTCTGAAACTACAAGTACTTCTCTACAGGCTTAAAAGTAGTTAGTCCATGGCATTGTGCCGTCATTACATCCTTTGTACAGGAAGTAACCTCATCAACATTCTCAATAAGGACAAAGAGTAAATCTTTTAGGTGTATCTGGTGGAGAGGGGAAAAAAGAATTAACCAAGATCTTTTAAAGGGATAGAATAAATTGTATGTTATTTCTACTCTACCCAGAGATAAGGGAGGGAAGGAAAAATATTTACTAAAGGATGCAAGGGGCAGTTATCTGCTTCCTGGAGAACTTAACAAGCCATCATTTCAGGATGGTGAAGTCTTAAACCGTGAACTGGCATCAGATTTCAATCACAGCCAAGCCCCAGCGTTTCTGACCAAGGTATTCCCCACCCTCCCCTATAATTCAGAGGCTTCAGCTTTCTGCTCAGTTGCTCACCCCTCCCTCTAAGACCCTAGCACCTCCCACATTCCACACGGGGCTCTGATCCATCCAGGATCCCATCCCATCCCAACCCCAATCCCACCAGGAGCAGAAGTTGGATTAGTTACTTAGTTACTGCTTTTCCCCAGAGCCTGCCCCAGCACCCCGCTGCTGGAAGTACAACAGGTCCTTACGCCTGCTGATCCTATGACATGTAGAAAAATCGATTAGTAACTCCTTTCTAAAATGTCTTCATCCTTTTGAAAGTCTCAATTTTGTGAATTTCTGCAGTATACAGCATACATTATGTAAACAAAAACACATACCTATACTCATTTACTGATATATAAATACATACTCACTTCTGCTATCCAAATAAGTACTCATTTACTGATATACTTACATATTGATTTCGTGTTCAATTTTTTAAGTGTTTTCTCCATGACTTGAAGGATGCACGCCTCTCTTTCTACTCCATGTGTCACACAAGACATGGGGGTATAAACATCCACTCATTCATTTAATAAGTATGTGTTGTACACCCACTGGGTACCACGTGCCATTCTAGGCAATGACATTAGACCAGTCTTGCCTTCACCTCATTGAGCTAAGAGTCCAGGAAAGCAGGCAAGCAGAAAACAATGAGGCCCATAAGTGCCATCGTGCAGCATGCTGGAGACTGTAGGAACTTAATGGGTCATGGTGGGTGCGGGCGGGGGAGGGTGTAGAGGTTCAGAAACGCCTAGCTGCCAACCAGTCCATCCCAAAGGAAATCAGCCCTGAATATTCACTGGAAGGACTGATGCTGAAGCTGAAACTCCAATACTTTGGCCACCTGATGTGAAGAACTGACTCATCTGAAAAGACCCTGATGCTGGGAAAGATTGAAGGCAGGAGGATAAGGGGACGACAGAGGATGAGATGGTTGGATGGCATCACCAACTTGAGAGACATGAGTTTGAGTAAGCTCTGGGAGTTGGTGATGGACAGGGAGGCCTGGAGCACTGCAGTCCATGGGGTTGCAAAGAGTGGGACACGACTGAGCGACTGAACTGAACTAAACTAAACTGCCAATATCTAAGGAGAAACTTAAATGATGGTTAGAACTTAACCAAGGGTCGGGTAAGGAAGGCGTGTTCACTGCAACCAGAAAGAACAGAGGCTGGAGGCAGGTGGGTATGTCTGTCTCATTCAAGGACCTGAGACAAGCCCAGTATGGCAGAAAGTATGCAGTCAAGGACAGTGGCAAAAACGCAAACTCAGGCTCCTACAAGCCACGTGACCTTGACAAGCACTCTATACTGCTCATCTTTACAGTCTAGCACTAATAAGAATAGCAAGACCTACCCTGGCAGGACTGTCCTAAGGATTAGAGAAGATAACTTATGTACCTCTTATCACGGGGGCTGGTGGCTGCTGCTGCTAGTGCTATTATAATTAAGTCCTTATGTTCTCAAACCTTTACACAGAAAGGCAGAATCTTTGCCTGAATGATCTTGCACATGGAGATTTCTTAACAAGTATTTGCTTCCCTTGGGCGCCAAAACTATCTATGATAGTACGAGTAAATGGTGAGGAAAATACATTCAATCATGGGTTTATGCCTGTATAAGACCCTCCAAAGGGAATACAAGTCCCCAGGAACTCCTATTAAGAGTCCACAATAAAATATTGTGGCTCAGATGGTAAAGAATCAGCCTGCAATGCGGGAGACCTGGGTTAGATCCCTGGGTCAGGAAGATGCCCCTGGAGGAGGGCGTGGCAACCCACTCTAGTATTCTTGCCTGCAGAAGCCCCATGGACAGAGGAGCCTGGAGAGCTTCAGTTCATGGGGTCGCAGAGTGGGACACGACTAAGTGACTAAGCACAGTGCAGAACAATGAAATATATTACTTTCCCTATCGCTGCATAATAAAAGCTTTAAGTCACTGTGTTGTAATGGCATTCTGTTCTCTCATACCTGATATTCTAACCGTATTATTATATTAAACTCATAAGGGCAGAGAATGGAGCTGGGGGAGTCTCTCTCTACCGCTGCTGCAGAGAAAACAGACAGAAGAGGCTCCCGGACAGAGATCTGCTCAGGAGAGCAAGACAGGCCCAGGAACAGGTGCCAGCAGCAGACTTTCAGTTCAACCCCAAGGAAAGACCTTCCCATCACCGACTGCCTGGAGAGTCTGAGAACAAAGCGCGTCCATGCTCTGGTCTGAGAAAATTAAGTAGTGATTATGACTCATTACTGCTCAACTGTGAAATCCATAAAAACCAACTGATGATAGCCAAAGTTGCTTCATAAAATAGAACCTTGTTTCAGACACCACGGCAGTTCACACCTCCCCCCTTCCAACCTACACTTTCATACTCAGATTCACAGAGCTTCCGAGGATTGGGCATGCAGGAGGGAAGGGAGAAAGCAAGAGGCCACCCCTGGAACTGGGCTTGTTCGTGGGTCACATGCAAAGTGAGGGAGACGCTGCTGAAGCCAAGCGCTGATGACACAGCTAGGCCTTTCAACTGCTGAAACACGACAGGGAATGCGAAGACCCTTCTTTGTTCTTCCTTCCTTTGTAACATCTACCACCACAGGCACGGAGCAGGCTTTGGCAAGGAATTCAAAAGCACTATCTTGCAAGCTGAATCCTCAAGCAGCAACCCCCATGAAAGATGCCATGCAGGCCACCTACAGAACCATGACCTGCAGGACGCTGTACTCCACCACTTTCTCTCCAGCCCCCCAAAATTTTTTAAAATCAATAGGGAAGGGAGTGATACTGGGAAAAGTACACTGCAGTGTTTGGACCGCTATTGGTAACAAATTATTTTCAACACATCTTAGCAGTCTGTTGGAACATCAAGACAAGAAAGTCTACCTAGAGAACAATACAAAAGAAAAAGGAGCAAGTAAAAATGGGGCAATCCAGGGGAAGAGGGGGTGCAGAAGGGAAAAGGCAGAGGAGGAGACCACAAGAAGAGGGGAGTCGAGGCTGGAGGAAAACAGCTCAGCAGTTCTGAGGAGACCTGGGCAGGGGGTCAGCGGCGCTCTCCACAGCCCACCCCCCCGCCCTCGGAGCACAGCCAAGTGCCAAACCAGACGTCGACCTCCTCTGTGACTGACAGACTTCCCAGATCCTCACTGCCCATGCCTCTGTTCAATCCAACATTTGGAAATCTGTAGAAATCTGCAGTTGTCACAAGGATGGAGGGACGATATTGGCATTTGGAGGATAAAAGCCAGGAATGCTGGACAGACTGCCTGTGACAGCACACCCCCCACCCCAACACACACACAAACCCATCATTAAGCATCTTGCTGGGCTCTCCAATGTCTTGCCAGATATTCAAGAAGGTAAATATCCTCGGCTTATAACCTAATTCCATTTCATGCATACATAGAAACAACTCGGGGGGCACCACATTTTTTAAGAAGAACAGCTATCCTATAGAAGGAGGAAATCTCTACTTTGGCTTGGAAATATACCAAGGGCTGTTCCCTTCAGAAATCACACCACCAGCAGCCATGTGGCTTGCAGTATCTGAGTCACCGGCACAGCACATCAGGGGCAGGTGGCCTCCAGGGACACCTCCTGCTCATGGAGACCATACACTGGTGCAAGGACCTGCAAACATCACCATCTCTTCTGGGGGGCTGCCCCCACAGCGTGATGTGAAGACTGACTGCCAGTCCACAAGTTCATCAGCACCTCTTTGCACTCAGATAAGGAGTTTGTTCTGCTGACTTTCTTTTTTCCACGGCACGACTCAGGGAAGGGAGCTGCTGGGGGTCTTACAGACACACTCTGTCCCAGCAGACCCGCACTTGGGTACCACTGTTCTCGTCACACCCCAGCATCTGCGCACTTGAACACAAGCTCGCAAGTTACGTTTATCTCATTTCTATTAGTTAAGAGTGTTGTTTTGATTTTTAAATTATATGGTACTTACATTTCAGGATAGGATAGGGAGCATGACACAGTATATTATAAACAGGGAAACTGGGTCTGCAGGAGTTAGGAACCTCCCACTGCTGTAAAGGAGGAGAAGAATCATCTGGATCCAACCTTGAACACTGCCTTTCTAAAAGTACAGGGGAACCCATCAAAGCAGGGTGTGATTACCTGGGCTGTTCCAAGGTAACAAACCTAAATGAATCTCCTGGGGTATGTCCAAGAGGCCGTCCATCAAGGTTCTACAGTTTCACTTCATTTTAAAGTAGCAGAGAAAGAAAGAGGGACTGCCTCTCCTCCCAAATCTTAAGACAAGACTGCAGGAAGGGACTGGAAAAAGCCCCCTGGGACAAGCCCATTGGTCCTGAATATGCTTCTAAGCCATAACTGTGGGGCCATGGAGCTATGACACAGACCATATGGGTCCACAAAGGATATTCACAATCTGTCACTTACAGAAAAAAAGCACAAACTCCTGTTCTGAATCAAACATTCCCTGATACGTTGTGTTTTTAACTTAAATCTATTTTAAATACATAAAGTCTATATGTCATAATCAATATTATAATAAAAACCACATGGGGGATGTCTTGGACAAGCAGGACAGTTTGAACTTCCTTATTAAATCCGTCTTTATTTAGTCTCTTGGACTTCATGAATATACACCTAAAATTTCTTGTCCAGATTTCAGGCTGACACAGCTTACAATTAGAATGACTTGACCCCATCAACTATAATTTGATACATACAAACAACATTCATAAGAGCGAAAACTCTTCTACCAGGTAAATTGCTCTAAAGTCAAAACAGTTCTGTAAGTACAAGTGGTGATAAAGCAGCTATCAATTTCATTCTAAAGAGCTTATTCAGACTGACGGGACCTGTGCCTGTGTAAATTACCTGCGGTCAAGTCTACATGCAACCTCGCGAAAGCCCACACGACTGCAAGAAAGCAGGCGGGTGCAGTGTGGGGACGTTCTTCCAGTCCTCACCAGCCTCTGCGCCTCAGAGCGCGGGGCTGAGTGCTGCTGTCCGGACGCGGGGCGCGCTCTCCCGCATTCCTGGGCCATCTGTCCTCTGGTTCCCAGTCCACACGCTGTCAGCCACAGGCCCACACACTCAGATCATCTGTCCACTTCAAAAATAGCTCCTGCTCAGGAACGCGGTGTGGACCTGGGGAAGACTAAGCGGGAAATAGTCTCTGGTTCTGGCCACTCTTCTCGTAGTCACAGCTGTCAAGAGGGGGCTGTGCCCTGACACATACACACACACACACCCGCCACAGCAGAGTGAAAACTCCGGGAGCAGAGAACTACATTCAAACACACAGTTTCCTCCCAAACCTAACCGGGTACTAATGAAAACAAACCCTTTTCTTCTTTTTCCTTTTTGGGGGTGGAGGTGGGGGTGGGGTTTCCTCCATTCAGCAATGGGCATCAGAAACCCGCGATTGTGGGGGCAGCGCTCACTAACCTTCCTCACATGGGCCCCCACCCTCCCTCTGAATTCCAGGGGAGCTCAGATAGCAATATTAGAAGCTTGATTATGAAATACTTTGCTAACTATTAATATGAGCTGTAGTCGTTGTGAGTTTCAAATACAACAAATATATTAGCAACACTGGATTCCAATTTTACTCTTAGGAGATTTTTCCATCAGACTGAAGAACTAACTTTATTCTTATGCTGTAACTTCTCAACGGAGACTGAAGAATAAAGTTAAAATTGTTTCCCTAAATTTCCTATCTACACTAAACAAATCAGGTGTTAGAATCATATCATATGACTTAACCCTTTTAATGCAATTTCATCACATTCCAAACAAGGTGAAAACCATGCGGGGCTCTGGGCATCACACACACAGACACACACACACACACACAGGTCTTCCTCTTGGCATCACACACACACACACACACACACACACACACACACACGTCTTCCTCCCCAGCCAATCCCTCAGAGGAAGGTGTCTGATGCTGGCCACTGCCTACAGAGCCCAGAGGAACACAGTCCTGACACAGATAGACACAAGAACATCCTCCCTGACCAACTGCATAAAACAAAAAAAAAATCCAAGTATGCCACTTAGTAAAATAAATTGGCAATCAAAATCCACAAGTGGGTGGGCAGGGGGCGGGGGGTGGGGTGTGGTAGCCAGCAATGGGGTCTCACGGGAACCAGTGATCCAGACAAGGATTCCACTTCACACAGCACCAAGGTTAAGAGGGTGTTGTTTCCAGACTTTCTCCTCGGGCCATGATTTATAGAAAACTTCCTCCTTTTAATTTTCCAAGTGGCAGTCTTAGAGTCAGTTCCCCTCCCTGGAGGCTTTAAAGGGAGAATGACCAGAATGCCTGAAATTCCTCAAGGATGCCAGGATGGAGGGGTGTGAGCAAAAACCTGGCCTGAACACTGAGAGCTTAAAGTGATGCAGGGATTCCTATTTCTGTCTATTTTCCCCAAAGGGTCTCAACTCTTGGCCTTCCCCATCCTGAGGACACTCACCCAGGCACCACACTCCCCTTACTGACTCCTGCCCCTAAGCTTCAGGGATGTGGGAGGAGGCTGGCAAGAGAATTAGCCATTCCCTCTGGAGAAGGAGGGTCTCTGGGAACACCCCTGTGGTGCCTCCACTGCCTCGTGTCAGCCCCATTAGAACAAGGCAGGGCCAAGGCACAGACTCGGTAGGTTAGTTGTTTCAAGGAAGACATCCCAATTCACCAGCTTCAGGGCCAATGTCAGACTTAATGCTCATGACTATTAGAAATCCTGTGGTTTACAGATATAGCCTCCTATAAAAATGTAGTTTGGAATAAACAATATTTTGCAGAAGGAAACTCTTTCTACAGACCCTTTCATCTGGATATGCCTGACCTCAAAAATTAATGCTGTGATTCCTGCTTTACTAACTTGGGGCGACCTAACCAGCCACCCCGGTGAGACTGCTCAGGACCAGAAAGCAGGAAGAAGCCGGCAGAGCCAAGTTTTCAACCTTCACAGGGTCTCCTTAAAACACACCTGAACTAGTAGCTGGCGAGTCTGGAATTTTATAGGAGAAAGGGCTAGAGGTTCTCCTCTCCTCAACTGCTGACAGCTGTCAGCGAACATCCTCACCCTCCACTCACCAAATAACCCAAGAGACTAGAGGGACTAGAACTTTCTAAGTGTCATGAAGCCCCACCCCACCCACTGGGAGGAGTCAGTCCAGTCTGAGGGTCTCTGCCCAGGGTCAATCCGGATCCCTCCGTACGTCCCCAGGGCTGGCCCAGAAGTAAACAGTGCCCTACCCTCCCTGACCACCAACCTCACCTGCCAACAAAGGTCCATCTAGTCAAAGCTATGGTTTTTCCAATAGTCACGTATGGATGTGAGAGTTGGACCATTAAGAAAGCTGAGCACCGAAGAGTTGATACTTTTGAACTGTGGTGTTGGAGAAGACTCTTGAGAGTCCCTTGCAACTGCAAGGAGATCCAACCAGTCAACCCTAAAGGAGATCAATCCTGAATATTCACTGGAAGGACTGGTGCTAAAGCTGAAGCTCCAATACTTTGGCCACCTGATGCAAAGAACTAACTTATTGGGAAGGACCCAGATGCTAGGAAAGACTGCGGGTAGGAGAAGGCGGCTACAGAGGATGAGATGGTTGGATGACATCAGTGACTCAATGGACATGAGTTTGAGCAAACTCCGAGAGATGGTGAAGCATAGGGAAGCCTGGCGTGCTGTGGTCCAAGGGGTCGTGAAGAGTCAGACACGACTGAGCCACTGAACAACAACAAACCATTTTGACCATGGTGTTACAGCCAACAACTCCACAGTGATTCTCAACAACTCAGTTAACACTTAAGGAAACTCAACGCTTTAGGTAATGTGTGGGGTGATGTCACACAGAAGCACAGAGCTGCCTCCAGGCTTCCATAAATTAAGCGAACTGCTAGGAGCTGTATAATGGACGCAATGATACAGCACAAGCCCTTCCTTTCCTAGAAATGAGGAAGCTGAGGCTAAAGATTTGAAAATCCAAAGACGGATGACAGCCGTTCATTTTTACAGGCTTTACTTGAAATGCACGCATGTCATATGCATTTAACATAATGTTTCAAACCTGACCTGTTCACACAGTTAACACTGTGGTAGGTTATGCTTTTCTTTCTTTTAAAAAGGGGTTGTCACATGAGAAATAAAGGAATAAAAAATTTTTTAAAAATAAAAAAAAATAAAAAGGGGTTGTACGTCCTGGTTCTCAATTCTTTATTATTCTTCCAAACTTGTAATTTCTATTTCCAGGTCAATAGTTATCTACTTCCAGGCCAGATCCTTTCATTTAGGGTCAAGTCTCCAGAAAGCAACTCAATGACATTCATGTTTTTGTCAGCTGAAGTTTTTTCAGCTCTGAGATCCTTCTGCCATTTTTCTATAAAACTCATTTACTATTTGTTTTGTGTTGCTGACTAGCCACATATAACTCATCCATGAAGGCAAGTAGCCATCCATCCTTCCAAAGTGACTCTCCATCCTTTAAAAACTATGTAAAGTCAAAATGTTTCACATGATGCTAACATTACAGACTAGGTCATCCTCAGTGGAACTGTTAATATATTCTTCACTTTATTCTGTTTTCACTGAAAGACCACAGGTTAACTGAGCTACCCGCCACCCCTCACTCCAGGAGTAACCCAGTGTTGTAGAGTAATTTATAACTGATCAGTCTGCTCCATTTAAAAAAATTACTTTAAAAGACAAATGCTAAAAAATTCTACTTGAAACAAACAATACATATAAAGTTAATCTGAACATAATGTAGGGTTTTAGCTTCATGTACTTTCTTCTTCTTCCACAAAAGTTTCTTCTTCCACAAAAAAAGTCAAGAAATGGAAAACAGACAAACATATGAAGATTAAACATGTAAATTTTCAAAACAGAGAGATGACTGAGATATGATTTAGTAGAATAGCAAAGAAATACAGCTGCAACCTCTAGTTTTGGAGAAAAATCTTTTACCTCCAAATACTCCTTTTAGGCCAAATGTGGGTGCTGCCTTTATCTAGGTATTCTCTGGGATGTCAAGCAGAAGGAGTAAATAGCAAGTATAATCGGTTGCCAATCCGTGTCAAGGGTCTGGGTATACTAAGCACTGAATGCTCGTAAGAGAGCATCTTAAGAAGATGTGTATCTCTGTAATCCGACTGAGCCTAAGACCAAAATTAGATGGGAATTTAAGTATAAAATGTCACACATTTTTACATCTGCCAGAGAGATAAGAAGAGACGATAACCTTCCAATTAAAAACATGATAACCTTCAAATTAAAAATAAAGTTCCTTTTTAAGGTCACAAAAAAATGCACAGCTACCCAGCACCAGCCCAGCTTCCTGGAAACACTTCCTCTTGTTCTCACAAATCCCACTGGATATAACTTCCTGTCTACAGGCTATCAGCCCCACGGAGTTGCTGAGTTTTTTCATAAAGAAATTAAGATCAGATGAAGCAGTCTAAGAGTTGGCTGGCCCCGAGGCACCACCTGGGTCCAGAGTCTCTGCCTGATGGGTGGGAGACCAAGGAAATGCTGGAATGCAATTGCTGTCCCGCTGGAAGGCAGGACTGTTACCCCAGCAGCACGGCTGAGACCTGTGCATCCCACAGATGGTCTCAACTGAGCCCCAGCACCCCACGTGTGACTCTGTTTACAGCATCTCCCTGGGGTCTCACACACTTGCATACATTCTGTTTAGCCACTCAGTATCTTCAAGGAAAGGGAAGGAAATACTACTTTTTCAAAAGAAAAAAAAAAAAAATCAGAGGGTCTGAAGTCTGGAAGCCCTCATAGAGCTAGATGCTGTCCTGTGACCCACACCCCCCCCACACCCTGTTTTTTTAAGGACAAAGCAGCAGGCCCAGCCGGAGAAGGCAATGGCACCCCACTCCAGTACTCTTGCCTGGAAAATCCCATGGACGGAGGGGCCTGGTGGGCTGCAGTCCATGGGGTCGCTAGGAGTCGGACACGACTGAGCGACTTCACTTTATTTTTTCACTTTCATGCATTGGAGAAGGAAATGGCAACCCACTCCAGTGTTCTTGCCTGGAGAATCCCAGGGACGGGGAAGCCTGGTGGGCTGCCGTCTATGGGGTCGCACAGAGTCGAACACGACTGAAGCGACTTAGCAGCAACAGCAGCAGCAGGCCCAGCAAGTGAAGCCACCGTCTCGGATCCCAGAGCTGGAGGTGGAGCTGGACTGAAGGTCTCCTGCGGGGACCCCTCACCGCAGAGGATGGGCCTCCCAGCCCACCATCCACCTTTGCTCTCCCTTTTCTGATCTCCACCACCGCTGATCACAGAGGGCCTGGGGCTAAAAGGCCGCCCTAGAAACAGCAGTAACAATACCTGCCTCCAAAACAAAATGCTGTCATTTAACAATCCTTTTTATTTGTTGTCATCTAACATCCTATTTGTTATCTGTCATCTAACAATCCTATCCTGTCTCCTCCCTCCACAGGAGGGCAGCTCCCTCAATCAGAACTGTTCATCTTTCCCATCTCATGCCACCTGATTCCCACTCAGGAGGGAGGGCTGGCCCAAGCTTGGCCCTTAGCCTCTCTGAGACACCATGGACTCACCAAATCCAATCACTGTGGGTCCTTATTTGTCAAATGGCAGTGGGGGAGGGGGGCACTTTACAGAGTTGTTATAAGGTTTAATAGGCTTCCCTGGTGGCTCAGAGGTTAAAGTGTCTGCCTCCAATGTGGGAGACCTGGGTTTGATCCCTGGGTCGGGAAGATCTCCTGGAGAAGGAAATGGTAACCCACTCCAGTATTCTTGCCTGGAGAATCCCATGGACAGAGAAGCCTGGTAGGTTACAGTCCATGGGGTCGCAAAGAGTCGGACATGACTGAGCAACTTCACTTTATAAGGTTTAATACATAACAGGCAAAATGCCTGCACAGGTCGTACTTCTGAAGGTGCCCACAGACCCCTGCCTGAGAAACACACAGACATTCGGTTGAAACGCAGATCCAATACCCAAGTCCTAGATTCTGAGACAGAAAGTCTGTAGAGGGGGCTGTGTTTTATTCAGTGCCCTGGGAAATTCAAATGCACACCCAAGCTTGAGACGCTGGCAGGGTAAAAGCTCCCCAGGACCTTGTTCAGCACAAAGTAGATGATTCACTTACTGGCTGGGGCACAAGCTAGACTGCAAACAACATTAAAGGACGCTGTGAGGAGGCGGAAGGTGGGGACACCGGCTATTCCACAGGCTTTCTAACCTGACTGACCTCGACCCACAGCAAGAAACACTGTTCATGAGGCAACCAAGTAAGAGCGCATGTGTCACACACACTGACTTCAGGCATGCGCGCCAAGTCACTTCAGTCCTGTCTGACCGACTCTGCAACTCCACGGACTGTAGCCCGCCAGGCTCCTCTGCCTATGGGATTATCCAGACAAGAACACTGGAGTGATTTGCCATGCCCTCCTCCAGGGGATCTTCCAGACCCAGGGATCGAACTCTAGTCTCTTTCGTCTCCTGCACTGCAGGTGGCTTAGCACCACTGGGGAAGGGGAAGACACGCTGACTTCACAGCCTCACAGAGCAAGCCTGGTATGTGCAGTGAGTGCGTATATTTTCTGCATTATTCTGTGCTGCTGCTAAGTCGCTTCAGTTGTGTTTGACTCCATGTGACCCCATAGACAGCAGCCCACCAGGCTCCGCCGTCCCTGGGATTCTCCAGGCAAGAACACTGGAGTGGGCTGCCATTTCCTTCTCCAATGCATGAAAGTGAAAAGTGAAAGTGAAGTCTCTCAGTCGTGTCCAACCCTTAGCGACCCCATGGACTGCAGCCCACCAGGCTCCTCCATCCATGGGATTTTCCAGGCAAGAGTACTGGAGTGGGGTGCCATTGCCTTCTCCGTCTGCACTATTCTAACTTTCAATTTTTAAAAGTCGCTGGTAACAACCTACTGCTTGGAAAATAACGTTTTATTTTTTAAACAATACACAATTATTATCCTAACGGTTCTTGAGGTCAGAAGTCTGAGATGGGTCTCAATAGGCTAAAATGAAGATTATCAACAGGACTGTGATCCTTTCAGGAATTTCTCCAGGGAAATCTGTTTCCTTGTCTTTTTCAGGTTCTAGAGGCCAACAGCAATCTATCTTATTTCCTCCAGAAATGGTTCTTCAACATCAGTCCGGTTGTCACGTATAGATCCTGGCATGAACACAGAGCCCTAAGTCCTCTCCCCAGAGATTCAGGTGCCTCGCCTTGTAGGCTCCTCCTGGAAGGCACCTCCTGGATGCTGCTGCTGCAGGTCAACCCCGGCCCTCTGGGAAGGATGGCATAGCCCATGGACGCAGCTCAGTGTCACAGGGGAGGGGCAGTGAGGAGACCCACTGACACTGTCAACCCCCAAATCTGGAGAGAGTCTCCGAAGAGTAGAGCCTGGAACTGCCATCAGCTGGGAGGGCAGAATGCAAACAGAAGGGACTACGTTCCCGAGGGGGCTGATAGCGTGTTAGGGATGCTGTAAGAAGCAGAGCTTTCTTAGGCGCTGAACTGGGGGATAAAGACCTCTGGCTGAGCGTTCTGAATAACAAAGCCCCACTCACAGAAGCCAAAGGGGACTCTGGAAGGCCCTTTCCTACTCCAGATGGGGGAGGAGAGAAGAAAAACAATCGCTGGGTCAGCTTCTCCCAGAGCAAACCACCCCCACCACAAAAAAAAAAAAACAAAAAAACATATATATATATATATGAAAAGAAACAAATACTTTTCATTCCTCCCGGCCCACACACCCACCCAAGGCACCCGGTCCTAAAGGCTCCCCTAAAATCCTAGACATACCTTCCCATCTAAGAGTCCCCAGCGCTGGGTCAACACACTGGTCACAACAGACTTCTACAAGCTCGGGGCTGCCTGCTTTCACCCTGGCCCAGGGTTCTCTCTTTCTGGATGGATTTGCGGGGGTCGGGGAGAGGAGGTGTTGGGGGTTGGAGAACAAGTCAGCTGACTCAGCGGCCCCCGCTGTGAGCACCCACCCCAAGAAGTGCCCCGGCCACAGTGCCCTCCCTAGGGACCTGTCCCCGCCTCGGCCCTTCACATTAAGACTGAGGTTTTATTTTTCCGTGCAGGTGGCTGCATCCCTGTGTCCTCGGGAGACTGGCATCAGGACCCTCTGCGGATGCTCAAGCTCCACAGTCAGCCCTCCGTGACCCTGGTTCCGCATCCACGGATTCAACCAATGTAGATCGTGAACGACTTGATTATTACTGAAAAACGTCTGCATGTAAGTGGAGCCGGGTGGTTCAAAATGTTGTTCGACAGTCAACCGTACTCTATTTTTTGTCTTTCGATACCACTTTTGTGATACAGCTGACTCTCAGAGAGTCACTTAGCTCAGATCCTTGGATGCTAATTGTTGGAAAGGTTAAGAATCTTTTCAGATTAAAAGATGTCACAATGTTGCTTTGGGGGGTCTTAATACCAGCCTCCTACGTGTGTCATTATGGGTTCATAATTAAATAATGAAAATTACTTTAACGATCATGAGACACTCCTCTGTCACAGGCCCCATCCTAAGCGCTTTACTCAGACAACCTCACTGAATCATCCATCTATCTTCCACTGTGGATCAGTTACCATCTGAGGCACAGAGAGGGCGAGAGCGAGCTGAAGATCACCCAGCATGAGGCAGGGAGCTAGCACCCTGAGCACCCAGAACGCTTGTGTCCATTCTTCTGCTTTTCTTTTTTTAATGCATATTTACATCTTTACTTATGTAATCTACCAAAGGACGAAAATGCCAAGTGCCCTTTATTAAAATAGTATGCTTATGTTCCTTTCAATTTCTTTCTGAAGCTGGTGGCTTTCTTTACTTATCAAAAGTCATTTTAAAATCCAATCTGCTTGGAGAAGGTAAACAATAATCTTTCCCCTCCCCAAGAGACATAAATTACAGTTATACTAAAAATCAGCTGATTAAAAAAACATCTTTATTCCTTTAATAAGAAAAGCAGTCTTGTTTCTAAAAGTTATTGAGTGTTTTTTAATGTCTGATTTCAAACATGTGAAATGTTATTCCTTTACTGTTTTCCCAAACCTCAGACTCCAAACCTTAGGCTAACATTATTAGCATTGGTAACATAAAAAACAAGATACTTTCAGATTTCTCAGTGAGAAACCTCACAGTCATGTCCATGTATCCCACAGAAGAACCAGGACCCTGACCGGTGTCGAGGCCACCTTGCACGCCCCAGCTTCAGGAAAGGGACCCGTGTTTGAAATAGCTGCTCATGGTTTTCCTTTACCATTTTCTCGTTAACTAGGTCAAGTGTGCCCTTGTCATCTTTCAGAAAAGGCAATTCTCCTGTAAATGAGAAATTTGATTTTAACAGCTAAGCATGTCTGTGACTGAGCAAACTGCCCTGGCAGTGGGCTGCCTGGGACACGACCAGGACCCAGTCCCTCCGGCAAACAGATTCTACCTGGGCGTGTGGGGAGGAGGAAGAGATGCTGACACGTGGCATTAATGATGCTCTCGTTCATCCTGAGAAGGGGAGGTAGGGAGGTGACCGGAAGGGCCGCACCCAACGGTAAGAGGGGACCCCCAAGGGTGCATCTTGAGATGCAGCTCCGTGATTCCGTCCTGTGTGCTCCCTGGGGACCGCAACAGACAGGGTCACACACCTGACAGAGTGCACCCGGAGTGGCCGGGTGCAGCGACCACCCTGTACGGGGGGCTAGCGTTTGGGGTTCTGCTTCTGTTGGCTCTGCTTGCTTAGCTGCTTCAGTCGTGTCCAACTCTCTACGACCCCATGGACCTTGGCTGGCCAGGCTCCTCTGTCCGTGCAATTCTCCAGGCAAGAATACTGGAGTGGGTTGCTATTTCCCTCTCTGTTTATTGGCTCTAGGTAATTTTAATAACAAACACCTACTTCAAAGTGGGAAGAGTGGAGGATGTTGCTTTTTAGCCACTAAGTCATGTCCAACTTTTTTGCCACCCCATGGACTGCAGCCCGCCAGGCTCCTCTGTCCATGAGATCTCCCAGGAAATACTGGAGAGAGTTGCCATGTCTTCCTCCAGGGGATCTTCCTGACCCAGGGATGGAAACCAAGTCTCCTGCACTGGCAGGTGGATTCTTTACCACTGAGCCACCAGGGAGCCCAGTGGAGGACAGTGGATACCTACAGGAGAAAAGAGGTGTTGGAGGACCGCAGGGGTCCCCCTGCCACCTCACACCCACACCTGCTCCTCAGTGGGCACGTCCAGGCCTCTGCACCCGCTCCCTGGAGCCGGAGGTCCCCACGGCCTCTGCGTCCCAGGGGGTATCTGGTGGCATCGGAGGGTCTTAAGAAGGGTGGCCCAGCAGGAGAAGCCGGCTCTGGGGGCGGGCTGCCTGACTCCAATGCTTGCTCCCCCTGCCCAGCCTTGGAACCTTGGCTGCCACCCCCCAACACACAAGGTTATCATAAGGATTTGATCTCGTAAAACAAATGAAATACAAAGAAAAGAGGAAAAAGCTCTGACCCAGTTCAGGACACACTCAGGTAGTATCCCCCAATGACAGAATCATGTTAAAAGATAAACAAGCCAATTTATATACCTGCTCCCGTTTTAGCACACACTAAAAGGAACTGTACAGACAGTGCATGGTATGTCAAATGATACAATGGGTGTTTAAAATCCAAGAGGTATGGCTGGAAACTGCCATACAGAAGTCTACAGGATACACTGAAAGAAAAGCTCCTCCATCATCAAGATACCTCGGTGTCAGTAACAGGACAAGAGTTCGGGAACAGAGATTATTTATAAAAAGCCATCAATATTCCAACAACCATTCAGTTCTCTGAACAGGTGGGGTGTCTGACACGAACTCCAGCCATCCAGAAAAGGTGACGCAAATACAAGAAAGAAGATAAAAATCACCTTGTTGTCTGAAGCATCTTTTCAAATAATCATATAATTAAGTGGGGATGCAAGACTTGACACCAATGACTGGACAAGTAGGACCCTGAGGTCAACACTGGACAGAAGCTAATTCACGTGCACCAGGCCTGTTTGTAAATTCTAGAAGTGTCTGCAGTGTTTCCACAGTCAAATCAGATGATAGGGCAGACTCAGAGAACCCTGACAAACGCAGGGAAGGAAACACGTTTCTACAGGTTTACTGAGACAATGAAAACTCATGGTCACAATCTGAACAGCCAACTGAGCTTGCACTATGTGCCTGGTTCTGCATGGATTATCTCACCGAAGCATCAAGATGACACTGGGAAGTGGTTACCATTCATCACTCCCAGTTCAGAGAGAAGGTAAATCAGAGGTCCGAGACCTCTGATTACAAGGTGATTACAAGACCTCTGATTCAAAGTGGACTCCAGAACACAAGTTCTTAATCACTGAAGTGTAAATAAACAAAAAATGACCAAACCAGCATAAATTAATGACCGGTTCTTCCCACTAGTGTCTTGCCTCAAACCCAGTTGTCTATTTAGGAAGAATAAGACCAATGATGTGGTTTCCCAATTTCCTCATACTTCTGGGGAGAATTTAACTCATGTCACTGGTGTGAGTGCAAATAAAGATTTGTGCACACAGATGAGATCACACACTTCCTGAGGTCACTGGGTCAGAGTTTGAGAGACCTTTGGGGTCATTTAGTCAAGTCTTCATTTTATGGATGAAAAATCAAAGTTCAGAGAAGGTGAAAAGCGTTCTCCAGGTCACATGTAGAGAATCCAGATCAAAACAAAGAAGGTCAAGAGGGAAAAGAAAATAAAAATTTTAACACTAGCACATTCACTAGTAAAACATAAAAACATAATAAAGTGCAATACATTTCTAGGCTGTTTTACTTCACATAAATTCATTTCTCTGTTCTTACTATTGAACCAATAAGCATTCCAGCTACTTTATTGTAAAAGAAAAACAAAAACAAAACATCATGCTGCTGATCTGAAATCAATGAGAGGCAAAATGATCTGAGACAGGACGTGTTTCATTGCCTAAGGTCAGAAGCAGACAGAACATTCCCTCGTCTATACACATACATCGACTCATGTCACAGACAAATCAATGAGACCCTATATCATCCAACTGAAATATAACACTCATTTTAATCCATCCATTAAAAGATCATTACTCGAAATAAGGTGACAATAGAATTGATTTCTGATTTGTATTATAATAGGTTTTCATCCCTTCTGCTGTGTTCTTTCACCCTTTCTAGTGAGCTATGGCAGATACAGACTTTAAATAATAGATTATTTGTAACTTTTTCAAAAAGCTGTGTGTGGGGGTCAGGTCAACCTGTATTTCCCAATCACCCTGAGACCAGCCCATGGGCTTTCAGGAGACAGAGTGATGGTGGGGCCTGTTGAGCTGGCCAGCAGTGTCCGTGTGGCCCAACACCTCGAAGACTAGGACCAACAGCTTCAGTTTCCCTGACTGTGGAACGAAGCATGAGAGATGCATCCTCCTGGGGCCCTGCCTAGGTGAGCCACAGCATCACCTTCCTTGAGACACGGAGGTTCTTCTCATCGTGAACACCAAGGCTTGCTGGTCTACCAAGTTAGCCAGAGGACCCCCAACACCAGTAAGTCACGGCCCGCCTTCACGGCCTGTCCGTCTCTAGTTTTCTATACGTGTGTAACGGAAATAAAAAGGGAACTGCCACTTTCATGGGAGCACACTACAGATTTACAGCCCATTCTGAGCTAGTCTGGTGCTCATCTGACCGAGTCCTCTTTCTCAGCGCGACCACTAGTTTTCTTGGTCGGTTAATTTTTAACCAAGTCAGTTAAAGCAGAAAGCCATTATAAGGACACATGTTAAAAGATTCTGTCTCTGTCCTCCTCCTGCTCAGTACAACACAACGCCAAGTCCACGTTAAGAGGCCGGCCCCCCTGCTGTCGTCTCTGGGCCCGGGCTAAGGTCTTTTCTCTGAGTATGAATCCCTGGATGGGACGTCTTCACAGTCCTACTTGCATAAACCCTAATATACCAATCCGGGTATTCATCCTTAAATTAAGCTGGGATATAGAGTCATTCCAGAAGAAATCTAAGGGCAAAATGCTTACAGATATTTACAAAAATTTCCTCTTTTTACAGTGGTCTCTCCCACACTCGATATGACAGTTTACCTTAAATGCACTGCCTTTATCAAGTCTTCCCATATCATTCATTTTAGCTTTTACAGAAATCTTTTCTTTTCCCACTCATGTCTTAAACACTTAGATAACATTGAATTATATATACTGATAGCAAAAGTACCCCTGACATAAACAAGTTTGGAAACAAACATGGCTTAAGTGCACTATGCAACCAGTAAGAAGAGCCCAGTGCCCTGGCCTGCTAAGCTACATGCTCTCCTCTGCCAGCAGCCAGTCAACTACAGGTTAATATATATTTTCAAGGAGGAGCTGGGGTGGGAGGGAGAAGGAGGCGGCGATGAGGGAGGAACAATTAAAAGGAGAAAAAAAATGTATTTTTCCCTTCCTCTTCATTGCACTCACAGGCATCTTTCTGCCCCAATTTAAATTCCTGATATTTTTAAGTACAAAGCAGGCTAGTTTTCCCCTCATCCTTATCAGTGGTTGTAAGGTTATCTGCACAAAACCAACAGCTAGGAGGGGGAAGAGGCTCTGACCTATTCTGAATCCCTCCAACATATACACTCATTGTTCCTCAAGGTCTCAAACCTTTCTTGTGCTTAGTTGCTTAGTTGTGTCCTACTTTTTGCAAACCCCCCTGGACTGTAGCCCACCAAGCTCCTCTGTCCATGGGGATTCTCCAAGCAAGAATACTGGAGTGGGTTGCCATGTCCTCCCCTCCAGGGGATCTTCCCAATCCAGGGATTGAACCCAGGTCTCTGGCACTGCAGGCAGATTCTTTACCATCTGAGCCACCCAGGAAGCAAACCTTTGTTAGAGGCAATACATTTTTTATCAGTAGATCCGCTCATCTTGGCTCCATCACTCACTCACTGTACACTGCTTTCATCATTCTAGCATGTCCCTTTGGGTTTCTTTGATTCCTAGAAAAAAGTGAACCGGTATGAGTCCTGCACAAATAAAAGACAAGAGACTCACTTTCTCAAAATTCCAGGCCCAAATAAAATTCAAACACAACATGTAAATTCAAAATATAAAGCGGTGGGGTTTCAAACCCTCTTTTCCTGGCTACGCTCAGCAGACTCTACCCTGGTCAGAAGGGGACCAATTGTTTTGTTCTCCCAATCATTCAGGAAAATTAAAAATTAGCTCTTTCTTTCCTCTTCAATCACGCCAACAATTCTTACCTACCTGTTCCAGCCCTTCTGTGGGCATTTCTGTTATGTGTAACTGGCCCAGGCCAGCATTTAAACCTTGAACAGGCTTCGTGAAACACCCTGCCTGCCTGAGACGTGTTCAACGACAACAGTGCAAATGTGTGTCCGAGCGTGCATGCAACTGGACTCATTTTACAGACTCACACCTGTGCACAAGTTCTCACGAACAGTCACTCCTTTTGAGGTGAAGGTAGGAGAAGGCCAAACCAAGGGACAAGGTCAAAAATTTATTTAAAAAATATTAAGAACAGATGTCATCTTTGACATATAAAATATTATAAGCAATAGGAGTACATGTAGCAAGCAAATTTTCCTTTAAAACAAGCTGTTCAAAATTGCTTTTATTTTTCAAATATTTAAAATGTTGTCTATTTTAATATCAACTTAAAAAAAAATCAGTGTTCCTCTTCTGTAAGTAATCGATATCTGTGCGTCCCACATTCAAATACTAGATTATGACAGTGAAAATCTCTTAAAGGTATAAAGGCTGGAGCCAATCAGAAGGAAAAGGGTTCTGCTCTCCTTTTTCTCCTAGTCATGGATTAAGGACTTTACTGATAATATCAAGCATCTTCCTACAGAAATAATGCTGCATTATTAATTTCCTCTACTCTGACAGTAGAGGAAAAGGTATCAAAAGTATCTTTGTATGTTTCATGGTAATTCTGTTTTACTTCCAGGAATCGTGTACCAGTCTCCTCTACACACAGGCACACCACCTACTTAGTATTCAACAAATAATGTGCAGACAGGGTGCTTTATTCAAGCAAAAAGCTGTCTAAGGATGTTAGTCACTCAGTTGTGTCTGACCCCATAGACTGTAGCCCATCAGGTTCCTCTGTCCATGGGATTTTCCAGACAAGAATACTGGAGTGGGTTGCCATTCCCTTCTCCAGGATCTTCCCAACCCAGGGATTGAACCCAGGTCTTCTGCACTGCAGGTGGATCCTTCAAGGTCTGAGCCACCAGGAAAGCCCAGGTAAGGATGAAGCCAGTACAACTCTGACCCTCTTCAAATTTAGCCAAATCAGAAAACTGGGAAATTCCACCCTGGCCTAGAGAAGCCGGCCCTCTGTGCCAGGTGGAGTGTAACTCTCCCAAGGGGCCACCAGCCCACCCAAAAGGGGGGCGGGACAGGGGCCATAGGACACCTTGGGTAAGGAATCTTCCACCCTCAGAAACCTGGACCATCTATTTCTAACCGTCTCCCTCTGAGCACTCAATAAGCATAACTAATACATTTTAGCAACTACTGTATATTCATCTACGTATTCCTCTTTATACTTTTAATTCCACTTAGAAGCTTTTTCCCTCACAGTACTGATTTGATCAGAACACTAAAACAGCTCCATATTCTGTGTCTTACACGCAAATCTATTTAAGAAATGTTTTAAAAATCCTATCTGTATTCAGATCTAGCCCAGAAGACGTAGGTGACCAAAAGACCTAATTTCTAAAGCAGAGATTTTAAATTTACAAACAAAAAGGAACTTTGTATAACAGAGTTTGCAAAGGAAAGTGCTATATACACTTCAGCTGGTAAAGGCTTATTTTAATGGTTTAATCTTTGAGACACATGACAAAATATTCCACTGTTTCAGATTTTAGGGGCTTTCCAGGTGGTGCTAATGGTAAAGAACCTGCCTGCTAATGCAGGAGACGGAAGAGATCCCTGGGTTGGGAAGATCCCCTGGAGGAGGGAATGGCAACCCACTCCAGTACTCTTGCCTGGAGAATCCCATGGACAGAGAGGAGTCTGGTGGGTTACAGTCCATGGGGTCGCAGAGCTGGACACAACTGAGCGACTAACACCAAAGGGTGTTTATTAGCTCTAGGGCCTGTAGTCTGTAGAGACAGAGTTTAATTAGCTGCACTGGCAAATAGGCATAAAGATTCTTGTAGTGTCATCTACCAAAGCAATATGTAAGTTTCACCCTCAATGGTCAACGATCCACGACTGGTTTAACACATTATGGTACAAACACTGGAAGAGTAAGCAATCATTTACAAATGATGATCCTACACTGACCTATCTGACAGAAAAAACAATAGAATAAATGACAGAGAATTGCTTCAAAGCAATCCAGCTGACAGGGAACAGAAATGAACTAAGACAAACCGTGAAATGATCGCTGAAGCCAAGTGATGAGTACATGGGTGGTCACGACCAACTCTATTTTTATGAATGCCTAAAATGTTTCAATAAAATTTTTAAGATCTGATGGCCAAAACAGTTCCTAACATAGAAAGGTGTTCGTGATATATTCTTTAAAACACATCATGAGGTGTTTCAATGAAGTGAAATTTATATATCCTAAAATTCACTCATTTGAGCACTCAGGATGTTGTGATCAGAACACCTAAATGTGGCCACTTGGGTCTGCCAAGTTAGACCCTGAGACCTGAAAATAATTTACCAAGTTAGACCCTGAGACCTGAAAATAATTTACCATGATTGGTCCTCAGTTTCCTCTTCTGGAAAATGAGTATAACATCTACTTCTCAGAACTGCATGAAACAGCAAACGGGAAAGGGTTTTGCAAATTGCAATTTGTCAGATAAATTTTGACTACACCATTTCCTAAACTATTTACCCATTTTAAGTAGACTGTTCAATGAGTTTCAGTAAATTTATAATTGTGCAACCACCATCCCCATGCTTCCCAGGTGACAAAGTGGTAAAGAATCCACCTGCCAATGCAGGATACTCAGGAGATGTGGGTTTGATCCCTGGGTCAGGAAGATACCCTGGAGAAGGAAATAGCAACAGACTCCAGTATTTTTGCCTGGAGAATCCCATGGACAGAGGAGTCTGGAGGGCTACAGTTCATGGGGTCAAAAAGAGCTGGACACAACTGAAGTGACTAGCATGCACACACATCATCCCCATCAATTTTAGAATACTTGCAACAACCCAAAATTTCCCTTGCGCCTCTCTGCAGGCAGTCCTGTCCTACCCCTAGCGAAGGCAACCGCTGACTGGCTTCCATCTTCTGCCTTTTCTAGAAATCTCACACAAATGGAATCACACAATATGTAGTATTTAGAGTCTGGCCGCTTTCTCTCATTGAGGGTCACCTTTTGTGTGGCATGTGTCAGAAGTTTGCTCCTCATTGGGGAATTGCACTGTATGGATATGACACACCACATCTTGTCTATCCATTCACCAGTGATAGACATTTAGACTGTTTCATTTCTGGCTATTAGGAGTAATGCTGAACATCTGTACGAAAACCTCTGCGTGAACATATGTTTTTACTTCCCTTGAGGCAGATACCTAGAAGTGGAATTGCTGGTTCATGTGGAAAACGTTATGTTTAACTTTTTAAGAAACTGCAAACTGTTTTCCAAAGTGACTGTATAATTTTACATTCCCACTAGCAATTCATAAGGCTTCTAGTTTCTCCACATCCTCACCAACACTTGGTAGTGTCCATCTTTTCATTATAGCTCATTCTAAAAGATGGGTAGTAGTATTTCACTGTGGTTTAAATTTGCACTTTCCTAGTAACTAATGATACTGGACATTTCCCCATGTGTTTATTTGCCCCCCATATATCTTCCTTGCTGAAGTGTCTATTCAAATCTTCTGCTCATTTTTAGTTTAGTCATTTTCTTACTACTGAATTGTAAAAGTTCTTCATCTAATCAGATTCTTTATGGGATATGTGACTTACAAGTAGTTTCTCCTGATCTGTGACTTGTATTTTCATTTTCTTAATAGCATACTATAAAAAACAAACTTTTAAAAATTTGATATTCAATTTATTGACTTTTTCTTCTGCTGTTCATGCTTTTTTGTATCTAAGAAATCCTGCGGAACCCTGAAGCACAAAGATGTTCCCTTATGCTGTCTTCTGGAAGTTTTACAGTTTTACACTTAGTTTTGTGATACGTTTCCATAACTTGTTCCTTGGTGGAGAGGGGAAAAAAAAAAACAGTAATAAATTAGTATCACTAGTAATAAAAGTAGCAGTAAACTCCTTTAAAAATATGATTACATATGCTTCTATATAAAGGCATACAAACACAAAGAGAAAAATGTAAACCAAAACACCAGATAAGTACTTGTATTTCAGTGAGTTTTATTTTTTATTTTTTGCAGTACTTAGGAATAACATATAATAAAGCGGTTTCAAAATGCTACACGCCAAACTGTAGGCTTCGTCTCACTCAGACAATGAATATGTACTTTAGTCCTGCACTAACTACACAAAGGTATCATCAAAATGCAATGACAAATTTCAGGAGCAGGCAGCCAAGTGTCAGGCTGTATGTGTGACACGATGGAAGCGGCAGCCAGAGACATCCTTGAGGTTTAGGAGGATGTGAGGAAAGGAGGCTGCCGAGCCCTCGGAGAGCCTCCTGGTTAGAGACAGGACGAGGTAAATTTCAGGAGAGGAGCAACACCTGGACAGTCTGGCCTCAAGTTCAGTGCAGAGAATACCAAGTGCCCAAAACCAGAGCAAAACATCTGGAGGAGCCCAGCAACACCTTTAATTGTTTTAAAGAAGCTTCTTTTTCTAACAAGCATCTTGTGGGGGGTGGGGGGGGGGGGGTTGGGGAGGCATGTTCTAGAATGCTAGTAACTGGTATACGTGGTGTTTTTAACAACACAGTGGCCAGATAACAAAAATTAATGAGTATTGTGGAGTGTGGTATGCAGTTCTTCGCAAATTAAGTTTAATTACAACAGAAAGATGTCCAGTTCTCGCCAGAAGCTTTTAACCTTCCATCCGTGGCCAATAAACTTTAGAAACAAGGCAGGCCTTCATTTTGAACCAAATGTAATGAACAATATATTTGATCGTTAAGCCAACTTCAGGAACCCACTCCTGTTCAGAGCTGGGAGTGTTTCTGAGCCAAAACGGGAGCCGCTTCACCGTGCTGATGAGCTCTGACTTGCTGCTTCTCTGGATAACAAGCTCTACTTTCCAGATAACTTCCGGCCCACGCGAGAGCGGCCCAGGGATCGCTCCGCCCGCCCCGCGTCCTCGGAGCTCAGGCCCTGGAGCAGACACTTCCGGCAGCTGTGGCTTACACACCCCGGTTCTTTGGCTTCTGGCAATCGCTGAGAAATCAGGACAACAAAACCTTGTGTCCTCCTAAATCCGGGGGCCCTTCTTTGGCACCACAAATCCTGAAGTCGGTCTCTACTGTGGCCGCGGGCGGGCACAGGGAGCAGGCAGAAAAGGCGGGCCTGCACCTGCAGAAGAGTGACTCCCGGCCCCAGGCCTGCGGCGAGCCTGACAGTGATCACTAATAAAACCCAGACAACGCAGACGCGGTGCGGGCGTGCTGGAGGCACCTGACAGGATGAAGTGCCTTCGTCATCACAACCTGCCTCTCTGTGCTCTTATCGTCCCCACTCGACAGTGGGGAAACTGAGGCAAAGCGGAGGCGAATGACCTGCCCCGGTCAGAGCCTCTCCCTCCCAACCAGCACCCTCCTGGTCGCTGCCCGTCCTACACTGTCGCTGTCGTTTCACTTCTGTGTCTGAAAAGCGGAGTGACATTTTGATGGGAAGAGACCAGCTGACAACAGTCTGGGTTCAGACCGCCCCTTCCCCAAATCTTGTTTGGAATGGCATTTTTATCGTTTGTTTCTCCAGATCTCCATTCAATTAGATATTTTTCACTGAACTGGAGGGCACTTGACGTACACCATGCTGCCCCGCGCTGACCATACAATGACCGTCCACCTCTCCTGGCCCCAGGGGCCAGGACCCTGCTTCCCATAAGCTGCCGACCCTCCTGAGACTAGGACAACCTCCTCTGAGCGCCCCCCACAGGGCGGGCAGCCCAGGGCCCCACACCCGTCACGCTCGGCTCCCAGACTCCGGATGCAGTGAACAGACGGGCGGCGCCTCCAAGGCGGCCTTTACCGCGTGAGGTCAAGGCGAAGCTGAGCAGTAGCGCAATCGCTGATGACACTTCTTTGGCTTCAAACAAGACACACCATTCCAAACAAGCATGTCCCAAGAAATAAAATGTATAGGCGATTTTTAGACGTCTACCGCTAGTGGCAAGCTCTAATACCTTTATCAAACTCTAGAAAAACAAAAAACCTTCACTGACAGTTTTTTGTCCTCTCGTCAAGATCTAGAATCATTGAAGACATCCTCGAGGCCCCGCAGAGAACACGGCAGCATCAGTGGCAGGTGCCCTCTAAGATGCCACATCACCAGACAGAAACAAAACGAGAAAAAACGACGCATTCTATGGGGCCATCAACCCAAGCTCACTTTCCTTCCCGGGTTTTGCCCACCCCTTCTTGTGCTTCTCCAACGGGCACCAGCCTGCGCCCGGCCCCCTCTTACCACCCGCTACGGAGAGTCCCTCCCACCCGGGGACAGCGCCCCACAGACGCTCCCACGGCGGGTGGCTCGGGGTCCTTCCACAGGTCCCTCACGTGCTTGAGGACACTGAGAAGCACCCTGGATGGATAAAAGAATTATTAAAAAAATATATATATATCACATTTTGTACTAAGACTATAGAAAGGGAATTTGAATACAATACCTCTATCTTCATTGTATCATTCCATTATAATGAAATCCATATCATTCCATTATAAGTACAGAACCAGAAATAGCTGACCAGGAAGCTTGTTCTGTGAAACGTCACCCCTCCGCCACGTGATTCTGAAGAGGACTGTCAGAACTAAGATGACTAAGAAGATGTCTGCAAGGCAGTCCTTGGCCCGGGTTGGGGGAGTGTTTCTGGAAACAAGGAATGAAGCTGTTTATTTTCCCTTTTATTAGTATCTACTTTTTTAACAGAGATGCCACAGTGAATCGTCCAGCACAGTTACCTTCAAAGGACTCACCCTGGGGTGCTGCAGACTTACTCCACCACGCACTCCGGAAACGCTGCCAGTGCCCAAAGGCAGCCGGAAGCTCTTTTTTGAAAATGCCCACATAGGATTATTTTCAAATATCTTTTGATATGGATTTTTCCAAATCTCCTATATATGTTATCACACTTTCATAATTTTAAAAATAAAAAAAGAGAAAACTGACTGCCCACAATGTGCCTGTGGCACACTGCCTGGAAGATTCTCGACTCTGCACTGTCATCCTCTCACAGCAGGGCAGAAGTGGGGAGCCAGTCAGTCATTCGCTGCCACACAAGGGTGAGGGGAATGAAGAAACCTGGTTACGCCATTTTTAAAAAGAACAGACCTAGAATATCAGGGGTCCACCACATAACAACCCACTCAAAACAACGAATTCTGGTTTCTCATGACTCTGTGGGTTGACTGGGTGGTTTTTAAAAATTATAAAGAAAGAAAATTATAAATGACTGGAACCGACATACTGGTATTCACAGCAGGAAACGCTGATATTGAAAATTACTTCAACTTGCCTATAGGGCCTAAGAATAGCCTAGAAATGTCAGTTGGGCTGGCCTTACATGTGACTTTCATTTTCATTGTTTTTCCTGAAACTGTCAAAACGAAGTAACCATGATCAGCACTCAGGCCCACCTACACTTCTGGACCCAGATTTTCAATGTTCTGTGTTTCTGCTTTAATCTAATATAGGTCTTACAATCAATACTTTAAGAAAAATGAACAAATTATTCAGAGTTAGTAAGTGAGCAGAACTAATTTATTAGTATTTTCAAAGTAAATCTGACTAAGCAAAATAATAAAAAGAGCTTTCGCCTTTATCCAAGAAAGGGATCCTCTCAGACCATATCTCCTCTACCCTCCAGGAAAAGGTTCTGTTGTCAGAGCAATTACACCTAATCCTCAAGGTTAACAAGTACTACAAGCAAACACGCTTAAACAGGATGTGACCTGAGCAAAGTGTTACAATAAAAACGTAATGCATTCACCTGTAGTCAATTCAGTGTTAGACGTCCAATTTAAAAGCACAATTTAATTTACAAATACTGCTATGGCTTAGGTACACTTTTAACACTTATTATACTTTGGTTGTATAGTAAACAGAAGCAAAAATCTTAAGTTACTCCAAAACATAAATGCAGAGCAGAAATAAGTTTATAATTATCTTTGAAAGAATGATTTTTTTCAAAACACCATTTAATGTGGAAAGAGAATTTTTAGCTAACTTTGAAAAAGCAAATCTCAGTCATTTAATAAAAGAGAGGAAAAACTGACTTATAAATGGGCAATCTGTCCATACGCTGGAACTGAAAATATTATCTCCCATCAGTTCACCACACCAAAGCAGGCACTGAAAGGAGGCACTCTTACTGGATGAATGGGCTTACTATGCACTGTGAACCCCAAGCCCAGTATCTTTCCTCTTATTGGAATTAGATGCGCCTCCCGCAACAACTCTACAGCTGGTAGGTCTTTCAATCTCTGCCTGCAGATCCAGGCACCAGTTCTGTAGTTGACCTGGGGCCAAAGAGGAAAATGCTAAACCTAAGCCACTTAAGTCGATCGTATTTACTGGACAATCACAATAATACTGGATGTGCCCTGGGAGTCCAGATATGAAATACAGATGTTTACTCCCTGCCTCCAGAAGAATACTCACCCTCCGGGGAGACTGAAATAAAACCTATCATTAACACAGTAAGTATTCGATTTGACAAGCACACTTAGAGATTAAGGACAGGATCCTGTAAAGTGTCTAAGACAGTCTCCAAATCTGAGGGGTCAAAGAAATCTTCTTGCGGCAGGGGACATTTGAGCTGTGACCACCTAAGGATGGGGAAGGAGGGGGGAGGGCGTTGGGACCCTGAGAAGGGCAGGAGCGTCCTTCACAATCAGAATGAAGGCACCAACTGATGGCAGGGAAGGGAGGGGTGAGGCAGGGCCAGCTGTCTGGGTGACAGTATGCAAAGCCCCTTGGACACACCGTCTGGTCCTCCCCCACTATGGAAGGCCAGAAGCCAAGGTCAGAACCGGGGCTCGGGGCTGGGGCACTGCTATCATGACCCTGCTCTGGTCAATGGAGGACTGTGCCCTGACCCCTAGATGATGCCATCGCATGGAAGTGAAGTGAAAGTCGCTCAGTCATGTCCGACTCTTTGCAACCCCATGGACTGTAGCCTGCCAGGCTCCTTGGTCCATGGAATTCTCCAGATAAGAAAGAAAACTGGAGTGGGTAGTTGTTCCCTTCTCCAAGGGATCTTCCGCACCCGGGGACAGAACCCACATCTCCCGCATTTCAGGTGGATCCTTTACTGTCTAAGCCACCAAGTAAGCCTAAGAAAACTGGAGTGGGTAGCTGTTCCCTTCTCCAGGGGATCTTCCCCATCCAGGGATAGAACCCACATCTCCCGCATTTCAGGTGGATCCTTTACTGTCTAAGCCACCAAGGAAGCCTAAGAAAACTGGAGTGGGTAGCCTATCCCTTCTCCAGGGGATTTCCCTGACACTGGGATCGAACAGAGATCTCACACCGTAGGCGGATTTTTTACCAGCTGAGCTACCAGGGAAGCCCTCTATCTCAAGGCGGGGGCGGGGAGGGGGGACCTCCTAATCACAGCTGCTGACTCAGGCTCCCCAGCGTGGGCTACATCCTCTCCCTCAAGTCTGTCCTGACCCATTCCAACAGGCTCCACCCCATGCCTTCTCCCCAACTCTCTTTCTGGGCAAGGGTGCAGCACTGCATCTAACTGAAGAAACCAGATCCAGCCAGGGGAAGGGTCAGGCCAAAGGAAAAACACACTTCCAGACGCCGGCTCTGCTGAAGACCAGCAAAGCTCGGTAAGTGATGTGACATCCTGCGCTCAGTCTCCTCCTCCTCCTCGGGGCTGGCAAGGGAAGGAGGGGCAGGGACAGAAGAAAAGAGCGGGTAACAAGCTCACACAGCGCCACAGCCCAGCCGGCTGCCCAGATCCCTGCTCCCTGAGTCGGTCACTAGAATGACCTCAGGGCTGAGGAAATAATCCTTAACAACGACAGTCTCTTCTTAGGAAAAGAAGCTGGAACTTGTTTTCTTGTCTGAAGACAGCATACCATTGTAATTTTCCAAGAACTAATAGGCTTAAATCATTCAACAAAGAATAATATTTTCTTGAAAGCAGATAAAACGGCTTTGTGTCTATCCAAAAGACACCGCTGAAAAGACTATTTAGCAATTCTGCCTTAATCCAGAATCTAAGAGTACTGAATATTTTTTAAATCAAGGCCAATTTTAATAATATAAATACCTCACAACTGTCTTTAATGGAACCTAGAAATATGAAAATTTAACACCCTCAGTCGCAGGTCTGGGGAAATACTTTTCAGAAAAAGACTTTTTGACAGTCTTTAATAAACTGAAAGGCGTGTGTGTGTGTGTATATATACATATACTGAAATGTACATATATGAATGTATATATAAATATACGTGTGTGTGTATATATACATATACTGAAATGTACATATATGAATGTATATATAAATATACGTGTGTGTGTGTATATATACATATACTGAAATGTACATATATGAATGTATATATAAATATACATGTGTGTGTGTGTATATATATACATATACTGAAATGTACATATATGAATGTATATATAAATATACGTGTGTGTGTGTGTATATATACATATACTGAAATGTACATATATGAATGTATATATAAATATACGTGTGTGTGTGTGTATATATACATATAGTGAAATGTACATATATGAATGTATATATAAATATACGTGTGTGTGTGTATATATATACATATACTGAAATGTACACATATGAATGTATAAATATACGTGTGTGTGTGTATATATACATATACTGAAATGTACATATATGTATGTATATATAAATATACGTGTGTGTGTGTATATATATACATATACTGAAATGTACATATATGAATGTATATATAAATATACGTGTGTGTGTATATATACATATACTGAAATGTACATATATGAATGTATATATAAATATACGTGTGTGTGTGTGTATATATACATATACTGAAATGTACATATATGAATGTATATATAAATATACGTGTGTGTGTGTGTGTGTGTATATATATATATATATATATGCTGAAAATGAACTCTCTTGCTACTATTCACAGAGAATTGAGTCTGACTGGAAGAATAAGTTTTAAAACTAACTCCTGTTTGGGTAAGGAGGTCCCAAGGCACCCATTTACTCCACAACCACCAGTCTGATTCCTGAGGGGTCTGAGGTTACTTTCAGGTATAAGCAAAGGTGGTCTTCTGCTTTGCTTTGACAGTAGTCAACTGTGGGCTTGACTGGACAGGATCAAGACAGAACCTCTAAAGAGGTTCAAAGCGTCTGATCCCAGATCTCTGACTACAACCTAGTCAGAGCCCAATGCAAAGGCCCTCCTACTTATGGTTCAACCTCAGGGGCAGGATCACTCACGCAATGTGACTAAACCGCCAACTTCTCACAGTGCCCCAAGTTCAACATTAAGGCTGTGCTGCTGCTTCCGGAAGGTCTCAGGAAAATGTAGTTATGTGAGATGACAGCATGAACACCTTAAATGAAAGAGCTGGACCAAATGATCTGAAACTTCTTGACTCTCTAAAACGCTGATTCTATACTCAGTACAACTGAGTGCAAGGCAGAGAGCAGGGCCCAGAGGACTGGCAGACTGGGCACCAAGGCCTCACCACGTCCAGCCAGGGCCAGGTGGCTGGAGAGGGAAACAGGCACAGTACAGTGTTGGCAGAAAAAACTCCAGGTATAAGCTGTACATGTATTGTGCACATTTATTTGCAATGCATGAAATTCATGCCGTGTACAAACACCTATATTTATGGAGATAAAACACTAGAAGTATATATTTTGTAACTTTGATGGTGATTATCTTAGAATGGCAGGATTCCGGTGACATTTTTTCCCTTTGTTTTCTGTCTCCACAATGCATACTGTTGGCAGAGACCGGGCAGGGACCAGGGGTCTCTCAGGAACCTACACATCAAGTGAGGAGCCACTGTATTTGTTCCAGATCTTCATTACAAGGAAAATTTTATGGCAAATGGACTGAGAAGATAGAGACAGTAACTCCCTCCAGAGTGAAGGGCAGGTGTGCTCACAGGATTGGAAGGCAGAGAGATCTCTCTGCAGAGTCAAGAGCAGCCAGGCTTACCGCCCAGTAGAAATGATTCAGGTACCAGAAATTCAAGGATCCTCTCCTGTGACAGGAGCCACTGGCTGTACAGTGCTGATGGCCTCCTGCACATCATCCTGGGGAGATTGGGTTTTCTAGAACTGGTGCCAAAAAACACTGATACCATGACAACTCTTACTACCATGAGTAATAAACGTCCTTTGTCTCTGACCCAGGACTCTGTGTCTCCTGTCAGCATTCATCAAACTGTGGCAGGCTAATCTTGAAGCTTGCACGTAGAGAAAAAGCTCTCAGGCCCTCCACAGTTCATGACAAATATGTGCTATTGTTACTATCAGAGATGCTTATCATTGGTTACGGACATTTTTCTGCTGCTTGCGACCAAAAACCCTGACTAATGATATAACTGTTTTAGGAACTGGGTCTTTAAATGTTCTTTAAAAAAAACAGAAACGGATCAAGAGGGGCCCCAGCTCAACAAGACAGCACTTGTCTTGCAGCCAGAGATGAAGGGCGTTCTCACTTTTACTGCACTCCTGCCATGTGAGGGGTGCTATGCCTGGGGCTGAGGACAAGACAGACAGGAAGCACCTTGATACATACACACACACACACACACACACACACACACACACACACGTGACCAGCACCACAGGAAGTGAGCGATCCAGGGCAAGGTGCTGTGGAATGGTAGGCGAGGGGACCCAGAACAAGTCTGGGGAATCAGAGAAGGCGTTCTTGACATTCCACAGGTGTCACTGAACAGTGCACAAGAAGGTTTTTCCTCTCAGGAGGCATGTCTTCATTCTAGAAAAAGCTGACAAATCTAAACAATTGGCACAAATTCACCAGCCTTCCATCCTATCAACCAACTGCGTGCGTTCTCAGTCGCTTCAGTCCTTGCAACCCCATGGGCTATACAGCCCGTCAGGCTCCTCTGTTCACAGGATTATCCCACAAGAATACTGGAGTGGGCTGCCATTTCCTCCTCTAGGGACCTTTCTGACCCAGGGATCGAAGCTGCAGCTCCTGCATTGGCAGGCGGATTCTTTTATCACTGAGCCACCCTGGGAAGCCCCATCAACCGAACCACGTTTTCACAATTGTAGAGCGTAATTGTAAGATGAACACTGTGCAGTAGATTCATCAGCATTTCAAACTACAGTCTACCAAGAAACCCATTCGGAGTCACCTGAAGTGGATAATCACCCACCACAGCCAAAACGGTCTTTGATGACTGCGGCATATAAAGCTCTGCAGTATTACCCAGTGAGAGGCACAGACAAGTTGGAAGCTGACGGCTCTTGAACGCTCCATGCAGTACCTACCTTGTGGCTAGAAGGTGGTTAACGAACAAAAACAGTCTTACGGTTTTTCTGAGAACACTGGATTCAGAATTAGGGGGTTCAAGTCACTCTCAAGTTTCTCTCTCTGACTCTGGACAAGTCACTTAGCCTCCCAGGCTAAGTGTCTCATGGGTCCCAAGGAGGAGAGCACAGGTTTGAGGATGTCCTGAATTCTAAAGGTAGAAAGGTCATTTCAGCTCATCAGACTGGCACTGAGTGACAGTACTGCACTTCACATACAATGCAACCAAAAACACACATCTTCCCAACGACAGGCAGGACACTTTGTTAGACTTAGAGCTGTGTGCTTTCTTCCTTTTTTTTTTAATGAATATTTTTCTATTTTTTCAACTCCCTCCTTTTTATTTTTTTTTTAACTTCCCTGATGGCTCAAGTGGTAAAGAACCCACTTGCCAAAGCAGGACATTCAAGAGATGCAGGTTCAATCCCTGGGTCGGGAAGATTCCCTGTATGAAGAAATGGCAACCCACTCCAATAATCTTGTCTGGAAAATCCCATGGACAATGGAGTCTGGTGGGCTACAGTCCATACAGCTGGAAAGAGTCAGACACAACTGAGCATGCACCCATATTTATTCTTAATTTGGCCACAAGACATGGCATGTTGGATCTTTGTTCACTGCCCAGGGATCAAATTAGTAACCCCTGCATTGGGAGAGCAGAGTGTTAACCACTAGACCACCAGGGAAGCCCCCAAGATGTGTGACTTCCAATCACAACTAATATCTACTGGGTTCTTTTATTTTTAAGGTGTTTTCCTCCTGATAAAAGTAACAGATATGAAACCAGTCATTTTTTTTTCCAGAAAGAAATATAGATATCCAGTAATTCCACAATTCAAAGGCAACCACCACTAACGTTTAAATAAAGTGAGAGAATTTTTTTAATGTATTTAGTCACAGATGTGTACATAAGTTTACATAAAATCTATTACAATAGCAATTCCATGTACATACCACCAACTAAAACAGAATAGACCAAAAAAGTGAGGAAGTGCTTAGAAAAAAGTACAAAGACCTCAGAAAGTGCTCAGGACAAACTGAAACTTGACAGGCTCCCACTGGCCAACCTGGAACAACTGGAACAAAAATAATGATGATAATGGATAAAAATCAACAGAACAAAACAATAATCTCTGATCCTATTCTAATATAAACAAGTAAGTGAGAAAGGCACACTTTTACAGAAGGATTCCAACTAATAAAAGTGAAAGAATTAGAAAATTACCATTTGGCAAAAACCAGACACGCAAAAATTAACAATGGGCAAAAAATTAATGGGGAAAAGAATAAGAAATGAGACAGTTATACCATTTCAAAGAAAATCCCCATAAGATATGTATTACTTACAAAGGGGAAAGTTACTAATTTTTACAACAGAGATTGGTAGGAACCACCCCAAGTGATCACAGCTCATGTCACCAGTCATGGGACAGACATACCCACAAGGTGTGCTTCCTGGTAAAATGCACAGAGAAGACCACGGCATCACTTCCACAGCCCTTCTAACAAAATGCACTAAATCTTGAGGAAATTATACAGATCCAAACTGAGGACCAGGCAACAATATACATCACACATAAGTGTGTTAGTCTCTCAGTTGTTTCTGATTCTTGCGACCCCGTGGACTGTAGCCCTCCAGGCTCCTCTATTCAAGGGGATTCTCCAGGTAAGAATACTGGAATGGGTTGCCATGCCATTCTTCTGGAGATCTTCCCAACCCAGGGATCAAACCCAAGTCTCCTGCATTGTAGGCAGATTCTTTACCATCATATCACACATAAACATCAATTCAAAACTGTTATTAAGAGAAGCTGTATGGAAATACAGTTTTGCAGACATTTTCAAATCCGAACTCCTGTAATCAGAGCAATTATTGACAGACTTCTGAGTTACTTCCCAGCAGGGCCTCCATTTCCTCCCCACCTCCAGCAGAAAGCTTTCTCACATACCCCGTTTTCCGAATCTCATCAGCTGTTATAACAATGCCATATATGGCGCTTTCCCTTCACTATCATCGTTCTTTTACCTTCAAAGTAAACTATGCCTTGCAAAGTCACCATTTCTAACTTGTAAAAGCGCACTCAAGGTTTTACAATTTTGACTTAAAGGGCTGTTCAAACTCTGCTCTTAGGACGTTATGTCCATACAGAATGTTGGTTTAATCAATAACAAACCAGATAAAGTCAATGAGCGGCTGTACTGCTATTACGCAGACCCTTCCCTCTTCTATTCTTGACAAGTAAATGTTCGTGGAAAAGCCCAAGTTAGGTTCAGTGAATAAGCAGGTCCTAGTATATTCTTGTAACTAACTTCCTTATAGGTAGTTCTTTCTGACTGACACCAGCTGTCCCAGCAGTTATCAATAGCATTCACTTTCATTCTTAAGAATATTCTGGTTTGTACAACAAATTATTTGATATGTCCATTCTGAAGGAGATCAGCCTTGGGATTTCTTTGGAAGGAATGATGCTAAAGCTGAAACTCCAGTACTTTGGCCACCTCATGCGAAGAGCTGACTCATTGGAAAAGACTCTGATGCTGGGAGGGATTGGGGGCAGGAGGAGAAGGGGACGACAGAGGGTGAGATGGCTGGATGGCATCACTGACTCGATGGACATGAGTCTGAGTGAACTCCGGGAGTTGGTGATGGACAGGGAGGCCTGGTGTGCTGAGGTTCATGGGGTCGCAGAGTCGGACACGAACGAGTGACTGAACTGAACTGCAGTGCAGGAGACTTAGGTTCAAACCCTGAGTCGGGAAGATACCCTGGAAAACACAACCCACTCCAGAATTCTTGCCTGGAGAATCCACATGGACAGAGGAGCCTGGTGGGCTACAGTCCATGGGGTTGCAAAGAGTCGGACACCCCTGAGCGACTAAGCATGCAAACAAGCACTTTAGGCTTCCAAGAAGGGACTGGGGGCACTTCTTTTATATCTGAATGAGATGGTATATGTATTGCACTCAGCAGATGAAAGCACCCTTTATTCCTGTCATCACTATTAACACTGAACAAGTTCCTCTCTTTACAATACAACCACATTATCTGCAAACATCAGATGTATGGATCTTCCTCAACTCCTTTTATTTACATTCAGATCCATTAACACCTAATTCTCATCTTTCTAAATTCCTTCTACTTTTTCTACATCTTTGATATGCCAACATCCTCTAATATGTTTAGCTTTTTTTTTTAAAAAAAAAGAGAGTGTGTATGTAAACATTAGACAATAAATGAGCTGTTTGGGGTTACTGAATACAGAGGTTAATCAACACACAATCAGGATTTCACGATGAAGAAGCAGAGCTATTCTACTAATTCTCTCCTAATGTAATTCTCTTTTCCAGTGTACTTTTCAACTGTGGCCTAATTATCTAAGTCCTGATTATTGTCTACTTTATCGTCATAGTGAACATCCCTATGCATTTGACCCATGATTTATTCATTTTTCTAAAAGATTATAAATTATACCTTATGTGCTAATGATGAAAATAAGTACACAGTATCTGCTGCCATTCTCAAATGGTGGTAACACTACGTTGCAATGCAGAACCAGCACGTAATCTGTGGCCAGTAACTTCTAATTTCTAGAAAAATCATTTCAATGTTTGTGGCTGTGGAGTACAACGTATATATATGCCAAGTCCAACTGGCGTTTTTGATACACACTATGAAATATGCCAGCCGTGCCCCACGGGGTGGAGCCCAGGGGCAGACACATAATGGACAGGCCTCTGGCCAACACCCTGTGGTCCAGGGCCTCCCCTACCCAGCATCACGCCCCTGGGGGCGGCATGGGGTGGGGCGGAGTCTGCAAAGGCAGGGCTGTTGTACCTGCCTTTCTCCCCTTTCCAGGAGAACCTGTTGGGTTACTTAATTAATTATATATGTATCAATCTCAGGGGAAGGCTATGGTTACCCAATTTAAGAGGGAAATCCTAGAAGCACTTGTGTGGCTACAACTGATTAAATTACTATGCAGCGTTATCTGGCTTTCTTTACAAAGGCCACAGGTGTCAAATGTAGGAGTATCTGTGTAAATTCTTCCTTAGTCGCTTGTGAATAGACTAGGCCAGTCATTCAATTCTTTTTGAGGAGGAATTGAAATGTAGTGAGTTCTTGGGATGCAGGGGAGACAGGTATTTACAAAGGGTTAGAAGTGCCACAAGCCAGTGCCCTAGGCACCTGAGTCTGGCCTCAACTAAATGAGGGGGAGGGAGAGAAGGCAAATTAAAGAAGTATCTATACAGAAATTTCACGTGCCTGAATCATTTGAACAGGCAGGAACTGAGAAAATGCAATGCTCAGCCAACCAGATCCCATGCATGTCCGCAAAAAGGCCACAAGCAGGACGCTTGAAAGGCAGCCTGGTCCAAGTTCTCTTTCGATTGGCTCGTATTTCTTTAGGAACAGACATGCTTCACACACACACATTTCCACAACGATGTCTTTTGATCAGAGGTTCACCAATATTGTTTTTTAAAATCCGAGTGATTGATTTTACAGATGACTTTCTCTTCAGACTGCCTACATTTGATGAGATTGCCTTTGTCAGTCCCCGGGCTTCCCTGCACACCTGGGCGGACAGGTCCGCCCTGGTGCCCCACAGCAGGGTCATGGGTCAGCAGTGGCTGCTGGGGACTAAGACATCCATCTCTTTCCTGGGATGTCTTCCCCCTCTTCAAATTAGGAGCCTCCAGTAGAGACCAAGCCTGTAAATCTCTCTTCATAGATCCATCCACTAAATACTATGTAAACTAGCTCTGTTGACCAAAAAAGGCCAATTGTCTGTGCCAGATACGAACTAACTTCTGAAGACTTTCAGAACTGCAGCATCTCGCTCTCTGCAGATGAACTACACACCTGTTTAAACCTAGGTGGGCAGAAATAACACAAAATACATTCCTGGGAGCATGAAGGCGAACTGCACTCATCTGGGAATTCATACCGTGCCTTGGTTGTGTGTACCATCTAGGGTGAGAATCATCCAGCAAATTCTCCCAGGTCAAGCACTTATGATGAAGAGCAACAGCTATTTTTGTTTCCGGGTTAACCCTTTCCCTGCCCTCTCCAATCCAGTTCTACAGAAATACTGGGTGTTTGGAAAGAGATAAAAACCTCAGAATCATTCCACTTCTAGTTGGGCTACAGATTTTCATCCAAATTTTATAATAAGTATGCCATTAAGGGTATTGGGTACTTCATCAAATCATGGCAGCAGAAACACCAGACTTCTTTCTACATGGTAGTCAAAAGTAGACAGTACCACAAATCAGAAGCCAAAATCTTCACTAAAGCTTGAACTTAATGCAGAATAACTAAGGGTAGACACATTTTTCAGTACTAGTACAATACTAAAAAATAACATAAGAACTAAAAGTAAAAATAAACATACATCTAAAGCAATGCAATTCCACAACTCTCGTACCAAGCTGGCAACTCATATGCATGTTTAAAGGGAGAACCAGAGCCAGATTCTCAACATCTGTAGTAAAAACCCAAGACCAACATTAAAGAATTATTCATGGAAAAACATTTTCACTACAGTGAGCCAAAGCTCAATTGCTAAAAATACATTCACTGTGCACACAAGGGCATGGGCTCATTTCACGGTATTTCCACTGGAACTGCACCACTAAATTCTCCCCACCCAGACGTTCCCAGGCAACATGGGATTCAATTCACAAGGCCAACCTGGAAACCAGAGGAATTATAGCAGAAAAACTGAAAAACATCAAAGGGTTAAGGAGAAAAACGGTTTAGAGTGAAAAGTTGTTATCTCTAAGTCATCAGCATTGGGGCAGGGGAAAAGGATGAGAAAGAGGGCAGAAAACTCCCTCAAACACAGGAAACAGCTTTCATACCATCAGGCTCTGTAGACAGCATGGGAAATAATGGGTCTGATTTGATAAGTCACGTAAAAAATAAACTGTATTCATTTACACTCATGTCTACTGAATTATTTAATTGAAAACAGCTAAAGCTAAGTGGCTATAAGGATGGACCAGGGACTAGACTCAATCTACCCCATTCTTTAACTAACTCTACACCTTGGGCTACTTAACACCTCTGTACCTCAGTTTCCCCATCTGTGGAGTGGGGATAATGGTATACTTGTTAGTGTACTTTCTAATAAGTAATCCAGGCAGGGGAGACTCTCCTGAGAACTGCAGACAGCTCCATGGCAGCACCCACAAAGAATAAGCTGGCATCATGATTGTTCTAAGATCCCTTGAAACCAAATCACAAAGTATTTACTCAACTCCAACATGTGCACCATTTGTCCTTTTCACCAAAATGCTTTTCAACCTTTTATTTTGAATAACCTGGCAGATGTCAGAAATAAAACACTAGTGATTTTATAAAACCTGTGTTCACGAATCCAAAGGCACTGTCCCTCCTCCTAAAGTTCCAGTCTAACTTCTCAGCTGGTGAGGAGAAAGGTGAGGTGATAATTATGAAGCAAGCACAGACAGACTCACTCTTCTTATCCACAAGTTTATTATAAGTGAGCAGAGTCAGCTCCCAGCTCAACCAGGACCGGTTCAGGCTGTGGAACAAGTGAAAACGCCAGTGACAAAACACTTATCCTGTAAAGAAAGAAGCCTTCCTTTTATTATTTTAATAATTCCTTCCTCTTCCCTTTCCTGCATGTCTCATTCTGTCATTGTTCTATAAGCAAATCTATCATTTTAATAATCAGGAAACAACACAATATGTAACATTTAAGTAGTAATAATCTCTTTAAGCTTTCTGTACAAAATAATCATAGCAGCTTTTACTCAGAGTTCTTTGAGACATCAGTTTAAATAAAAATTCAAATGGCCAAGCCCATTCCAAATTTATTTCTGTTCATAAACTCAAAAAGTCCAACAGCAAAAGAAACATAACTTGTTCAAATTAAACAAGATTGAATGTGACTGCTATATACACTCGTTGGCACGGTGATTTTCAAAATCAGAGACTCAAAGATACATCCTGACCGAGCATCAGTTACACACCAGATATCGTCCTCAAGCTGTGGGCAGTAACACTGAACCAAACAAGGCCCACGACGCCGATGTTTACAATTTCATGGTAACACGGAAGGGATGGCGTCCTCTCTGTACCTCAGAGTCTCAACCATGAACAAAACAACAACAAAAACACACCCGGGAACTTGCTTTTTCTTAACAACACTTGTCAACTCCTGTTAACTCTTGGCTGGGCATGAGCTTTGCCATCCTTGTTTGTACCATGTACTGCATTTCAAAATGGTGGGAGGAAGAGCATACAGCACGTTTCAGGACTGCGACTTACTGTCTGTGACACTATAATTAGACACATATGCCAGACAGACCAAAACTGACATCTCCCAAGATACCATCAAGCTCTGGGTCATCACTTTTGGCTGCTCCAGCCAAGTAACTTGTTCCTCTCATGACTTTCCTATTGCGAGCCATCTTGGTATGAGCTGGCACTCAGCTTGAATTTGGGGGCTTCCAAAGAAGAACCTGCGTGCCGACGCAGGAGATGTAAGAGACATGGGTTTGATCCCTGCGTCAAGGATATCTCCTGGAGGAAGGCATGGCAACCCACTCCTGTATTCCTGCCTGGAGAATCCCACGGACAGAGGTGCCTGGCAGGTTACAGTCCATGGGGTCGCAAAGAGTCCGACACTACTGAAGTGACTTAGCACACATGCTCTGATCTGCCCAAATATTACCAAATATTAACATAAATCTGTAAATAAACCTGAATTTACCTACCGAGTTTGGCTCACACTGCCATGACAAAACCTTGAGGCTTTTTGTCCCAAAGTGTCACACATCAGAAACTGGTTACTGTTATGGATATACGAAAGAGAGGCCAGCATTTCAGAGGCAGACACAAGTAACCCCAGTGCCTCTGCCAGGTGAGGCTGACCCTGCCCGCTCGAGAGAACAACTCAAAGCAGCACCAACCAGAACGTTCCACCAGGACACAGCCTTTCACTTCGATTTCAAATGAGTCCAAATTTAGAGTGTGCTCTGGAACAACGTGAAAAACTCACTTGAAGCATGTTTTTAGAGTTCTTTAATATCCATCCACTGGATGACTCACAGTTATGTATCACAGAGGCCAGGTACTTTTATTTCTAAAAAAGGAATCTGTTTGAATACTGGGGAGGCCAGCATGAGCTCTAAAGCTGGTGACAAGGCAAGAAAAGCAGGGAAGAAGCCAGTTCCTCTCCAGCCTAGGAGAAGTGATTTTAGGGACCAAAGGCCCACTTACAATGTCACATGCAGTGTCCCCATTTCATTTAGTTTATGTTTTCCAATTTCTCCATGTCTTTTTTTTAATGTTCTTTCTCAACCCTTTATCAAGCATAGTAGAAAAGCTTTTGTGTATGTGTGTGTGTATATATATAATATGTATAATATATATATTTTAGAAAAGTTATGAATTTTTGACTAAAAAATTTATGACATTTTTATTCCACTTGTTTGACTTAGTATGAATAAAATGCTAGATTTCTAATTTTAAAAAAATAGATACACAACAAGCAACAAAGGTTTACTGTTCAGCACAGGGAACTATAGTCAATATCTTGTAATAATCTATAATGGAAAATAATTTCAAAAATAATATGTATACCTGTATAAATGAATCACACTGCTGTGCACCTGAAACACAGCCAGTCAACTACACTACAATAAAATATATATATTAAGAGAAAAAAAAAAAATGTCCCAAGACTCAAGTTTGCAATTTATTTTCCGGTATAGTCTCATAAATCTAGTCAACATCGAAATACTACTCAGTAGAGCTAACTGGGTCTGCCTCTTAGAAAGCCTATTTAACAAGCTATTCAAAACACCTAGGTCCCAAAGTTGCTGAAAAAAAATATTTTGGAAACATTTACTAGGGCACAACTAGGATTCAGTCTTTCCAGCAGTTCTTTCCAGGGGGAGGTACTCACAACAGGAAAACAATTCTCTGATTCGAAGAAAACTCTTCCCACTGCCCACCCTCCACCCCATGCCCACCTTCCATAAGAGCTCTTGTTCATTGGAGAAGGTTGGAGAAGCTTCGAGGAATCATGAAGCAAGGTAACAGTTATCTATTTCACTCTGCAAATGACAGAAGTCAACCCATTTGTAACAGGAGTGAGGCAGACCTGCCTGTTGCAGAGAGATTGTCTACAGATGTCTACAGATTGTCTCAGACTGTGGGATGATCCTCAACTATCCACCGTTGGGTTTGTTCTGTCAAGTCCGCAGTCCAAATACAGCATGTAAGATAAAACCCCACACCAACACTCCCTCTGCTACATCAAATCACCTGTAGGAAAAAGCAATTTAAAGACCACTATGAATAAGCCCTATAAGCTATCAAACAAACATCAGAAGACAATTATGTCCTCTGTTACAAGTTCTATCCCTGGCTACAAATGGCCTAACACGTGTCATAACTTAAAGCAAGGCAACGTAAAATATGTGACAGTAAATGCAAGGCTCAAAAACTCACCTGGAAAAAGTGGAAACTAAATTTGTAAAGAGGCAAATGCTTTTTCTCAATTGGCAGTCTGTAAGTTTCTGTTATGAAAATACATGCCATGAATTAGCCAAATCCAGACAAGTCTACTTCTCATCAATCAAATCAGCTTCAAAATATTCAAAAATTTTCCTGGTGTGCCCCAGAGGTTACTCACCTATCACCTTCTCACCTATTTCATCTATTTTCCCTTGTCTTCCCCCATTATTGCCACTTGTCTTTTAGCCCCTCCCCACATGCCCAGGTGCCTGGCATGAGAACAGCAAGGCGCCGAGGTCCCCCTGCGCCTCCACAGGCCAGGCAGGAAGCCTTCTCCACGTGATCATGCGCAGGGCAGGTGTGCAGTAAGGCAGGCAGACACGTGGGCAGCAGGCACGCACGGAACTCTGTCAGGCTGTGTGCCAGCCTGGGACTGGGCGCCCGCTCAGGGCCCAGCAGACCTGTTCTCGTGGCCACGTTTAACACTTCTATTCTGCTCGTGTCTTTCCAACGTTCCTCAGAGCTGCTCCCCTGTTAGCAGAATGTCCACCCCCTTAGGATGGGGAAGGACAATCTCTGTCAATGTTTCATGTATTTACTTTTCAGTTGATGTCAACAGCCTCCAGGATTCAATTTAGATCCTCTCCCGTAATCCTCCAGAAAGGCTTCCAGTTTGAGAAAATTTACTCCTAGCCTTTTAAGGGGAAGGAAGAAAAGGAGAGAGAGAGAAAGCAGAGTATGGTGGAAGAAACCAGCGAGAGAGGAAGGGGCCCTAATTTTATGGGAAAGACCCAGGGGTTCTGGATCCAGTCACTGAAAAGGACTAAAATGCCTTTGAGATCTGACAGTCCGCTTACATTTTAGGGAAATCAGCCCCTTGGCTACCACGCCTCCACACTCATATACAAATCGCATTAATGCCTATCCTACTCCACCAAAATCTATTGATCACTGCCTGAGAGTCAGCTTCTACAGTGGGTTAAACAAATTGCTCCATTTTCTCCAAAGTACATCAGGATGCTACAGATTTAAAAAATCACACCAAAGGTTTAATAACAGCTTTTTACTGGGGTGGGGGGAGGAGATAGAAACACTTTACATAAACATCTCTATTCAAAGATGCACAAAGGCTTCAGAAACTTATAGTGTCTACTTATCACTTCGTGGACAGACACAGAAGAGATACTGGGCTCATAAAAGCACTGATAAATTTTCAGACCAAGTTTTATAGCCACTGGAATTCATAGCAATGACCCACTGACTACAGCTGTGAAAGTCTAAACTACACGAATCCTGGGTGTAAAAATCCTATGTACTGAACACTGGGCAAAAAAAATTAAAGTATATGGGGCAGGAGCAGCTAGTAATTTTCAAATCATGGCTAAAATCATGGCAAGTTTTACTACAAATAATGACCACTAATGATTTTAAGGTGGAGAAGGAAATGGTAACCCACTCCACTATTCTTGCCTGGAGAATCCCATGGACAGAGGAGCCTGGCGGGCTACAGTCCATGGGGTCACAAGAGTCAGACACAGCTTTGCAACTAAACCACCGACGGTTTTAAATAAGTGAAATCTCCCTTTGTCCCTTCACTATACTACATCAATAGACAAAAAGAAAATCTAATACATCCATGATCCCTTAGATGCTTTCTGCAATCACACGAGGGCCAAGACCCAACAGGCAACCAAAAAGCCCACAATATTTTTTTTAATTACAAACAAGCTGTATTAAATGAAGATGTTGAACAGCCAACAGCTACAGGTGGACTCACACAAACAGATGAGAAAGTACATCACTCCACACTGAGGTCTGCTGACAGTTGACGCTGGCCGTGAGCCGCCAGGAGCCAAGACAGGTGGACAGGCCCTATAAATGGAGGCCCCAAGCTGGGTGTGGCACTGAGTCTGCAGCTCAGTGGAAACAGGCTCTCACAGGAGAAGTCTGATCTCTGGTGAAGACTCAGAATAGCAAGGATGATCAAGGACACTGCTGAACAAGAAGATGACAATCGATGCAGAAAAGGATGGGAACCACGGGGAAAGCATAGCAACGCTGGAAGGAGGTCAAAAGGCAGGATGAAAACGGAACCCAGAAAACATCTGCCCTCTACTCTCAACCACCTCACTGTTTTTTCCTGAAACTTCAGGAAGCTTCCACATACAGGACATACTAAAAAGAAACATGATGGAACAAGTGTGTTATAAAGGAAGTTTATCTCAGGAGCATTTAAAAGATGCTAAGATATGATCCTTCTCTAAAGCCCATGTGTTAATCACACAAGGACAGTGCAGTTCACAAGGGACACAAGACTTCCCCAAACCAACCAAGTCCGGCATCGTGACAGAGCTAATGTTAAGCAGACGCAAGCACATGCTGGCGCACTGACGCCCTACGGCTCTCTCAATACGACAAAACCACAAGCTCAAAGCCTCAACAGCGCTGCTCGGTGCCATCAGTGGATAAGCGGGCAGTAAAAGGCTCCTTGCAGGCCCCGAGCCCTGTGATCTAACAGCTGGACAGAGGCTGTGAGCAGGGAACAGCCTCGCAGCCCTAGGACACGGCTTTCCCAGCAGCTGCTGGCTGTCTTTTTGCTGAAAGGTCATGAAAACAGTGGGCAGGATTCCCATCAACATGGTCCCCAAACGCTGCTGCTGCTGCTAAGGCGAGTGATGAAGCTCCTCTAACCAAAACATTCCAGAACCCCTACGGGATAAAGTCTACAAGGCGTTCAGCTCCGCAGGCGCGGAAGCCGCGATCTGCACAGGCAGAGGCTCTGGACGCCTGCTCAACCGGCTGAGGGGCTCTAAGGTCAGTCAAGGTCAACACGGAATCCTCCCAGAGCACACGGAACTCTGGGGCGAGAACCACTGTGTTTCTTAACTGCGGGATCCATCTTCCCTCACAAGCCATGGCCTCTTGGGTGTTACGTTTGAAAAACAAATGCTGACAGTGAAAATAAAGTCAAACAGTCACCATTTGTCAAAGTATACGAGCTGGCAGCATCCCACGGAATCCTGGGCCACCAAGGACAGAGAAGCTGAAACGTGCAGCCAGGAACAGGCACAACTGTAGCTGTGAGTCCTTCCTGAGAAGATGGGAGGGGAGAAGGCACAACCAACCCCATTAAGGAAGACAAAGAAATGAGACTGATGGTTAAGCAGCAGTGCTGAGCTGTGTTTTTTCCCTCTTTTTAATTAGGGTTGTTTTTTGTGTGTGTGGGGGGGGAGGGGGGGGACGGCAGGAAACAGGGGAGTGGATTGGTCCAAGAAAGAATATTTAACAAGTAAATCTTTGTTTAAACTAGTAATGTTTGAAGGATGCATTAATTCTTCTAAAAGAGCACACTCCATTTTTTTAGTAAACTGATACCTTTTTAACAGCATTTTACAAAGCAGAATCTCCAAGGACACATTTTTATTATTATTTATGTTTACTGGATTCCATTATTGAAGAAAGGAGAGAGAGAGAAAACAACTGCATTTAAGTCACAATTCTGGTTGATGGAGAGAGAAGGAAATGACAAGAATTACTGCACAGGCTGTAACCTACGTCCCGAAGAACTAACAGCAGGTGTTTGGAGACAGAGCCACGGCTTTCTGCCGAGAGAAATAAGGAAGGTTCCAGGAAAGCAGGAACAAATCTGGATGTAATAAGGGGTTAGCCATAGGAGGGCAGAGGGAGGAGGGACCCTGTGCACGCCGTGGGAGACACCCACACCCCCAGATCACAGGGGACATCTGGGCTCCATCCAGAGTCCCACTGCCACCAACCCCGGGGGCTTCCCGCAGGCAGTCCTGGCTCTGGGGAAAGTGCACTGGGCGCTGATGCCCCAGGGCCAGGGGCGGGAGGCAGGGAAATGCCTGACTCCTCCACCCCTGCTCCAGAGGGAGGCAATGGCACAGCGCAGGGTCTCAGCAGTACTCAGTCCCATTTTCCCTACTGTTGTTCTGTTCTCTCATTCGGTCGTGTCCAGCTCTTTGCAACCCCATGGACTGCAGCACACCAGGCTTCCCTGTCCATCACCATCTCATGGAGTGATTCTCCTTATTAATCCTCTAGAAAATCAGGGAAGGATGGAAAAAAGTCATCAGAACTCCAAATTCATACTAAGGGAGCACTTCTGTCAGGAGAAATTAAGTGAATTCTTAAATGCTAGGGAGCTTTCCAATGGGTAATTTCATAGGACAAACAACAAAATGTAGAAAAATCATAAGATAATCTATGGGGGAAAAATACATAAAGTGTAACACTGTCCTTTTTAATTAATGACGTTTTCTCACAGGCCAAGTTTCTACATGTAAAATTCTCCCTTATTTCTGTATTTTGATCCTCAGCAAAGTTAAAGCAGAGAATTTATACCATCATTTAATCATGCTTCTATTATTACAAATGAGGTTTTTAGCTGTATCTACACGCAAGTGGGAAGAAATCAACATTGCATTTGATAAGCCAATCCTTTCCTTCTAAATGTCACTATTGAGCCCACACTGACAACTGTTCCTATCAGATATAAATGTGTTCCGAGGTAGAAGCACCTCTGTTGGGCAATCCAGGGACTGCTACTGAGACCAAAGGCCCAGGGTGCTGTTTTCGTTTAAAGACGGTACCAGCAGAAATCATAGGGGATGGTGAGGGAGAATGCGTCCCCACCTGTCACTGAGCCCGACGAGGATGAGGACACAGCAAACAGCGACGGCCACATATTCACGGCTGGGCCCCTCTCCATGGAGCTTCACCAGCAGCTTAGGTAAAAAGGCAAGTCTGGGTTACCAAATCCTCAGAACTCATCGGTGCATCAGCAGAGAAAAAAAAAATACTATCCAAAGATCTGAAGAGCAAGAACTGGAACTGAAAGAAGTACTAAGATGAAATTCAAAGATACGTGTAAAGTCACATTTACATTCAAAATATTAATTTCTTAAGTACAAGTGGGGAAGGATCTGGGTGGAAAAAAAGGAACTAAAGGAACAAAAAACCCCGGGCGTTCTGGAGAGTTCTATGAGCGGGAACTTGGACAGGACAGGGCAGGGCAGCATGTACCTTGCACAGGTCACAGAGATGAGAGCTGGTGTGCTGTGATCCACAGCAGTGCAAAGTGTGGATGCTACTGGGGGGTAGTGAGGAAAAGCGCAGATGCTTAAAGAAGAACCTGAGGCCAGGAGGGACCTGCTCACCATTCTCAAATATTTCAAAGGTTCTGCAGAAAAGATCTTCTGTGGGTCTGGACACTCGGGCTCCAACAGCCAAAACCGGAATCAATTGAAGTTTCAGGGAAAAAGAGTTCATCTTTAACAGTATCAAGGTGGAAGGACAGAGGGAATATTAGGTGATTAAAAACAAAGGTTACGTGCATGTTTAGGAGCCTCCTATGTGTGTGTGTTAGTGCTCAGCGGTATCTGACTCTCTGTGACCCCCATGGACTGCAGCCCGCCAGGCTCCTCAGTCCATGCAATTCTCCAGGCAAGAATACTGAAGTGGGTTGCCATTTCCTTCTCCAGAGGATCTTCCCCATCCAGGAATCGAAGCCTGGTCTCTTGCACTGCAGGCAGATTCTTTACCATCTGAGCCACCAGTGTTCAAGTTGCCAAATCTCTAAGCTGCATGACTTTCATGAGCCCTTGAAAATTGTTATGGGTATGACTGGAAAGAGGAAGCCACGTCATTTCTTGAAAACAAAGCAAAAAACGGACAACTTTCCCTACAAGGCCATGAGCACAAAGATGTATGCACAAAGTCTGTGGACCAAGAGACTCTCTGGGCAAAATGAGGTACCACTACTGGAGATGAGGAAGAAGGTGGATCCCAGAGGGTTTCAACTTCAGTACTCTTCCTCTGGGCCGTGGAGCTAGTTCTTCAGACCTGCAAACTTCCTCAGAAGGCAACAGGGTATGGGACAGAGAACACAGCAAGCTTCAGGGTTAGGGCAGGCCGGGTCTAGAACCCAAAAGCTACCTGCCCACATACTGGCCTCATGACCCTCAGCAGGTTCCAGGGACAGACTGCCAGGACCCACGGGAGCGGGGCCCTGGAAGGCGCCCAGGAGACAACCTAAGGAAGGCTCAGCAGGGGCTCCCCCAGATGTGAAACACAGAAGAGGGACCCGGTAAAAAGATCACACATCATGACCAAGTGGGCTTTATCCCAGATGCAAGGATTCTTCAATATTCACAACAATCACTGTGATACACCACATTAACAAACTGAAAGATAAAAACCACATGATTACCTCAATGGATGCAGAGAAAGCCTTTGACAAAATTCAACATCCATGTATGATAAAAACTCTCCAGAAAGCAGGCATAGAAGGAACATACCTCAATATAATAAAAGCCATATATGATAAACCCACAGCAAACATTATCTTCAATGGCAAAAAATTAAAAGCATTTCCCCTAAAGTCAGAAACAAGACAAGGGTGCCCACTCTCACCACTAGTATTCAACATAGTTTCGGAAGTTTTAGCCACAGCAATCAGAGAAGAAAAAGAAATAAAAGGAATCCAGATTGGAAAAGAAGAAGTAAAACTCTCACTGTTTGCAGATGACACGATCCTCTACATAGAAAACCCTAAAGACGCCACCAGAAAACTACTAGAGCTAATCAATCAATATAGCAAAGTTTCAGGGTATAAAATACACAGAAATCCATGCATTCCTATACACTAACAATGAGAAAACAGAAATAGAAATTAAGGAACCAATCCCATTTACTGCTGAGACGAAAAGAAAAAAATACTTAGGAATAAATCTACCTAAAGAAACAAAAGATCTATATATAGAAAACTATAAAACACTGATGAAAGAAATCAAAGGTGACACAAACGGAGAAACTTACCATGTTCATGGATCAGAAGAATCAATATAGTGAAAATGAGTATACTACCCGAAGCAATCTACAGATTCAGTGCAATCCCTATCAAGTTACCAAAGGTATTTTTCACAGAACTAGAACAAATAATTTCACAATTTGTACGGAAATACAAAAAACCTCAAAAAGCCAAAACAATCTTGAGAAAGAAGAATGGAACTGGAGGCATCAAGCTGCTGGACTTCAGACTATGCTACAAAGCTACAGTCATCAAGACAGTATGGTATTGGCACAAAGACAGAAATATAGATCAATGGAACAAACTACAAAGTCCAGACATAAATCCACACATGTATGGACACCTTATCTTTGACAAAGGAGGCAAAAATATACAGTAGAAAAAAAGACAATCTCTTTAACAAGTGGTGCTAAGAAAACTAGTCAACCACTTGTAAGAGAATAAAACTAGAACACTTTCTAACACCAAATACAAAAATAAACTCAAAATGGATTAAAGATCTAGACGTAAGACCAGAAACTATAAAACTCCTAGAGGAAAACACAGGCAAAACATTCTCTGACATAAAATCACAGCAAGATCCTCTATGACCTACCTCCTGGAGTAATGGCAATAAAAGCAAAAATAAACAAATAAGGCCTAATTAAACTTAAAAAAGCCTTTACACAATGGAGGAAACTATAAGCAAGGTGAAAAGACGGCCTTCAGAATGGGAGAAAATAACAGCAAATGAAGCAACTGACAAAGAATTAATCTCAAAAATATACAAGCAGCTCATGCAGCTCAATTCCAAAAAAATAAACGATCCAATCAAAAAATGGGCCAAAGAACTAAATAGACATTTCTCCAAAGAAGACATACAGATGGCTAACACATGAAAAGATGCTCAACATCACTCATTATCAGAGACATGCAAATCAAAACCACAATGAGGTACCATTTCATGCCAGTCAGAATGGCTGCTATCCAAAAGTCTACAAGCAATAAATGCTGGAGAGGGTGTGGAGAAAAGGGAACCCTCTTACACTGTTGGTGGGAATGCAAACTAGTACAGCCACTATGGAGAACAGTGTGGAGATTCCTTAAAAAATTGAAAATAGAACTGCCATACAACCCAGCAACCCCACTGCTGGGCATACACACTGAGGAAACCAGAATTGAAAGAGACACGTGTACCCCAACATTCATTGCAGCACTGTTTACAATAGCCAGGACATGGAAGCAACCTAGATGCCCATCAGCAGACAAATGGATAAGAAAGCTGTGGTACATATACACAATGGAATATTACTCAGCCATTAAAAAGAATACATTTGAATCAGTTCTAATGAGGTGGATGAAACTGGAGCCTATTATACAGAATGAAGTAAGCCAGAAAGAAAAACACCAATACAGTATACTAACGCATATATATGGAATTTAGAAAGATGGGAATGATGACCCTATATGTGAGACAGCAAAAGAGACACAGATATAAAGAACAGACTTTTGGACTCTGGGAGAAGGTGAGGGTGGGATGATCTGAGAGAAAAGCATTGAAACCTGTATATTACCATATGTGAAATAGATCACCAGTCCAAGTTCAATGCATGAAACAGGGCACTCAAAGCCGGTGCATTGGGACATCTCAGAGGGATAAGATGGGGGAGGAGGGGGGGGGGGTTGGGATGGGGGACACATGTACCCCTGTGGCTGATTCATGTCAATGTACGGCAAAAGCCACCACAATATTGTAAAGTAATTAGCCTCCAATTAAAATTTTAAAAATTTTTTTAAAAAGGAGGAGGAGCCCAGGTACCTAGCCAAGCACATACTTGGTGAAGGGCAGGGGCAGAGCTGACAAGCCGTAATGGCAGAGCCAGGACATGAAACTCTTCAGATGCTCAGTTCTTGCCACTGTGCCTAGTTACTGCTCTGGCTTATCCATTCAGATCCTCAGCTTGGCTAAGATCCTCCAGTCTATTTTAAATGTTCCTGACACTGGTCTACAGAGCAAAGCGCGAGGAATCCAGAGCATTCTGAGTGCACAGAAATGGCCCTCAAACAGGGATTTCCACAGTGCAAGTGCCCTGGGGTGCTGTGGACACAGGCCCACATTTGCTATCTGAAGGTCCCGTGCCGCCTGGCCCAGGAACAGCCCCATCACAGGCCTGCCCACAGCCATTCACAGCCTGGCGTGGGGGTCAGCACTGGTCCTCAGATGGAATGGATCACAGGACACCTGTGAGGTTCTACTCGCCAGCAACAGGACCAACAGGGAGCTAACGACAGCTGGTTAGTCCAACCAGTCCATCCTAAAGGAAGTCAACCCTGAATATTCACTGGAAGGACTGATGCTGAAGCTGAAGCTCCAATACTTTGGCCACCTGATGTGAAAAGTGGACTCAGTAGGAAAGACCCTGATGCTGGGAAAGACTGAGGACAGGAGGAGAAGGGGATGACAGAGGATGAGATGGTTGGAAGGTATCACCGACTCAACGGACATGAGTTAGCACAAACTCTGGGATATGGTGAAGGACAGGGAAGCCTGGCGTGCTGCAGTCCCTGTGGTCACAAAGAGTCGGACACAACTTAGCGACTGAACTGAACTGAACACGACAGCTGACGGGAACAGGTGACCAGCTTCCAGGCTCATCTCGCTGCAGTGTCCGCAAAGGTCTGAGTGGGGCCCCAACTTCAACAGATGCCCCAGCCTTTGGAGAGGCACTAACAGCATTCCGAGCAGGCCAACGCCTGAGGGCTCTCCCCTCCAGTGTTCTCTGACACGTCTTAAGGCGCCTAAGAACAATATGGTATCTGGAGAAAATACCAGCGTTCATCCTGTACCCCTTAAAGAAGATGTCTTTTTCTATTACTGAGGAAGAGGCTGTGAGGCAAGCTGCATGTCCTATGAAAAGGTAGGAGGCTGAGACATACATAGAAGAACCAAACCAAACCATGCATTGTAATAGTCCTCTGTTATTTTTTTTTAGAATCCATACAATGGAACCTCCCTAAAATTTCTAAAAGTGAATTGAACAAATGCAATTTTCTTAAATGATCTTTATACCTTGCTGCTATCTAGTCACTATGTCCAACTCTTTGTGACCCCATGGACTGTAGCCCGCCAGGCTCCTCTGTCCATGGGATTCTCCAGGCAAGAATACTGGAGAGGGTTGCCATTTCCTCCTCCAGGGGATCTTCCCAACCCAGGGATCGAACCTGGGTCTCCTACTGGCAGGCAGAGTCTTTACTGCTGAGCCACCTGGGATGTCTTCTTCACACTTTAGCTCTTTAATAAAGAATTTCACTGCATAAAGTTAAATATTTTATCATATGTAGATATATAAGCCAACTAAAATAATAAACTCCAGAAGAAAATTAAAACTATCCACCTGTATTCTCTATTTTGAGATGTATTGTCTTTTGAGATGAGACAGCTCTAAACACACGTCCTACTTCCATGAATTTTTTTAAGCGCAAAATGAGATTCTCAGCAAAGTCCAATTTAGGTTACATTTTTTTTTTTTAAGCAAGAGCACCTTATTTAGATAAGAACACTAACAGCTTCCTTTTAACTCAATATGCTCAGCACAGTGAAAGAAACAGAGGGGTAAAGTCAGTTAGCCTCTTTTGCCCCATTCCCTTCAAAATAATCTTTTTTAATCCAATGAGAATAGGAAGCTCCAGGCAGCATGTAATGATCAGTTCAGAAATTCAGGCCACACAGACTGGAAATATCAGCATGTAGCCAGCTTTTTATCTAGGTTATTCCAGGAGACGGTACCAGGAAACCAGGGGATATAACACACAGACTGGACTAGGACTGTATTCCAGTGAACTGGTTCTTCACCTACATGTCTTCCAAGGATCAGATGAACTCTAAGGATACATGTCCAATATGTAGAAAACTCCAGATTGTCAGAATAAAAATAATGCTTTTAACAGCATTCATTCTGCTTTGTTTATGTAAATCCTTTTCCTTTTGAAGAATCCCGAGGGCAGAAAAAGAATGCATTTTTTATTTCTAGGTGGTTTTTAAAATCACATTTAGAGATGGATTTAACCTAGCATTACAGAACAGTTGAGAACAAATACAGACCAATTCCTCTAACAATCAGTGGAAGAATTGCCAGGGGCTCCAGGAAGGGAATCTAAGCGCTGGGGAGGAGTGTTTTCTCACTCTAGGACACCAGACCCACCTTGGGGGTGGAGGCGCGGAGGAGACACGCAGGCCAGGAGTGGGAGGGGGCTCTGAGCGAAATAACTTCACACGCCCAGAACAGGACGAGGTTAAAAAGCCTTTTTTCACCACCCTTCTTCTGTCCCTGGGGAGGGACGTGGACACAAAGACCCCCTTCTGAGTTCCTGTGAAGAAGGGCAGGCCCCACGCCAGGTCCTGAGTGTTGACAAACCCTGATTCACGGCTCCGGTCCCACTTAGCTCCCACATAAAATGGGTGATTCAGCCACTCAAGGAGCTGGGGCGGGGGGTGGGCTCTGAATGCATTTAGGTCTGTTTGGAAACAGACCCCCATTGACAGGGGCTCTGACTCAGCAGCATCTCGTCTGACTCCTCTTCTCGGCCAGTCGTCAATGCCGTGGTGTGTCCCACACTGAGTCACACATCACTGTATCCAAGTTAGGCATAAACCACAAAACACTCACCACGGGAGTCATAAATGTCTTAACATGACTCTCGTCCTCTGTATATGCCAATTAGAAAATAGAGGGCAGTGAGTCGACGGACCATACATCCTGGTTCAGCAGGGACAGTCCCAGCTTACCCCTATTGTTCCAGGATAATTATCAGTAAACCCCTCTTTGATAAAAGTGACTCTGTTTAGACCATAAATTATACAGTCAGCTTATCAATCAAGAGGGCTTCCCTGGTAGCTTCAGTGGTAAAGAACCCTCCTGCCAATGCAAGAGACCTGGGTTTGATCCCTGGGTCGGAAAGATCCCAAGAAAAGGAAATGGCAACCCACTCCATTATTCTTCCTGGAGAATCCCGTGGACAGAGGAGCCTGGCGGGCTACAGTCCACAGGGTTGCAAAGAATCAGATACAACTGAGCATGCACACATCCATGATACTAGTGGTAAGTAAATGTAACACCAACATTGATAAAAATCCTTGTAGTGACTTTGACTTGGAGAGAGACACGAGCCATGGCGTAGCCAGGACTGATTTTACTGGTTTGTTTAAACTATAACAATGGGTCTGTGGAAATTTCAGGGAAAGTCTTATATTTACCTGTAAGACTGAAGTGACTTAGCAGCAGCAGCAGCAGCAGCTCTTACCTAAGAGCCACAGGTTCAGTCCCTCAGTTAGGAAGATGCCCTGGAGCAAGAAATAGCAACACACTCCAGTATTCTTGCCTGGAGAATCCCATGGGCAGAGGAGCCTGGTGGCCTATAGTCCATGGCGTCACAAAGAGTTGGGACATGACTGAAGCGACTTAGCAGACACACACAGATGCAAAGCAGACCCAACAACCCCCTAGGGGTTGCTGGCTGAGTATGCAGCCAAAATACTCAGCCAATAACCCTGAGGGGCCTGACACAGTGACTGGAGAAGTGAGAGAGCCCTTGGCAGAGTTGGGAGCAATTCTTCCTGTCCAAGGGGTCCTGGGTCCCAGCCCACAGAGGGACCCTCTTTCTTTCTCTCCATCTCTTTTTCTCCTTCTTCCTCTGTCGGCTATCATTTCTATTTTATACATTATATATATGCCTGTATATGTGTGTGTGTGTGTGTGTGTGTGTGTGCGCGTGTGCGTGTGCATGTATATGCATGCTCAGTTGCTTCAGTCGTGTCCAACTCTTTGCAACTTCAGGGACTGTAGCCCGCCAGGCTCCTCTGTCTACGGGATTTCCCAGGTAAGAATACTAGAGTGGGTTGGCATGCCCTCCTCCATAAGATTTTCCTGACCCGGGGATCAAACTCATGTCTCTGCATTGCAGGCAGATTCTTTACTGCAGAGCCACCAGGGAAGCCCATGTATTTATATATAATACGTTATATATCTATACATAATATATTATATACTATGTGTTTATATATATAATATATAGAAATATATGTTTATATATATAAATATATATTTACTATATACATATTTCCCTATTTAGTAAACGGGGGGCAGCATGCCCAGTATTCTAGGCCGTCTAGATCCCCAGGTCCCAGGACAGGAGCTCCAGCAGGGAAGGTACGTCTCTAGTGCCCCAAGCTTCAGGACAGCAAGAGCCCAGCAGCGTGAAATTCACATGAGTGCCAGAAAGGCAGCAGGGCAGTAACAAGATCTCCGTGTATTTGAAATTTTCATATGAAATTTTGTGTGTTTGAAAATATTCATATTCCAGTTATTATACAAAAAATAAAATGGGATCTTTAAACTTTGAAATCATTAAACGTGTGAAATATAAGCCACAGAAAACAAAATGTAAACGTGGCAATTTATTTATGAAAGTTTTAAATACATGAATATTAATTTGTTTTCAACACCTAAGTGGATTCCTGAATAAATCCCCTGCCCCGGGGGTGTCCTTGTATGCTCACTGCTGTGAGCGTCTTCCTCTCTCAAAGCTTAGGGCAGGGTTCACGGGACAAACTAGCCACAAGGAAAGTATGGGAAACGGGCTGTTTCTGCTTATCTAAAAATACCCTTGTGAAAACTGAATTTAATGGTCAAGTGTTTCAGAAGACCACTGCATTTATTACATTAATGTATTCAATATCAATTCTCTCAATATATGCATCGAACATTCAATGGCCATAAAGGTGGGACTTACAGCCCAATTCCCAAGTGACTATGATGTAAAGAAGAATTAAATGCTTTGGCTAGCTCTGACTACTTGGCATTAAGCAAAAATATTATTTTTTGAAAGGCTCAATGTATCTAACTTTTAAAATCATCTTTGAAAGCATAAACAGGAATTTTTAAGAACTCTGTTTTATAAAGAACTGGCATAAAAATGTATTTTTTTAATGAGAACTATGGTTCTCATTTAAAATTATTCACCTCTAAAAATAACATATCAGTATTTCTGATGCAAAGATACAGTTTTACTGTAACACGGTATTTTGTGAACTTTGCTCTCATAAGTGTGATCTCCCCCAACCAGCACACACAGGCGTCAACATATCCTATATATTTTCATGACTCTCATAAATTATGCTGAGCTCATGTAAGTGGACTGATGGCAAACTACACAAGACAGAGCCGACATTACCACATTGTTGGGGGGGCGCCCAAAATATCTGTACAGTTGTCAATGTGATAAAATGAGTTTTATTCAAAATGCCCAGGCAGACTTAAGTGAACTGAGCCCTCATTATATCTAATCCTGAGAAACCGAGATTTATGAAACAGATCTTGCTTCCACATCTTGAAGTTATGTGCCAAGACCTAGTTTTATGCTGGTATATCACTAAATTTTAATACCATAAGAATCTAGAATCTTCAGCTCCAAAGAACATACAATTTACACAAAGGAGAAACAAGAATTGGACTCCACTCCTAGACCTTAAAGAATTTTTTAAGTAAAAACTGTGGAAAGTGTGTTCTAAGTAAAGAGTGGAGAAAATTAGAAGGAAACTGGAAAGCTCCTTGTAGAAAATATTTGCATCTTGACAGCCTTAAGAAGAAAACCGTGGTCCAATTGCAGCTCACGACTTTTTGGAAGTCATGGAGTTCTAACCAGTGGCAGTCTGGAGACAGTTAATGGATCTCTTCTCAGAATACTATGTACAAATACATAAAAGAAAAACAAGAAAGCTACATAGAAAACCATTCATGTTTTTCGAAGTCATCTAAAGACTTTAAAGTATTTCTGTGCTTCTTTAGGACACATGAAACAGTAAGATGTAGCAGTCAGTCTAGTAACCACTGACATTCTGAAGCAGTGCTGAGCACTAAGGAAACTTTGAGACCTCTGCAGTTAAGCACATGTAACGGAATTTGAAAATATCTGTGGTGTCCACTGATGACAAGTCACAGGTGCTGCCACGACTACTGCATTACATTCACGATGGAAAGAAATACTGTATTTAGTTGGAGAGTTGGGAAAAATAAAGATGCAATTAACTTCTATCCAAGTTCACGGGTCTTCACTTCAGACCAAAATCTCTGTACTCTGGACTTACTTGGCTTTTTGAGCTCTACCTTTGGAGCGAATGTCTTAAGAGTCACTGAGAACTAGGTTCTTAAGCAGGGGACCATAAACTCTGAGCAGAATCTTCCCCAGGCCAGGAATCAGGGCAGCCCTGTGTGTGCCCCTGACCCCAGATGACCAACTTCTCTGAACTGCTAGTCAATCCCTTCTTTAAGGTATGAAAGCAAGGTAAAGTAGGCTGGGTGGGTAGACAGACACAAAGAAGACTCGAGGGGAAACAGGAAAGGCCTTAGTGCAGCTCTGTCAGAGGGCACCAGCTCCCTCCTCCAGCAGCTCCTCCCCAGGAGATGAGGCCACCTCCCCTCCCTCCCCAGAGACTGAAGGCCCACACGGTTTGGATAAATTCCCTTTGCTGCCCCAGGAGCCAGAAAAGCCTTCACCAAGTCAGGCCCTGGAAGTATACACCAGGCTGTGATGTAACTCCTCAAGTGCAAACTATGAACCACCACGGCCAGCAGGGATGGGTGGCAACTAGAGCTAACTTCTCCAGAAACCAGCAGCATTATAAAGGGGCTCTTCCCCAAAGGCCATGAAGAACCCCCACCTTGGTGGGGCTGAAGGGCCAGTGTGCAGGCTCCTTTGCTTCACTCTGCTGCAGTGGCCCTACTCAGAGCCCTTGGTGGTCACTGCTGGGGGTCTGTCCCTCATGCTGTATTTGCAAACGACAAGCAAGGCTCTAGATTTACGCTGACCATCACAGGAGGGCAATCACAGAGATGGACGCTTCTCATTTATATCCACAAAACAACACAAACCCTCTGAGCTTTGATGCCAGCATTTTTTAATCTGAATTAGCAAGGGCTAATTTCTTACTTTCTAACCTTATCATCAGGGCAGAGGTTTCAGACCAGAAACACCAAGAAACAGCAAGGAACCAGTCCTCATCAGGTTTCAGATACACTTCTGGTCTACTAAACAATTACTCTGCAGCAAGCTCTCCGTGTCTCTGTGGGCGATTTCCATCTGTGCTTGGCAGAGTAATGAAACAGACAGGACAGACAGAAGAGCAGCTACTGGCTAAGCCCTGCCTTTGTCCTCCATTATCCCAAATAATTCAGACCGCCTAATTCTGACCTCGGGCTCTCTCAGCTTAGGGTATACAATCAAGTGTTATAAAGTTTAGCTAGCCAGCATTACCTTAAATGGTACAATTTTAGAGTCTTTCAAATGCTGAAACATTTAGATTGGCATTCCTGTAGTTTTAGTCAACAGTATTCCCTGGTGGCTCAGTGGTAAAGAACCCGCCTGCCAATGCAGGAGTCACAGGAGCCTCGGGTTCATTCCCTGGGTTGGGACGATCCCCCTGGAGGAGGAAATGGCTACCCACGCCAGTATTCTTGCTTGGAAAATCCATGGACAAAGAGGCCTGGCAGGCTACAGTCCATGGGGTCGCAGAAGAGTCAGACACAACTTCACGACCAAACACCACCACCAATTATTTAGAGTGAACAATGAGAGACTTAGCAACAGGCCTTTCTTATAATGGCACTAGATCTGCATCAAGCTATTCCCAAATGTTTTCTTTCTTTCACAACGGTATAAATAATCTGCCATGTATATAGCTTTTGCTGAACATCAATCAGTTCTTTCTCTGTGGTCATACAAAATGAAGTACAAACCAGATGTCTGACTTACTTATTTTATTGGGTAAATCAGACTTGGTTGCGTCTTCTGGACACTCTCTGTGTCTTTACTACTCCAAGCCTGGGAAGATCTGCAATCCTTCCCCCAAATACCTTTATGATATTTGATTTCAGGACAAGGCTAGACAGAATTTAATAACTGGAATGCTAAAACAGGGTCACATTCTAATTAATTTCTTATTATAATTGCTAATATTTCACCAAATGCTGAAATTATACAGCAAGTTAAAATAGGTGTTTAAACCTTAATATTTTTAATGCAAATGGTTGAAAAGTGATAAAATACATTTCTATGTATATAATATTCTCTCTCAAGAACTTCAAATCAACTCCAAGAAAGGTTTTAGGTTTTACTTTTACCTACTGCGGAGCATACAGTAGGTGCTCAAGAAATGTGTGATGTATGAATGAATAAGTGAGCATTAAAGATTGTTTTAAATAAAATAGATCATAAAACTGAACGGCGAAGGATTCAGGGACTAGCAAAAGATTACCGAAAGCAAGTATATCAAATTTTTAAATAAAAGCAAAGTTTTTTAACCCTGGTATATATAAATTACTACACTCTCTCCATGGAATGTGTTTTTTAATTTAAAAAAGAAAAAGCTAAATATTATCTACGTCATAAAGCTAACCACAAAAAACTTTACTGTGTCTAACATGAAACTTTTTTAAAAATTCAAAACATGTCACAATAGGAACTTCTGGTTTGAGTGAAATACAGAAAATACACCCCAATATTATAAGTTACATCCCACTCCGGGATCTAACGCCTGATGATCTGAGGTGGAGCTGATGCAATAATAGTAAAGCGCACAATAACTGTAACGTGCTTGAACCATCCCAAACCCCCCCACTCCCCTGGGTCTGTGGGAAAAACTCTTCCACAAAATCGGTCCCTGCTGCCAAAAAGGTTGCAGACCACCGCTTACAGCATTTCCTTAAATCCCTAACACATGGCCTGATCTCCCACCCTGCGACCTCCTTCTCCCTCTCCCCAGCTTCATCTACACACCATTCAATCACCTGGAACCCTGCTTTTCTCAACTACCTTCTCTTTCCTCTATAAAAGCTGGCCACCACCTGTTTTTAATAATAAACCCTTTCTAAAACACCTTGTCTAATAACCAAATCATTCTACAGCTGGTGACAACACCATCATGGGATCCAAGTGCTATCAACTTACAGAATATTTTCAAGCTAATCCTAAAATAGCATTAAGTACTTATCACTTTTAATTTCCCAAAAGTAGATTTCAATCAACTAGTGGGTGATCCTAGTTTTTAAGAACTCACTATGAACCCAATATGAGAAACCATAATTAAGTATAGAAGACAATTTTTTTTCCACCACTGCAGAGAACAAATGCAAGTTACATCATATCTCATTGACATGCATTTTATGGCAACTCGAGCATTCCAGCTGAATAAAACAAAGGACATCACACACTTGATAAGCACCCTCAAGAGACGCCAACATATAAAGAATTTATGAAACAGGGCAAGCTATTTCCTGGGACTCCGTGGTAAAGTCAGAGCCGTAACCCAAATTTCCCACCTTTGAAAGAAAATTTCTCATTTTAAAATCACTAGAAATAATACCTGGAATCGAAAAAGAGCTATTCAGACATACCAATTAGTGATCGATCATCAGAAATGACATCATCCTGCAAAAGTAAAGGACATGGCAACGTGGGAACACTTTCTTAAAAATACGACTCTTGTACCATCAAGCACAACTGTGTGAGGTAAATATATGATGTAAAAATAAAAAGCATCACATGAAAATAAAAAACGGGGGGACTTCCCCAGTGGTCCAGTGGCTAAGACTCCATGCTCCCAATGCAGGGGGCCAGGCTTCAATCCCTGATCAGGGGAATAGACCCCACATGACCCAACTAAGAGTTCACATGCAGCAACTAAGACCCGGGCCAGCCAGATAAACAAATAAATATTAAAAATATAAAAATGGGGACCTTCTTATAAAAGAAAAAAAAAAAAAAACAGAACAAATCTGTCCTAATACCCATGAAGACTGTAACAGGAGTGATGAATGAAATCATCAGACCAGGATGGCTTAGATTTTTCCCTTTAATTCTGTCCTACACAAAGAACAAGAAACTTAATCCACACATTCACCTCAAATAACCTAGTTAAAAAGTAAAACACTCAAACTGTAAGCATCAAAAACCTAACCCTCTATAGTAGCCCTGAGGGTGCCGGCTGCAGAGGGCACCCAGTGACCACCGGCTCTCAGATCCGGGTGGGAGGCTGGCAAAGGCCCTCCTGCTCTGAGGCTCTCTCGTCCCCTCGGGGGTGGGGAAAGGCCACGGCCTGCCCCAGGAGAGGAACGCCACACGGATCTGGGTTTCCTGGTGACATTTCCAACCATCAATTCTAAACACAGGTTACTGCAACTACCAGGCTGAGACATCAACCAGTAACTAAAATGAAAAAACATGGACATATGGGAACATGAATTTAAACATGCCTACTGCCAAGTGGTGGCATGAACTCGTAAGCCCTGGCACCCACCAAGTCACAGAAGCCAAACAAACCCAACTGACTAAAGCCTGGCTCAGAGGGCAGCCTGTGAATCGGGAGCAGGGGCGGAGGCACCTACACAAGACTCTCCGGGGCTGGAACACAGGACCCGAAGCAACATAGATGCAAGTTACTCCAGTGCATGAAACTGTGGAGTAGAAATCAGCTTGAAAATCAAGTATAAGGGAAAAAAATGAGCAGATCTACACCAGGCTTTATAAGTCATATTCTACTGCAATATACTCAAGATTTATTGGAGAATCTCCTATTTTAAAAATGTGATGAATAACACATTTGTGGAGCGTCTACTTAGTTCACCTATGTGGAGCCTCCCTATTTGGGGGAACTTAGGGTAAAACTCTTGCCTGGAAAATTCCATGGACGGAGGAGCCTGGTAGGCTGCAGTCCATGGGGTCACGAAGAGTCGGACACGACTGAACGACTTTGCTTTCACGTCTCACTTTCATGCGTTGGAGAAGGAAATGGCAACCCACTCCAGTGTTCTTGCCTGGAGAATCCCAGGGACGGGGGAGTCTGGTGGGCTGCCGTCTATGGGGTCGCACAGAGTTGGACACGACTGAAGCGACTTAGCAGCAGCAGGGTAAAACTCAAAGTGCTTCTCCTGCATGCGGCTATGTTCAGTTCAGTCACTCAGTTGTGTCCGACTCTGCGACCCCATGGACTGCAGCACGCCAGGCCTCCCTGTCCATCACCAACTCCTGGAGTTTACTCAAACTCATGTCCTTTGAGCTGGTGATGCCATCCAACCATCTCATCCTCTGTTGTCCCCTTCTCCTCCTGCATTCAATCTTTCCCAGCATCAGGGTCTTTTCCAATGAGTCAGTTCTTTGCATCAGGTGGCCAAAGTATTGGGAGTTTCAGCTTCAGCATCAGTCCTTCCAATGAATATTCAGGACTGATTTTCTTTAAGATTGACTGGTTTGATCTCCTTGCAGATTAAAGGACTCTCAAGAGTCCCTATGTTAACAGCACAAAAAACCTGGTGGTGAACTGAACACCTGGCGAGCACAGTCTTCACCGGTGATGAGGCCCATGAGATGCGTGATAAAGGTTCCATCCGTGACTGTGGGGTGATGTTCTCACGTGTGATACTGTGAATGTTTACATCTGTGAACACAGTCTTCACAGCTAGTCAGACCTCTTCTCAACCTTACAAACATGAAACAGAGTCCAAGAAACTTTTCCAAAGAGCACGCCAGAGATGACCACCATTCTTCAAGGGTATCTATTCTCAAATAAGCGTGAAGCACCTCCTTGCAAGTCCCACCGTGGTTTCTCCCCTCCCCTGAGGTGCTACCGTTCAGATGCCTTCTCAACATCAGGTTGCTATCAGCTGATTCTGATAACAGAGATTGAAAGCACAACCATCAGTAAAAAATGAACTTCGGGGAGATGTTTAAGTTGATGTTTAAGTTGCTCTCTCTATAAGAAATAAACGTTTGGTAGTTAAATGAAGCAAGAATACTTGGTCAACTGAAGAAAATCTGTCTCCGCTACCCTCCCTGGGTGCAACGCTGGCTCCTCACTGCCCAAGTTCAGAAGCTGCTTCTCCGGACCCAGAGTCTGCCGCCCGCCTTCCTCTTCACGCCCAGCCTGGCCCGACAACACCTGTGGCCCAGGGCAGACTCTCCCTTGGGAATTAATGCCTGTGGCACCTGGCAGTCCATCCAAGACAGGCCCGGGAAGTCAGCATCTCCTTGCAGCCGGGAGTCTCAGGCCCTGACAACAGTTGAGCTTTGAACGCTGGTTGTGCCTGCCTGCTCGGGGGCTCATCTTTCCTTAAAATACCTCTTTCTTTTAAAGGAGAGAGTGTTTTTGAAACCCAACTTTGCAGAAACAGCTTGACCTATTTATGAAAAACTGGGTTGGCCTCATATTGATGTGTATAATTTTAAAAGGCCCTGTGGCCTGTTTTCAGATTCCTGTAACTAAAGCCTTAAAAGGGAGGGGAGGGGAAATCTCAGAAATGGAAGCGAGGTATGGAAAAGGGAAGGCCGAGAAGGACCTGAAACTCTTAGCAGGCTGATGGAAAGCTCTCCTAAGAAAACATTCGCGAGAGCTTAGAAAACCAGCACTCTCACTCCCCAACGCGACCTTTCCTCGGTCTACCCACTGGGAAATTAACTCCTTAGAACAAAAACATTCACCAGCAACTAGATCCCAATCTCAAACGAAACCTTGAGAAAAGATGCTTCTCCACTCAGCTCTGCAACTGATCAAACCTAGTAATCACTCGGCAGACACGGAATCAGCTGAGCCTGGCCAGGCTAGATGGAGCTGGGGATGGCAAGGAGACAAGTCCAAGTGGGAGAGGCGTCGTGGGTCTGGAGAAGTAGCTAACTCTTCAACAGTAAACAGCAGTAAGCAGGTCAACGCAGAAACACGAGAACAGCCAAACAAGGAAAGGGGCCACTGCTTCTCCTTGCCCGGCCGGCCGGCCGCTCGCACGCATAGGCCCCAGGCACAGAAGCCGGCTCTCTTCCTCCCACCGTCCTGCACAAGAGAGGATGTTACACCAGAAAGAAACCTGGGCCTCGAGCCAACATCTGCCTCCCGCCCTTGGATCTGCGTGCCCTTGCCTGTTCCTCCAGCCAACGTTTAAGCACCGACTGGGTGCTGGGTGCTAGGGATACAACCGTGAGTGAAGCTTAGCCTCGATGTCGATGGCAGCTAAGAAAATAAAATATCAGGAAGAAAGTACCTGACGCTGGGGTGACAGAGCCCAACTGAATCGTGATGAGTAATTATACCACAGTTTAGGCGGAGGAATCGAATTACCCCCAAAATCAGAACTAGTGGTATTTTATTTGCTAAACAAAGTTTAGCAAAGATCATCATCCAGTGCCAGTTTTACATCAGATATACCTGTGATTAAAGAGGCGTCGAGTATGGAGAAAGAAATGGCTACCCACTCCAGTATTCTGTCCCGGAAAATTCCACGGACAGAGCCTGGAGGGCTACAGTCCATGGGGTCGCCAAGAGTTGGGCAGGTCAGGGAATCAAGATCCTGCCTACTGTGTGGTATGGCATACAGTACAATTTTAAAAAAAAGTGTCAAGTAGAAAAAGATTCAGAGTCAGGGGTGCTGCCAGGTGGAAAGGCACAGGAGACAGGAGGGGACCCGCAGGAGGGGACTCACACGAGGGACCTGGGGACAGGGCAGGGTGCTCCGCGGGCCTCGCTGCTCTCCCAGTCCGAGACTGTGCCTGGGTGCCAGTGCTTTATTTATCAAGACTCTCCAAGGGGAGCCTCGCTGTGGATGCTCCTAAGTGCCTGACCCAGAAATCGAACTCTCATCTGCCTCCAGCCAAGTTCAGCAATGGCCCAGGCGCGGCACGGTCACTCTAAAGTGATCAAAGAAGAGACATAAGAGGCAGGAAAAAAGTGAGAAAACAGGGGATTAAAAAAGAAAAGAGTCCGATTCGTGAAGAAAGGCACTGGTTACTTCACCAAGTCTGGAATCAGGGCGTGTGCCCCTGGCAGCCACCACCCATCCCATTCTAGCTGACCTGACATCGTCTGGACGCCAGAAAACCCAGGACGGGTGGATGAACCCAGGCCTCAGAGTGACACACAGCTCCAAAGGAGGGCACTGGTGACAGCTATTTACAGGGTTCAGGGGCCTTTCTGAAAAGCTTACTTTTCAGTAAGGCAGATGGGGCTCTGCTTGTGAAGGACTAAGGCTGTGTGAGAATGACCTCTGGGTGAGTCAGTCTCCTAAAGAAAGTCCCTCTGAAGGACACCCAGACAAAGAGCCTCCGAAAGAAAGATGGATGGTCAACAGGAAAAATGAAATAAAATACAGCTACTGGGAAGTTGGGGGTGGTGGGGGGAGCTTGTGTTCATTCATCTGCCTTGAGAGCATCCTTCCTTCAGAGAGCTCCATGGCCACACAGGGCCAGGTGCAACTGGAAAGGGCCAAGCTGTCCTGCTGCCCACGGTTCTGGTGGCCGCACATGTCCTCAGTGTTTCTAACAAGCAATTCAACAGGCAAGATGACAGCGATACCTCAGGACACTATGGGTAAAAGGCTGAACGTGGGTTAAACGTGCAGACACTGCCATGAGGAAACTCCTCCTGCAGAGGTAACAAGCCAGCAAAAAAGAGATGCGTTTAGAGGCTGGGAAGAGGAAACAGACAAGCACACCAACGCCAGTGGGTTCACCAAGAGGAACAAAACAGGACTCGTTCCAACTCTGACCAGAGGGAAAAGATGAACCTTCCCTGCTAACGAGGAGGAAGTTCATGGAAAGCTACCCAGTGACTCTCCAAATCCCACTGGCCAGGAGGGCACTGTCCAAACATTCATAAAGCAATCTCAGGAAGACAAGATCCTGGGTTTGGGCAGCAGGAGCCTTTCTGCCCTTGATGTAAATCGGATCCTGAGCAGACTCTACCATCAGTTTTGCCTGATTACCATGACAGGTGGGTTTACAAGCCAAATAACCTCCCCTTAAGCCATCCATTTCAATAATTGGGCAATTTCACCGATTCATTCAACCCAGTGCCAACAGACTGGCAGAGGACGGTTCCCAGGAGGTTGAGCCAACCTTGCCTAGTGGTGTGCCATGCTTTTCAGAGAAACTGGGGCTTAACTCCCAACACTTCCCTCCTTGCTCCTGTAATGGCTCTGAGGCCTCTGTAAGATTATTTTTCAGATGCTTTCCAATATAATTACCAAGGTTTTTGTTGTTGCTGTTAAATTTTCCAGCACTGACAAAGAGGTATCAAAAGACCTAAGTCATCTGAATGATTCCTCCTGAAGGAAGTAGTACATCCAGCAGAGCTGGTTTACAACTGACCTATCTGTTCTACCACTAAACAGCATCAGAAACCACCACCTGTACCAGCAGCACAGGCTCATAAAAAGCACTTACACAGGCAGACAGAGAGGCACAGGGAAGTGCCCTGTACTGTTAATGTCACATTCACATATAAGCAAGTCAGGAACTATCTGGAGACTGGAAAACTTACTTGTTAATTTTTTCTTATTTGCAAATAACTGCTTACAGAAATGAGAAATGAGATTCATGAAAATGTATGTAGGGATAGCCTGTTAATTCTGGATACTTTCAGAATGTGAGGGGGGGAAAAATCTAAGAATTATGTTCTTGTGTGTAACAAACCCCAAGTACCTAAAAATCAAAAAAAGCTTTACTGAATTTTAAAATTATATTAATAGGACTATCATTTGCTAATTTAAAGTTGTTTAAATATATATTCACTCTCCTCATTTACACAATGTAAATTACAAGCATGCATGAGTGTATATGTGTGTGTATATGCCTACATGCATGCACATTTCAGAACTCCAGTTCCCTGCAAGAGAGAAAGAATAATTTTCCTTGATGAGGGATGCAATCTTTAAGAGCGACCCATCAGTTCATAGATTAAAACAGAAGAGGAAAAAGTTTAAAAGAGATCTCCTATGGAAGATACCCTTTATATTGTCAATCACATATAAAACACCTTGAAAGTCAGTGTTTTGCCTGAATCGAAGCGATCTTGTTATAGTCCTTTTACTATCAAGCCAGGAGATAAAAATTATCCCTGACTAGTCCTATCAGAATAATAGGGAGAGGGGACTTTCTTGGTAGTCCAGTGGTTAAGAATCCACCTGCTAATGCAGGGAAACGGGTTCGATTCCTGGTCCAGGAAGATCATATATCCCCCGTGGAGCAACTAGGCCCACACGCCACAACATCCATGCCCACGAGTCACAACTACTGAGCCTGGGCGCCTAGAGCCTGTGCTCTGCAACAGGAGAAGCCGCTATGATGAGAAGCCCAAGCTCCACAACTAGAAAGCAGGCCCCGCTCATGCCCACACGGCAGCAGCGACTCAGCACAGCCATGAATAAGCAAAATAAGCCCACACAGCAGCAAAGACTCAGCACAGCCATAAATAAAGGAAAAAAAATTTTTAATTAATAAAAATTTTAAAAATAATAATAAGGGAGAGTATGAAATCTAAGTGGACTGGGGCGGGGGCGGGGGGGAGCAAATTACATGTGAGTTTTTAAAGTAGAGGTGAAGAGGCCACTCCTAAAATGTTTTCAGGTATTCTCCCACCTGTTACTGCCCTCGTATACTGTGTCTGTGGGTGGCAACGATAAACTCCATTTCAAATCACCGTATGAACTCTGCCATTTTTACAGGTGAAAAACAAAGTAAGAACTGTTATTTTCAAGCTTTCTCAAGTACTAGTACAAAGAACACGGGCTAGGAGAGTGTTAAATTACAAGCCATCTGTGCTGATAATTTACGACATGATTTCTCTACTCTTCTTACACACTACATAACATCTCTATGGCAACACGGTAACTTCAAATGTGAGTCTGGAAGGCCAGTCGTGCACTCAGCCTATTCACACAGCAGATAACCAGGCTGGTGGGCCGGCTCCTCAATGGGCCAGTCTTCCGCAGGAAGGCTGCCCGTCACACACGGCCCTCACTCCGTCTCTCCACTTCCTCCAGGCATGTAAGCGAAAGGGTCTGCACACCGAGCGTATTACCCAAAACTAGCCACGGCCCCGCAACCAAAACCAGCAAGTGCACCCTGGTGTAACTCAAGGTTGCTACCTCTAGCTGTGCACATGAATTACCGGTAGGGTTTTGATTAAAAACAGATTCTAGGGCCCTATTCTAGAACTACTAAATGAGAATCGCTGGCAATTCTGTAATTTTTTAAACCTTGTGGGTGATTCTGATACAGGCTGGGGTGGTGGTGGTGGTGGTGGTTTAGTCGCTAAGTCGTATCCAACTCTTGCGACCCCATGGACTGTAGCCCACCAGGCTCCTCTGTCCATGGGATTCTCCAGGCAAGAACACTGCAGTGAGTTGCCATTTCCTTCTCCAACAGGCTGGGTTTAGGACCAGTGAATCAAAAACCGTTGACCGCGTCTCTCCTTGGAGCTTACCCTAGGCCAGAGACCAGCAAGCCCGTCTTCACAGGAAACAACCACGACCCAGAGACCCAGAACCAGAACGCGGTCTATACGAGGTTCTACATCAACACAGCCAGCCCATGAGGCCAGGAGAAGACACATGGGTGGTTTCCTAACGGAAGTGATGCGTGACCTAAGCTGAGGCAGTTAGCAAAACCCAGAATAGGAGGGAACACCAAACACAGAGACAGGGCCAAGGGCAGGGTCACAGTGTGGGGTGTGCGATGGGGTTCGAGCAGCTGACGGGGCAAGAGGTCTAGAAGCTTCCCCTGAGGCCATCCCAGCGAGGGCAGGGGGACTGATCAGGTCTGAAACTCAGAAAACTGCACTTGTGACTCTCATGTAGCTTCAGTTACAAAGCACATCCCTGCACCCCAGGCAAAGAAAAAGAGGATTCGGGGGTGGTATGAAGAGAACTGAAAATAATTCTGCCCTAGCTTTGGCAAAATCCTCATCTGTAAACAGGAGAAATATTATGTATGTCAATATATATGTGTAACTGAGAGATAATCGACTTGGTCTTTTCAAGAGCGCCTCAAATTTCATTTTCACCTTGAGAGCAATTCCAATTAGGTGGACTTGGGCTCGCTGATGACCTCTTGTCCTTTTAATTTCTACATTATTCCCCAGCACATTTTCAAAAGAGGCCAGAAGAGAGAACCTGCTAATCACCTTGCCTCTTTAGAGATACAAACTCCCGCCGGCCAGAATATTATTTCTGTCTTCTCCAGCTGTATGGCACCTGGCATATTGACACAGATCAAAGGATAAATAGCTCATTCATTACACAGTGCCATGTACATTAGACAATGCCCATAAAGTCCTGTGAAGATGAAAACCACTTCAAGTGCCAAGCAATTCTGAGCTAGGCATTTGAAACAGAGAAACAAAGATGACAGACCAAACATCATAAAAAGGTCACCACCCAGCAGGAAGGCTCCTGTTCCATAGATCTCTGGTCCCCAGTGCAGGCAGGCAACACAGCAGACAAAACTCCAACCTGCTTTACATGCTTTTAATGTATGGAAGCAGGAGAAAAGGTTTCAAAATGCTCAAAAAAAAAAGTCTTCTATGGTTCCTTTCTTTCGGGGACCATGCCCAAAAGTAATGTCAAAGCCACACAAATTCTTCTTTCTGAGACATCTCCTTTTAAGTGAAGCTCACATACCCTGTATGAAGTGTCAACTCAATTCTAAAACAGGCACAATGAAAATTCTTGCAACAGAGCATATGCGATTTTATGCAAATTGATACAGTTTCTGTCTTGGAGTCTAACACGCTGGTTGTGTGTGTGTGTGTGCACGAGCAATCAGAGCTGACTCCAATATCCAAGGACGGAGAACTCACATGAGCAGGAGAACCCTGGCGGCCACTCTGAGTGGGAGCAGGCACCACGCCGCCTCTCCCTCAACTTCTCCAGGATGCTGCAAGGGTGCGATCACCAGTTTGAACCACTTCAGCTGTGCCCTCAGGGCCCACAGATACACCACTTACAGGGGAGCAAAGCCTGTCCTTATCTTTTTGACTGAGATGCCCCGAAATTTTCAACAGGATAGATACTTCAACGTTCTCTAAGAAATGACCAAATATACCATCAAATCAGCCTTCCCCAGCGGCTCCATGGTAAGAATTCCGCCAAAATGCAGGAGATACACCTAGATGAGGGGTTTGATCCCTGGGTGCAGAGGATCCCCTGGAGAAGGCCATGGCAACCCACTCCAGTGTTCTTGCCTGGAGAATCCCATGGACAGAGGAGCCTGGTGGGCCACAGTTCATGGGGTCACAAACAGTTGGACACGACTGAGAGGACTGAGCACGCACACACCATCAAACCACAACAGAAGCTCAATCAGATCTTATCTACAAGGCCCTCCTTCAGAAAGGAGTGATTTCTTTTCCTCCCTCAGACACCAAAGAAAGCTCCCTGGATGGTGTCCCACACGCAGTGTGATATGCAGGGTACAGCAGGAGAAAACCCTGCAGGCACACTCCGTCTACCTGGGACCCTGCCCGGGAGACCACTGCATGCTTGGATCCTCCAGGCTAGCCCTAAGAGCTACTGACTTGCAGGAAGTTAAAACCCTCTGAGTCCCCTCCCTCGGGTACAAAATTGGATGCCACTGCCTACCCTGCAGAGGACTGTGAAAATTAAATAGCTGGTGGCTGTAAGCACTCAATAAATGAAGCTGTTTAAGACTTTGAAATATTGCCAATTTAGTTGTATCCTTTTTATTGATACATAACTCACATAGTATAAAATTCTCCCTTTTAAAAAAAGTGTACAGTTGACTTTAGTATATTTGGTATATTCATCATCATGTGTGTGCGCTTGGTCAGGCCCAGCTCTCTGCAACCCCGTGGACTGTAGCCCGCCAGGCTCCTCTGTCCGTGGGATACTCCAGGCATGAATACTGGAGCGAGTTGCCATTTCCTTCTCCAGGGGATCTTCCCCACCCAGAGACTGAACTCACGTCTCCTGCACTGCAGACAGATTCTTGACTGCTAAGCCACCGGCCACTAGGTAATCCCGTAACATTTTCAGCACCCAAAAGCCCTTCCCCCAGAATGCTTGACCCATTAGCGGTCATGACCTTTTATTCTCCAAATTTTCCAAACCAAAAGGCTTTCGCTCTTAGGGCATTAACAAGCAAATTATTCTCTCTGGCTGAACTGTCTAGTTGTAGGAAGGGCTTGTACAGGTACAGAGGCTGACTCTCCCAGATGACCATTCAAGGAGCACGTGGACAGGCACAGAAAACAGTGCGACAAAGGAAACCGACACTGTCTCCCCAAATCAAGAGCCCGTGTTCTGTGCCATCGTTTAATGGAGCAAACCTCTGAACAGCAAAAATTCATCTTGCCTGTAACGAGATCTGCACCCAGTGGCCCACAGTTTCTAGAACTGAGTGCCCAAAGACACTTCCTAGAAATCCCACACAAATGCGGACACTCCAGAGGTGGTTTCTGTGAAGAAACATTTAATCAATGAAGGGCAGCAAGCAAGTCTCAAAAGTCATGACTCATGACTTACTCCACGCACTCAGCTCCCTCCTCTACTCATAGCACGTGATGGATTCTTGAGAAAAGACCACCCCCTCCCCAGCCTCCACCCACACCCATCCATTTCTCAGACCATCCCTTGCGTCCAATCATTCACTCTTAGTATCTCAACGCTTTTTTCCTTTTCCCTCCTGTCTTCCGGCAACGCGTACATGGAGATGAAGATGATCAACTGTTTTGCCCACAACAGGTGTCGGCTTTATAAACCACACTTATTAGAAATTAATCTCCCCTTCTTTTTTGGCAACTCCTGATTTTCCACCGTTGTGCTTCAACATCCCCAGAAAGCGAGCTGCTGACCGAGTCTGGCAGCTCTTTCTTAAACACACCTCGGGGGAGTTCCAGCCTATGACTTCATCTGTTTTCTTTGGGTGACTAAGTGACAAGGCACGGAGCTGAACAGAAGCTGACCGCTAACTGCCGATTTGAACAGTTTCAACTTGAAGATGTAGGTTCGTTTATCACAGTGGTATGGCTTAGCATTTCGAAATTGCTTTCTGCATTTTCTAGGACTGAGTAAGTCAGTGCAGACGTTGGGGATAAAAGGAGCCTTCACTTCAGAGAAGGGAATTACATACAAATTTGGGAAAGGAAAGACTGAAATGCAGTCTGTAGTACTGGACTGGAATTGAGGCATGTGTACGAACTCGGTTTTTATTATAGACAGGTGTGCAGAGAACAGCACATGTCATGTGATGCTGTGTGTGTGTGCACACAAGCACGTGCGGACGCAAACTCCCCGATTCCCGGCTCTGTGCACTGAGAGGATCTGGAAGCAGTAACACCCCTGTAGCATAAGCACACTCGGTGCCCAGAATGAGTTTCTTCATGCTGTCTTCTGCTAAAATCAACCAGGGCTCCTTGGAGAAGTGGCGATTTCAGGGCTGCAGTCAGGAAAGAACAGAAGCCTGGGACATTTCACTGTGTCAGAAAATAAGGAAGTGCCCCATAAATGACGGGGACACGTCACAAAAGATAAAGGAACCAGTCTGAAAGGACATCACTGGCCAGATCATGAACAACTGAGCATCAAGCTGGGTAATGACATCGAAGGATTATAACCCACTGACTAAGAGAGTCCCTGGGGTCGCAGAGTCAGACATGGCTTAGCAACTGAACAATAAGACAGGAATCTGTAAGGCCACACTTACAGAAATAAATAAGTGCGGCATGGAGAGAGGCTCTGCCCTTACGGTCGAAGCACAGAAGGAGTAATGAAACTAGAAACCTCACCAGGTTGAAATTATCATAATAATCACTGATTCGGGCAAAAGTCAGCAATGAAGATAACTAGCAAATTAGAGTCAGCAGAGGAACAGGATTTTCCACAGTCTCGAATTCTCTCTTCACAAGATGCTGATTACAAGTGAACAGTACAGTGGTAGTCACCCCTGAATCAGAAGACTGAACGGACATCTCACAGACGGCAGGTGACAGCTGGGCCCCCCATGGGGCGTTAGGGGAAGGACTCAGCCCTTCCGTTGGCCACGCACGGCCTGAACCTGATCAGGAGGAACTCCCCCCAAACCGAGAGACCGTCCTCCAAAGAACGGACTAGAACCTTCCAGGAACAAAAGAGACAGGCTGGGGAGATGTTCCAAATTAAAGAAAACCAAAGAGACATGACAACTAAATCTATCAATAATTGTATGTGTTCCTGGATAGAATGCTGGACCACCAAGATTTTTTTAATCACCAAGAGTTTCTGGAATCATTGGTAAAATTTTATTGAAGTCAGCAAATTTAGATAATAAAAATTAATTTCCTAATTTGGGTCATTATGTAAGAGAATGTCCTTGCTCTGAGAAAATACTGTGGAGTCACCCTTTAGAGGTAAGGGCAACATCACCTTGCAACTTACTCTCAAATGGTTCAGACACAAAATAATATCTAAATTTAATATATACAAATATATGTGTGTGTGTGTGTGTGTGTGTATACATATCCAGAGAAGGGGGAGGGGAGGAGGAGGTGATGTTCCTGCAGTGAAATAGTAACAACTGGGGATTTTGAGTTCTTCTCTGAACATGAAAACTGGTTTCTCAAAATAAACTCATCTGCCATCTCCTCCTGCAGAAAAAACCGCAACAAACTTTAAATGCAATCAACCATGAAGACAAGAACCAACTCAACAGCCAGAAATGATGCATACAAGTGAAATCTCAACTTGACTAAGTTGATACGAATTTGAGCCTTGTACCTCCTGTGCTGGTTTAAAATCAAGATCAACTAAAATAGCATGTCAAAAGCACATACTCTCCCATTCAACAGTAGGCCAATATGACTTTAATTGTAGAATTTTTTTTAAAGCAACAATTAAACAAAAACTAAAAAAATCTGAAACTCCTTGAATAAACCAGGAAGAAAGGAAAATTAGATTTTAAGAGGATAGTACACCTTCCGTTGATATACTGTGAGGGAGACAGGTGAGGTGTACCTGATGCAAATGCACCCCACAGAAAGGAAAACCTAGAACACACGCCCAGAAGTTATCTCACGAAAGGAGGATGGCAGGAAGTAAGTCTCTGTTCCCCATGACCACAACATTCATCATCTATGCGTACATTTCCATGAATAACAAAAAAGACAAGAGAAGCTGCAAAACAGCTTGAGAAAGAAGCCAGGGAAGGACCACACCCACCTCATAAAACTGTCCCCTAAAAAAGCAGCTTAGCGTCTCTGGCCCCTCCCCACGCCCCCGCCCATGCAACCTTCCTCAGTTAGAAAGGAAGCCCGGGAATTCTTTATAATGTGATACACACAGCCAATGGCTGGAAAACTTCCCTCCCCAGCCAGCCTCTCCCTGCCCTTCCCAAACTTCCCTCCGCCAACCCTGAGGGCCACTGAGACTTCCTCCCCCTTCAGACCAAGTGGCCACAGCCAGGGAAGTGGGGACCAGCCCAGCCACACGAGTCCTCCCTAGACAGAGACAGACTAGAGGCAGCAAAACTCAAAACCATCTCAGCGGGACAGCTGGGGTTACTGGGGTTATTTATGTAAGAAGGAACATCAGCTTTCATCAGGTGAGAAGAGGAAAGGTACAGAAGCTAAATCACGGGGCTCAGACTACAGTGAAAAAGTGCTTGCTCTATCCCAGAATCTGTCATTCCACTTTTGTTCAGTGTGAGACTTGTAAATTACAGCTTCCATCTTCAACACAGGAGGATGTACACATTCAGTTTTAAAATCTGACAATTACAACACCAGGCCTTGTGGGATGCTGTATGGAGGGAGGGTCGTTTCTCCTCTTTCCCTCCATTGGAGAAGAAAAGGCAATGTGGGGGCTTTGTGGTCTGGCAGCTGTGGGTTTAAATTCCAGCCCAAGCCCTCATAAGCGGTGCAAACTGGGGCAGTCATTCAACCTCCCCAGAGGCTGAGATCCTCATCCGAACACAGAAATAGCCTCCACCTGCTGGAGGGGGTGGGGGGATCTGATTTTACATGAGAAAACGTATATAAAACACCTGCTCGCACCTAGACCCACAGGCCCTCAGGTGGTAGCAGCAACAGAGATAATAGTTAAGAGAGAGCTTCACCAGGTTTTCTTGAAGGACAAGGTTGGCGTTCATAATGTTTTGGGGGGAAGGGAACAAACATGGCATTTTAAATATTACCCTCTGACATTACAAGCAGGTTACTGCTTCTGCATGCACTTACTTGACCCTCTGTGGAGCCTAACTCCAAAGATATTAGCTGACCCCCAAGGACTGGGGGTCCTGGCCTCCCATATCGCTCTGGCAGCTGCTGCTGAATACTTACTTAGGTTATAGCAAGCGCGCAATTCCACGACTGTCCGCCATCCCATTTTCCCCACAAACAGCCCCAAATCCACAGTACAAGCTGTCACGGACAATTTACCATCATCCCACCTTAATCCTGCATAGGGTTTACAGTCAGAGGTCTCCAGTAATGTGGTTCAGGGAGGGACAGGTCCCATCTCACCTGCAGGCTGTCCCCTTCTGTGTGTTCAGCAATCAGCAGGGCTGAGACAGGACCTATAAACGATGCCATGGAGATGAGAGATGCCCAGCAAAGAACACGGCAGATTCTGCATCTCGCAGGCTGCAGTCAAATATCCGGAAACAAACAGGTACATGGCCAGCTCACAGAATGCTGAAACTCACTACTCCCGCGAGGAGCTGCTCTCCCAGAGGGAGACACGTGAACAGAACTGTCACGTGAAGGAAACGGATGGCCTGGAAACCATCCAATTAGCGACGGTCCTCAAAGTTTTCGGACCCAAGATATATTAGAGCAAAAGCAACAGCGTTTAGATGGAGGTGAAGTAACTCTGGAATAAACATGTGAAATACACTCTGCCTCGGTGCAATCTGGCTTTTTGGAGCTGGTAAGGGTCCTTGGGTGCCAACTACCATCACTGTGGTACTGAAAAGGACAGTGAGGGCTGGAAGGGATTTCTCATAATCACAATTTTTTTTTTTTTTTTGAATAGCTATCTACAAGCAAGAAACATCTGTTTAGTATCAGACACCAGGAATCTATTTGTTATTAGGATGGCAAAGTATTAGAAAATTTAGACTTTGGAGATTTCATTCTAGGACTGATTCTAGATCAGCAGAAATACTTAAAGCAACAGTCTAATAAAAGCACTGCTTCCCAATGTATTTGTGTGCACCCTCAGAATAAACAGAGGAATGGTACTTTTTGGTCCTTATCACTTAAAAGCTAAACTAATAAAAATAAATAAATAACATGCACTTTGTTATTCCTGCAGATCCTAGTGCATCTGATATCAAGAACAAGCATTAACTTAAGAGTAAAAGCAAGTAAGAAAACATAAAACTTGCAGAATCCACATGGCCCAGGAGGGCCCTACTCCGGTTTGCAGGCCCGATGTTCAACAGCAACAGTAACGAAGGAAAGAGGAATCCTTAAAGATGTGAATCAGATTGAGAAGAGGAAGTGAAGTAAAAGCAATCAACAATGGAAAAACTGTATATACTGTTCGGACCAACCTCTCAGACTTTTCATAAGCCTAATTTTCAAACTCAAATTAAAACATCTTGCCCTAAAACACATGTTATTTATACATTCCACTTCACATATACTAAGAAACAAGGGTTGTTTTAAAATAGATTTCAAGGACTTCCCCGGCAGTCCAGTGGTTAAGACTCCGCACTTCCAATGCAGGGACTAGGGGTTGGATCTCTGATCGGGCAATTACACTCCCACAGGCCATGTGACCAAAAAATTAAAAACAAAAAAACAGATTTCAAATATCAGTCTCTGATATATTCATTTCTTCTTGCACTGACACCTCCCATTCACAGAATTCCAAAGTGGGGATTTTTATGACTTTTCCAAGATACACACAGGCGACCACACTTGAAGAGACACCAACAAAACCTATCTAAAAATATTCCAGGATAATAGTTTTAAATTTGAATTGTGTTTTTCTCAAGTTCAAGAACAACTTCATTTTATGGTTATGAGTCTTTAAGTGGGGAGACTAACACTTTATAAATTCACTCCTTAACCATCAACACTGTGAAATACACAGCTTCAGAGTTAATTACATGTAGGAAAGTCCATGAACTGAGGGTGAATGATCTCACACAGTTATTTATACAGTAACAACGCCCCCTCCTAGAAATTCCCTTTTTAACACCAGGAATGTCAAGGCACAGCGGACCACTCTGCCTGTGCTACTCTTTTTCCTTCTGGACAGCAGCAAAACTCAGCAGAGTGGGAAAATTTAAAGCAGGAAAAATGGTGACTGTTCGCATCTAAAGATAGTTTTTTTTAAGTCAGCAGACTTGTCAAATGGATTCTCAAGTTATGCTTCTTACAGAATCTAAGAAAAGAATCTCTATTTCCCCATAACTATCTTCAACCTTTCCCCAGATTAACCCTAGACATTACAGAAAGTCTGGTCCCACCTTAGGTCCATCGTTCGGTTGCTCAATCCTGTCCAGCTCTTTGCAACCAAGCCTGCACACCAGGCTTCTCTGTCCTCCACTGTCTCCAGGAGTTTGCTCAAATTCACACTCATTGAGTTGGTGAAGCTATCCAACCATCTCATCCTCTGTCGCCCCCTTCTCCTCCTGCCTTCAATCTTTCCCAGCATCAGGGTCTTTTCCAATGAGTCGGCTTTTTGCATCAGGAGGTCAAGGTATTGGAGCTTCAGCTTCAGCATCAATCCTTCCAATGAATGTTCAGGGTAGACTGCCTTTAAGACTGACTGGTTTGATCTTGCAGGTTCAAGGGACTCTCAAGAGTCTTCTCCAGAACCACAATTCGAAAGCATCAATTCTTCAGAGCTCAGCTTCTTTATAGTCCAACTCCCACATCCATACATGACTACTGGAAAAACCACAGCTTTCACTAGATGGACCTTTGTTAGCAAAGTGATGTCTCTGCTTTTGAATACGGTGTCTAGGTCTGTCATAGCTGTCCTTCACAAGCAGCAAGTGTCTTTTCATTTTATGGCTAAAGTCACCATCCACAGTGATTTTGGAGCCCAAGAAAATAAAATCTGTCACTGCTTCCACTTTTTCCCCTTCTATTAATATTTACCACAAAGTGATGGGACCAGATGCCATGATCTAGTTTTCTGAATGTTGAGTTTTAAGCCAGCTTTTTCATTCTCCTCTTTCGATTTCATCAAATGGCTCTTTAGCTCCTCTTCACCTTCTGCCATTAGGGTGGTATCATCTGCGTATCTGAGGTTGTTGATATTTCTCCTGGCAATCTTGATTCCAGCTTGTGATTCATCCAGCCTGGCATTTCACATAATGTACTCTACATAGAAGTTAAGTAAGCAGGGTGACAATATACAGCCTTGACATACTCCTTTCCCAATTTGGAACCAGTTAGTTGTTCTCTGTCCCTTTCTAACTGTTGCTTCTTGACCTGAATACGGGTTTCTCACCAGACAGGTAAGGTGGTCTAGTATTTCCATCTCTTTAAGAATTTTCCACAGTTTGTTGTGACCCACAGAGTCAAAGGCTTTGGCATAGTCAATGAAGCAGAAGTAGAGTTTTTTCTGGAATTTTCTTGCTTTTTCTACGATTCAATGAATGTTGGCAATTTGATCTCTGGTCCCTCCACCTTTTCTAACCCAGCTTGTACTATTACTATCTTTAAAATAAACGGGAAAGTCTTTCCAAAATTACTCAGTTTTATTCAAGTTTAGGAAATTAAACTTGAGAAATAACTTCTGTTAGACTTGGCTTCTGTTGGTGTCTCACGGTTTGTATTTGCATTTCCTTGAACGTGTGTGGCCGTTCTGTAGTTGCACTGTCTATTTCCCTTTTGGACTGCCTTTCTTATTGATTTGAGGAAACCCTTTTACAATCCTTCACATATAATTCCTCATCTGAATTATAAAAAATGTTTTTGCCCAGTCTGTAGCTGCTGCTGCTGCTACGTCGCTTCAGTCGTGTCCGACTCTGTGCGACCCCATAGACGGCAGTCCACCAGGCTCCCCCGTCCCTGGGATTCTCCAGGCAAGAACACGAGTGGGTTGCCATTTCCTTCTCCAATGCATGAAAGTGAAAAGTGAAAGTGAAGTCGCTCAGTCGTGCCCGACTCTTAGCGACCCCATGGACTGCAGCCCACCAGGCTCCTCCATCCATGGGATTTTCCAGGCAAGAGTACTGGTGTGGGGTGCCATTGCCTTCTCCTCAGTTTGTAGCTAGTCTTTGTTTAATGTTATGTTTTAAATTAACATACAATACAAATGGGTTCCTTTTCCTGTGTTCAGGTCTATGAATTTTAATATGCAGAATCACCACCACAGCCAGGATGCAAAACACTTTCATCATCCTTAAAAACACCCCCCACACTGCCCCTCTGGAGTCACCCTTTTCCCTGCTCTAACTCCTGGTAACCAACCGATCGCTTCTCTGTCCCTCCAGTTCTATTTCTTTGAGAAAGTCATACAAGTGGACTCCTATGCAGCCTTTGGAGGCAGCCTTCCTTCACGCAGCATCAGCTGAATGGATGTACCACAGTTCATCTGTTCACATCTACTCTTGTAAATGCCAGCAAGAGCAGCAAACAGTGAAGGAAGGGCCTTAACTCTTCCTAGCAGTGGGACAGGGACAGAGCAATATACCAAGTACTTGGAAGGAAAAGAGAAGGCCATGCAGTGGGCAGGACCTTACAGAAACCCCTCCTAAAGAGAAACTGAGTGCAATTCATCACTGTCCACACAGGGCTATGGGCTGTAAGAAAATAAGCCTGACGGACTCATGTGGACACCACTAACCCAAAGTACCCTAGAGCAAGAAAGTTTTCATTACAGCTTCGTCTGTCAGGGCAACTGCTAAACTGTACTAACTTATGACAGAGCCCAAACAGCATGATCCTTCCAAACTCAAGATCTGCTCTATAGACTGCTTCACAGTCCTCCCAGCGAAGAGCAGACGTGTGGCTGATCAAAGAAGTCAGTAGCCTATTAATGCAAGTGTGTGTGTGCTGTGCTTAGTCGCTCAGTCATGCCTGACTCTTTGCGACCCCATGGGCTGTAGCCTGCCGGGTTCCTGTCCGTGGGATTCTCCGGGCAAGAGTATTGGCATGGGCTGCCATTTCCTTCTCCAGATGATCGTTCCGACCCAGGGATCAAAACTGGGTCTCCCGCGTTGCAGGCAGATTCTTTACTGCCTGAGCCGCCAGGGAAGCCCGCAATGCAAATGCGTTTATGACGTAAGTGCAGTTTCATGTTGCCAGAGCACATCTGGCATTAGACCAAATACTCCAGGAGGTCGCACCCTGTCTCCGGATCAAGCCCCTAGGCCTTAAGCCTGGGAAGCCCACACACCCTCCTGTCAAACTCGACCCAGACATATAACCTTTACCAGAGGGCAGGGGCTGCAGAACTTGGGTTTACAGGGACTTCCTTATGGGAAGAGAGAACCAAAAAGGAGGAAATAAAGGTAACCAAGCAAACCGAGGCTTCCATTAGCAAGTGAGAAAGTGAAGATAAGACTGAGACACTGGCCAACCAGTAAACAGGAGAGCGGGAACCCCCATCAACAAGAATGTCACCCGCTTGGAAACTCCAGCCAGGGGGTCTCCTCGCTGGGAGACCCCGGGGCTAGGGCCGGGTACTGTGACAGCAAATAGAAGACAGACAGTCGGGGAGGCAGGGCCTCCGCGGTGGATACGGGGGCCCTGGGGCGGCGGGGAGCAGGGAAGGGGAAGGGGGGGGGGGGGGGGGCCTTGTCCCGACCCGCAAACCCTTTCTCCATTTTTGCTCCTTTGCCCTCAGTGCAGAGATACAGCGACAGGAATACCTTGAATGGCCCCAGGCGAACAACAGTAATAACAATAATAATACACCCGCTCAAGATTTCCGCGCGGGCTCGTCCCCTCGTCCAGGGCTGACTGGACGGCTCAGCGGCGCAATCTGGAGTGGAACGAGAGAGAACTGCGTCCCGGCTCCATCTAACCCCTCGTAACCTGTCTGCGCCCCTGGGCCAACCCTGTCCCCCGCCCCGCCCCCCCCCCAGCGGCCTGCGCGGGGCTGAGGATAAGGGGAAAAGATACAAAAGCCTGCATCTCGGTCCTCAGAACAGACACAACCGCCCCGGGGCGTTCGCCCAGGCGCTTAGGCCAAATGCTCGCGAGACGAAGAACGGAGCCGCGGCGGAGGCGCCGCCCCCTTTCCCGGGAACACGGCGGGGTTCTCACCCACAGCCATTCTTCCCCGTGCACCGAGGGGGGGCTTCTGTTCTGCCAGCGGCACCACTAAAAATCCGTCGAGACAATGCACTTAAGGAAATAAAAAACCAATTCATTAGAGAACCGAGGAGGAATGAAGGGGGTTGTTAAGGCGGCTTTTTATAGTACAACACAATTCATCCCTATCAACCTAAGTGACTTGACTAGGCAGTCAAAGTGTGGCTATTGATTAAGAATTGGACTTTTCTCTGGAATGCCGCCAAGGATATGAGATAAAATTTTATTTCCTCAGTGGAAGAGTCAAGAAAATAAACTTAAATATCAGATACGGCTGATTTAGATTATGACCCCTCCAAACACATCTTTCACTTAGAAACGGATCCCACATTTATCACAAGATTTAAAAGGCCAGAAAAGGCCATGCTAATCACATATTTTTAATACACACTTGAACAGATTTAAACCACATGCCACGCCTTGAACAGAACCACTGGCTTCATTTAAATTTTGGTTAATCATTTAAACGGTTTAAATGGCTTCATCTAAATCATTTGAATCGTGGATGGTTAAACTGCAAAGGAAAAAATACAATTGTCTATGTCAATAAGTCAGTTTACAAGGTCTTAATGGAAAGTTTCCTTCAGTGATTTTTTTTTTTTTTTTAACTGTCCTCTGATTTCCTAAAAATCACTTCTAGGATACTTCCAGCTCCCTCTCTGCTCTCGTCTAAAACAGAACCTCACTGTGCCACTGAAAAGGGGGAAACTAACATTCACTATCAAGTTACATTTTCTTCTGCTTTCCTTTTCAAAATATTGAGGGTAACAAGGACTGACTTCTTAATACAATAATTATTATTGGTGCTCACAAAGACCAAAGTTGCCAGGCTTCTAAATATACACAGAAGCAGCAGGGCAAGCTCAGAGGCCAGCGACTTAAGTGGTGTTAGAAGCAGAAATCTGAAGACAAGTTCCCTCAATATTCCATGAGGAAATCATTATATCAACATAGAAGGACATGCACCCTGCTCTCTCAGTAAGTAACTGACTCAAGTGTCTTCACACATTCCATTGTAAAGGGAAGGGCTGCAGCAACAGGTCCAGAAGTAAGACTTAGTAAGGAACCTAGCCCAGTGAGCTGACCACCTTTCAGAATAACCACAAACCCTTATGCTCTGCATATTCATATAATACCAACCTGAAACATACCAGGCAGGTTAAAAATAAGGCATTTATGTAAGTACCCCCTCCAGACACACACACACTCTTGCAAGGTTAAATAGAGAGCTCTGAAAGAATGATTTATTGTCACAAGAACAGGGCCCCAAAATAGATTGGCAATAAAAGTGATTGGTCCCAGCGGGATTGAGAACAAATCCTGGTAAGCGAAGTCCTGGCCATGACAGGCAACTGGGGAAAGAGTACCAGTGATGGAAGTGCTTCCCGGCCCTGACCCCAACTCTACCAGAGTTCTCTTCTGAACAAGTCACTCAACCTCCCTAGAAGTCTGATTCCTCTTCTGTAAACTTTAAAAAAAATTGTTCTAAATGGACTAGCTCATGTTTGTGATGCCTTTTGACAAGAAAACTAAAGAATGACCACTAGGAGCTAGGAGCTCAGAGGGAACAACAGAGTCCAAGGAGGTTAAAAGCCCTGGAGCCACCCCCCAGACCCTCTCCAAGTGTAGGGGTCCTGCCCCCAGGTCCCAGCTCCCAAACCAGGCAGGTGGCAGTGCCCTGCTTGAGTGCATCCAGTAATCATGGCCTTCATTCTATTCCTGAACTGCTCTAATTATGTAAAAGCTCTAATAAGCTAAATTCTCCTTCTTTCATCCAATCATAGTTACCAGTTTTCACTCAGCAACCACAAGGATAAAAGTAAATCCTTGCAGTATGGACAAGGAACAAAAAGGAGGCATGAAAATAAGGTCGCCAAACCAACAGTTCCAGGGCCAAGAAATGAAAAGCAACCAGTAGAAGTGCCTTGTCTAAGGCAGACTGGCAATCTTAAGCACCAGGCTGACACCACCATGGAAAACCGATCACACTCTGATCTGTCCCCCCCAGTCAGTAAAAACCTATTTTCTGGGTTTCTACATCTTAGGAAAGAATGTCTGATTTTACTAACGGACTTGACCTCTCTCTGTTCAATCATCCACATTCAATCAAAACTGCCCAGCAGGGCCATCCCCCTCCAAACCCCCGCCTCTGCCATTCCACCAGGTGAGGTCCCCACCCAGGGTCCCCCTGCTTCATCTGTCTAACCATTTGCCCCTTCCCACCCCTACCCATCAATCCAACTGAAGGGTCCCTCTCCTCTCTTCTCCCTCTGCTAGCGATCGCTGCCCCAGATGCTGGAGCCAAGATCTAGGTCAGGAATTCAGGGTTGCCCTAAGGAGGGAAAAGCACATTCAAAAGACCTTCTAGGCTAACCCTGAGATGGGATGCACAATGGCTGCCTACTTACAATCTGCTCTGGTTCCTGATTCCAAGTCAAACAAGGAAAGGGGCAGTATGTCCAATCAATTTTGGAGTGAGGAAGAAAAGAACAAACTCGTGAGCAGCACGGACTGGTTCTACCCCAAAGCGAACATGAACAGGAGCAAACACAGGACGAGGCCCCTGGCCACCGACAGGTAAACCCTGGGGAGAGCCACAGTAACTGAGAGAAAGTATTCTGTGAGCATCCAGTCCAACTTGATGTCTTCTGAGGCTCTTCTGAGCAGAAGTGATTTCTCCACTGTGAATAATAAAGACGTAAGAAAGTCTGGCCTCATAAGCACCAAAAATTCCCTCTCCAGGGCACACACGCCTTTGAAAGGCGCTGGATTCTGCACAGAATCTATTATTCTGTGACAGGTGGTGGAGAGAGAGAGAGAAGACAGGCTAGACTTAGCTTCGGGGCATGAAGGGAAGACGTCCCAGGTCTGCTATTAAGTGGTAAGATGGGGCTGCTCTATCGGGCGAGTTGCACACAAAAAAAGGCTTTCATTTGAAGGAGTTTGTGTTTTCCTAAACCTCTGCTTTCTGTGGGGACCTCACAAGGAGAGAGAGCACTAGGGAGTGTATTAACCCCAAGCTGACAGCACAGAGTCAGCGAGTGTCACTCCCAGCCACAACCAATCTGTTAAAACGACTCAAAACGAACCCCGCCTGGCAAGGATCAAGAAAACGAGGGAAGACAGTACTACTAAACCAGGGCTCTCCCCGGCAAGGCTAACTTCTGCCTCCGACTATCGCGCACCCGCTGCAAATTGCTCCCTGCGACCCAGATTACCCAACTGATCTCACCGGATCTGGCGACCGGATTTTGAAACGGGCCACGAAGAAACGTGAGCCTCGGGCCTCTGGCGCGCATCCCGCCGCAGTCCGCTCCCCCGACGTCCTCCCGGGAGCCGCCACCAGCACCCCGCGCGCGCCCCGCGCCCTCCCGCCCGCCCCGGCCTGGCCCGCCCTCCTCGGCTCTCCAGCGCCCAGTCTGCATTCTCCCTGCCCCGCGCCTGGTCCGCCGGGCACCGCGCCGCGGGGCCGCGAGGTCGCCCGGACGCGCGAACAAACCGGACTGGGCGCGGGGACGCAGGGGCGCGGGCGGGACGAGGCGCTGCCGCCGGGGTCCCCAGGACGCCTTGTCACGCCTCCCGCGCCAGTCCCCCCCGGGCGGGTCGCAAAGCTTGGCTCTCCCGTGACCAACCCCCTCCTCTTTGACCAAGAAACACACGGCCACCCCGGCACTACCTCCCGGGCAGGGCCCAGCGCGTGCCGGTCCCGCGCCTCCACCCCCGGGGCCACCACGTCCCCAGGGTGTCCCTCCCGGGCTACCCCCGGAGACAATGGCTCACCCATCGCCCGGCCGGCCTCGCTCCATTTCAGCCATCACCGACCTCCTCCCCTCCCCGGGCGGCCAGTGCCCCGGCAGCCCCGTTTCACAGAAGTGTAGACCGAGGCCAGGGAGGTGACAGGCGAGAGAAGAAACCTGGCTGCTTATGGAGCTGAGGAGGGACCACGGACAAATCGGCTACGAAGACCAGCCCAGATGAGAGACCGCTTTCCCGGGGCCCGGCCCCGCCGCCCCCGTCCGCTCGGCCTCCGGGGGACAGGGGGGCCTCCGCCCTCGCCGTCCCTGCCGCCGCCGCCTCCTCGGCCCTCCCGCGAAGGAGACAAAGAGCCGGCGCCCCAACCGGTGGAGCGGTAGCCGCCGGGGCGGGCGACGGGGAGATTTCACCCGGGAAACCAGGGGCGGGGACGAAGGGAAGGACGAGCCGGCGGCGCCGGGGCCGATCCGCGGCGCTCGGGGCGGCGCGGGCAACGGGACCCGCGGGTATTGGGGTGCAGGGCAGCGGCCTGGGCGGGCGCGCTCCGGGCCCGACGGGCGGGCGAGCAAGCACCGGGCGCGGCAGTGACCGCGGACCGCGCCTCCGCGGCGGGGGCCGGTGGCGGAGCGCGCGGGCAGCGGCGCGGGTGCACTCACCGGATCGGAAGAAGGCCGCGATGTCGGCCAGGTCCTTGGCCGCCTCCTCGGCCCCCTCGCCGGCGCCGCCCCCGCAGCCCGAGCTCGCCGCGCTGGCCGCAGCGGCGGGGCCGGAGGACGCGGCGGGGGCGGCGGCAGCACCGCCGCCGCCGCTGCTGCTGCTGCCGCTCATGGCTGCGGCGGCGCCCGCGGCCGCGCCCGGCTCGGGCCCCGCGCCCCTAGCGCCGCGCGCCGCCCGCTCCGCGCCGGGCCTGGCGGCGCCGAGCGCCCTGCTGTCCGCGCCCGGCGCGTGGACGCAGAGCCCCGGGGCGGCGGCGGCGGCGGCGGGCGGCGGCGGCGGCTCGGCCCGAGGAGCGCGTCCACATAGACGAGGACTCCGCCCGGGAGCCGCGAGCCGGCCGCGGGGCGGGAGCGCGGAGCCACGGCCTCGGCGGCGCCGGCTGGAGCGCGGGCAGCCACGCGCGCCGCGGCGCCGGACACGCAGTCGCGAGGGCGGCGGGGGATGGGGGGTGGCCCGCGGGGGCCGGCGGGAGCTCCGCGATCACGGGCGCCGGCGGCCACCGCGAGCCTCCATCTTGATTTCAGATGGGGAAAGGAAGGAGGGGGGAGGGGGGAAATCACGGCGGAGGGAACCCGGGTGAAAGGAAAAGGGAGAGCAGGGAAAGGAGAGGAAGGGGAAAAAAAAAAAAAAAAGAGAGGGGCTTCGTGAGTTTCCGGTGAATATCGTCTGGGGCCGGAGCGTGGGCTCGGCGGGTGGGCGGGGCGTGTGATGGGCAGGGCCTGGCGGGAGGGGCGGGGCCGCGCAGGAGGGCCGGCGGGCGGCGGCGGGAGCGTTTCAGCGTTGTTCCCTCCCGCGGACGGCGGCGAAAAGGAGGGAACGCTTTGAGGCAGCGAGGGCGCGCACCTTTCCAGGCCCGTCATGGCGCCCCCTTTGGACGCTCGCTCCTGCAGCGCCGCACCGCCCTCCGATCGCTGGAGCTGTTGATGACTGATCTCGCCGCGGGGCGGGATGACTTCGGCTCAGGGCCCGGTGTGCGCGTAGACGGGGCTCCACAATAGTTGTTGAATGGGAAGAGATTATGAAAACAGGTCGTGTGTTGTACTCCAGCCCCAGAGGGAATAATGGAGCAGGCCTCTGAACTCCTGGGGGCCGTCTGTCTCCTCGTCTGCCACAGGAGCTTCGGGACTCACAGCTCCTCCGCCCCTTCCACCAGAATGTAGAGAAGGGGGAAGGTGATGGTGGCTAAGGAGACCAAAGGAAGTGAGGGGTAGGTGACATCCTCCTTTAAGGAAGATCCGTGTCACACCCGCATTTGACAAAATATTCGAGTACAAACACCTATGTACCTGGCTACAAGCGAAGGAAGCAAAAGGTATTGGTATCCAGTGCGCCGGAAACAAGAGATAGATAAGATTGATTTAAAAAACAAACAAAAAAAAACTGGTGAAATACTCATGAAACCAATATACATGAACACTGGAAATGAACAATTAAGAAAATTAATAGTGAATGATGAATACCAGGTTTTGCACTGTGAGGAAGCCTAGAATGATCCGTGTGGTACGGGATTAGAGTTGGAGACGTCAGTATGAACTCCTGTTTAGCTTAATATAGATGCAGGTGGGTAAGAAAAGATTTGCAGATATGTGTTATATATATGTTATACACAGGCTGTTACATGTATGTCCATTTCCTTGCTCTGTCAGCTGAGTGGACTTAGGCATAACACTCTTGCAGCAAGTCGCACATCAGGCACTCAGATCTTTTATTCACACCGTTCTTCAGCAAAAGGAAACCAGGTTCCTCAGGTGCATCGGCTGACTCTGGGACTAAAACAGGAAACGTACAAGAGAACCTAGAGCATCTTGTTGTGCCAGATGATAAGGAAGTGCTACGAAAAATTTTTTGTTTAATTAATCAACATCCAGAACAATGATGAGGGTCTCTCAAAGGGACACAGAAGCCCACTGAAAGAGCTCCCAGTGATCAAAGCTGTAACAATTTGAACAGCAAAATAAAGCAATGTTCTATTATACCCAAAGTATAATAAATATACATGAGTGCATACCGATATAATGCAATGATTGAATGAGTAAATAATTAAGAGAGAAGAGACAAATGTCCCTCACAGAAGAATTCAAAATTAATACTTAGATACTCTGCCCTCAGTGAGATGGAATAGTCCTTAACTGTAGTCTGCACTTTCAACTTCCAGAAGGATAACTTTATAATGAAGAAAACTGACAAACATTACTTCACAAGATTACCAGCAGAGATAAATCGTGTGGATGGTATATACCCTTGATATGATGTAATGAAAATGCCACTTTAGCCCTATTGTCTTCCTCCCAGAAACACAGTCTAATCATGAGAAAAATAACAGACAAATCCCAGTTAAGGGCATTCTGCAAATGACCTGACCAATACTTCCCCAAACTGTTAAGGTCAACAAAAGTAAGCAAAGTCTGAAAACTGTCACAGCCAAGAAGAGCCCAAGGAAACATGATAACTAAATGTAATGTAGTATTCTTAAGGATCCTGGAACCAAGAAAGCACATTAGGTAAAAACTAAGAAAATATGAATAACATATGGACTTTAGTTAATAATGATGTACCAGTACTGATTCATTAATTGTGAGTAATATGGGAAAATTGGATTGAGCTATAAGGGAACTCTGTACTATCTTCACAACTTGTCTTGTTATTTTAGAATCTAAATCTATTCTAAAATAGAAGCTTATTTTTAAAAAATTTTTAATTGTATGTGGAATATCAAAAAGAAAAAAAAATTCAGTTGGTCCAAATTTCACAGGCTATCAGCTCAGGTGTGCTGACAATGTTTCTTTTTCTTATTTTTCAGTTGGGTAATTTCTGTCTCCAGCTCCCATTTCTCCTCATGGCTTAATCCTAGTTTGGAGAAAATAATCTCCAGGAACTTTCTTTGCCAACTGAGTACATTCCCCTTCCTGCCTTCTCCCTAAGGTTGAAGCCAAACTCCCAGAGGCATTGGTGAGATCACAACATGAGGTGGGGATGGGGAGATGGCACCTGGCCCTTGGTCTTCAACCTAGACAGCATATTAAAAATCAGAAACATTACTTTGCCAACAAAGATCCATCTAGTCAAAACTATGGTTTTTCCAGTAGTCATGTATGGATGTGAGAGTTGAACTGTGAAGAAAGCTGAGCGCCAAAGAATTGATGCTTTTAAATTGTGGTGCTGGAGAAGACTCTTGAGAACAAGGAGATCAAACCAGTCAATCCTAAAGGAAATCAGTCCTGAATGTTCATTGGAAGGACTGATGTTGAAGCTGAAACTCCAATACTTTGACCACTTGATGTGAAGAACTGACTCATTGGAAAAGACCCTGATGCTGGGAAAGATTGAAGACGGGAGGAGAAGGGGACGACAGAGGATGAGATGGTTGGATGGCATCACTGACTCGATGGACATGAGTTTGAGTAAACTCCAGGAGTTGGTGATGGACAGGGAGGCCTGGCGTGCTGCAGTCCATGGGGTCGCAAAGAGTCAGACACGACTGATCGACTGAACTGAACTTGGTCATCATGAGCTCGTTCTGGCACTGAGGCTCATGTGTGTCCTGTGTGTGTCTGCCTCCTTGACGATCCTACTCAGACTGAAGGCATTGCCATGACTTTGCTGCTTTCTGCTGTTCTATCCTGCTCACCAACCACTGGGGCCCCTGATGGCCTTCTGGCAGTCAGCACCCCTCCTGAGCTACTCCCCAAGCGCTCAAGAAGACATTCAGCTGTTCCTGGGATGCTCAGTCCCACCCCACAAAGTGAGGCCCTGTGCTCTCTGCTCCCAGACCCCCAAAGCCTACCTTGGCACAGACTTCCTCTTTCAGAGACTCACATGGGGGTTTAAAGTGATCCATTTCCTCTCCCCACAAATTGCAGAATTGTAATTTCCTCTGCAGGAAGTAAACTTCATTCCAGATTCATCATACTTCCTTCCAAATCTTTTATTTTGGCATAACCTTTGTGTTCCCAGGAAATGCTGTTTTTATTTAGAAAACCCCATTCCCTTCCATTCTTCCCTCTGCCATAGGTTCCAGAAGTTTCTCTTGAAATTTAGAAGCCAGTGCTAACATCTTTCTTTCACTCTGCATGCCTCCCCTACCACCCTGCCTGTGGGTAGTGAATATAGATGCCCCCCTCTGCCACCTAAATGGTGGAGAAAGATCATGAATTTGAAAACATCAAAACTGCTGGGGGGCAGGGAACAAGACTGAATGTCAAGCAGCCACAGAAAGATGGTGGTCCTTGAAAAGTGTCAGTTGGAAGAGGCTAACTCCTGAAAGATCAAACCAGTCAGTCCTAAAGGAAATCAATCCTGAATATTCATTGGAAGGACTAATGCCTAAACTGAAGCTCCAGTACTTTGGCCACCTGATGCAAAGAGCCAACTCATTAGAAAAGACCCTGGTGCTGGGAAAGATTGAAGGCAGGAGGAGAAGGGGACGACAGGGGACAAGATGGTTGGATGGCATCACCGATTCAATGGACATGAGTTTGAGCAAGCTTCGGAAGATAGTGAAAGACAGGGAAGGCTGGGGTGCTGCAGTCCATGGCATCGCAAAGAGTCAGACACGACTGAGTGACTGAACAACAACAACTCCTGCTGGAAGTTTCTGGGTGGAGCCAAGTCCTGGATGTTGGGAGTTGGCCTGAAAGGGACTGTGGACTGCATGTAATGACTGCTAAGGGTGTTGGGATAGGGGTGGAATGACAGGTGTATGTTTGGATGAAAAGAGCTCTCTAGTGTTGAGACCCAGATATTGACCAGTCCTTCAATCTCAGGTAGAGTCATTTCCAAGAAAGCTCAACAGGAGACTTGTGTCTGAGTGTGGGATGTGCAGGAAGGCTCACCCAGATTGCAATATGAGAAAGAAGCTGCACACGGAGTTTTTTTCCCTTCTGCCATCTGAGCTTGTGTAGGGGGATCTAAACAGGGTTTCATGACAGCTGCTGTTGATCCTACCCCACTTTCAAAATTCAGCTCGAATTTCATCCTAGTTGAAGCTGATGCATCAACTTGAAGTGACCTCTCCCTCATCTGTATTCTGGAACACCAGTCGTTCCGGCATTTGATTGTAAATTCCATTATATTATTTGCAGCCTTTGTGTTTAATGTCTTGCCTACCAGGTGAGGAGATCCCTTGCAATCAGTTCAGAAGTTTCAACCTGTGTGCCTAGATCTATACCAGTCATGAAACCATGAGGCAAAAGAAATAGAGAAAGCCAGTTGGGCGGGGGAGTGCGGGGGGCAGTTGTGTAGTCAGGATCCTTTCTGTCCTTCTATCAGAGCCCATGCCTGGTTAATACACTCCATTTCCCATCTCTGAGAGCCATGTGACAGAGAGCTGGCTGATGAGTGGAAAGGACTGGGTAGGGCTCACAAGCAAGAGTTCAGACACAGCAAGTGCACGCATTTGGCCCTTGGCCCTTTGTCCTCCTCGGAACACAGGCAAAATGCTGGAGCTGAAGGGTCCGTTGTGTGACTATGAGAAAGTAAACGTGAGAACTGAAGCACGTGGTACAGATGCCCAAGTGAGCTGCCCACCTCCAGGCTTCTCACTGCATGGAAACCTACAAGAAAATTGTGGTGCCGGAGAAAACTCTTGAGAAATCAACTGAATATTCATTGGAAGGACTGATGTTGAAGCCGAAGCTCTAATACTTTGGTCACCTGATTAAAAAAAAAAAAAAGCCAACTGATTGAAAAAGACCCAGATGCTGGGAAAGATTGAGGAAAGGAGAAGAAGGGGGCAACAGAGGATGAGACGGTTGGATGGCATCATTGACACAATGGACATGAATTGAGAAAACTCCAGGAGACAGTGAAGGACAGGGAAGCCTGGTGTGTTGCAGTTCATGGGATCACAAAGAGTTGGACATGACTTAGCAACTGAACAACAGCAACAATGGAAATGTTTAGGTGATAACTTGAGACATAGGCTTGACCTCTGGCCAGAGTTGGAACTCTAAGCTGAAGAGGATAAACATACCTGGAGTTTTAGATGTGATTAATCTGCTAAGGAGATGAGGGTAGAAAGTGAGTAGGACATAGGGCTACAGGCAGAGATTTTATGCCATACAGTGGGTAGCACTGGATATGACTTGAGTGTCCTGAGAGTCCCCAGCTGGTCCTGGGGTGGATTAAAGAGCAGGTAAAGGAAGAAAAGCGGACCCGCAGAGGCCAGGGTATCTAATTCAGTGGTAAAAGAAGCCACCTGCAATGCAGGAGACTCAGGTTCGATTTCTGGCTCGGGAAGATCCCCTGGAGAAAGAAATGGCAACACACTCAGGTATTCTTGCCTGGGAAATCCCATGGACTGAGAAGCTAACAGTCCATGGAGTCGGAAAAGAGTCAGACACATCTGAGAGACTGAACAACACCACCATGCTAATTTGGCTCACAAATCACTAGAAATGGACCCTTGGATTTCTTGGATTTCTCGTCTTTGATTTGGGGGTGACCTCCACTAAGCCACTAAAAGGTCCAAGTCAGAGCCCTACTTGTGCTCTGAACCCGAATTCACAGGCCTGAGACCCCAGGAATGGCTGACTGGCCTTGAGATTGGATTTGTAAGAGTCTTTTGACCTCCCTCACGCTGATATTCTTTTAGTCATTAAGATAGCTCTGAACATATGAATTAAGCAAAGACGTTCAGGGTGGGGTGGAAGAGGGAGTTAAGTGGAATAAGCCTGGGAAAGGAATAAGGGATGGAATTTGAGAGTATCTGAGGTGGACAGGGGGCAAAAAAAAAAAAACATTTTGTATATGTGTGTGTGTGTGTTTGTGCACAAGCACAGATGTGTGCATACATGCTTATGGCTGCCTGCACTTGGGGTGTGGGGTGATGATGAAGATCTGATGGCAGGGAAACCCAGTAATACAGGAAGAAAAGATAAAGATAGATTTGGATTTGAAATGAATGCAGAATTGGAAGTTGCAAGTTTTTATTTTTATTGGTATGTTAATGAGAAGAGTGTATAGGAGAAGTGACAATATCTAAAATCTGCTGCCTTGCCTGTCAAATTGATCACTGTTACGGCTCATTGCTTATACTACCTGCCAACTTGCTGACTCTGCCCAGTAACACAAAGAATTCCAAATTGAGCCCTCCAGCCCCAAATAGGCAGAATTTGAAATTCTACCAGGTGGGACATTCATTCGTTCTGCTTCTGGCCAACTTCTGGTCTTCAAGATTTCTCTAATAGATAAATACTCCTGGGAGTGCTAACACCTTAAACCTTTATCACTTAATGCCTTATAGAGAGGATTAGTAGATTAGCCCAGCATTGGCAGGAGTAATGAGAGGGATAAAAGAAGGAAAAGGGCAATGGACGGCCCTAATAAAAAAGACACCTACAGGAAAACAAACAAACCCATCTATTTTGCTTTTGCTTAGAGCTGGTCTTACTGCCTCTAAGTATAGACTCTGAAAAAATTCAGGCTCTGGTTCCTGTACAGAGTGGGTGAAGATTTTTATATTCTGGGGTCATTGATTGCTCACTGAAAGACACATAGGCAAAGGTCCTTAGACGGTCCATTGTGTTTGGCTATATGAAGAAGCTAGAGGGGACCATAGCGGTTGGGTATGGGGGAAAATAGGAGACCCAGTTGGTGGAGCAGAGCAACCTCATCACGTAAAACCTCACAGGGGCTTTGTAAGAACCCTGCTTTACAGTCAGAATAGCACAGGTGTGGCTTATTGCTGAGAAGATTCGAAGTGATTAAGGAAAGCTGGAGATTGTGTGGACTCACCAGAATATTAGAAAATAAAGCGGAAGTTTGTAAAAAGCTTTGTAAAGGATGGTCATGTAGAGAGTTGCTAGAAACCAGAAGGTTTTATTGTTTGTAGGTTTTTTTGAGGATGACCATTCTGACTGGTGTGAGGTGATACCTCATTGTAGTTTTGATTTGCATTTCTCTAATAATGAATGCTTTCCTGATGATTCAGATTACAAAGATTCTGCCTGCAATGCAGGAGACCCAGGTTCAATCCCTGGGTTGGGAAGATCCCCTTGAGAAGGACATGGCAACCCACTCCAGAATTCTTGCCTAGAGAATCCCATAGACAGAGAAGCCCAGCGGAATACAGTCCTGTGGTTGCAAAGTCAGACACAACTGAGCAACTAACACACTTGCTAATTAACGATGTTGAGCCTCTTTTCATGTGCCTCTTGGCCATCTGTAAGTGTTCTTTGGAGAAATGTCTAGTGTAACACAAGGATCTCTATTCAGTGCTCTTGCTAAATGCGTCGCGAATGCTGTGTGCTAAGTCGCTTCAGTTGTGTCTGACTCTTTGCAACCCCGTGGACTGTAGCCCACCAGGCTCCTCTGCCCATGGAATTCTCTAGGCAAGAATACTGGAGTGGGTTGCCATTACCTTCTCTAGGGGATCTTCCCAACTAAGGGATCGAATCCACCTGTTTTATGTCTCCTGTGTTGGCAGGCGGGTTCTTTACCAATAGCACCACCTGAGACGCCCACTCAGTCCTCTGTGATAACCTAAATGGGAAAGAAATCAAAAAGAAGGAGATATATGTACGTGTAGAGCTGATTCACTTTGCTGTACAGCAGAAACTGACACAACATTATAAAGCAACTACAATAAAAATTTTTTTTAATACAGAAATTTTAAAAGTAAGGATTAAAAAAAAAGAAACCAGCTGCTGGCACTCCCCAAGGGGTTGGAAGGCTCTGGAAGAGACTTGAGGACCGCCAACACCAACTAACAGGACCCGCGCCTGGCAGAGCTCACCAGGAGCACAAAGACACCCACCTATGGAGGGAAAGTTGGGGTGGTCCTGGGTGACCTGCCTGGTCCCTGCTTCCCCGGGGGCATGGAGCCCACGTGTTGTGCAGCTACACCCGGGAGGACTTCTTCCCTCACTCGCCAGGGGTCCTGTCCACCCACCTCCGTCTCCTTCCCCCACCCAGCTGCCTGCTCACGGGGATCTAGAGATGAGAAGAGACACAAGAAAGCCACTTTTTAAAGAGCACCTCGGGCCTCTTTTTATTTTTTAAAATTTTTATTTGAGTGTAGTTGGTAAAGCACCCGCCTGCCAATGCAGGAGACATGAGATTCTGATTCGATCCCTGTGTCAGGAAGATCCCCTGGAGAAGAAAATGACAACCCACGCCAGTATTCTTGCCTGGAGAATCCCCATGGACAGAGGTGCCTGGCAGGCTACAGTCCATGGGGTTGCAAAGAGTTGGACACGACTGAAGTGACTTAGCACATAACTGATTTACAGTGTTGTGTTATTTTCAGGTATGCAGCAAAGTGAGTCAGTTATACATATACATATATTCACTCTTTTTTAAGGAAAAAAAAATTATTTTCAACCTTGGGCCTCTTTTTACTTCTCGTTTTTTTGTCTCTAGCCTGACAGTCAAATCAGGGATTATAAAAAGCAACAGGGAACCCCAATTTGTGGACTGGATTTCTTTTCAAAACCTGGACAGTTGACTGTTTTCTTCCAGGGATGCTGGGTAGGTAGCATCAGGGAGGGAAAAGAAATCCCAGTGAGAACCAGCTTTTGGTGCTGCCTCTGGCACTGACTAGCTGTGTGATGGACAGGGAAGCCTGGCATGCTGTAGTCCATGGGGTCGCAAAGAGTCGGACACGACTGAGCAACTGAATTGATCTGAACTGAGCTGTGTGATTCCAGGTGAGTGAACTAGAGAGATGAATGCTGCCTGCCTGACCCTGACCTTCAGAACTACCTGCATCCCCAGGAAGACCCGAGGTGCAGCCACTGCCTGTCACAGCCAGCCCCCATCTGCCCCTGCTCCACCCCCACCCTCTTCATGGGGGCGGGGGAGGGGGGGAGAAGGCACCTGGAGGCAAGCCAGACTGAACTGGTTCCTACTTGAACTGGGAAACGTGGAGAAAGGATGCCAGGTGACAGGGCAACCCGCACCAGGGGAAGCGAATGCAGGGAGTGGGCAGGAGGGCGGCCCTCCAGCCTTGCTGCCCTGGTGAGTTTTCACCGGTGCCCTCGGCTCACCCCACAGCAAACCCTTCTCCTGAGACCAGCTGGGGGGTCTCTAACTTAAGAGCACCCCACTGGAAAGGAATCAGTTGCAGGGGACAGTTCTAGGTCACAGACCCTCACTGAGCAAATGGCTTTGGCTTTGAAACAGGATTGGGGACAGGGCGTAGAGGCCTCCCACACCCTGGAACAAGATCTGTGTGGGCCACCCATCAGCAGTTTAGGGACAGCCGATGACGGATCCCTGTGCTTTCTCCAGGGAGAAGGTAAGAGAAAACCTCACACTGAGAGCCACTTAAAGGAGAAGGTGAAGGCGAGGAGGACCCACCGATTGAATTCCCCTCCCCCCAGCCCTGAGCATGCAGTCTAACTTCTGCAGAAACCTCCAGATGGTCAGGCACTCGGATGGTTCACTCAGTTTCAGCATTGACTGAATTCTCAACCTTTCTCTGTTTCTACAAATAGAGTTAAAAATTCCAGATCTACAATGAGATACGGGCTTCCCTGGTGGCTCAGCGGTAAATAATCTGCCTGCCAATGCAGGATGCTTCCTGGGTCAGGAAGATCCCCTGGAGAAGGAAATGGCAATCCACTCCAGTATTCTTGCCTGGGAAATTTCATGTACGGAGGAGCCTGGTGGGCTACAGTTCATGGAGTCGCAAAAGAGTTCATAGGGACACGACTTAACCACTAAAAAACACAGACAAAAAAAAAGCAATGAAGATATCTGAGGGTCATTGAAAGGATTACACCCACCCCCACCCTACACATCACAGCCCCCCTCCCCATCCTATCTTTCTTGAATGTACCATCTTCCACATCTCTCTCTCTGCTCAGGCACAGAGACCTCAACAACCCCAGGCATCAGTAGGACTAGACTGAGAATGCCACCCAGGTCTGCAGTGGGACAGCCAGATCAGGGAGGAGAGGGGAACTGGCACCCTGTCTTTGCACCGTGCTCCCCAACAGGCCCCCGAGGAGCCACACGACAGAGGACAAGGCTGATGAGGGTCACAGAGGAGCAGGGCTGGCACCACTGGATAATTGCCCACAGGGACAAGGCAGCCTTGGCCGGAACCCAAAGGTGTGGCTCAGGTGCTTGGTCCCTGTGACTCCAAAACCCCAAAGTTCTGAAAACCAATGTCCTTAGTAACTCATTTGGTGGCAAAAGCTGACTTAACATCCTGCGAGGCTGTGGGTGTCCTTTATCTCATTTAGGGTGAATGGTATTTTTGCTGCCGAAATACTAAAAGGATGTGATTTTGCAGGTGCAGTCCCAGAGCCTCCTGGGGGTATTAGGCATTCTACAGAATATGCAGTATACAGTGTTACCTTTCCATATATGAAAAAAATTTAATGGACTTCAGAAAGCATCGGAATTCTGAAATCCATCTGGTTCCTAAGGTTTTGGATAGGGAACTGTGGCCATAACGATTGTGTACGAATGGCCCATAAGCACAGGAAGAGATGTTGAACATAATTAGCCATCAGGGAAGTGCAAACCAAACCCCAGTGAGATACCACTTCACACCCACTAGAAGGGCTGTAATCAAAAAGGCAGCTGAAACAAGTTTTGACAAGAATGGAAGGCAACTGGAATCTCATTCCTTGCTGGTGGGAATGTAAAAATGGTGCAGCCACTTTAGAAAACAGTTTGGCAGTTCTTCAAGAAGTTAAACATAGAGTTACCATATGACCCAGCTACTCTCGTTCTAGATATACAGCCAAGAGAGACGAAAACCTGCGTCCACACAGAAGTCTCTATGCAAGTGTTCATGGCAGCATTATTCCTGATGGCAGAAGACTGGAAACAACCCAACTGTCCACCAATTGATAAATGTAGAAGAAAATGTATGTCCATGCAATGGAATATTATTTGGCCGTAAAAGGAATGAAATACTGACATATGCTATGACATGGATGTATCTTGAAAGCACTAAGACAAAGAAGCCAGTGGCAAAAGGGCACATATTGTATGATTCCATTTCTATAAAAATATACAGACTAGGAAAATCCATGGAGACAGAAAGTAGATGAGTGGTTGCCAGGGGAAGAGGAGGGGAGGAATATGCTAAAAAGTGTTGATTTCTGTACTTTAAATGAGTGAATTGTGCAGTATATGAATTACATCTCAAAAAAGCTGTTTAGGGACTTGCCTCATGGTCCAGTGGTTAAGACTCAGAGCTTCCAAAGCAGTGGGGCATGGGTTTGATCCCTGTTCAGGGAACTAAGATCCCACGTGCTGCGTGGTTTGGCCAAATAATAAATCAATAAATAAGTTGTTTAAACAGAAATAAAAATCAAGTCTAATAGATACAGCTATGGCTAATTCAAAACAAGACAGCAGAGCATCAGGGCAGGTGCTATGGACTGAATATATTCCTGGAAGATTCATATGTTGAAATCCTAACCACTTCCCGGGCAGTGCAGTGGTGAAGAACCTGCCTGTCAATGCAGGAGACAGAAAAGACATGGGTCAGGAAGATCCCCTGGAGGAGGGCGTGGCAACCCACTCCAATATTCTTGCCTGGAGGATCCCATCAATAGAGGAGCTTGGTGGGCTATAGTCCATAAGGTTGTAAAGAGTCAGACTCAAGGGACTTAGCACCAGGTGATGGTACTAGTAAGTGATTAGTCCATGAGGGTGGAGCCCCCATGAATGGAGTTCATACTCTTACAAAAGAAGCTCCACAGAATTCTCTTTCCTTCTTCCATATGGTTACGGTGAAAAGACCACCATCTAGGAAAAAGAGCCTCATTTGACACTGAATCTGCGGGTGCCATGATTTTGGCCTTCCCATCCTCTGGAAGTGTAATGCATCATTGCTCACTGTTTATAAGCCACCTGGTTTATGGTATTTTTTGATAGCAGCTCACATGCAGTAAGACAGTATCTTGGGAATTTCTTAGGCTCTCCCATAAAGGATGAAAGGGTGACATTGGCCAGAAACAGGCTGCTGCAGTAGCAAGAGGCCTTTGAGATGTCCCTCCTAGGGAGTGGAATATGCTATCAACCATGAGATTCGGGGATCCGAGGATGCAGCCCATCATCCTCAACTGAATGGCCTCATGGGGCCAGCTGGAAATATCCCATGGCAGGTGCTATCTTGAGCAGCCACATGGTTGGTAGTCTCCCTGCATTAGCCACAGGGATTCGGGGGGTCTTTCCTAAAGGATGTGTCTGTGGCAGTTGCTTCCCTCGAGATGCATAGTTTTGTGAAGGGTATGTAGGTGGCAATTCATTAACTCTTCATTCAAGTATCAAAGAAATTGCAAAATGTCAGGAGAGCAATGGTACCTAAACCCATGGAAGAATGGACCTTCCTAGAGATTGTGGCGTGTGTGTGTGCGTGCTAAGTTGCTTTGCTGCTGCTGCTGCTGCTAAGTCACTTTAGTCGTGTCCGACTCTGTGCGACCCCAGAGATGGCAGCCCACCAGGCTCCCCCGTCCCTGGAATTCTCCAGGCAAGAACACTGGAGTGGGTTACCATTTACTTCTCCAATGCATGAAAGTGAAAAGTGAAAGTGAAGTCGCTCAGTCGTGCCCGACTCTTAGCGACCCCATGGACTGCAGCCCACCAGGCTCCTCCATCCATGGGATTTTCCAGGCAAGAGTACTGGAGTAGGGTGCCATTGCCTTCTCCATAAGTTGCTTTAGTCATGTCCAATTCTTTGCGACGCTATGGACTGAAGCAGGCCTGGTTCCTCTGTCCATGTGATTCTCCAGGCAAGAATACTGGAGTGGGTTGCCATGCTCTCCTCCAGGGGAAATCTTCCCAACCCAGGGATCAAACCTGCATCTCCTACATCTAACCTTCATTGGCAGTCACATTCTTTAACACTAGCACCATTGTGGCATGAGAGGCAAACAAGCGGCTTTTGGTATAATTTCTGGATATACTGGTTTAGTTGAGACCCCGTAGCTCGACAGGGAGGAAACCTGTGAAATAAACATTCCACCATCTCTCCTCCCACCCTCTACTTGCTGCCCATGCCTCCCATTGACTGCTCCGAACCAGGAGAGAGTGAGCCAGGGAGCCTGTGGATGAGTCCATACCGTCAGCCTCCTGAAGACAGAGAAGAGAGAGAAAGAGGATGCATCTAGTTGGCAGAGGAGGACCTCCAGGGCAATGATGAGCTGGCTCCAGCATGTGAGGTCCTGAATCAGCCCACACTCAGCATCTGTCCAAGCATGACCCTGTGCCCAGAGCTCTAAGTGACAGACATAGTTCGAAGAATAAGACCCACTCACCTGATGAGACAATTATGATGACAAAAGAGAATGTGTGTTCAACTGAGTAAAGTTCCAGAGGAACTCAGAGAAGAACCCCCCTACTTGAAGTGGGGTAATGAGGGAAGAAGCCCTAGGTCAGAATTTTATTGCTTTCAATCAAAGGCCAAGACACACAGAACAAAGAATAAATACAATGTGATCTTTTTTTAAAAAGTTATGGAGATATGACTACGCAGGCAGAATACAGAGAAACTGGGCTTTCTACCATAGAGTAGATTGATCTCTGGCCTAGAGATCAGGGACTTGTGTGTGTGGTCAGGTGTGTCGAATGATATTTCTTGGCTTTGAACAACTATGGTCTCATGTTGCGGTATTCTTTACAGCAAGAATCAGCAGCCAACATCTCACCATGAGAAAGGGGACATTACCTCCGCCTCTTTTCATTCTGTTCCATGGTTCGAAGATTCTTTCCCAAAGAACAGACTTAAGAAGATAACTTTGCAATGGGAATTTGCTGTATGACTCAGGGAACTCCAGCAGGGCCTCTGTGACAATCTAGAATGGTGGGGTGGGGAGGGAGATGGGAGGGAGGTTTTTGAGGGAGGGGGCATGGGTGTACCTCTGACTGCTGCTTGTTGATGTATGACAGAAAACCCCAAAATACTGTAAAGCAAAGTTCCTTCAATTTAAAAAATAAAATAAACAATATAGAAAGAAAAAAAAAGATACCTTGCACCTGCATAAGGAAACCCAGTGTGTGTCCTTCCAGCAAGACTCTTCTCTCCTCAGCTCCTCCCAGTTCTTCACTTCCTTGGGGAAGTAAGGCAAGGAACTTACTTCTGTTGCCTGAAATACCACATTATCTGGATATTTCCAAAGTGGTGGAACTGGAAACCATTGAAAAGTCATGGTTTTTTATTCATTCATCCCCTTCCATCCCAGTCCCCACCCTGGTGACCCCTTCTTGGGTCACTGGTCTTCTTGTCTTCCTATCTTCTCCACTGACTATGTTTGGTGTTCCTGTGTATTTATCTTTCCTGGGATATAACCCAATGACACCAATCATTTAAAATCGGTGTCCCTGTATATTTATCTTTCCTGAGATATAACCCAATGAGAAGGTGAAGGTGAGATCATATTGAACGACAGAGAAGCAGTAAGTCACACATAACTGGATCTCTCCAATCCAGAATCTAAAATCTAACCTAGATAGAAGATGTCCAGTTTATTTTAGCCTGGAGTCCTATGGAAATAATGAAGACTTAACGTGATGTGCTCTAACTTAACTGGGATTCGGCTGCACTGGATGATGCTGGCCTTATGTTATTTTATTTCCCTTTAATAAATAAAGGCCCGTGTGTTCGCTGTTTTAGGATTTAGTAGTAGCAAAGTTTGTCTCTGCTGCCAGATGGTTGTGCTTCCTTTTAGGAGCTAATGCAAAGATGGAACTTGCTGTGTTTCTTTTTATTCCACGGAAGCTGAGATGCTCAGAATTAATTTATGTGCTTATTTGCATCAGTTTTACAATGATCTACTCCCCTTTGTTACGTGCCTCTTATTCTTTTATTGTTATTTTACAAGTCTTCACTTCTTGATTTCGCTTATGTTTCAAGTCCTTTTCTGAAGAAGGTTGGGGATACATGGATGGGTAGATGGATGATTAGTTGATTACCTGATATATAGATAAATAGATGGATAGACAGATAAACCAGTTGGACAGAATTGTGAATAAGGGAAAGGTAGACTCCAGCACAGTTCCTCTACATCGTGATCTTCCTTTTATGCCATGGGCCTACTTTCTCTTTCAAGGATCCTATTTTTATCAAACTTTTCATGACAAGCTGTGTCTTGTTCTGGAGTCAGAGTCAGGTGCAAATTGCAAACAGCTACTGTATCTGTATAAATATAAGAAGCTTACCCTCAGTTTCCTCATCTGTAAAATGGGCATGATAGCAATTCCTACATCATTTGTTGTTCTGAGGTTACAGTCAGGTAGTACATGTTAACTGTTGAATATGGCCTATATTCCACATTGTAAAATCCCAGTGAATCTTGGTTATTATTATTATTATTCAATTATGTGACCTCCTTTTCATCTTCTTTAATGCTTCCCTCTCTGTGTACTCATTATCATATGTTTGGACTATTACAGTAGCCTTCTAACTTGGCTTAGAATTAAGAATCTTACTGCTGCGAAGGATTACTTAACTCTATACTCAATTTTATTAGTATAAATGAGAAAAACCAACACAGCATTGCTGATGCTGCTGCTAAGTCGCTTCAGTCGTGTCCGACTCTGTGCGACCCCATAGACGGCAGCCCACCAGGCTCCTCCGTCCCTGGGATTCTCCAGGCAAGAACACTGGAGTGGGTTGCCATTTCCTCCTCCAATGCATGAAAGTGAAAAGTGAAAGTGAAGGCACTTAGTCGTGTCCCAGTCTTAGCGACCCCATGGACTGCAGCCTACCAGGCTCCTCCGTCCATGGGATTTTCCAGGCAAGAGTACTGGAGTGGGGTGCCATTGCCTTCTCCCATTAGAGTAATTATTCTCCAGTTAAAAATTAATAAAAAATAAACCGCACAAGTCAATCCATAACAAAAAAACTAGAAAGCCTTGATAAGAGAAATGTCATGCCTATATGACATAGTCATTCAAAGTAGATTTCAGAGGATGGGGACACTTAGCCATGTGTAGGTGTAACTGGTGAACCATTGGGTACCTTAAATCTTTAAGGAACCACCTGGGAAGAGAACTCAGCTGCGCCCAAAGCTGGGGTATCTCATCATACAGGTGGGGTGGCCTGTTGGTAGAGTCTCTCTGAGGAGCCTCTGGTATCAGCACTCATCTACTGGGGAGACGGGGGATCCAGGAATGAGGAGCTCGGACCAGGAGCAAAATCGTAGGCAGCAAATAAAAGTTTGAAAAAGACAATGAGCTTCAGTCTAGCCTCCTGGATGCTAGTCTGGATCCCGAGAAGAGCGATAGTCGCCACAAGCGCAAACTGAAGGAGCTGGCCAGCACATCTGCAACACGCTGGGATTCAGGTAACATGTGGCTGTGAGAGTCCTTCGTGCTAAGGGAAACTAGTCATCTCTTCCCATACTCCTGCTGCCCACAGCCTGGCATCCACCTCTTGAGGGCTCAGGCTGGTTCTCAAGGGGTGGTGCTTCAGGAGGGGCTGTGGCAGCGGGGGGTAACAGGGGTGCGCACTGGACCCAGTGGGAGGGGGCGCGTGCCTGTGAGAGCCTTTGAACCCCTCTAAGTAATCTTGAGCCCCTGAGTGATCCTGGCTAGTTAAGCCAGTGAAAGTTGCATGTCCTTGACAACGTAGCATGTCCATGATAATGGGATGGTCATTTGTCTCTGCAGGTGCCAGAGGGCAGATAAATCTGGGGAGAGTCACAAAAGAGCGGAATGTGGGGGGTGTCTGTCTAAGGGAAGGGCTCCTATTCCCGTCCACACTCCTGTGTCGCCCCAAGCATTGCTCCTTAGACCTCAGCCCAGCAGTCTTCTTGGAGCATAGGCTGGATGTGCCGCTCCTTCTCAGAAACCTTTGATTCACCCCCTGCCCTATAGAATGCTCTTCACACTCCTTTGCGTGACATTCAAAATCCCCCTTGTCATGTCCCAAACCTCAGAATCTCCTGGAACCTCTCTGTCAAGTCCACATTTTGGAGCCTGCTCCAAGCAGAATGTCTGAGGGCTTTCGGGGGCCCCACAGTTCCAAGGCCTCCTATCCATCCATACCTGGTGTAGGATCCAAGCAGGGAGGTTCCTGAAATACCAGGATCCAGTCAGGTCGGGACCTCAACCTCTTAGGCATATGGGGCTGGCATGGGGGGTGGGGGGTTTCACAGTCTTCCACCAAATCTGTGCTCACCACAGGGCCTTTGCACATGATGGTCTAAGGTGAGCACCCTCCCTGGCACCAACTGTACACCAGCTTTCTCCTCACTCTGTTCAGAATCGCTTCCCCGTATCATCCGATCGGACTTTCAAATGCTTATCTTGCCCTCTAGCTCCCTGAGAGCTGAGACTAGCTCAGGTTTTCTTTGTGTCCTTCACTGGATCTGGTGCATTGCTTCACAGATTTAGTAAATGTTCCCCAAACTGCCTGTTGAAATAATGAGTTGCAAAATCTAATTTTCGTCCTTTATTTTTAAGCAGGAATGTTCGTCAAGCTATTGCCTCCCACGAGATGATTTAAACCTTTTCTCCAATTACTTTTCTCCAATTATGCAACTGAATGTTCTAAGGAGGTTTCCCACATATGCAGGCGCCGAGGAGTTTTAGGGGCCTTGAAGGGTATTCCTAGAGCCACGGGAACCACATCATGGAGCATGGAGAGCTTGTGTGCAAGCCACATTCCTTTCCTAATGCTCCCCTTGAAAAAGAAAGAAAAGAGCAGAGTACAATCTACCAAACCAGGCTTTTTGGTGGATGGTTTAAACCCAGTTCAACCACTCTGCTTTTCTAAGCATCTCTTTTTCTTGCCCCTGATTATGGCTTCCAAACCAACAGCCAAAAATATAGGATGTGGGGAAGCTTGAGTAAGAGAGCAAAACCAAAATGTCTCAGTCTTTGAAGGGGAAAGGCTGTTTATTGTTGTCCTGTCACTGCTGCCATCTTCTCTCACTCTGTTAAATTTCAACACTTACCAGGCATTTGCTAAATTGATCAATAGGTTTCTATTGAGTCCTATGCTATGATAGGTATAGTGCCTCTACTGATTTTATGCTGTGAATTTTAATTTCCACTTTGGCATTATTTACTTCTTTCACTAAAACATTTGTGTTTATTGGGAAAAAAAAATTCTGCAAGACTAGTAAGGAGTCACCTTACTTAGGTGAGATTTTATTCTGTGATGGATTCTCCAGGAGCTCACCAGTATCCGGTTTTCTCGTCTTCAAAGGCCCAGAGACTACAGTTCCCAGACTTCCTTGCAGTTAGATGGGGCCATGTGACCATATTCAGTCCAGTGGGATACATATACCCCTGTTTGTGATCCTCTGTTTTCCATTTCCCATCTACATCCCCCTTGGTAGCAACATGTCCTATATGGTAAAGACAAGATGGAGCAAAGCTCCCCAATCTGAAATAGATTTGAGGACTTGAGTGAAATACACTTCTACTTCCTTTAAGCCCCTGAAACTCAAGGGTCTATTTTTAAGCACAACCTGTTGACTAATACATATTGTTTCTTCAACTTAATGTTGTTTTTTGATCTGTTTGGTTGTTGTCTGTTGGTTTATAATCTCAAAGGGACTGTGTTCTTTTTCTCTCTTTCATGAATCTGGCTCAGTGAATCATCCTTAGAGGAAATACTCAATCCTGGGTTGGGAAGATGCCCTGGAGAAAGAAATGGCAACCCACTCCAGTATTCTTGCCTGGAAAATTCCATGGACAAGGAAACTGGCGGGCTATAATCTATGGTGTCACAAGGAGCTGGACACAACTGAGCAACGTCACATGTATGTATGTATCTAGATACCAATGCTCTTGGCCAACTTTTTTGTTGGCTTTCTGTCATCTGACCCCAGGTAGTTTTCTTGCTAATCTACTGGCTCCAAACCTCACAAGACACATTGGAATGGCTTTACTTATCATATCTTTCCCTAGGAAGTGTATCAAGACCTTAAGTCAGCTTCTCAAGTCTGGCTTATTCTAAAATGTGCTAATGAAATGAAAAGAAACCCTACAGACACACTAGCCCAACCTCCTGCTGGAGCAGTCATTGTAACGAAACTCCTTGAAAGAGTTGTGCAGTGTCCACTTGCTCACCTCCTGTTCTCTCCCTAGCCTGCTGCAGGGTGACCTTTGTGCCCACCACTCCATGGCTCCCTACTGCTCGTCTTAGTCATCAACGTGGAAGATGAGATCCAGCTGGTCTCCCTTCAGCCTCTCCCCATCTTTACTGTCTCCCCATCACACTGACCTTCTTGTGCTCTTGTCCTGTGCATATGTTTCCCTCCCAGTAACTGGAAACTCTCCCCAGAGAAGCTTCCTTCATCCCACAAAACGTGAACAATAAATCTCTTATTATTTATTTTATTTTATTTGTTTGGATGTGCTGGGTCTTAGTCGCAGCATGCAAACTCTTTAGTTGTGCCATGCAGGGTCTAGTTCCCTGACCAGGGATGGAACCTGCATTGGGAGCACGGAGTCTCACCTGCTGGACCGACAGGGAAGTCCCCAGTACGTCTCTTAACTGTCCCTATCTGTCCATCCATCCGTGCTTGTGCTCAGTCATGTCAGACTCTCTGCAAGCCTTTGGACTCTAGCCCACCAGGTTCCTCTGTCCATGGGATTTTCCAGACAAGGATACTGAAGTGGGTTGCCATTTCCTCCTCCAGGGGATCTTCCCAACCCCGTGTCTCCTGCATTGCAGGCAGAATCTTTACCTGCTGAGCCATAGAACCCTCTGTTACTCCATCCTATGCCCATCACAGAGTATTATAACTCCCTGCACTCGTATATGTATCTCCCAACAGGACTGTGTATTTATGGTGGACTCTGTGTTGCATCATCTGGACCTGCTTTCCATGAAAGAGGTGCTGCTCCTGCTGCTGGGATCATGGTCAGCAGACAGCCTGCAGTTGTCACCCTCTGTAGGGAGTATCTCTGTTGCAGAAAGCAGTCTTGCCCAAGATTGTGTCCATTCCCATGGCAGCCTATACTCAGACTGACTCAGGGTTCTAAGGGCCTGGCCAACTAAGCCAAATTCAGGACAAGTCTGATGGGCTAAATTCCACAAAGTTGGCTGAGCCCATCATTGGGCCTGCCAAGCAGCTAACAAGTATCTGACAGTCCTTCATGTTACTAAAGAAGCCATCACTCAAATGTAAAATGTCATTCTCTCTGGAAGTAAGATATGAAGGTAGAAATGAAGGAACTAGTTGTGTTGCAATAACCATCATGTGATTCTTGAATATGATAAAAGTTAAGTTTGTGTTAAGCAGTGCTCTTGTGATATAATGGGCTTCCCCAGTGGCCCAGCAGAGACTCAATTTCGATCCCTGGGTCAGGGGAAGATCCCCTGGAGAAGGAAATGGCAACCTACTCCAGTATTCTTGCCCGGGAAATCCCATGGACAGGCGAACCTGGCGGGCTACAGTCCATGGGGCCACAAAGAGTCAGACATGACTGAGTGTCTAAACAACAACAACTTGTGAGATAAGGCAGATCTTTTCCCCTCTCTTGCAGCAAGCTAGTTGCAGAGTAAGGTAAGAGTTTCTGTTCCAAGGACTATATTTTGGCATGTGTCTCTGTAACTGGTCTAGGGCCCGCTAACTTCTATTTTACTTAGGCATTTTTACTGACTTCAGTAAACTTCATTTTTCAAAGATAATTCAGGTCGAATTGTACTCAGAGAACTAAAATCTCATGAAATCAGAGGTGTTGGCATATCAGGAATGATCATTTGATTGAATTTGGCTCTTTAAAAAAAAGTGACAAGTTCCAAGACCAAATGAAAACAAAGAATGACTGTCTGAAAAGTGGAAAGCAAGGGAGAATCACAAATGCAGAAAACAAACTCATGGTTACCAAGGGGGAGGTGAGGAGGGATAAACTGGGAGATTGGGACTGACATATACACATTACTACAGATAAAACATATCACTAATAATGACCTACTGGGTACTCTGTGATAACCTATATGGGAAAATAATCTAAAAAAGAGAAGGTGTATGTATATGCATAACCGATTCACTTTGCTGTGCAGCAGAAACTAGTACAACATGGTGAATCAAATACACCTCAGTCAAAATTAATTTAAAAAAATTAACAAGCTCCAAGACCAAATGAAAACAAAGACTGGCTACCTGAAAACTGGAAAACAAGGTAATTCTGAGGACTCAGAAGAGCTCCCAAGCACTGGAAGGGGGTTTCATCTTCCTGAGAGTTCCATCATTAGAGACACGTTCTGAGAATTTCCTGTTGGAAGTAAATACTTCAGGTGGCAATATATCAGATCATTGGTGAAATTTTTTAAATGGTAGAAATACAGGACTTTCAAGAAAAATTAATTGCAATCTGATGGGTGTGATAGAGGCCCTTTTATTTCTTACTGATCACAGCAGCTTGGTGATCTTGTTACAGATCTTGTTACAGATCTTGTTACAGATATAGGAAAAATTTCACTTCCAACGTAGAGCATAAAATAGGGCCTGCTGTTCAGAAAGTCAATATAAAAGCCAAAAAAGATATTCCTCCCAAGCTAGGCTTCTAAATAAAACTTGGATAGTGTTTTCCTCTGGCCGTAACCATGTCTCATGATTCTATGAGTGTCACTTTCTTAGTTACGTCCCTAGAGGCCCAACCTTTCAGTGTGAATCCTTCCAGCTCAGGGACCAGCTCTGCATTCCCACACGCTTCAATCCTTCACTCCACTGCTATTCAGTATCTCCTGTGTTGTGTGCAATCTATGTAGGATGAAAAGAAGAGAGAGAACAGATTATCTCCCATACTCACTCCTTCATTCAACTCTCCTGTGATATGAGCCTCTCCTGTGTGATGTGCAACATGTATGTTGTTGGTGTTCAGTTGCTAAGTTGTGTCTGACTCTTTGAGACCCCGTGGACTGTAGCCTACTAGGCTCCTGTGTCCTCCACTATCTCCTGGAGTTTGCTCAAATTTGTCCTTTGTGTCAGTGATGCTCTCTAATCATCTCATCCTCTGTTGTCCCCTTCTCCTTTTTCCTCAAATCTTTCCCAGCATCAGGGTCTTTTCCCCAGTGAATTGGCCTCTTTGCATCACTTGGCCATAGTACTGGAGCTTCAGCTACAGCATCAGTCCTTCCAAAGAATATTCAGGACTGATTTCCTTTAGGATTGACTGCTTTGATCTCCTTACAGTCCAAGGGACAAGAGTCTTCTCCAGCACCACAGTTCGAAAGCATCGGTTCTTCAGCGCTCAGCTTTCTTTACGGTCCAACACTCATGTCCATATATGACTACTGGAAAAAACACAGCTTTGACTATATGGACCTTTGTCAGCAAAATGATGTCTCTGCTTTTTAATACACCGTCTAGGTTTGTCATAGCTTTGCAACATGTATGGGATGCAAAAAAAAAAAAAAAAAAAGATCATTCATTGATTCTAATTTGAATGAGATGAGCGTATAGCAGAGGAAAAACATATACATGTATACTTACATGGAGAAGGAACTGGCAACCCACTCCTGTATTCTCGCCTGGAGAATCCCATGGACAGAGGAGCCTGACGGTCTACACGCCATGGGGTCACAAAGAGTTGGACACGGCTGAGCAACTAACACACACACATATACTTACCAATAATAGGCTATGAGACAAAAGTGGTTGTTGACACAGGATAAGCAGTTTGGAGAAGACAGCATCTGTCTGGCCAGCAGAGAGGACACCATCTAGATGGTGGGACCTCTTCTCTAGAGCAGGTGAATGGGGTGAGGCCAGATCACCTTGGGGAATCACCTTCTCTCAAGATTGGTGACAGTTGATGTTCTCCTCAAAGCATGTGCTCTTGACATCACACTTCCCACAACTCTTTTTTTCTTTCAAACCTAATAGCTAAGTAACTTCCTGTTACAGGTAATACCATGGGCAAATTGTCAGTCACAAAGGAGATAGGTAGTGAGTGAATAAGATGGGGCTTTTCACTTAGACTGCTCTGGCTTCCAATTTTACGTTGCCACCTTCTAGCTTCTAGACTGGAGAAGGCGATGGCACCCCAATCCAGTACTCTTGCCTGGAAAATCCCATGGACAGAGGAGCCTGGTGGGCTGCCATCTATGGGGTCGCACAGAGTCAGACACGACCGAAGCAACTTAGCAGCAGCAGCAGCTTCTAGACCCTTGAGTAAATTACCTAACTCTAAGCCTCAGTTCTCTCATCTGTAAAAGGGCTCAGTAACCCAGTGTCAGAGCCCAGGAGGATTACTTGGAAATCATGTAGCATTTCTCCCATCCTTTGCATGTGTTTCTCTGTACTTAGTCGCTCAGTCCTCTTTGTAATCCCATGGGCAGAGGAGCCTGGAGGACTACAGTCCATGGGATTTCCCAGGCAAGAATACTGGAGTGGATTGCCATTTCCTTCTCCAGGAGATCTTCCTGACCCAGGGATCGAACCCTACTTTCTTTACACACAAAAAAGACCCTCAACTAAGTTAAGAAATTTAACATGGATTGGACACAGCTTAAAAGAGAAAGAGAAATTCTCCAGAAAGCCCTTCATGGAAGATCTAGTTCTTCCCGAGGGTTCTGAAGGATCTCAAGAGTATCGACTGTGCCTCAGTTAATATTTAGGCTACAGTTTATTAGTTATTTAAATGTCCTCTGCCTTAGGCTTTACACAACAAAAAGTATAATGCAGTTACTTGCACTTTGGTGACTTTAAGGTCTAAGAAAGTCTTAAATGGAATATTAAGTCCTGCCAGTAAGTGTGTATAAAAGTAGGGTTGATATAGACAAATGTCTGGATGGTACTATTTGTGTGAAAGTTGCTCATTCGTGTCCAACTCTTGGCAATCCCATGGACTATACAGTCCGTGGAATTCTCCAGGCCAGAATACTGGAGTGGGTAGCCTTTCCCTTCTCCAGGGGATCTTCCCAACCCAGGGATCGAACCCAGGTCTCCCGCATTGTAGGTGGATTCTTTACCATCTGAGCTATCAGGGAAGCCCTGGTACTGTTTGGGGGCTGCTTTTCTTGAGGAAACCTTGGGAAAATGCTGTGTCTGGCCACCTGGCACTGGGCTTGTCCCCAGTACTATGGTCTAGGCCCTTCCTGGCTGGAGAGACACGGGGATGGGGCTCATATGTGGCGGTTTCTGTGAACTGGCTGGTGCGCCTACAGGCTGGTTGGCCCCTGGAGGTGCCCACTCTTGGTTTTCAGTTCTGGGAGGACTGGCAGAGGGAAGAGGAGTAGCACTAGGGGGATTTGGGGGCAGCAGCCTCTGCCCAGTAGTCTGGAGGTATGTCTTGTCTTAACAGCAGACAACCTGAGTTGAGCCTACTTTCCATATGTCAGCCCTAGGTAGGACGGCTGTCAGGACTCTTCTTTGCTAAGTCCTTGCGCTTTTGTGAATACTACAGTCTAGATGCCTGGCTCTGGCCCTCACCCTTCACGGCGCAGACAAGCCCGTGGCCATGGCCTCAGAGAAACCAGCCTTAGGGAGCCTCCTTCACTGTAAGATGGTCTTCAGCCTACAAGGTAGACTTTTATCACAATCTCCTTCATGTGTTTCTTCAACTGTATTTCTTTTCTCAGTAGGCTGTGTTGTGTGGCTTAGTTAGAGGAATATTAGTTTCCTGAGTAGGGAATTGAACCCTGGACCTCTGGCATTGAACCACTGGACCAAGCCAGGGAATTGCCTTTAACTGTATTTCCTTAGAGGAGATACTGAGATAAGCGCTAGACTATTGATATTATGTGTAGAATAGATAACTAACGAGAACCAACTGTCTAGCACAGGGAACTCTCCTCAGAACTCTGTTCTGTGTTGAAGGAAATCAGAAGAAAGAGGAGATTTATGTACATGTATAGCTGATTCACTTCGCTGCACAGCAGAAACTAATACAACACTGTAAACAACTATACGCCCATCAAAATTAATTTATAAAAGAGATATGTCAGCACTAGAATTCCACCTGTGATGGTATAGGAAAGGTTTGTGTGTTAGTTTTTGTTTTAGCCTGATTTCCTTTGCCTCTTTTTAGAAGCTTTTTTTTTTTTTTTTTTAGGAAGCGCCCCCTCTCCCAACCCTGAGTCAAAATAAAAAGCCTCAGACTGAGCCCATCAAGTGTGAGGTCATTTCCAGTTTTAATCCTGCAAAGAATGAGGCTGACCCACCCGTGCCAACCTCCAGACCTGACCCTTTGCCCTGGTGGCCCACTTCAGGGACCACAGTACTTGTCACGTGAAGGCCTTTAATGAGCTGCAGAAACTGATCAGAGGAAGCTGTCGACAGCAGCTTGGAGGGTTTTCTGAGGCTCCCATTTCTCCATACCACATTTGTCCTCTTCACTCATATCTCATTGATATAATATCCTCATATCCATATCAAGCATCTGCCAAAAACACTGACACCATGTCCAACCATGGGAGCGTGCTTCCAATTTTGAAGGGTTTATACGCTTTTAAAACTCTTGGACTTCCCTGGTGGATCAGTGGATTAGAATCCACCTGCCAATGCAGGGGACCCGGTTTCGATCCCTGGTTGGGGAAGATCCCGCATACCGTGGAGCACCTAAGCCCATGCACCACAGCTACTGAGCCTGTGCTCTAGAGCCTGGGCATCGCAGCTACCGAGTCCACACACACTGGAGCCTGTGCTCCATAATAAGAGAAGCCACCACGATGAGAAGGCCGCACACCACAGCTACAGAGTAGCCCCTGCTTGCCGCAACTAGAGAGAAAAGCCCATGCAGCAAGGAAGACCCGGCACAGCCAGAAATAAAGACACAAATTTAAAAAGACAATAAAACTCATTCTCCTTTTTCTAGGCCTTACAGGGGGAGTTGGTGGAAGTGCAAGGATAAATGAAATCCCATTTTTTGCTTATTCATCCAGCCCCGGGGCGGGGGGGGGTCTGTGCAGGTGGCTGTGGGAAAGTTTGGACTACAATTTACTCCAGTTTGCAGGGAGCTGTAGCCAGGACTGTGAGCCCCACGGTAAATGCCAGCGCTGGGGAGAAGCCACAAAGCGCTAATGGTCCATTGTTGGTGCCTGTCACGTGGTCTCCTTGGGGGCCAGGCCCTCTCTAGACAGAGGCCTGGCTCTTGGCAGCAGCCTCTCAGCTGTCACTGGCAGGGACTCCTGGGGACACAGGCGCTTCTGTGTCCCCTCCTCGCCCTCCCCCGCCACGGGCTGAGAGACTGACCCGGAATCAGCACAGCTTTCTACTCGAACCTTTTGTGCCTGAACAATGGTTAACTATGGCTCTCCGCGAACCCTAGAGTCAGCTCCTTTCACAGTGGGATTTCCTTCCCTGTGGGTTTTCCCAGCTGTCTTTGTCTGAGGTCGTGTCTAACAGATGTCTGTGGGCTTGGAGAGCCTTCTGAGAAGCCAGTGACAACGAGACCTGGGGGTCCTTCCGGGAAAACTGTGACCGAGGCCCTTCAGGGTTCAGCTGAGGCTCATAAATGTATAACCCTCAGTTGCTCAGTTGTGTCTGACTCTGTGTGACACCATGGACTGTAGCCCACCAGGCTCCTCTGTCCATGGGATTCTCCAGTCAAGAATACTGTAGTGGGTTGCCATGCCCTCCTTCAGGGAATCTTCCAGACCTGGGGATCGAACCCATGTCTCTTAAGTCTCCTGCATTGGCAGTTGGGTTCCTTACCACTAGCGCCACCAACCTGGGAAGCCCCCTACTAAGGGTAGCAGACCACTTTCAGGGAGATTCAGGAGATGGCTTCTGGTGCAGTGGGATGGAGATAGAAATCAAATTCCGAGAATTCCTCTTTTGGAGGCCTCCTGCAGCTTATAAAGAGCTCTGCAAGCATGTGCAATATGAAACTGCAGAGTAAGAGTATTGTCTTTTTAACCAACACAATGAATTTGATATATCCCAAACAGTCATCCTTCAGAAGTGTTCCCCAGGAATCAGTGAACTCATTTCGACTGTAGTTTCACAGTTTCACACATAATTCGAACTCCTCCTTTGGAATTATTTCCCTAGAAAATCAATTTCATAATTAATAGTGAAACTATTGTAAACCATCCAAAGGGCTAATAATGGGTCATGAGTAAGTAAAGAATCTCATAGGGTCATGAAAATATTGTTCATAGAGACCATGAGACCATGCTTATGGTACTATGTGAAGTTAGAAAGGAATATGTAATATATATTAGTGATTTCAAGTTTATAAGAAAAAGTAAACCAAAGAAAAGCAATGTTAAAGAATGTTCAAACTACTGCACAATTGCACTCTTTTCACGCGCTAACAAAGTAATGCTCAAAATTCTCCAAGCCAGGCTTCAACAGTACATGTATCAAGAACTTTCAGATGTTCAAGCTGAATTGAGAAAAGGCAGAGGAACCAGAGATCAAATTGCCAATGCCCACAGGATCATAGAAAAAGCAAGAGAGTTCCAATAAAACATCTACTTCTGCTTTATTGACTATGCCAAAGCCTTTGACTGTGTGGATCACAATAAACTGTGGAAAGTTCTTTAAGAAATGGGAATACCAGACCACCTGACCTACCTCCTGAGAAATCTGTATGCAGGTCAAGAAGCAATAGTTAGAACTGGACATGGAACAATGAACTGGTTCTAAATTGGGAAAGGAGTATGTCAAGGCTATATATTGTCACCCTGTTTATTTAACTTACATGCAGAGTACATCATGAGAAAAGCCAGGCTAGAGGAAGCACAGGCTGGAATCAAGATGACTTGGAGAAATATCAATAACCTCAGATATGCAAATAACACCACCCTTATCGCAAAACGCAAAGAGGAACTAAGGACCCTCTTGATGAAGGTGAAAGGGGAGAGTGAAAACGCTGGTTTAAAACTCAACATTCAAAAAATTAAGATCATGGCATCTGGCCCCATCACTTCATGGCAAATAGATGGGGAAACAATGGAAACAGTGACAGACTTTCTTTTCTTAGGCTCCAAAATCACTGAAGATGGTGACTGCAGCCTAGAAATTAAAATATGCTTGCTCCTTGGAAGAAAAGCTATGACCAATATAGACAGCATATTAAAAAGCAGAGACATTACTTTGCTAAAAAAGGTCCATCTAGTCAAAGCTATAGTTTTTCCAGTAGTCATGTATGGATATGAGAGTTGGACCATAAAGAAAGCTGAGTGCCCAAGAATTGATGCTTTTGAACTGTGGTGTTGGAGAAGACTCTTGAGGGCTCCTTGGACTGCAAGGAGTTCAAACAAGTCCATCCTAAAGGAAATCAGTCCTGAATATTCATTGGAAGGACTGATGCTAAAGCTGAAGCTCCAATCTTTGGCCACCTGATGTGAAGAGTTGACTCATTTGAAAAGACCCTGATGCTGGAAAAGATTGAAGGCAGGAGGAAAAGGGGATGACAGAGGATAATATAGTTGGATGGCATCACCGACTTGATGGACATGAGTTTGAGCAAGCCTAGGGAGTTGGTGATAGACAGGGAAGCCAATTTATAGGGTCTCAGTCAGACACAACTGAGTGGCTGAATAGAACTGAATTGAAAGTAAATGTAAAGGAAAGGAAGAAAATCCTCCCCAAAAAAGTAGTTGTGTTAAGCCAGTGGAATTATAGATGATTAATTTACTTTTTCATTTCCCAAGTTTTCAGCTGTGTGATTATGTACCTATGTAATAAAAAAGTATAATTTTTAAAAAGTTCTATGAAAATTGTAGCCTGGGAAAGATTAGTTTAATAGGCTTAGGAGAAAATTAGTCTGATTAATTTATAATTGCACCTTACTTTGGGTAAAAATCGCTATTATGCGGTTAATCACCTCTTCTGATTCTTTGCCTATTTCTAAAAATCAGATCTACTTTTAAAATTGGTGGTAAAATTTGCCACCACCAGATATTTCTATGAGAGCATGGATTCTTGCCCATTTTGTTCAGTGACATATTCCCAGGTCTTGAATGGTGCTTGCTTGTAATGGGACTCAGTGCGTATTTGCCTAATGAATGAATGGTCTGTAGGTTGTGAAATGAGCTGGAATGTAGGACTGAGAAAGGGGCTGTAGAATGAGAAGGAAAATCAAAGACAAGAATTGCAGGAAACGCTTTGCGGGAGTCAGCTAGATGCACCTGCCGGACTCGCCCAGACCCTCGGGTCCCCTCTGCGTCCCTGCGTGCTCTCCCATCTCCATTATGCTTTTGTTTCTCAAGGCTCAACACCTGCTACTCTTCTTGGAGAACTACTCTCGATCTGCTGGAGCTGATTTGCCTGTCAACGAAGAGCAAGGGCAGTGCCAGGAAATTCTTTCCCCCAAGAAGCTCTGTGCCCTTGACGATGATTGCCCCTGCCTCAACTCCCATTCCCCTGTGGATTTGGCTGAAACTGTGACTTTGCTGAAACATGACCCAAGACACCAATAATCCAGCAATGGCAAGAAAACATCACATCCATGAGCTGCTTCTTAGGCACCAGGCTCAGCTGCAATGTGTGTCACAGTATCTCATTGAAATAGGGACTGCCTCTGCTGCCGTTTTCACTTGAGGCAACAGAGACATAGTGTGGCTAAATAACTTGCCTCTGCATTGGAAGATCTCGTCCCACCTTGACTTGGACATTGTCGACTATCTTCCTTGAAAGGCCTGGAACTCCTCTTCCTGGTCCTTTTCCTGGTGGGAAGACAGACCTGTAAGAAAGCAGCAAAGACCAATCAAGGAGTGGAAAGGTTAGGAGCTGAATGGAGAGTGTGGACAGATGGGTCACTCCAGCTCCATGTGGATAGAACAAGCACAGAATCAGATAGAGTCACCAAGAAAGCCCCCACATTTGTCAACATGAAGAGAAGAGGCAATGTTTGAGAGCCTGTTCCAGGCTTGGGTGCCACTGGCATGCTGAGTAGATGACGAAGACCAGGCTCCTATAGATGCTTCACTTGTGTCTTCATGGACAGTCCTTGGTCTGGTACCAGGAGACATATCTTTGGGTCTTTAAGGAGCTAAAACTGAAGTAAACATGTGACACTTGGTGTTTGTCTCCACTGGTAAGGTCGTTTTGCTTGTGGAAGTGGGAATATTTAAATGCAGAGCTATATTAAAACCTTCTTTTGGTTTAGCAGGGGATTATGCCTGGTCACTATTTATTGGGTTAATGAGTGGATGAATGGGTGAATGTGAATGACAGAACAATGAGGACAACATTCCTGAAGGTGCAATCCAATTCAACACACGAGGACTCGTACGGTGAGGGAGTCATCAGCTGTGTAAGGGATAAATGCAAAGGTAAAGGAAGGGAATTAGATGAGCCTCAACAGGACTATCAGAGAAGGCAATGGCACCCCACTCCAGTACTCTTGCCTGGAAAATCCCATGGACCGAGGGGCCTGGTGGGCTGCAGTCCATGGAGTCGCTAGGAGTCGGACACGACTGAGCGACTTCCCTTTCACTTTTCATTTTCATCCATTGGAGAAGGAAATGGCAACCCACTCCAGTGTTCTTGCCTGGAGAATCCCAGGGACGGGGGAGCCTGGTGGGCTGCCGTCCGTGGGGTTGCACAGAGTCGGACACGACTGAAGCGACTTAGCAGCAGCAGCAGCAGCAGCAGCAACAGGACTATGAGCCCAGGTAGACCAGGTGAGAGTCCCAAGTGGCAGCAGGTGAAGAGTTCCAGAGGTTCAAAGAAAAACAGGTTACACCCCTGCGGCAGGGAAATCAGGAAAGTCAACCTAAAGGAAGGAGAAATCAAAAACTAAGATCGGTCAAAAAACAAAAGTTTTCACAATTGTGGTGGATTTGAACCAATCTAGTTATCTATTCTTGCCTGATTCTTCAGAGGCTGGGAACTGCCCTGGGCAGACAGGATGGTCTTGAATGTCAATCAAACAGTAGCAGCTTCAGTCACACCTTCCTCCTGGAGATGCTTTTGTCATTGGGCTTAATTACCTGTTTGAATTAGAATAGTCTTTAGTCTGGATGGGAGAGGAGAGAATTTTGGGGGAGAATGGATACATGTATATGTTTGGCTGAGTCCCTTGGCTGTTCACCTGAAACCATCACAATATTGTAAATCAGCTACTGTTTTGTTCAGTCACCAAGTTGTGTCGGACTCTTTGTGACCCCATGGACTATAGCCCCTCAGGCTCCTCTGTTCTCCACTATCTCCTGGAGTTTGCTCAAATTCATGGCCATACCCCAATAAAAAATAAAAAGTTCAGGTTAAAAAAAAAGAGAATAGCCTTTGAAGGTATAAAAGGGTATGGACTGATAACAGTTCAGGCTGCAAATGTAACCTTGGCAAATGTTAGGAGGAATAAATTGAATATTACTCTGTGCCCAATTAAGCACAGAATAACAGTGTGAAAATGGAAATTTATCAGCAGCTGGATAGCTTCATTGCAAGTTAATGACAAAGCTGTGCGTGGTGGATCACGTGTTCCAAAAATGGCTGACTACCGCAGCATGGCCCGTCCCACATGCATTTTGGTGAGGGGTAACCTTCCTGCTTCCCATCAAGAGGGGCAGTTTATTTCACCACACCCTGGGAATTGGGCTGGGCCCCGTGGCTGCGGAATCCTGCTGATTCCCACTGATTCCATCAGTGGCTGTGGAATCCTGCTGTCGCAGTTCAAAGCATAGACCTTCACTGGCCTGGCAGCTTCTGCTTCCTGCCCTTGGAAACTCTCACAGCTGTAGTGCTCCCTGGAGACCCGGCCACCAGACTCAGGGAAGTCCAAGTCACGCGGAGAGGCTCGGGGTCAGTAGCCCAGCTGAGCCACGGTCGCGGTGGCCTGTGTGAGTGGACCTCAGAAGACATCCGGCCCAGCGATGTCTTCTGGGCAACTCAACTGTAGACCCCAGCTAACATGGTATGAGGCTGCAGCTTCATGAGAGACGCTGAGCAAGAACCACTCATCCCAGTCAACTCACAGAGCCTTGAGACTTAACAGTCAATTGTTACTTACGATGTTAGGTTTTGAAGTGGTTTATTTGGTTGGTGCAAAAGTAATCGCGGTTTTGAAATGTGAATTTTAAATCACTGTAACTAGGCTCAAACACATCTTTATTCATCAAAAAAGGAACCATTACAATCAACACACTTCTGCCAACAAGAAATAAATTGGTTTATCCCTGTAATGTAAAAATCTGAGCCTCAGGATTTGTTGAACTCTGGGAAGGCATTCTCTGCTTCTTGCTGGTTGGGGAAGCATTTTCCCTGCAAGATGTTGTCTACATGCTTGAAGAAGTGGTAGTCGGTTGGCGAGAGGTCAGGGGAGTGTGGTGGGAAGGCAAAACTCCGTAGCCCAACTTGTTCAACTTTTGAAGCGTTGGTTGTGTGACACGTGGGTGACGTTGCCATGGAGAAGAATTGGGTCCATTCTGTTGATCAATGCTGGCTACAGGTGTTGCGGTTTTGGGTGCATCTCACTGATTTCCTGAGCACACTTCTCAGATGTAATGTTTCAATGGGGATCAGAAAGCTGAAGAGGATCAGCAGCAGACCACCAAACAGTGACCATGACCATTTTCTGGTGCAAATTCGGCTTTGGAAAGTGCTTTGGAGCTTCTTCTTGGCCCCACCACTGAGCTGGTCATCACTGGTTGTCATATAAAACCCACTTTTTGTCGCACATTAGAATCCAATCAAGAAATGGTTTGTTGTTGCTGCGTAGAATGAGAAGATGGCACTTCAAAAAGCCAATCTTTTTGATTTGTCGTCAGCTCATGAGGCACCCACTTGTCAAGCTTTTTTACCTTTCCAATTCGCTTCAAACGCCAAATGACTGTAGAATGGTCCACGTTGAGTTCTTCAGCAACTTCGTGTGTAGTAGTAAGAGGATCAGCTTCGATGATCGCTCTCAGTTTGTCGTTGACAACTTCTGATGGCTGGAAGAATAGGGCTGGCCACTTTGCTCCTTATCGTCAAGATTCTTGTCTCCTTTGCAAAACTTCTTGAACCATCACTGCACTGTACCGTCGTTAGCAGTTCCTGGGCCAAATGCACTGTGGATGTTGTGAGTTGTTGCTGCTGTTTTATGACCCATTTTGAAGTCAAATAAGAAAAGTGCTTGACTTTGTTTTTTGTCTAACATCAATTCCCTAGTCTAAAATAAGCATAAAGTAAACAGCAAGTAATGTCAGCAAAAAAGCATAAAGCGAGAAATGTGCATTAAAAAGATGTATAACATAGCCAGATTTTTTTTTTAAAGAATGTATTCCAATATCAAACAGCTAAGTTTAACAATGCAAAACCGCAATTACTTTTGCACCAACCTTATATTAAAACTCAGCAATGGATATTTGGAACACCAAGATGAGAGGCTAGACTATGGGTCAAGGAGAGCTGTCCGTGCAGGCCTATGGTTGTGAAGGGGATGGGGTGGTGGAATGTGAGCGGTCAAGGGACATCTGACCCCACAGAGGGCAGGACACCCCAGGATAAATGCCTGGTGTGGAGGTGGCTGAGGGGGCAGGAGGCTGGATTCTGGCTGTTACCTAGAACCTCAGCTTTGTTGCCTGTGTGCTTCCCTTGTGGCTCAGCTGGTAAATAATCTGCCTGCAATGCGAGAGACCTGGGTTCAATCCCTGGGTTGGGAAGATCCCCTGGAGAAGGGAATGGCTACCCACTCCAGTATTCTGGCCTGGGGAATTCCATGAGTTGGACATGAGTGAGTGACTTTCACTCATTCACTTGTCGCCTGTAAAGTGGAGCTAAATCCTTATAGGATGTGATAAGGACTAAAGAAGGTGGTGTAAATGAAGATACATCACACTCTATGAACCTTCCCCATCATAAGGTATCATTATGATTTCCTACAGGTGGTTGGATGTTAATATTTGTTAGTATCTGAAGATGACATATCCCGGCATTCCACGTGACTTGTCATGAATGGGTTTCTCCTTGGAAAGGTCTGCTCACAGAAATTACAAGAAGCAATTTTGTAAAATACTTATTTGTTTGATTGCACTTGGTCTTAGTTGCAGCACGTGGGATCTAGTTCCCTGCCCTGGAATTGAACTTGGGCCCCCTGTATTGGGAGCACAGAGTCTTAGCCACTGGGCCACTAGGAAAGTCCCCTGAAATGCCTCATAGCAATTTTGTTTATTTCTTTGGCTGCACTGAGCAGCTTGTGGGATCTTAGTTCCCTGACCAGGGATCCAATCCCTGCTGTGGCCGTGAAAGTACTGAGTCCTAACCGCTGAATCACTGGGGAATTTGCAGGTCTTAAGCCATAATCACATAACCCCGTCAGCGGTCCTGTAAACTTCTCCTCATTCATTCATTCATTCAGTTATTTGTTCACTTATTAAAAAATTACTTGAGTACCAATTATATGCCAAATAGTGTTGTTGGCACTGGGCATAAAGCAGTGAATAAAACGCAAAACCCCTTCCCTCATGGGGCCTGCAGTATCAGTGTTCATGGTAATACATGGCCAACAGTTTTAAATTACTGGGAGCAATGTGGTGTGGTGGTTACTTGCATGTGTTCGGGGCTCAGATTGACCTTGGTGCACATTTTGACTCCACCACTTAACAACTGCAAGATTGCAGGCAAATCACTTCAGCTTTCTGTGCCTCAGTTTCTCTCTCTGCAAATTCAGTATCGTCGTCATCATCATCCCTATTTCCTAGGGTTGTTATGACAGTGGAAGGAGTTAATGCATGTGAAGGATGTGGAACAGTGACACACAAAGCAAGCTGTGTTCCAGTAAATATTATTAATTGTTATTGTTATTATCATTGCTTTGTTTCAGTTGGGAAATAGCTTTGCTATATTTCTTCTTGTTTTGTGATCAATAATAGTAACACTCTCAATTCAATGTGCTGAATCTTCCTTCTTTTCTTCTTTTCTGTGGAAAGACGGACAGTAGATGGATCATGATATTCATTTACCTGCTAAAGTGGTCCATGGCATGCAAGATTGAGAAAATTGATCTAAATTAGCTCCATAAACCTACAGATTTAGCAATGGTTAGCAATGTTGGCTAATGGTTAGCTGTTAGCAATGGTTGGCTCAGTATTTGAATCTAAAGTCACCTTTTTATTGATCTCCCTGAGGATAACACCCCAGGAAGATCAAAAGGTAATCAGTGGATTTAGTGAAAGCAAGAGCAGCCTGGACCACAGGGCCCAGTGGACCCTATTCACACTGCAGTCTAGGTGGGAGTCTAGGTGCTCGGTGTCTGCTGGCCATAGGGTATCCTCTGGAGTTGTGACATTGAGGCCTTAGTGGATCTAGTCTAAAAGGTCAAGGAAAGTGTGACTGACATACTTCCTCAAGAAATGAAGGCAGTTTTTTTTTGTTGTTGTTGTTCAAACCTTTCTTTATTCAAAATCAGCTGTCCCAAATGATTCGGCATTTATGGAATAAACAAATTTAAGTTTACGCAGCAGCCTTCTTTTCCTCTGAGGTGGGTTTCTTTTCTGTGGGCTTCTTTTCAGCTGCTGGTTTCTTGGTCCCTGCAGCCTTTTTTCCCACCACAGGCTTCTTCAGCTTCTTATCGCCAACAGCCTTCTTTTCTTTGTTTCCCACCACTGAACCCCTTTCATGAAGGCAGTTTTAAAAAGGAAGTAAAGTTAGACTCTCATATTAAGCTGAATGCCAAAGAATTGATGTTTTTGAACTGTTGTGTTGGAGAATACTCTTGAGAGTCTCTTGGACTGCAAGGAGATCAAACCAGTCAATCCTAAAGGAAATCAGTCCTGAATATTCATTGGAAGGACTGATGCTGAAGCTGAAACTCCAATCCTTTAGCCACCTGATGCAAACAGCTGACTCATTGGAAAAGACCCTGATGCTGGGAAAGATTGAAGGTGGGAGAAGGGGACAACAGAGGATGAGATGGCTCCAGGAGTTGGTGATGAACAGCGAAGCCTGGCATGCTGCAGTCCATGGGGTCACAAAGAGTTGGACACAACTGAGTGACTGAACTGAAAGTGAGACTCTAAAGGTCATGGAGCCGGCTGTATTAGCGAATAAATAGTGGAAAACTCAAGTAAGAAGCTGTCTATTATGTAAAATCCCAAGGCAAGCAGCTCAGAGTGGTTATGGCATCAACATTGTTATCAGGTGTGCGGGTTCCTTTTTCTTCTACCACCTGCAGAGTGGGGCCTCGTTTCTCAATGTTTACCTCTAGATACAAAATGACTGCTGGCACTCCAGCGATCATGTCCCCATTCCAGGCAGGAATAAGGAAGCATAGAGGGAAGCAACCAAAAGCGCCTTTACTAGCTGAGTTAGTCCCTCTTTTAGAAACTTTTCCAGGGACTCTGTCAGTGGTCTCATTGACCATTTTAGACTGGAGAAACTGTCCCCAGGGTGCTGTGTTGGGAAGAACTGTGCTGAACCTTCTGTGATGAGGTTGAAGACTTCAGGGGGGCTGCAATGAAAGCCCTATGTTGACTGACACTTTGCCCTCTAAGCTCCTTTGAAGTCAAAACCCATCAGATATAATACAAAATATCTGATGCACTTAATTATCATGACACTTCAGGTTTTCAAAGTGGGGAATCTTTTCTCTGATTTCAAATAAAAATCATACATATTTAAACAGTCTTTGCTTTTCCTCCTTCTCTCGTTTCCTCCCACCCATCCTCCTACCTCATCTCCAAACCTGAATTCCTGGATTAATTTTTAATAAAGACAGTTTAGGGAAGAATTTTAGCTTCAATAATTTTTTAAAGTTGCTGTAATTCAATAGTGAGTTGCTTTATACCTTCCACCCCTGGCATTTCAGATTATGTATTGTGAGAGTTCTTTGTGTGAATTTTATAACATGAAGCCAGAAAAGCTAGTGGTTCTTCTGAATGAGCCCAGGACTTTCAAGTTCTGATCCTGATGAAGTCAATCCCTTTATTTATTCAATTAGAATTTATGTAAACTTTATTGCTGAGAGAATTTGAGGTAATTTACAAAATTAAGCATGATTAAAAATAAAAGTGTTAGGCTTAAAAACAAAACGGATTTTTGAAACGCAATTATTTTCCGTTCCTCTGACTTACGAAAAGGAAAACACAAGCTGATGCTTCTTGGACATCATACTGTGTTGAAATGTAATGAATATTTGCCAAGTGCTTTGAGATCTACCCTGAAAATTATTATAAGCTTCAAGTGTCATTGTTATTCTTCCCTGGTGGCTCAGACAGTAAAGAATCTGCCTGCAATGCAGGAGACCTGGGTTCTATCCCTGGGTTGGGAAGATGCCCTGAAGAAGGAAATGGCAACCCACTCCAGTATTCTTGTCTGGGAAATCCTATGCACCGAGGAGCCTGGTGGGCTACAGTCCATGGGGTCACAAAAGTGTCAGACATTACTGAGTGACTAACAACACTTAGCATTTACATCCTACCTCTGATTTAATGTGAGCTGTAGGCAAAATCTTTAGATTCAAGGGACAAATAACTTCTTAGTATAACAACACACCCTGGCTTTTACCCTACTCAGTAAACAATTACAGAAGTGAATACAACGTGTGCTAACATATGCAATAGACACTAAAGATGGATTTTGTTTCTTTCTTGATGATCCTTCTCATGAACACTTTGTTAAAAAAGGTGCTAATGTGACAGCCTTGAGCTGAAAGCCTGGCTGGCTCCTTAGAGAGGAGTTATTCAAGCCAACCGGTGTTTGCATTGCCCTCCTAGTATATCTTTAAATGTTCTGGGCACAAAAAAAGATCCTTTTAAGATATCATCTCTTGCTGGCACTGCAAGAATAACAACAAATGGTGTTTCCTGTGGTCATGTATGGATGTGAGAGTTGGACTGTGAAGAAGGCTGAGTGCCGAAGAATTGATGCTTTTGAACTGTAGTGTTGGAGAAGACTCTTGAGAGTCCCTTGGACTGCAAGGAGATCCAACCAGTCCATTCTGAAGGAGATCAGCCCTGGGATTTCTTTGGAAGGAATGATGCTGAAGCTGAAACTCCAGTACTTTGGCCAGCTCATGCGAAGTGTTGACTCATTGGAAAAGACTCTGATGCTGGGAAGGATTGGGGGCAGGAGGAGAAGGGGATGACGGAGGATGAGATGGCTGGATGGCATCACTGACTCGATGGACATGAGTCTGAGTGAACTCCGGGAGTTGGTGATGGACAGGGAGGCCTGGCGTGCTGCAATTCATGGGGTCGCAAATTGTCGGACACGACTGAGCGACTGATCTGATCTGATCTGATGGATGAAAAGCGTCCTACAGGAAACTGGTCCAAAGGGTCAGATTCTAGTCTCTATTTCATCACTAACTGGCTGTGAAAGTGAAAGTCATTCAGTCGTGTCTGTCTCTTTGTGACCCTATGGACCATGCAGTCCATTGAATTCTCCAGGCCAGGATACTGGAGTGGGCAGCTGTTCCCTTCTCCAGGGGATCTTCCCAACCCAGGGATCAAACCCAGGTCTCCCACATTGCTGGTGAATTCTTTACCAACTGAGCTATTGACTATGGTGTCTTGGAAAGGTCACTTGGATCTCTCCGGATCTTATGTTTCTCATCTATGAACTGCATTGATCTCTTCTCTTCCAGCTTCATTAATTTATAAACGTATGAAATACTGAACGTTATTCATTCTCTGTGAGACCCATGTGCCCCAGCATGAGAACGGTCTGGGCCATCTCTTGTTCCCTGAGATGTGACATGGTTAGTGTATTTCATGATGACAATTTGCTTCTGGTTTGTGATCAGCACGAATCAATGATTAACACTTGAGTCAGCTCAATCCTGAGGTATCTTAAATCTAGCATGTAAAAAATAACTGCCATTTGGTAAACAGGTATAAAACATACTTTAAAAATCTATTGGCAGTTCCCTGGTGGTCCAGTGGTTAAGAGTCTGCCTGCTTATGCAGAGGACACGGGTTTGATCCCTGGTCCAGGAAGATCACACATGCCATGGAGCGACTAAGCCCATGGGCCACAACCACTGAGCCCATATGCTCTAGATGCTGTGCTCTGCAACAGGAGAAGCCACCACAATGAGAAGCCCTCGCCCAGCAACTAGAGAAAGCTCAAGTATAGTAGTGAAGACCAGTGCAACCAAAAATAAAAATAAAAATCTATTAATAGATGGAGGGAAGAAATGGGTGGAGATGGGGATGAAGTGGGCAGTACAGAATTGTTATTTTTTTTCATATTAGCTAATCTCTGCTTATGAAAGGCAAAACTGGTTCCTGATTAAACCACATAGATTCAACACTCAATCTGTGGATACATTTTATTGATTTTTTTTTTTTTAAAGTGAGAATGCAAATGAAGTGAGATCCTCCAGATGTAATTTGGAAAAATGAATTGGTTGTGTTTTAAATCACAGAGATTAAAAATCATCAAATGGTTTAGTCTTTGTTGTTAGTGTGTCTGTTACTGGGTTTTGGTTCCTGGAGATTACTCACAGATCGTGAGTGTTTGAGGAAGGGGGTGGATGAACTGTTGTTTATTTATTTCTTTAACCAGCGAAAAGTTTCTGTAAACATACGGCCTCCTTAAAATCTCTGTACATGTGTGCTAAGCCATTTCAGTCGTGTCTGACTCTTTGTGACCCTATGGACTGTAGCCGGCCAGGTTCCTCTGTCCATGGGATTCTCTAGGCAAGAATACTGAAGTGGGTTCAGGGACCTCCTGCAGGGTATCTGATTAAAATTTCCAGGGCTACAAAAAAAAGCATTGGAATTTGTGGGAGATTATGGGCACACCTCCCCCTACTGGACACCATTTGAAACTGCTTACTTGTGTGGTCCCAGCTGACAAAGGTGTGTCAGTGGGGGATGGTGGTGGTGTTGACTCGATGTGTGTCCCGCTCTTTGTGACCCCATGAACTGTAGCACGCCAGGCTTCCCTGTCTTTCACTATCTCCCTGAGTTTGCTCAAACTCATGTCCATTGAGTCAGTGATGCCATCCAACCATCTCATCCTCTGTCGCCCCCTTCTCCTTCCCTCCATCTTTCCTAGCATCAGGGTCTTTCTTTTCCAATGAGTTGGCTTTTCTTATCAGGTGACCAAAGTATCGGAGCTTCAACTTCAGCATCAGTCCTTCCAATAAGTATCCAGGGTTGATTTCCTTTGGGATTGACTGCTTTGATCTCCTTGCCGTCCAAGGGATTCTCAAGAGTCTTCTCCAGCACCATAATTTGAAAGCAATTCTTCAGCATAGAAGATTCCTGTGGAAACAGGAACCTTGGAATTCTAACTTTTGTTCAGGAGGTGGGGAGAATAATGACAGGAGTGTGTGTGTGTGTGTGTATGTTTCCTACCAGACAGGAAAAACATCATAGAAAAAGGCATGGAACTCAGCAGACACACTAATTTAATTGGAGAAGAGGTATTATGTATGACAAATCGTGTGTATTCAGCTAGAGAGCTAGGTTGGAGCTAGATGTCTAAGGTTTCCCGCAACCAGCTGCAAAATGGGGAGTCGCTGAAGCTAATTGTGAGTGGAGGAATTCACTTGTTTATTTCTCTGGTTAGCAGTCATTTTTAGGCCATGCCCCATCTCCTAGCACCTGTTGGCTAAATGCTGTGCGCAAGCATTTAGATAGATCCCAATCTCATTTGGATCCTGACCTCAAGCAGCTTAGAGTCTAGTAGTTGAAATTAGATAAGTAGCTAAGGAACCATAACACAAACTAGTAACTGGTGCATCACATGAAGTAAAACTAGGAAGGAAAAGGGCTCATATTCAGCAGTGGACTAGAGCAAAGTTTAATAGAAGATTGTCATATTGAAGGGGAAATTTAACTTGGCAGTGAGGATGTCCTGGAGACTGGAGTGAGAGAAGCCAGTTAGAGGTTACCAAATTTTTGTATATCATATCTTATACTGAAGATATATAATTTCATAATGAAAGTGAAAGTGCTAGTCACTCAGTCATGTCGGACTCTTTGCAACCCCATGGACTGTAAGCCCACTAGGCTCCTCTGTCCGTGGAATTCTCCAGGAAAGAATACTGGAATGGGTAGCCATTCCCTTCTCCAAGGGATCTTCCAGACCCATAGATTGAGCCTAGGTCTCCTGCATTGCAGGCAGGTTCTTTTCTTTTTTTTTTTTTTTTTTACTATTTTTATTATTATTTTTTTACTTTACAATATTGTATAGGTTTTGCCATACATCAACATGAATCCACCATGGGTGTACACGTGTTCCCCATCCTGAACCCCTCTCCCACCTCTCTCCCCATACCATATCTCTGGGTCATCCCAGTGCATGCAGGCAGGTTCTTTACCGTCTGAGCTACCATAATGTAACAATTTAGATTACTGGTATGTATGGATGGGGCTTCCCTGGTGGCTCAGATGGTAAAGAATCTGCCTGCAGTGCAGGAGATCTGGGTTCAATTCCTGGGTCGGGAAGATCCCCCGGAGAAGGGAATAGCTGCCCACTCCAGTAGTGTTGCCTGGAGAATTCCATGGACAGAGGAACCAGGTGGGCTACAGTTGGTGGGGTCAAAAAGAGTTAGATGTGACCGAGCTGCTAACACTTGCACTTGCATGTGTGTGGAATGAATGTGGATAAACCAACTGTGGTATATTCATAGAAAGGAATACTGCTGCTGCTGCTGCTAAGTCGCTTCAGTTGTGTCTGACTCTGTGCAACCCCCTAGACAGCAGCCCACCAGGCTCCCCCGTCCCTGGGATTCTCCAGGCAAGAATACTGGAGTGGGTTGCCGTTTCCTTCTCCAATGCATGAAAGTAAAAAGTGAAAGTGAAGTCGCTCAGTTGTGTCCGACTCCTAGCGACCCCATAGACTGCAGCCTACCAGGCTCCTCTGTCCACGGGATTTTCCAGGCAAGAGTACTGAGTGCGGTGCCATTGCCTTCTCTGAGAATGGAATACTATTCAACTATAAAAAGAAACAAACTACTGTACTGATTTATACAACAATATGGATGAATCTTCTGGACATAATTCTGACTTTATTTTTTAATTGAAGTAGGGTCGACATACAATATTTAATTTCTGGTGTACCATATTCAACATTATACACATTGTGAATTGATCAGCACAAGTCCAGTTACCATCCCTCAGCACACAGAGATGTTACAGTATCGACTTTACCCCCTGTGCTGTGTGTTCTGTCTGAGTGACTTATTTACTTTTATAACTGGTGGTGTGAACCTGAATCTTCTTCACCTGTTTGACCCAACCTCTACCTCCCCTCCCTTCTAGCAGCCACCAGAGTATCTGTATCTATGAGTCTGTGATGGTTTTGCTTTGTCTTGTAGACTCCACATGTGCATGGAATCATGTGGTATTAGTCTTTGTTTGACTTATCTCACTTAGCATAATAGGTCTACATCCATCCATGCTGTTGAAAATGGCGAAGTTTCCCTCTTTGTTATGGCCAAGTAATATTCCGTTGTGTGTCTGTACCACATCTTCAGTGTCCACTCACCTGCTGATGAGCCTTTTGGTTGCTTCCATTTCTTGGCAATAATAAATAAGGCTGCAGTGAACATTGAGGTGTGTGTATCTTTTTGAATTAGTGTTTGTGTTTTTTTTTTCTGCAGAAAAATATTCAGAATTGGAATTGTTGGATTATATGGTAGTTTTAATTTCAGTCTTTTTGAGGAAGCTCCATGCGGCTTTCCATAGGAACTGCAAAAATTTACATCCCCACCAACAGTGCACATGAGTTTCCTTTTCTCCACATCCTCACCAAGACTTCCTTGTTGTCTATTTGATAATAGATATTCTGCTAAGTGTGAGGTGATATCTCAATGTGCTTTTGATTGTATTTCCCTGATGACTAGTCGTGTTAAGCACCTTACCACGTGTCTGTTGGTCATCTGTATTTCTTTTATGGAAAAAAAGTCTATTTAGGTCCTCTGTTCATTTTTTCAGTTGGATTGTTTTCTTTTTTCTTCTTCTTTGATATTGAGTCATGTGAGTTCTTTATATTATTTAGATACTAACCCCTTATCAGAAGTATAATTTGCAAATATCTTCTCCCGTTCAGTAGGTTGCCTTTTCATTTTGTTGCTGGTTTCTGTCACTATGCAAAACTTTCTTAATTTGATATAGTCCTATTTATTTATTTCTGCTTTTGTCTCCCTTTCTTGAGCAGACAGATCCAAAAAAAAAAAAAATCCTGCCAAGATCAATGCCCCTGACAATACTCTAAACAAGAGAATTTGGACAGAGAAGTGGGGAGACTATGATTCTGCTTATGTGATGGAATTGTTTTTAAGATATGTGTGTGTTTGGCTGCACCGGGCCGTAGTTGTGGCACATGGCCTCTTTTTTAGTTACAACATTTGAACTCTTAGTTGTGGCATGTGGGACCTAGTTCCCTGACCAAGGAGTGAACCTGGGCCCCTTCCTTGGGAGCTTGGAGTCTTGTCACTGGACTACCAGGGAAGTCCCTTGATGACATTCTTGAACAGACAAATTGATATTGATAGAATTCAGGTTGGTGATTGACTAGGGTGTGGGGAAGGAGGTATTGATTGAATGCTGACCAAAACAAGGAAACTCCAAGGAGACACTGTGTATCCTCTCCAGGAGATGGTGAAGGACAGGGAAGCCTGGTGTGGGGCAGTCCATGGGGTTGCAGAGAGTCCAGTGCAGCTGAGCAACTGAACAACAGCAAAATTGTGACATTGGTTACATGATTGAACACATTTATGGAATTCATTTGTTTCCACTTGAAATACATAAATTTTATTGTGTGTAAAGTATACTACAATGAAAGTGAAAGTTAGTTGCTAGGTTGTGTCTGATTCTTTGCAAACCCATGGACTGTAGCCCGCCAGGTTCCTCTGTCCGTGGAATTCTCCAGGCAAGAATACTGGAATGGGTAGCCATTCCCTTCTCCAGGGGATCTTCCCGACCCAGGGATCGAACCCAGGTCTCCTGCATAGAAGGCAGATTCTTTACCATCTGAGCCATAAATTGGGAAATGTTGAAGCATAGGAAGTTACTACGGTCAGCAAGGTACTTGTGATTTGTCACTTCTAAATTGTGTTAATTAATAATTAAGATGTAGCTTACTTTAATAAAGTAAATAAATGCACTTTAACAAAGAATTTTGACTTTATTCAAAACAAAACAAAGAGACATGGTGAACGGAATGAGTTACGCTTACATATTCCTGAAGGGTGAATGGAAAGAAGAGAGTATAGGGAATAAGAAAAACAATAATGATTGGAGAATTTTCCAAAACTGATGAAAGACATGAATCTACAGAAAGCATAACACGCACAAAGTATGGATAAGTAAAAAATGTGCTCCTCCATTTATAGATTTTTATCTACCACAAAAATTTTAAAAAAAGAAAAATTAATAAATTTCCACTAAATTAAGTGAATTTTAGTGGAAATAAAGAAAAACTAACAAAACTAGAAAAACTGAGACAGCCAAGTTATAATGAGTTTTTCAAAGCTTGATCAATCATTTTTCCAATTAAACTTTTCTAATTCTTCTTTGATCTGCCCAAATTTTCATCATTCTTGGTGCTTTTATTTAAAAACCAGAGTTAGGTTTTCTTTGACCACTAAAAAAATAAAAAATCACATTTTCAAATGAAGCTGGAACGAGAACTGTGAAATAGTAAAGGGAGTTGCAGTAGGTCTGAAGAGCAGTTTGATTTGCCATTTCGGTGAAAATTGAAAGAAAATTCCTTGCTAGGCAGAATTTCCCATAAAGTCATGCTCATAGAAACGAGTACAGTGAAGTTACTTTTTTCCTTCAATATTCCAGTAAGCTCCTTATACACTAGGAAGTGTGTTGCAGAAAAGAAACTGAGATAAAAGTCCACAAGTAGGTTTGAATAAGGGAATCTTCAATGGCACCCCACTCCAGTACTCTTGCCTGGAAAATCCCATGGACAGAAGAGCCTGGTAGGCTGCAGCTCATGGGGTGGCTAAGAGTTGGACACGAGTGAGCGACTTCACTTTCATTTTTCACTTTCATGCATTGGGGAAGGAAATGGCAACCCACTCCAGTGTTCTAGCCTGGAAAATCCCAGGGATGGTGGAGCCTGGTGGGCTGCCGTCTATGGGGTTGCACAGAGTCGGACATGACTTAAACGACTTAGCAGCAGCAGCAGCAACCATGGGTTAGTGGTAATAGAAATCATTTACTTTGGACATCTGATTTTATTAACCTGTAACATTTACATAACAATCTGCTTAAGCCATGAATTCAGAGATGTTCCTCTCATGCATTCAGATTTTAGAAATACTTTTGTCTTCTATATATAGATAAGAACCAGAAGATAGAGATTAAGAGAGAGACATAAATTCAGATGCAAAACACCTTCCTTTATTCTTGCTTGTGTTTATCCTAGTCCTTATTCATTCCTGCCATTGGCAGAGAGCCCAGAAACCACAGGTTCAGTTATGAAGCAAATTCCTTACTGATGACTCCAAGAAGGGATTTTGGTTATGTCTAAGCTGGGAGAAATGTGGTAATTTCCATTCATCTGTTCAAAAGCTCTGTGGGGATTACAGTACCAATCGAGGTCATTCAGCATTCCAAAAGAGAGACGATTGCCCCCTTTTCTCTAAAACAATTAGAACTTCAGGACACTACCTGCCTTTGAATAGATCGATCTTTTCATAAAAGTACATGAGCTACACAGACATAGAGAACAGACTTATAGTTGCCAAGGGGGTGGGAGGGTTGAGGACGGAAGGAATGGCCTTTAGTTATTCACTTCAGTGGCTCAGTTGTGTCTGACCCTTTGTGACCCCATGGACTGTTAGGGATTTTCAGAGGCTAACTTTATATCTATAGGCTGGATAAACAAGGTCCTACTGTATAGCACAGGGAACTCTATTCAGTATCCTGTAACAAACCACAGTGGAAAAGAATATGAAAAAGAATATATAAGTACAAATTTTTTTTTTTTTTAAAGTACTTGAACTAATTTCCTGTCCCTGAAAATTGCAGCATATTTTCAGACATGTGAAGTATGCCAAAGGGAGATATTCTGAATCTTGTATGAGCAAGCTCACGTAGACTTTATACCATCACAGCTTTGAGTCAGTTTATTTACTTCCTATTTAAGAATTCCACATCCATTGCTCATCAGTCAGTGGGTCACTGTGAGAAATTTACATAATTACATTATCTCTTGGTGGCAAGGAAGAAGAGAATCATCAGTAGGTTTTCCTCTTAAGGATAAACCCGTAAAGGACTTTTCTTACTACTGTAAAGAGATCCTTGAATTAATTGGGATCTTGGGCCAGTTTGGTAGAAGTATCTTCTTATTAATTGTTTTTCATATTTTTAGTGTTAAGGTTGTCCAGTGTCCGCTTGCATTAGTGAATGTGATTGTCTGTCTTTTTTAACACTAAGTGAATATTTTAGTGTAGTATTTTAATTCCTTTAATGATTTTTTTTCTCACTATTTTGAGGGTTTTATGGTGTTTTATCTAGAGCTTATTGTTGTTCAGTCACTAAGCTGTGTCAGATTCTCTGCAACCCTGTGGGCTGTAGCCCACCAACACCACAGTTGGAAAGCATCAATTCTTTGGCCTTCAGCCTTCTTTATGGTCCGACTCTCACGTCCATTTATGACTATGGAAAATCCATAGCTTTGACTAGACAGACATTTGTCAGCAAAGTGATGTCTCTGCTTTTTAAATGTGTTGTCTAGGTTTGTCATAGCTTTTCTTTCGAGGAGCAGGCGTTTTTTAATTTCATGGCTGCTGTCATCATCCACAATGATTTTGGAACTGTCTTGATTGCTTACCACCAAAAATTTCCATTGTTTTTCAGTGCCCTTAACTTCTGCTTTCCCATACTCAGTTTCAAATAAAGTCAGTTTTCTTTTGGGGAGAACTTCAGAGCTCTCTGCTGTTTGGCAAAATCTCTGAGTCATGGTTCCAGAGCTGAAGGCAGGGACAAAAATGCTTCTCTCCAAGGACACCCTGCTTCAGGAGCAGAGTGCTGGGTAGGGGCAGGGCCTTCTGATCTTGTTAGTTTGCCTTCCTTGGTGTGGGAACTCTGACCTATGAGTAGACTGAGATGAGGGTGGTGGGAGCTCCTATATTTTTAGCCTGTTGCACTTGAGCTAGAGTCTTTGCCCTCTGCGTGGGTCTTGGTGGAAAAAAGCCTTGACCTCTTATCCACCCTTACTTGGAATTCAGCCTCTGCAACTTGGAATTCACCCTCTGCAACACAGTCCTGGTGGCCTGCCCCTGCCAGGAAGATACTGTAGGCATTGATTGGCAGTTGCAGGGAGAGAGATCCCCATCTTCTTGGGTGCACCCACCTGAGACAGAGCTTCCATTATGTTGAGCTGAATGGGTGGGGTGGGTTGTAGCTCAAGTGCCATGGATTCGTAATATTCTTACCAAAATTTAGTGGCTCAAGGCTTTCAACTGTGGTACTGAAGAGGACTCTTGAGAGTCTTTTGGGCTGCAAGGAAATCAAAGCAGTCAATCCAAAAAGAAATCAACCCTGAATATTCATTGGAGGGACTGATGCTGAAGTTGAAACTCCAATCTTTTGGCCACCTGATCCAAACAGCCCTCTCCCTGGAAAAGACCATGATGCTGGGAAAGATTGAAGGCAAAAGGAGAAGGAGGTGGCAGAGTATCAGATGGTTAGATAGCATCACTGAATCAATGGGTATGAGTTTGAGCAAACTCTGGGAGATAGTGGAAGACAGAGAAGCCTGGTATCCTATAATCCATGGGGTGGCAAAGATTCGGACATGACCTAGTGACTGAACAACAGCAACAACATTTCCTTGGTATATTTCTTTGGTACAATTTCCTAACATTTTAAATGATTTTTTGTTTTTTAAAAAGTAATTTTCACCAGTCATGGTTGTTGCACCAGTGAGTGGGTCCATGGAGTCCATATCACCATTCTGGAAGAGCATTGCCCAATTGTCTTTTCTCTGTAACTTTTGAATGTTGTTTTGTTTTTTAAAAACCTCAGAACAGAAACATCTTCCTCTGTGGCATTAATTCTATCACTAAATAAGATTTGAAAATCCCTCAGTATTTCATAGCTAAATTTTACTTGATTTAGGTCAAATCATATTGGTTAAAGCAATTGTATATATAAAGAATTAAATCACAATAATGAGAAAAGTGTAAATCCCACAGCTACAGATTTATAAAGAGATTTCATTATGGCAACTGTAGATATTGTCACACATTTCCTAGTTTCTGTTTGTTGTTTAGTCTCTGTCATGTCTGACTCTTTTGTGACCCATGGACTATAGCCCCCTCTCTGTCCATGGGATTTCCCAGGCAAGAATACTGGAGTGGGTTGCGATTTCCTCCTCCAGGGGATTTTCCAGATCCAGGGATTGAACCTAAATCTCCTGCAGCCCCTGCATTGCAGGTGGATTCTTTACTGCTGAGCCACTGTGGCTTCTAATAGTGTCTATTCAGTTCAGTTCAGTTCAGTCGCTCAATCATGTCTGACTCCTTCCGACCCCATGAATAGCAGCACTCCAGGCCTCCTTGTCCGTCACCAACTCCCGGAGTTCACTCAGACTCACGTCCATAGAGTTGGTGATGCCATCCAGCCATCTCATCCTTTGTTGTCCCCTTTTCCTCCTGTCCCCAATCCCTCCCAGCATCAGAGTCTTTTCCAATGAATCAACTCTTCACATGAGGTGGCCAAAGTACTGGAGTTTCAGCTTTAGCATCATTCTTTCCAAAGAACACCCAGGGCTGATCTCCTTTAGGATGGACTGGTTGGATCTCCCTGCAGCCCAAGGGACTTTAAAGTCTTCTCCAACACCACAGTTCAAAAGCATCAATTCTTCAGTGCTCAGCTTTCTTTACAGTCCAAATCTCGCATCCATACATGGCCACTGGAAAAACCATAGCCTTGGCTAGATGGACCTTTGTTGGCAAAGTAATGTCTCTGCTTTTCAGTATGCTATCTAGGTTGGTCATAACTTTTCTTCCAAGGAGTAAGCGTCTATTAACATAATTTAAATTAAAAAAATGACCATTTTTTCTAAACTTATTAAGATGTTTGTTCTTTAGTCATGATTTATTTCTTATTCATACTTCTAAAATAATATATAGAATTCTCTCAAGTGGTAAGATGCTGCTGACATTTTCATAAAGAGTTAGACAAGACTAATCAAGACCTGGCTCCTAGTTGTTAGTTTGAGGTCAGACTAACAAAGTTATAGCTTCCCGGGTCACTCATTGGTAAAGAATTTGCTGCAATGCAAGAGACACAGGTTCAATCCTGGGTCGGGAAAATCCCCTGGAGGAGGGCATGGCAACCCACTCCAGTGTTTTTGCCTGGAGAATCCCATGGACAAAGAGCCTGGTGGGCTACACTTCATAGGGTCACAAAGAATCGGACATGACTGACGCGACTTAGCACAAGCAATAAAAGTTATGAAACATCAACAAATATGGAAGTGGAACTGCTTGATTTCATCTTCTGTATGAAAATGAGTCTGTGATCTCAGTGGTTTTCATGTGAGATTTAAGAAAAATGAATTTGACATTTTATGAATGCTCCAGTGAAGACCCCAAATGATGCCTGTTAGCAGCATCCTTGACATGGGATCCTGACGAGCCCCTTAGCTTTCTAACAAATGTTAACAGTCCTCTGACCCATTTCATGTAGAGAAAGTTGTTTTTCCTATTGAGCAAAATGCCTTCATTCTTCCTTCCTTTCTTTTTATTGAAGTATCAGTTCAGTTCAGTTCAGTCACTCAGTCGTGTCTGACTCTTTGTGACCCCATGAACTGCAGCACGCCAGGCCTCCCTGTCCATCACCAACTCCCGGAGTTTGTCCAGACTCACATCCATTGAGTCAGTGATGCCATCCAGCCATCTCATCCTCTGTCATCCCCTTCTCCTCCTGCCCCCAATCCCTTCCAGCATCAGAGTCTTTTCCAATGAGTCAACTCTTTGCATGAGGTGGCCAAAGTACTGGAGTTTCAGCTTTAGCATCATTCCTTCCAAAGAACACCCAGGGCCGATCTCCTTCAGAATGGACTGGTTGGATTTCCTTGCAGTCTAAGGGGCTCTCAAGAGTCTTCTCCAACACCACAGTTCAAAAGCATCAATTCTTCAGTGCTCAGTCTTCTTCACAGTCCAACTCTCACATCCATACATGACCACTGGAAAAACCATAGCCTTGACTAGACGGATCTTTGTTGGCAAAGTGATGTCTCTGCTTTTGAATATTCTATCTAGGTTGGTCATAACTTTCCTTCCAAGAAGTAAGCATCTTTTAATTTCATGAAGTTTAGTTAGTTACAATGTTGTGCTAGTTTCTGGTGTGTGGCAAAGTGATATTTCATATTCTTTTCCATAAGAGTTTATTATTAACTATTGACTATAGCTCCCAAATTGCTAATGGAGATCAGTGGAGAAATAAATCCAGAAAGAATGAAGGGATGGAGCCAAAGCAAAAACAATACCCAATTGTGGATGTGACTGGTGATAGAAGCAAGGTCTGATGCTGTGAAGAGCAATATTGCATAGGAACCTGGAATGTTAGGTCCATGAATCAAAGCAAATTGGAAGTCGTCAAGTAGGAGATGGCAAGAGTGAACATCGGCATTCTAGGAATCAGCGAACTAAAATGGACTGGAATGGGTGAATTTAACTCAGATGACCATTATATCTACTACTGTGGGCAGGAATCCCTTAGAAGAAATGGAGTAGCCATCATGGTCAACAAAAGAGTCCGAAATGCAGTACTTGGATGCAATCTCAAAAATGACAGAATGATCTCTGTTCATTTCCAAGGCAAACCATTCAATATCACAGTAATCCAAGTCTATGCCCCAACCAGTAATGCTGAAGAAGCTGAAGTTGAACGGTTCTGTGAAGACCTACAAGACCTTTTAGAACTAACACCCAAAAAAGATGTCCGTTTCATTACAGGGGACTGGAATGCAAAAGTAGGAAGTCAAGAAACACCTGGGGTAACAGGCAAATTTGACCTTGGAATATGGAATGAAGCAGGGCAAAGGCTAATAGAGTTTTGCCAAGAGAACACACTGGTCATAGCAAACACCCTCTTCCAACAAAAGAGAAGACTCTACACATGGACATCACCAGATGGTCAACACCAAAATCAGACTGATTATATTCTTTGCAGCCAAAGATGGAGAAGCTCTATACAGACTGGGAGCTGACTGTGGCTCAGATCATGAACTCCTTATTGCCAAATTCAGACTGAAATTGAAGAAAGTAGGTAAAACCATTAGACCATTCAGGTATGACCTAAATCAATACATTATACAGTGGAAGTGAGAAATAGATTTAAGGGACTAGATCTGATAGATAGAGTGTCTGATGAACTATGGACGGAGGTTTGTGACATTGTACAGGAGACAGAGATCAAGACCATCCCCACGGAAAAGAAATGCAAAAAAGCAAAATGGCTGTCTGGGGAGGCCTTACAAATAGCTGTGAAATGAAGAGAAGTGAAAAGCAAGGGAGCAAAGGAAAGATATAAGCATCTGAATGCAGAGTTCCAAAGAATAGCAAGAAGAGATAAGAAAGCCTTCCTCAGTAATCAATGCAAAGAAATAGAGGAAAACAACAGAATGGGAAAGACTAGAGATGTCTTCAAGAAAATTAGAGATACCAAGGGAACATTTCATGCAAAGATTGGCTCGATAAAGGACAGAAATGGTATGGACCTAACAGAAGCAGAAGATATTAAGAAGAGGTGGCAAGAATACACAGACAGAACTGTACAAAAAAGATCCTCATGACCCAGATAATCACGATGGTGTGATCACTGACCTAGAGCCAGACATCCTGGAATGTGAAGTCAAGTGGGCCTTAGAAAGCATCACTATGAACAAAGCTAGTGGAGGTGATGGAATTCCAGTTGAGCTAGTGCAAATCCTGAAAGATGATGCTGTGAAAGTGCTGCACTCAATATGCCAGCACATTTGGAAAACTCAGCAGTGGCCACAGGACTGGAAAAGGTCAGTTTTCATTCCAATCCCAAAGAAAGGCAATGCCAAAGAATGCTCAAACTACTGCACAATTGCACTCATCTCACACGGTAGTAAAGTAATGCTCAAAATTCTCCAAGCCAGGCTTCAGCAATACGTGAACCGTGAACTTCCTGATGTTCAAGCTGAATTTAGAGAAGGCAGAGGAACCAGAGATCAAATTGCCAACATCCGCTGGATCATGGAAAAAGGAAGAGAGTTCCAGAAAAACATCTATTTCTGCTTTATTGACTATGCCAAAGCCTTTGACTGTGTGAATCACAATAAACTGTGGAAAATTCTTCAAGAGATGGGAATACCAGACCACCTGACCTGCCTCTTGAGAAACCTGTATACAGGTCAGGAAGCAACAGTTAGAACTGGACATGGAACAACAGACTGGTTCCAAATAGGAAAAGTAGTACATCAAGGTTGTATATTGTCACCTTGCTTATTTAACTTATATGCAGAGTACATCATGAGAAAGGCTGGGCTGGAGGAAGCACAAGCTGGAATCAAGATTGCCGGGAGAAATATCAATAACCTCAGATATGCAGATGACACCACCCTTATGGCAGAAAGTTAAGAGGAACTCAAAAGCCTCTTGATGAAAGTGAAAGTGGAGAGTGAAAAAGTTGGCTTAAAGCTCAACATTCAGAAAACGAAGATCATGGCATCCGGTCCCATCACTTTATGGGAAATAGATGGGGAAACAGTCGAAACAGTGTCAGACTTTATTTTTTGGGCTCCAAAATCACTGCAGATGGTGATTGCAGCCATGAAATTAAAAGACACTTACTCCTTGGAAGGAAAGTTACGACCAACCTAGATAGCATATTGAAAAGCAGAGACATTACTTTGCCAACAAAGGTCCATCTAGTCAAGGCTATGGTTTTTCCAGTGGTCATGTATGGATGTGAGAGTTGGACTGTGAAGAAAGCTGAGCACTGAAGAATTGATGGTTTTGAACTGTGGTGTTGGAGAAGACTCTTGGGCTGCAGGGAGATCCAACCAGTCCATCCTAAAGGAGATCATCCCTGGGTGTTCTTTGGAAAGAATGATGCTAAAGCTGAAACTCCAGTACTTTGGCCACCTCATGCGAAGAGTTGACTCATTGGAAAAGACTCTGATGCTGGAAGGGATTGGGGGCAGGAGGAGAAGGGGACAACAGAGGATGAGATGACTGGATGGCATCACTGACCCCATGGATGTGAATTTGAGTGAACTCTGGGAGTTGGTGATGGACAGGTAGGCCTGGGGTGCTGCAATTCATGGGGTCGCAAAGAGTCGGACACGACTGAGCGACTGAACTGAACTGAACTGAACTGATAGCTCCCTGTGCCATCCCTGTTATTTAGGTTTTATTACAGCAATGTGTATCTGCTAATCCCAAACTCGTAATGTATCCGTACCTTCTCCCTTTCCCTTTTGGTAGCCATACGTTTGTTTTCTGTGTGTGTGTCTGTTTCTGTTTTGTAAATTTGTTTGATCAGCTTTTAGATTCCATATGTAAGTGGTACCCTATTGTATTGTCTTTCTATATCTGACTTCACTTGGTAATCATCTCTAGGTCCATCCATGTTGGTACAAATAGCATTATTTCAAAATGCTCCTTTCTAATACCTTTCACTGACTAATGCTAGGCCTATCATCTGAAAAAAAATCTAAATCAATTTTATCTCATCTTCTAAAGTAGAGATTTGATCTAGGACTGAAAATGTAATTTTTATGAGAATTCACAAATAAGCCCACTTAGGGGAAACTGTGTCAATTAGCAGGCTTTTGACAACAAAACACAGCCCATTTGAATCAATGTAGTTTAAATGGGGGTTTGTTAACACGTCTCAGGTCAGAAGAACCCCAAAAGTAACTGGTTCCAGAGGTGGTTAACATAACAGCTCTGGGCAGTTTCTCTGTCTTTCTCATGATTTTGGCTTCACAAGCATCACTTCCTTACTAAATAAAGTAGAAAAGCAGGAGCTGGAGGGATTTTTCTTTTTATCCAGAACTTTTTATACTGTTAATACTTTCAGCGGAGGGAGTTCCTTGCAGTGGCTAAGATTTCACGTTTCCACTGCAGGGGCATGGGTTCAGTCCTGGTTGGGGAACTAAGGTCCTGCATACTGCATTGCTGTTGTTCAGTTGCTAAGTCGTGTGTAACTCTTTGCAGCCCCATGGAATGCAGCACGCCAGGCTCCTCTGTCCTCCAATATCTCCCAGAGTTTGCTCAAACTCATGTTCATTGAACTGGTGATGCTATCCCCTTCTCCTTTCGCCTTCAATCTTTCCCAGCATCAGAGTCTTTTCCAGTGAGTCAGCTGTCCCCATCATGTGGACAAAGGATTGTAGCTTCAGCTTCAGCATCAGTCCTTCTAATGACTATTCAGAGTTGATTTCCTTTAGGATTGACTGGTTTGATCTCCTTGCAGTCCAAGGGACCCTCAAGAGTCTTCTCCTGCATCACAGCATGCTGCTAAGCAGGGCCAAAAAAAAAAAAAAAAGAGATTCTCAGCAGAATATTCCTCTTTTTCTTCAAGGGCTAGGACTGGGTCACCTGCCAACCCTAAACCAGTCACTTTCAAAGGTAAGTGAGGATACCATGACTGGCTAGGAGTTAGGCCAATTAATTCTCACCTGGACAGAATTGGAGTTCTATTCCCGGAAACGAGGAGAATGGTTGTTGGGTAGTCAACTGATGGTGTCTACCAAAATTTCTTAATCCAAATTTGAAAATTACATCATATGATAAATTGATCTGGTTTTTCCTAATATATCCCATGCCAAAGTATGTTTATATAAGACTTGAAATATATTTCATCAACCATAAAATCCACCCATTTAAAGTGTACAGTTGTTTTTAGTATAGTCACAACTATGCAATCCTCACAATTTAATTTTAGGACATTCCCATCACCCTAAAGAGAAACTTCATACATATTAGCAGTAACTCCCCACTCCCTCTCTTCTGCCTTGGCTCCTTTCTGTCTCTATTTGTCAATTCTGGACATTTCACATAAATAAAATTATATAATCTGGGATCATATTTGATAAGCTCTTTTGCTTAACATAATAATGTTCATTCATACTGTAGCATGTGTCAGTATTGCACTCTTTTTTTAAAATAATATTCCATTTAAAACAATATTCCAAATAATATTCCATTTAAGACAAACCCATATTTTTTTATCCACTCATCAATAGAAGGAAGGCATTTAGATTATTACCAGTTTTTGGCTATTGCCAGTAATCTTGGTTTAAGCATGCCAGTCCTTGTGTGAACACATGCTTTCAATTCCCTTGGGAATATACTTGGGGCTGGAGTTGCTGAGTCATGTGGTAACTCTATGTTTAGCATTTAGAGCATTTGCCAAACTATTTTCCAAAGCAGCTGCATCATTTTCATTCCCACCAGCAATGACTGAGGGTTCCATTTTTTTCCACATAGTCATGTACACTTGTTAATGTCATCTTTTTAGTATTATTCTCCTAGTGGGTGTGACATGGTATCGTATTGTGGTTTGTCTTGCATTTCCTTTATAACTAATGACATTGATCATCTTTTATTTTTTCATGTGTTTGTATAGTTTTCTCTGAAGAAATGTGTATTCAAATCTTTGTCCATTTTAAAATTGATTTATATGTCTTTTCATTGTTAGTTTTTAAGAGTTGTTTGTGTATTTTGGTCTTAAATCCCTTGTCAGATATATGATTTGCAAATATTTTCTCCCATTCTGTAGACTGCCATTTCACTTTCTTGATAGTGTTCATGAAACACAAAAAATTTTAATTTTGATATTGTCCAATTTGTCTACTTTTTCTTTTGTTACTTGTGGTTTTGGTTTGTATTTAATAAATCATTGCCTAATCTAAGGCCACCTCATGTGAGGAGTTGACTCATTGGAAAAGACCCTGATGCTGGGAGGGATTGGGGGAAGGAGAGGAAGGGGACGACAGAGGATGAGATGGCTGGATGGCATCACTGACTCGATGGATGTGAGTCTGAGTGAACTCCGGGAGTTGGTGATGGATAGGGAGGCCTGGCATGCTGCGATTCATGGGGTCGCAAAGGGTCAGACACGACTGATCGACTGAATTGACTGAATCCAAGGTCACAAAGAATTACTTGCATATTTTATTTAAGGACTTTATAGTTTTAACTTTTACATTTAGGTCTATGAAGACATTTGAATTAATTTTTTGTGTGTGGTGTGAGGTCAGGGTTCAGTTTCATTTTTAGGCATGTGAATATGCAGTTGTCCTAGAACCATGTGTTGAGTTCTTCTCCAGAATTGTTTGGCTATTCTTGATCCCTTGCATTTCCATACGAATTTTATGATAACTTTGTCAGTTTTGCAAAAATCCACCTTGGATGTTGCCAAGACTGGCATTACATTTGTACATTAATTTGAGAAGTATTGCCACCTTAGATAAATTGTCTGTTGGTCCATGAACATAAGATATCTTTCCATTATTTAGATCTTGAATTTCTTTCAACAATGCTTTGTGGCTTTTAGAGTTTAAGCTTTGTCCTTCTTTGTTAAATTTATTCCTCAATATTCTATTTTTATGCTGTTGTAAATAGAATTTTTCCCTTTATTTTTAGATTGTTTCTTGCTAGTGTGCATGAGTGCGTGCTAAATCACTTTGGTTGTGTCTGACTCTGTGCGACCTGAAGAACTGTAGCCTGCCAGGCTCCCCTGTCCACAGGATTCTCCAGGCAAGAATGCTAGAGTGGGTTGCCATGCCCTTCTCCGGGGCATCTTCACCCAGGGATTGAATCCATGTCTCTTATGTTTCCTGCACTGGCAGGCCGGTTCTTACACTTGCTAGTGTACAGAAGTAGAACTGATTTTTATGTACTGATTTTGTATACTGACAGTTTGTTGAATTTGTTTATTGGTTTACGTCTAATCGATTTTAGTAGATTCTTCTGGATTTTGTATATATAAGATTGTATCATCTGCAAATAGAGATCTTTTCACTTATTCTATTCACTATTTCACTTTTTAAAATTTCATAAAAGTGATCTATTCACTTTTTCGATCTGGGTGTGTTTTATTTCTTTTTCTTGCCTAAGTGCTCTGGTTAACTCCTCTAATACAATGCTGAATAGAAGCAGAAAGGGTAGACTTCTCTGTCTCAGTCTTAGTTTTAGAGAGAAAAGCTTTCAGTTTGCCCACATGCTGCTGCTGCTGCTGTTGCTTCTGCTAAGTCACTTCAGTCATGTCCAACTCTGTGTGACCTCATAGATGGCAGCCCACCAGGCTCCTCTAGCCCTGGGATTCTCCAGGCAAGAATATTGGAGTGGGTTGCCATTTCCTTCTCCAATGCATGCACGCATGCTAAGTCGCTTCATTTGTGTTCGACTCTGTGCGACCTTATGGACAGCAGCCCACCAGGCTCCTCCGTCCAGAGGATTCTCTAGGTAAGAATATTGGAGTGGGTTGCCATTTCCTTCTCCACTACATGATGCTAGCTGTGGATTTCTCATAGATTTCCTTTATCAGCTGGAGGAAGTTCCCTTCTATTCCTAGTTTGTTGCCAAAATACTATTTAACTAGTCTATGTAAAGAAGTTGAATCAGTTTCCATTAAAAAAAAAATTTCCTGTCACCTTTTTTCCATTTTTCATTTACTCAGAAAATGTTTATTGGGTCTATCTTTAGTAATAGAGCAGTTTAAAGAATTACTCAAGAAATTGTCTAGTAGGATGTTCACTTTCACCACCTTCTGTAGCCACCAGAATTTCTCTCTCCTTTCCCTTCTTTCTCATTATGAGTTATTAATAATTTACACTTAGTGTAAAATTATATCAAGGTGTTATTGGCTAAGAAGGATTGCATTTCAAACTTTTCTCTAATTGATGTATAAAGATTTTTCCAGTTAAGGAACTTTATGCTTCCTTAATGATTCCTTACACTGCTACCTACTCTGTTTAAAGAAAACAAACCAATATTTGATATTAAGTCATCTTTAGTAAAATGATATACAGAAGCTCTTTTAGAGTTGCAGAGAGAACCTTAGTTACTTCTGTCTGATGTTCAGTTTCCTATCTGTTGACATCAGTTAGTTTTGGAAATCAACCTCATGAACTCTGAGTTTGGGTGAGGTTCAGCCTGGAAACTAAATAAACAGAGGCATGAATGAGCTTGGCAAACCAGCTCTGTTGCCTCAGAGAGATGCTTTATTTATTTATGTCCAACCTTCTTTCAGGAAGGATTTAATGCCACTTAAATTAAGTGTTGAAGAAATTGAGACACTATGAAAGTGAGAGCCGGAAAGGCCAGCTGCATCAGGTCTGTTGGGCTGTGTGAACTCCCTGCCTGGGTTATTGGAGACTCCACTCCTCCCAGAAATTGATGCTACTGCTCTTGCCAGCAGGAATTGAGGAAGATGATGGCCCTTCCTTCAGTTGGCCCAGAGGACGTGAAGGTGGTCTGAACCTCTTGCTACACTGCCAGGACTGTAGAGGTAAAAGCTTTGTATTTTAGAGGGAAAAGTGTTCAGTTTGCCTACATGATGCTGCTGCTGCTTCTGCTGCTAAGTTGCTTCAGTCGTGTCCGACTCTGCAACCCCAGAGATGACAGCCCACCAGGCTCCCCCGTCCCTGGGATTCTTCAGGCAAGAACACTGGAGTGGGTTGCCATTTACATGATGCTAGCTGTGGGTTTCTCATAGATTTCCTTTATCAGCGGGAGGAAGGTCCCTTCTATTCCTAGTTTGTTACCAAAATACTATTTAACTACTCTATGTAAAGAAGTTTAATCAGTTTCCATTTTAAAACAATTTCCTGTCACCTTTTTCTGTTTTTCATTTAAGTTTTCATCTACTCAGAAAATGAGTAATTTTCTCAGTTCTGAGTAATTTTCATTTACTCAGAAAATGGGTTTCATTTACTCAGAAACTACATGACTGGTGTCCCAAGTCCTACACACAAGAGCAAGAACATACCTGCTGCAGAAGAGTCAAGTTGTAAGGTAGATGTCGACACTCTCTATCCTCTAATTTTCTGCCTCCTTCCCCTCCCCAGCATCTATTGGAGAGGAAGGGAAAAAAGACTTCAAAGTCACTGCTGACTACAGCCTATCAGGGTGAAAGGATTTTAGGAGTGGAGAAGGCTATGAAATCATACTCTCTAAATGCATGTTTGGGAGGTGAAGTGAATGAAATGTTGAGCAAGATACTCAGTTCAAATCATGGCTCACCCATCTCCGCCTGCTGCCTGGCACAGAGGAGGTGCTCAGAAAACAACTGTCCTTAGAACTGAGGATCACCTCCTCATGCAAGTATTCTTGCCTGGGGAACTCCATGGACAGAGGATCCTAGCAGGCTATGGTCCATGGGGTTGAAAAGAGTCAGACATGACTGAACGACTAACCTGTTCACTTTACTTTCTCCTTAAACAAATGGAGTACAATGTCTCATCCATCTTAAATCCTAATTTAAAATGGGAAAATAAACTGTAAAAATATTAAGGATAGATCTTTAGCCTACATTTATCTATAGTATGGGAATCCCATGGATGGAGGAGCCTGGTGGGCTACAGTCCACGGGGTTGCAAAGAGTCGGACACGACTGAGCAACTTAATTTTTAACTAATTTATCTATAGTATGTGTCTGTGTGTGTATGTGTTAAGTCACTTCAGTTGTGTCCAACTCTTTGCTACCCTATGGACTGTAGCTTGCCAGGTTCTCTGTCCATGGGATTCTCCAGGGGAGAATCCTGGAGTGGGTTGCTATGCCCTCCTCCAGGGGATCTTCCTGACCCAGGGATTGAACCCATGTCTCTTATGTCTCCTGCATTGGCAGGTGGGTTCTTTACCACTAGTGCCACCTGGGAAGCCCTATCTATAGTATATAATAAGCATAATAGGCAGTATTAATTGTGGTGCTAAAATGTGCCCCAGTTCATATTCACATATACTCCTCTTGAGGTAACTAGATTAGCGGAATGAGAATATTATATATGGGTGTGTCTCTGATGTGTATGACACAAGTGACTACTATTTCACATTTTGTAATTTATCAATCATACCTGATTCTTTCCACTAAAAAGATGAATTCATGCTACCAACTGGTTTGGAACTAGGAACCTGAATTCCAGACAGCATCATGGATTCTCCTTCGTAGACTTGTCTGTATGATTTCTTTGATGTCAAAGGACTCAGCAATTAGTGTGCATAACATTAGTTCTACTGGTTTATTGATGAATTTTTTCTAATGCATTTTACCCCATTGGGGGGTAACATGTATTTTCTGAAATTTTTAATGAGACACCCCCTATGTCTTGCTTCATGAAGCACTCTGTATTCCCATATTTGCTCCCTTGCCACTTCTGATATGGTTCACATCTCATTTAAAGCTTCCACATCTGTTGGATTTCGCTGGTGATCCACTGGTTAGGAATCCACCTGCTAATGAAGGGGACATGGGTTTTGATCCCCAACCTGGGAAGATCCCACGTGCCTTGGAGCAACTTGGCCTGAGCCCCAGAACTCTAGAGCCTGTGTTCTGCAACAAGAGAAGGCATCCCAGTAAGAAGCCCGTGAACCGCAACTAGAGAGTAGCCCCGTCTCACTGCAACTAGAGAAAGCCCACAAGCAGCAACAAAGACCCAGAACAGCCAAAAAAAAAAAAAATAAATAATAATAAATAAGTAAAAAAAATTAGAAGAACAGAGAAAGCCTTCACACGTGTTACATATTATTCCATTGCAATGGTTTGAGAATCAAGTACTGACCTCTTTTCTTATAAAAATAAAAATGATCTTGTGTCTTGCCTATGCGTGCTCAGTTGTGTGAGGCTGCTAAATCCATGAAATTTTCCAGGCAAGAATACTGGAGTGGGTTACCATTTCCTACTCCAGGGGATCTTCCTGATCCAGGGATTGAATCCACATCTATTGTGTCTTGTATCTTACTAGAAAAAAATAAAACTAGAGCCTGTAAATTAGGATCAGACCTTCTTACTAATTTAAAATAACTGCCCTTTTCCCTTTTTGTCTGTTTCTTATCTATGTTGCTTCTTGCACATGCTGCATAGACACATTAAGAATAGAAAGCAACAGAACGTTCTACCTCTTTGGAAGGTCTCAGGCCCTGATCAGCTTGTTTACTTTCAATCTTTTAAGCAGTGAGTTTTTTTTTTCCCCAGTTAAGGTGGCAGAAAAACATGTATTTTTTTTTTTTTAATGAAAGTATAAGAAGAGACTCCCTGGTTTGGGGAGATCCACTTGAGAAGGGATAGGCTACCCACTAAGTAAAGAAACTGCTTGCAATGCAGGAGACCTGGGTTCGACCCCTGGGTCAGGAAGATCCCCTGGAGGACGGCATGGTAACCCACTCCTGCGTTCTTGCCTGGAGAATTCCAGGTGCAGGGGAACCTGGAGGGCTACAGTCCATGGGGTCGCAAAGAGTTGGACAAAACTGAGCGACAAAGCACGCACGGAAGAGGAGACTAGGACTTCTCCCTAAAAAGAATTCATGTCTAATTAGCAAAGCTTCATTCTTATAAAATTAGCTCAACTATGGACTTGATTTACTTTTCCATAAGTTGGTGGGAGAGTTTTTTGCATTCTGTTCTTTTAAAAAGAGTGTTGTTTTCTCACCCTTTATATCACACTCCTTTGCTTTTTCTAATGAGAATATGAAACAAAAAAGAGCATTTCTCAGCTTTGTAGACAATATCACCAGAGCTATTTTTAACTTAGGTTTCTGCAAATAACCTGCCTCTTTTGTAGAGAAGGAAAAAAAATCGGTGTTTCAAATTAGAAAATAAAGTTGTATTCTAGGGAGTTTATGTATATTTATAAGAGATTTTAAAGGAGACAAAATCCCCAATTCTCACAGTATTAGATTTCCCACACCCTGCATATATGCAATAACACTTTGTGGAGAGGCATTAACTTTACAGTCTTTCCATTTTTAATTTTTCTTCTCCTTCCCCTCCTTGCACCCCTCCCTCTTCTTCTTAATTTCTTTTGAATGAATGTTGTGTCCCCAAAGAATTAACAGGGGGTGGGGGATTTCTTTTACCAGAAAATTTGACTTTGCTTACCTCAAAGTGCAAGGGTGCTTAGTCTCTGAGTCCTGTCCGACTCTTTGAGACTTCATGGACTGTAGCCCTCCAGGCTCTTCTGTCCATCAGGATTCTCCAGGTAAGGATACTGGAGTGGGTTGCCATACCCTCCTCCAGGGAATGTTCCCGACCCAGGGATCGAACCCAGGTCTCCCGCATTGCAGGCAGATTCTTTACCGTCTGAGCCACCAGGGAAGCCCTACCTCAAAGTAGATCTGTGGAACGATGTGTGACTGAGTGACAGTTACGGAGTCAAGTCACAACTTGTGCTGTAATTCTAGGTACTTTCTTGTTTTAGAATTTGGTCTTGTGGTAAATGCAACTTAAAAATAAACCTTCTTTGGCTGAAAAAAATACTTTTGTTATTGTAAGAGAAGATGTTTCTCAATATTTCAGCTAAGTATAGGGATATTTTTAGTAATTTGGGAAAACTAACAAACATAGCATCTCTTCAGATCTAAATTAAGGATTCACTTTGGATCTAAAATTCGAGAACAGGTGTAATTTTTCATCTTGGGTTTTGAGTAAGACAAAAACCAGAAAGTCCAAATATCTGAGAAAATCTACTCTCTTGTGTTAGGACACAGATGAGTGAAAACCTATGCTAGAAAATTCACTCCAGGTTTTAGAGTTGATTTTTCCATCTGACGTCGTTTAGTTGCTAAGTCATGTCCGACTCTTTGTGACCCTATGGACTGCAGCATGCTAGGCTCCCCTGTCCTCCACTATCTCCCAAAGTCTGTTTGAATTCATGTGTGATTTCAGCCATGTTAGCTGTATTAGCTGCTTCTTGCCACCGTAACGCTCTGTAACAAATGACCCAAGAACTCAGTAACATCTAATAATATGCTTCCATGGGTGTGCTTGGTGTTGGCTGTTCTCGTATGGGCTCACCTGGGCTTGTCTTCGGCTGTGACTTAAATCTGGGATTGCTTCATCTATTTCTCACCCTCCTTGGACCAGCATCACTTACCCAAGACGTGTTCTTCTTATAGTGATGGCAAAAGCATGAAAGTGTCAGCCAGAACCATGCAACCACACTTTAATTTTCTACTCATGTCTTGTCCACTACATCCCTTTTCCCAAACTAAATCCCATAACCCTAGCCCAACAAATATGGGATGGAGAAAGTATACTTTGCTCACAGAGGGGGTTGTGTGTGTGTGTGTGTGTGTGTGACTATTGACTGAGTAGTCATCTGTCCAAACCTACCATTATTAACCCTTCTAAACCCTCATTTTCCTCATCAATAAAGTGAGGACAATAGCAATTACTTCCCTGTATTGTGGTGAAGATTAAGTGAGACATTGCACAGAGTAGCAGCATTTCCTGAGATAGTATCTGTTATCATCATCAAAAGGACTATTATAGACTCCTGAAACAACCTAATGGAAGGGATGTTAAGCCATCCTTTAATATTTTCAAGTGTAAAGAAGAGTTGCAAAAATAGTACAAAGAACTTTTGTATGTGCTTCACCCAGATCACTAGCCCTTACTGTTCTGCCCCGATTGCCTTTCCCAGACCCTGTGACATCGTTGCAGACAGCATGTTGTTTATCTCTAAACTTTTTTGTGTATATTTCCTAAGAACAAGGGCAGTCTGTTATATAACCATAAATATAAAATTTGGAAAATCTTACATTGATTCAATATTATCAAATATACAGTTCATATCCAAACCTTGCCAACTGTTTCACTAATACTATGGCAATTCCTTCCCCCTGCCCCATCTACCTGCCCCTAACTCAAAGCCTTCTCCAAAACGTCACATTGTATCTAGTCATCATGATTTTGTTGTTGTTGTTCAGTTGCTCAGTTGTGTTCAAGTCTTTGCGACCCCATGGACTGCAATATGCCAGGCTTCTTTGTCCTTCACCATCTCCCTGAGTTTGCTCAAACTCAGGTCCATTGAGTCAGTGATGCCATCCAACCATCTCATCCTCTGTCAACCCCTTCTTCTGCCTCAATCTTTCCCAGCATCAGAGTCTTTACCAGTGACTCAGCTCTTCGCATTGGGTGGCCAGAGAACTGGAGCTTCAGCTTCAGCAACAGTCCTTCCAATGAATATTCAGGGTTGATCTCCTTTAGGATTGAGTGGTTTGACCTCCTTGCTGTCCAAGGGTCTCTCAAGACTTCTCCAGCACAATTTGAAAGCATCAGTTCTTTGGCACTCAACCTTCTTTATTGTCCAACTCTCACATTCATACACAATTACTGGAAAAACCATAGATAGACTAGATAGTCTTTGACTAGATAGACCTTTGTTGGCCAAGTGGTGTCACTGCTTTTTAATATGCTGTCTGGGTTTGTCATAATTTTTTTCCCAAGGAGCAAGTGTCTTAGTTTCATGGCTGCAGTCACCATCTGCAGTGATTTTGGAGCCCAATAAAATTAAGTCTGTCATTCTTTCCATTGTTTCCCCCATCTATTTGCCATAAAGTGATGGGAACTGCTTGCCATGATCTTAGTTTTTTGAATGTTGAGTTTTAACCCAGCTTTTTCACTCCTTTTTCACCTTCATCAACAAGCTGTTTAGTTCCTCTTCATTCTGCCATTAGGGTGATATCATCTGCATCTCTGAAGTTGGTATTTCTCCCTGCAATCTTGATTCCAGCTTGTGATTCATACAGCCTGGCATTTCACATGATGTACTCTGCATAAAAGTTAAATAAGTAAAGTGACAATATAAAGCCTGACGTATTCCTTTCCCAATTTTGAACCAGTCTGTTGTCCCGTGAATGGTTCTAACTGTTCTTTCTAGACCTGCATACAGATTTCTCAGGAGGCAGTTAAGGTGATCTGGTGTTCCCACTTTTTAAGAATTTTCTGATTTGCTGCAGTCTACAGTTTAAGGCTTTAGTGTAGTCAATGAAGCAGAAGTAGATGTTTTTATAGAATTCTCTTGCTTTTTCTAAGATCCAAAAGATGTTATCAATTTGATCTCAGGTTCCTCTGTGTTTTCTAAATCCAGCTTGAACATCTGGGAGTTTTCAGTTCACACAATGTTGAAGCCTAGCTTGAAGGATTTTGAGTATTATCTTGCTAGTCTGTGAAATGAGCACAATTGTACTGTAGTTTGAATGCCATTTTGTACTTGCCTTTATCTGAAGCTGGTCTTCAACCTTTCCTTATATTATTTTCCATATCACTTATTTTAAAAGATTATAGATCAGTTCTTTTGTAGACTCAGTGTGGTTTTGTCACACTTTCTAGTAACATTAGGTTATGCATTCTGGGCTTCGTTGGTGGCTCAGATGGTAAAGAATCTGCCTGCAGTACTGAAGACCTATGTTTCATTCCTGGGTGGGGAAGATCCCCTGAGAAGGAGATGGCAACCCACTCCAGTATTTCTTGCCTGGAAAATCCCATGGACAGAGGAGCCTGGAGGGCTGCAGTCCATGGGGTCACAAAAAGTTGGACACAACTGAGTGACTAACACACATGCTTTCTGGGCAAGTCCTGCGTGACCAACACTGTGTTCTTCCTAGTACATCACATTAGGGGACACTCAATGTCCATTTGTCCATTTGAAGATCCCCTGGAGGAGGAAGTGGCAATCCACTCCAGTATTCATCCCTGGAGAAGTCTATGGACAGAGGAGTCTGGTGGCTTGCAGTCCATTGGATCACAAAGAGTTGGACATGACTGAGCGACTGAACATGAGCACGTAGTTAATTTACAAGGTTGTGCTAGCTTCAGGTGTACAGCAAAGTGATCAGTTTCCTTTTCAGATTCTCTTCCATTATAATTTATTACAAGAAGCTGAATATAATTCCCTGTGCTATGCAATAGGTCCTTATTATTTATGTCAGGAATTTCTTTGAAATATGTAAATATCCTATGGTTCTTCATACATTCACCCTACATCTCACAGGCATGAATAATTCTTCCTTGAATCAGTTATGACTCTTGGTTGTTCTATATTTGTTAGTTAGCATTCTGCTATAGAGATTCCCTTTCCCTTCTCCTTCATTTATTTTTTTTAATGAACTTGTATGTGTACAATGTACAGGTATGAACCTGTACACTTTTATTTCATGAGTTAGAGGATATAATGCAAAATGTTTAGTGTATTTTGTTGTTCAAATTGTCCCATATTTGGTCAGTTAGGTGGTCCTCCAAAGTGGCTTCCATGCCCTTTTGATTACATCATTACTTTTCTCAGGTTTTGGTCTAACAATTTGTTCCAAGCTCCTGTTGTAGTTTCTTACTGTTGCCCTAGAATTAGTCATTTCTCCAAGGAGCCCTAGTTTAATATATTTCTTTACCTTCAGGCTGAACTGCATTAATTAAATGAAAATGTAGCTCCTAAGCCTAGTAACTCAGGCTCAATAACATTATCATGAGCACTCTAAGGAACTTTACACTCAAAGATGTTTCACTGACTTTCACATAAGAATTTCAAGTTGACGGTACTATAAAATATCGTAATTTGTTAAATTGACTCAGCTCAGCTCAGCTCAGTCGCTCAGTCATGTCCAACTGTTTGCGAACCCGTGGATTGCAGCATGCCAGGCCTCCCTGTCCATCATCAACTCCCGGAGTTTACTCAAACTCATGTCCATCGAGTCGGTGATGCCATCCAGCCATCTCATCCTCTGTCATCCCCTTCTCCTCCTGCCCTCAATCTTTCCCAACATCAGTGTCTTTTCAAATGAGTCAGCTCTTCACATCAGGTGGCCAAAGTATTGGAGTTTCAGCTTCAACATCAGTCCTTCCAATGAACATTCAGGACTGATCTCCTTTAGGATGGACTGGTAGGATCTCCTTTCAGTCCAAGGGACTCTCAAGAGTCTTCTCCAACACCACAGTTCAAAAGCATCAATTCTTCTGTGCTCAGCTTTCTTTATAGTCCAACTCTCACAACCATACGTAACTACTGGAAAAATCATAGCCTTGACTAGACGGACCTTTGTTGGCAAAGTAATATCTTTGCTTTTTAATATGCTGTCTAGGTTGGTCATAACTTTTCTTTCAAGGAGTAAGCGTCTTTATATTTCATGGATACAGTCACCATCTGCAGTGATTTTAAAATCACTGCTAAATTGACTAATGCCCCCAAATTGCATTGTTCATTAATTGACCACATCAATTACATGTAAATATTATTCATTGTAACAAAAAAGATGTAACCTGATGATTCCACACTGCACTGTATAGATACATACTATTATATCATAGACACTCCTGATAAGTTTTTTCCCTCCTGGGAAAAAATGTAAATGAAGAGTAAGACATAGAAGTCATCAGTTCTTGTACTTGCTGTTACTTTGTGTATGTTAAAGCGATTCCGAGTCCCTATCAATAGTATTTTCTTTTTTAAATCACAAACAATCAAATATGGTAAAGAATCTGGAACACTGCCTTGACCATTGTGGACTATTGTAGCAGATGGTTGTTCTCTGGCTGAATATCACATGGAAACTACTGTGAACTTCTTAGAAGAAATAACTCTTACAGCACTAGTAGGAACCCCGTAGGAATACCTTCCTACTAACCAATCAGTGAACTAAAATGGATGGGAATGGGAGAGTTTAATTCAGATGACCATCATATCTACTACTGCAGCCAAAAATCCCTTAGAAGGAATGGAGTAGCACTCATAGTCAACAAAAGAGTCTGAAATGCAGTACTTGGGTTCAGTCTCAAAAATGACAGAATGATTTCCATTTGTTTCTAAGGCAAACCATTCAACAACACAGTAATCCAAGTCTATGCCCCAACCACAAATGCTGAAGAAGCTGAAGTCGAACAGCTCTATGAAGACGTACAAGACCTGCTAGAACTAACACCAAAATGAGATGCCCTTTTCATTATAGGGGAAAGGGAAAGCGAAAATTGCTCAGTTGTGCCTAACTTTTTGCGACCCCATAGACTATACCCTCTATGGAATTCTCCAGGCCAGAATACTGGAGCGGGTAACCTTTCCCTTCTCCACTGGATCTTCCTGACCCAGGAATCGAACCAGGATCTCCTGCATTGCAGATGGATTCTTTACCAACTAATCTATGAGGGAAGCTATGAGGGAAGCCATCATAGGGACTGAAATGCAAGAGTAGGAAGTCAAGAGATACCTGGAATAACAGGCAAGTTTGGCCTTGGGGTACAGAATGAAGCAGGCAAAGGCTAATAGAGTTTTGTCAAGAGAATGCACCGGTCATAGCAAACACCCTCTTCCAACAACACAAAAGAAGACTCTACACATGGATATCACCAGATGGTCAATACTGAAACCAGGTTGATTATATTCTTTGTAGCCGAAGATGGAGACGCTCTATAGAGTCAGCAAAAACAAGACTGGAAGCCGACTGTGGCTCAGATCATGAGCTCCTTATTCCCAAATTCAGACTTAAATAGAAGAAAGTAGGGAAAACCACTAGACCATTCAGGTATGATCTAAATAAAATTCCTTCTGATTATATAGTGGAAGTGACAAATAGATTCAAGGGATTAAATCTGATGAGAGAATGCCGGAAGAACTCTGGACAGAGGCTTGTAACATTGTACAGGAGGCAGAAATCTAAACCATCCCCAAGAAAAAGAAATGCAGAAAGGCAAAATGTCTGAGGAGGCCTTAAAAACAGCTGAGGGAAAAGAGAGTGTAAAACAAAGAAGAAAGGGAAAGATAGACCCATCTGAATGCAGAGTTCCAAAGAATAGCAAGGAGAGATAAGAAAGAATTCTTAAGTGATCAATGTGAAGAAATAGAAGAAAACAATAGAATGGGAAAGACTAGAGATCTCCTCAAGAAAATTAGAGATACCAGGGAATGTTTCAGGCAAAGATGGGCTCAATAAAGAAGAGAAGTGGTATGGACCTAACAGAAGCAGAAGAGATTAAGGAGAGGTGGCAAGAATACACAGAAGAGTTGTACAAAAAAGGTCTTAATGACCTGGATAACCATCATGGTGTGATCACCCACCCAAAGCCAGACTTCCCGGAGTGTGAAATCAAGTGGGCCTTAGGAAGCATCACTATGAACAAAGCTAGTGGAGATGGTGGAAACTGCCTGCCATTGCAGGATGCATAGAGATGGGGTCCAATCCCTGGGTTGGGAAGGTCCCCTGGAGGAGGGCATAGCAATCCACTTCTGTATTCTTGCCTGGAGAATTCCAGGGACAGAGGAGCCTGGCGGGTGACAGTCCATAGGGTCGCAAAGAGCCGGACACAAGTGAATTGGCTTAGCACACTATGCATGTAAAATAGACAACTAATGAGAGCTACTGTGCAGCTCAGGGAACCCCACTCAGTGTTCTGTGGTGACTTACACGGGAAGGAAATCCAAAAGAGGGGAGATATATGTATACGTATAACTGACTCACTTTGCTGTACAGTAGAAACTAACAGAACATTATAAAGCAACTCTACTCCAATTAAAATTAATATAAAAAACACATACTCTACCATTTTAACAGAAATGATTAAAATATAAATTGGAGCATTTCTCAAAAAGAAATAGTAGTTGAATATAAAGCAGAAGTAAGAACTCTCTGAGCTCTCACCCCCTTGTCCTCCAGTCTGGGCCAGCTCTGAAAGCTTGGACTTCCAGCTCTGCCCCTTTCTGCGTGTGCCGTTCGGACAAGTGTCTTGACTTCCATCTGCCTCCATGTTCTCATCTTTAAAATGGGCATCCTAGCAGTTCATCTCCCCTCATAACATTGCTGTGAGGCTTAGATAAGTAGACTTTGTATTGATAACTCACCACCGAGCTTGGAACGTGGTAAGCTCCAGTAACTATGAGTATGCACACCGCACACACACCAGCACCCATGCCAAGGCTCTCCTGGGGCACTCTGCTCTTTGAAGCCTGTTTCGGCTCTTGTCCTAACACTAAAAATAGCTGAAAGGTCAGCTGATTGCTGAGGTCAGAGGTGGGAACTAAATTAGCGGCTGGGGGCTTGGAAATATTTCAGGGCCGAGGGTAAACGTTGGTGGAATGGAGTTCCTTCTCTTGGGTCCCTGAGACTCTGAGACTCTTGGAGGGTCCAGTTACTTCCTCACCAGTGGGTCAGCTGGCTTCTGAGAGGACATAGAAGTGAGGGGAGCCAGCCTAGGGACACAAGGATCACAGGACTCATGAAGATGAAAGCCTCTGAAGATGAAAGGACAGTAAGCAGGAAGGAGGACCAAGGTACCAAATGTCAGGCTTTTAGCAGAAGTGGAAAGATGCTGTCAATGATGTTAATTCTGACTGTAAGCTTGTAAACTCTTACTCATCAGCCTCAAATGTACAATCAGGCAGATGCCAGGGTTACTATGTAGGGTTACTCTGCGAGGGCAAAGTCTCAGGGATGCTGTTAAAGCTCTTTTAAGAGGCTCCCCACCCACGAATATCCTGTAGTCTCTCTTTAGAGAGCCTCATGACATCTTGCCCCGTGCTTTCTGAATGTGGGCTCACGTGAGACGGCTCACCATCTCCCAGCCAGTCCTGGGTGGCCAGGTGCAAACTTAAACCCGAGGACGAAGAATAAGAGATGTGGCACGCAGTTTGGTCAGGGGCTGCCTTCAGCCACTGGCCAAGCCCTTCTGGTTTGTCCTGTGTATCTTCTTGGGATGCTTTGCAATCGATTGTGTGCCTAAGGAGACCACTCCTGGGATGCGAGAACCTCAGATGCGTGAAGGATATCCGGATTTTGATGTTCAGGCAGTTCTGCAATCCGTGAGCAGTGCAGGTCATGTTTGGTCATCCATCGTCATTTCATATCCATGTTTCTATTTGTTTGCTTCGCTTGGACTTGTTACACTTCAATGTATTTTGTTGTGGTTACTTAGCTCCCTTAATCTGGCCCCAACATCTCCAACACGGTAGAAATAATTAAAGTCAAATATTGTCTCTCTTCTGGAAGAAAAATGATACCCAGGAATTTTTCACTGAGCAAATGGCTACCATGTCTACCTTGATGCTGCCTGCATTTTAGAATAACTATTACCTTCACCTCCCATAATAGGAAGAAAATGAACACTTTGATTTCTGTGGTGGATACATTGAAAGGTTTCCAATTCCACAATGCTGAATTGTTCAAATGGCGTGCCCCGTGAATGATCTCGTGTCAGTAACACAAAATGAAAAGCCCCACAGGCAATTGCTTTTCCTAATTCTGTTTGATTTTCTGAGAACAGATATCATTATTCAAAGCACATATGAAATCCTGCACCTGGGCATTTAAATTTGGGATTGAATCTCCCACAGACCTGAGCTTGAAAAAAGGCTTCAGGGAATTAGCGTTTTCCCAGCAGTGGATTTAATAACCCTGAAAAAGCGTTTGTGAGCCCTGCTGTCAGTCACAGAGCTCAGTTGTTTTAAAGTGCTGGACAAGGGAAGTAGATTTGATTAAGGAGATTTCTATTCCCCAACAAGGTATTTTGAAAATTGTAATAGATGTAAAGATGAATCACAGGTTACAAGATGATTTATAAGGTTTCTGTGAAGTTTGTCTTCTGGTTTATGGTATTTGGCACGCCATGTAAGCAGTGCCAGAAAAAAAAAAAGTCTTAGCTTCTTGCTTTGGAAAAATACCAATCTATGTGAAATCTAGAAAGGAAACTCTCTTCAATAATCATTATGCTGTTTCTTATACATCATTCATTCATTAATTCTTTTTCTTCTTTTTTAAATTATGAAAATATGATAATTGACAGGAGACTTGGAAAACATAGATCAATGTTATGTATGTGTGTTAAGCTGCTTCCGTTGTGTCTGACTCTTTGTGACCCTATGAACTGTAGCCCATTCGGCCCCTCTGTCCATAGGATTCTCCAGGCAAGAGTCCTGGAGTGGGTTGCCATCCCTCCTCCAGGGGATCTTCCTGACCCAGGAATCGAACCTGAGTCTCTGATGTCTCCTGCATTGGCATGCAGTTTCTTTACCACTAGCAGCACCATATAGTTTCACTATATATTACAATTGTTTAAGTAGATAAATTAAGATTTTTTGGTTGGGGTTTCAATATCAAACTCTCAGAAATTAATAGAATGAATGCACAGAGAAGAAGAACACAGTAGACCTGAAAAGCATGGCATAGTTAAGATTTATACAATTTTCACACAACAGTTGGATACAAATTCTGTTCAAGTTCCTATAGACTATAAACTGGGCAACAGTGGAGCATTCATTCTGCATTTGGGTTTCATTGCTACTTTCCATGTTAGGTACAGAGTTCTTGCACGTGGTGGCTCTTGGGAGAATTTTGTAAGACAGATTGAGCATCTTTCTCTGGTATTTCTCTTTCCCTCGTTCCAGGATCATGTGTCCGTATCCTCATCTACCTGCAGGACCAGCAGATCAGCGCATCAGTAAGGTGATAGCACCTGCAGTGTAGGCATGGGGTGGAGGCGTGAGTATGAGAGGCAGGCAGGAGGGGGCTGCCGCTGAGCTGTCCTACTTTGCCATCCAGCTGTGATTGCACACGGGACAAAGTTGTGATTCCTTCAGGCCATATTGACCCTATCTTCATGTATTAAGGGAATATAAGCAGTAGAGCTTCTGGGTTTTCTAGAATGATTGCTTTGAATTGACACTGGAAATCTTAGCTGTGTACCTTCTGTGTCCTTTTAAATTTATAATCACCTCCATTGTGACTATAAATTCTTGTGAAAGAATAACAAGTGTTTGTTGACTATCTACCATGTGCCAGGTATGTTCTATGTACTGGAGATATAACTGTGGGGTGCGGACGACAGAGGATGAGATAGTTGGATGGCATCACTGACTCAATGGACATGGGTTTGGGTGAAATCCGGGAGTTGGTGATGGACAGGGAGGCCTGGCGTGCTGCGGCTCATGGGGTCGCAAAGAGTTGGACACAACTGAGCGACTGAACTGAACTGAACTGAAAAAATCATAGACTTGGTCCTCATTGTCATGCTATGGAGAAACCAGTTTAGTGGGAAGGAAGCCAGTGAATAAAGCACAACAAAAATGTGTAATTACAGACTGTGGAGGGCACAGCTCTCTGAGAAGAAAAGCTCAGCCTGCATTGAGTGATTGGGCTGCGAGCGGTGGGGATCAGGGAAGTCTTCTCTAGATGTGAATCGATGCAGTGACCTGAGGAAGGAGTGGGTACTGGCCAGACAAAGAGTTGAGCCCCAGAAGGCGGAAGACTCTGCGTGAGGACAGATCGCCACACCAGTGAAGGCTCCAGGTGCTGCTGGTGGCCCCTCTGTACTTCTCGGCATCCACCGTACCACTGCACGCCCGGCTTCCTACAGCAAGCTTCTGCAACTCTCCATCTGAGCGCTTCTCTAGCACGTTCATCCTGTGCAATGCAGAGCAGATGGGAAGTCCTGGATACGGGAGATCCCTAAGTAGCTGTTAGCTGCCAGTGACAAGAGTTGGAGTATAAATGCCCCGGCTCCCTCATCCCTCAGGTGGGTAACTCTGAAGCATCCCAGACTCCATCTCCTAAAAGTTCCCAGTGGGACCAAGCCCCTGTCATCTGCAGGGGTAACTTGTTTACAAACACATCCTGCACCACTCTTTTTCTCATCCTCATATCACACTCCCACTCCCCACCCAGTACTGCCTCACAAGTAGACTACTTGTCCTTGAATCCTGGTCTGCCCCTCGGGTAGCCCAACAGAAGCCAGGGAGGGAGGCGGAGGCTGAAAGGAAGGCAGAGGTCAGAGCATGGAGGCCTGGGGTTCTCAGGTATGGCCATGGAACCCCAGTATTGTCTGAGACCCTTTCAGGAAGTATGACAAGTCAAATCAAGTTTCCATAACAGGGCTAAGATGGTATTTGCCTTTTTCACCATATTGATATGTCACTGTCAAAACGCAAATCAAGGGTGGGTAGAAAAGATATCCCATGCTCTTGGATTGAAAGAATTAATATTGTTAAAATGGCCACCCTACCGAAAGCAACCTACAAATTTAATGCAATAACTCAAGTTACTCAAGGGTGGGTAAAACCACTGTGGCATTAGCATGAATCAAGGCTGCGCCAGGAGTCACTGTATTCTCCATCACCATCACGTGCATCTTTATTGCATCTGTATATATACAGACTTCCCTGATGGCTCAGCAGGTTAGGAATCCGCCTGCAAGGCAGAAAACACAGGAGACACGGGTTCAGTGCCTGGGTTGGGAAGATTGGGCAACCTTGGGAGAAGGAAATAGCAACCTACTTCAGTATTCTTGCCTGAAAAATTCCATGGACAGAAGATCCTAATGGACTACAGTCCGTGGGGTCACAAAGAGTTGGACATGACTGTGTGACTGATCACAGCACATACATATTGAAACATATATTTTATTATATATTTATGAATTTTACTTCATATATAAGAATATATATATAAGTTTAACTTTAAAATACCCTTGATGAAGCTATAGAAATCACTTGTTGTTTAGTCTCTGAGTTGGGTCCAATTTGTGACACCATGGAGTGTAACCCACCGGGCTCCTCTGTCTATGGGAATAGACAGTGGTTGCCATTTCCTTCTCCAATAAAAATGATTACTTCTTACTAAATCTCTCCTCTTGAATATAGTTTAAAAATTTCTGTGTAACAGAATGGGAAATACCCATAAAGTGCTCTGTATTCTCCAATAATTGTCTTGAGTTATGAGCTGAACTAGCCTCATGCTTCACAAAGCACTGGTTTTACTTGAGAGGATGACCGACAGATGATCAAACTATGATAATTCGGACTTAAATAGCCGCCAGATATTTTCTCAAAATGAACTAAGTAATATTATTTGTTGCCAATGAAAAAAACTGAGCTTCCAAGTGAAAACTAGCATTCTGGAAAACTTCTGTCATAGGTTAGGTTGAGAATTTCCTTAGTACCTCAAAACTTTTTTTGATGAGATGGATGGTGATATTGAGATGTGGTTTTGTGATATTGTGTAAATATGCTGTTACAACATTTGGAAGATCTGCCTAACTCAGCCAGTGTTTTCCAAATGACCAATGCCTAATGCTTCAACATCGTGAATGTATGCAAAGATCCATTCAGAGAGCAAGACAGTACAATGGATTTTAATATAATAGAAAATGAAAAGGTCACTGACATGAGTTTGTATTTCATTGCAACTTGTTGTTGATCAGTTGCTAAGTTGTGTCTGACTCTTTGTGACCCCATATACTGCAGCACACCAGGCTTCCCTGTCCTTCACTATCTCCTGGAGTTTGCTCAAACTCATGTCCATTGAGTCAGTGAGGGTATCTAACCATTTCATCCTCTGTTGCCCCTTCCCCTCGTGCCCTCAATCTTTCCCAGCAATCCAGTGCAATTAACTGTTAAGAATGAATAGCATTGAAACTTGTATATTACCATATGTGAAATAGATCCAAGTTCGATGCATGAAACAGGGCACTCAAAGCCACTGGGACAACCCTGAGGGATGGGATGGGGAGGGAGGAGGGAGGGGGGTTCAGGATGGGGGACACATGTACACCCAGGGCCGATTCATGTCAGTGTATGGCAAAAACCACTACAATATTGTAAAGTAATTAGCCTCCAATTAAAATAATTTAATTAAAAAAAAAGAAATGACCACATGCTGAGATTTGGTGCAATGTCAAAAAAAAAAAAAATCTATAGTGGTCTGAACTGCCATTTAAATCCTCCTGTCTTCCAACTGCATGTCTGTGTGAGGCCCACTTGTCTTCAGATTTATCAACATAATGTATCACAACAGATTGAATGCAGATGTGAGAATCTGGTTGTCTTCCACTAAGTCAGGCTGAAGAAATTGGAAACAATGTAGAGCAGTGCCGCTCATTTCACTAAAAATGATTTGTTTGGGAAAATAGAATTAGTCTTCATAAACTGATTTGTGTTATTCATATGGCTTATTTTTATATTAATTTTATTAACATATAATGGCTTTATTATTGTTACTTTAAAATGCATTCAAATCAAAATAACATCTTCTGAGTCCACATGGTTTCTTTTGTTCTTTTTGGCTGTCCTGGGTTTTCGATGCAGTGTGTGGACTTAGTTGCTCCATGGCATGTGGGCTCATGGATCCCCAGCCGGGGATTAAACCCGTGTCCCCTACATTTGGAGGGGAACTCTTTACCCCTGCACCACCAAGAAGTCCCCCAGTTTGCATTTCTTTTGTTTTTCTCTTTCATTTTTAGTTTTTAAATTATGAAAGTATGATAACACATTTACAAGAGACCTAGAAAATACAGAACAAGGTTTCATATAGTTCCACTATATATTACAATTATTTTTTAAGTGTATAAATTAAGATTTTTAATATCAAACTCTCAAAAATTAATAGAATGAATATGCATAGAAGTAGAAAGATATAGTACACCTGTAAAGCACCATGAACCAATTCAACATAATCAAGATTTACACAATTTTCACAAAATAGTTGGATACAAATTCTATTCCAGTTCCCATAGACTATAAACTAGGAGATACTGGAACATATCCAGGGACATAAAACAAGGTGCAAAAATTTCATGGTCTAAAGGTATTGGACTCTTACAGAATCTGTTTTCTTATCCCTGTGGAATTATGTTAGAAATCAATATCAAAAGATATTTGAAAATAACCCACATATTTTCAAGTGCAACATGACATTTTATCAACAGAGAGCTTTGATTTAGTCACTGAAAGCCTCAATAAAGTTAGAAGACTGGAAAAATACAGAGGATGGTTGCAGAGAAGAAAGCACTTAAATGAGAAATTAATTCAAAATGAGAAATTAATATCAAACATACTTTAAAAAATCCCATGTATTTGGAAATTTAATGTCCACTTTTCAATGATGGGTATATCTAAGAAGCCATACAAGGATAATTAGAAACCATTTGTAATAGAATAAAAATGAAAAGAGAATTTACCAGAATCTGTTACATTTCTAATATGATTAGCAGCAGCAGCAGTTACATTACTAATATGGTAAGTGTTGATATATGCAGCTCACAGCCATAAAAATTCTTTGAAGTCCTTGATATCTTTTACAAGCAAGTGTAAAGGGATCCCTTGATTAAAAAGTTTGGGAAATGCTGATGTGAAGCCTTGCCTGTTGCAGGATTTTAAATATTCTCATGGATTCGGTGGGGAGCCACTGAAGAGTTTTAAGCAGATAAGTTCCAAGTTGAAGCAGATCTTGAAACTCATTAACCTTGAATGTGTGTTTGTGTGTGATTAAAATGCTAACAAGTTCTGCAGCTCTGGGAGGCGAAGGGATGCTAATGGGGCATTTGCAATCTGTTCCATCAATCCTTATAGCGAGACACCTACACCAGCAGGTGCACTCGGGGGTCCAGCTTCCTGCTAAGTAGGCTTCCTTTCTTGACTTCAACAAACTGTCCACGAGTCACTGAGACATGCAAAAAGCATTCAATTCGTCACAAGCCACTTAACAGATACCCGCAAGGCACATTGCGGTGCGGGCCAAAGGAACAAACCGAAAAGACTGAACAAGTCCTTGCATCCTTGCCAAGTCTGGGGTCTGAGAGGGGATGGCTGAATCTGCTCTCCCTGATCCCTCCCCAATCTAACTTGCTTTGACCTCACAATGCTGTGTTACCCTACATTCCTCCTGACTTTTCTCTTTGCTCTCTGGAGTGTGGGTACTGGTTGAGCCCATGGAGGGTGAGAAGAAAGATTTAAATCAGAGGAACCAGAGAGTGGGGAGGGAAAAAAAAAGGGAAAAAAAAAAAAAAAAAAGGAGAAAATGACATTCTAGGGACTTCCCTGGCAGTACATTGGTTAAGACTTTGCCTTCCAATGCCGAGGCTGCAGGTTCGATCCCTGGTCATGGACGTAATTTCCCACATACCTCACAGCCAAAATGAAATAATAAAATAAAACAAAATCAGAAACAATATTGTAACAGATTCAATAAAGACTTTAAAAATGGTGCAAAAAAAAAATCTTAAAACAAAAAGAGAGAGAGAGAAAGGCAGTCTAGCTTGAGTCCATCATTCCCAATGTGTTAGAAGTCTGTGTTCACGCTCCCAAGCTGGGAGTTTAGAAAACAGGGCTAAATGAGGTGAGTAAGGAAGAGAGCATTTGTCTTGCAGAGCAGAGGTCAGGCCTCTGCACTTCATCCAGGCAGCAGCGGGAGAAGAGAGGGAATTGTAACATGGCCAAAGTCACACAGAAGTGAAGGCTAAGGTTGAGGATGACAGTGTGGATGGGAAACAAGGGAGCGTGTGCACAGAACCCCACTCCTGACAGCACACGCAGAGCCTCCGCACCTCTGCCCACCATGCTTCATACCTGGAGAGGCTTCCCTTCTGCCTCAGCTTCTTTCATGGGGGCCAGATGGCTCCCCTGGAAAGGATCCATCCCTTTCTGCACTGTGTTTCCAAAACCCTTTCTGGGATAAGTAACAGGTTGCTTTTTTCAGAGTGTGGGTAGTACATGTTGCTGTTAGTTGTTCAGTTGCTCAGGCCTGTCTGACTCTTTGTGACCCCCTGGACTGCAGCACGCCAGGCTTCCCTGTCACTCACTATCTCCCAGAGTTTGCTCAAACCTATGTCCATTGGGTCAATGATATCCTCCAACCATCTCATCCTCTGTCGTCCCCTTCTCCTCCTGCCCTCAATCTTTCCCAGCATCGGGGTCTTTTCCAGTGAATTGGCCTCTTTGCAGCTGGTGGCCAAACTATTGGAGCTTCAGCTTCAGCATCCATCCTTCCAATGAATATTCATAGTTGATTTCCATTAGGATCGACTGGTTTTGATCTCCTTGCTCTTCAAAGGACTTTCAAGAGTCTTCTCCAACACCACAGTTGGAAAGCACCAGTTCTTCAATGCTCAGCCTTCTTTATGGTCCACCTCTCATATCCGTACATGATCATTGGAAAAACCATAGCTTTGACTATAGCAGACGGGAAGCAGATCAGTGTCCATGGTCCCCAGGAAGGAACGTACGAATGGTACGTGAGAGCTGGGCTCCTGCCTCTGAGAGAGAACTGGTTATCGTGAGGCATGGGTGTCCTGGAGAAGGTTTTCACTGGGAGCACAGGACTTACACTCTTGTCCATGGGAAGTCGCCACCTCCAGCCAGGCTCCAGCTTGATCTCTGCAGCCTGGGAGCCGTTTCCTTTCTGTATTTCAGGAGTGCGGCTGAACTCCCGGCACCATCTTGCAGCCCTGCTATCAGAGTAGAAGTGTGAAACTTCCAATGTGTTTTTCTGAAATCCATTCCTTTCTTTCTGGTCCCTTTGCAAAAAGAAGAAAGTCCCCAGAGAGATGTTTCTGATTCGAGTTTGCCTCTCCAACTCCTTTCCAGGCTTCATGATAGGAAAAGGGCTCATTAGCTCTGGTGGTATCCACAATATTGGCAATTTGAGCAAAATGACCTGGTTTTGGAGATTTTGCTTGATGCTTGGAAAGATTGAAGATGGCAGGAGAATGGGATGACAGATGATGAAATAGCTGGATGCCATCACTGACTCAGTGAACATGAGTTTGAGCAAACTCTGGGAGATGATGAAGGACAGGGAAGCCTCAGATGCTGGGTTGGAAAGGGTTGGACATGACTTTGCGACTGTATCGTACTGAAACTATTCAGAAGATCTTCTCCAAAACAGACTGTATTCCTTTGGCTCAAACCTTTCTGTGTCCTAATGTGAAGGGATTGTTAAGTCAGGAAAACAATTCCTTCTCCTTCCCTTCTGTCTGGCTGCAAGATTCTACCTCTGACAATTTCCTCAAACGTCTTTCCTCCTGTCCCTTCCTGCCAAGACAGCCCTGCTGCAGATCATCACCATCGACAATCTGGGTGATTGCTATAGCATCTCAGCGGATCTTCTAGTCTCCCGCATACTGCTTTTCTCTCCTCTGTCTGCTTATGTTACCCCCGTCTCTGTCTCCCTCCCCATGCTTTGTGTCTTCCCACTGCCTGAAAAATGAAGCCTGGACTGCTGAACTGGGAGATCACAGAAGACACTGTGGATGCTCATCCAATAACCACGTGCCTCCCCACATTTCCCAGCTTCCCTTGCGGTTAAGCGAGAGACCATGCAGCCAGGATTTGATCAGTGGGAGATGGATGAAAGGGCTAGAAGCCACTTCCAGACCTGGCCCTTAAACACATCCCATCAGATCCTCCAGCGTTCTCCTGTCCTACTGGGACGACTTCACAGCTGTGTATGTGTCGTGGGTTGTATGGAGCTTCCCACGTGGCTCTAGTAATAAAGAACCCACCTGCCAATGCAGGGAATGCAAGAGACATGGGTTTGATCCCTGGGTTGGGAAGCTTCCCTGGAGGAGGAAAATGGCAACCCACTTCGATATTCTTGCCTGAGAAATTCCATGCACAAGAGGAGGCTCGTAGACTACAGGCCATGGGGTCGCAGAGCTGGACACAACTGAGTGACTGAGCACACAAAGCACATATGAGTTGCACTGTTTCTCTTAAGGGCTGTGTTGAAGGCCTAACTCTGAGCACCTTTGACAATGGTCTTATCTGGACTAGAGTCTCCGCAGTTGGAATCAAGTTACTATGAGGTCACTGGAACAAGCCCTAATCCAGTATGATTGGTGTCCTTATAGGAAGAGGGACATTTAGACACAGTCACACCCAGAGGAAAGAAGGCCATGTGGAAGTGAAGGTGGGGGGACTTCCCTGGCTGCCCAGTGGGTAAGACTCTGTGCTTCCACTGCAGGGAACTAAGATCTCAGATGCTGTGTATTGTGGCTAAAAAAAAAAAAAAAAATTAATTGGAGGTAGGGGATGGGATTATGCTGTCAAAAACCAAGGAACATTGGAGGGCACCAGAATCTGAAAGGGGCAAGGAAAGATTCTTCCCTACAGGCTGAGAAGTGAGTATGGTCCCGCCACACCTCGATTTCAGACTTCTAGCCTCCAGAACTCTGAGACAACAGATCTCTATGTGCATATGTCAACACATCTCTGTGAATTTTCGTGACACTTTTATTTTTTTATCTCACTGCACAACATGTGGAATCTTAGTTCCCTGACCAGGGATTGAACCTGTGCCCCTGCAGCAGAAGTGCAGAGTCTTAACCATTGGACCTCCAGGGAAGTCCCTCATGATGCTTCTTCACGGCAGTCCTAGCAAGCACAATGTAGTGTGCACACAGAGTAGTTTGTGGATGGAGGAGGCTGCCTGGCCTGCTTCAGACTGTGTGAATGAGGAATGAACCTTGACTGAGATCATCCATGGAGGTTTAAGACTTTATTTGCTATCGCAGCATTTCTTGGCTTATCCAGACATTTAAGCACATGAGTAGACCCTGGTTGACCTTTTCAGCATCATCTCTTTGTCACCTGATTTTTCAGTGATATATTTTATGCCTTTGGGATTTAAACCCTTTTTGTCTAAAACATTCCTCCTTTTTTTGGTTTTAATCAGGAGAAATCATATCCTCTTAATGCCCAGCTTTAAAGCCCATCACTTTCTCTGGAGACATGTTAGTTGTATCAGTTACCTATTGCCAACAGAGTGCTGCGTAACAAATGACCCTAGAACACAGTAACATTTAATAACATACTTCCGTGGGTATGCTTGGTATTGGCTGACCTAGTCTAGGCTTGTGTGTGCTTGCCTTTTAGCTGTGACTTAAGTCCAGGACTGTGTCACATGTTTTTCATCCTCCTTGAGCCAGCATCACTTACCCAAGACATGTTTTTCTTATAGTGATGGCAGAAGCATGAAAGGGTAAGCCCATCTGTGTAACCACATTTTAGCTTTCTACACATGCCTTATCCACTAACATCCTTTTTTCCAAATTAAGTCCCATGGCCCAAGCCCAGCAAATATGGAATGTGGAAAGTATCCTTTGCTTGTGGAGATAGGTGTGCATGTGTGACTATTACTGAGTGGTCATCTGATCTAACCTATCATTTAATTCTAAATATCTATTTTTCTCTCTGGTAAAGTGGGGACAACAGTAACTACGTCACTGTGTTGTGGTCAAAAATTAAATGAGACGTTGTAATGTGATGTGCACAGGGCAAGAGGATTTCCTGAGAGGGTAGCTGTTGTCATCATCAAAGGGACCATTGCAGACTCTGGGCAGGAAGGGATGTTAACACATCATTTTAACACTTTCGAGTGTGGAGAAGAGTTGCAGAAAGAGTACAAAGAACTTTTGTATGTACTTCACTCAAATTCACTGGCCCTTAACATTCTGCCACATTTGCTTTTCCCACACCATTTCAGACTTAGTTTGCAGATAGCATGCCCCCACGTTTTTATGAAGTTTCTCTTGGCCTGGATTAGGGTGCTGCTGATGGGTCTTTTTTTTTTTTTAATTTTTACTTTTTGGCTGTACCACTTGGCATGCAGGATTTTAGCTCCCCAACCAGAGATTGAACTCGCACCTGCTGCATTGGAAGCACGGAGTCTTAACCACCAGGGAAGTCCCTATAGCTGGGTCTTTATAAAAGGAATCTACAGTGGGAACTGAGAGTTTCCGCTCATCAGCTCAGGAACTGAAATGGGAGAGGCTTCTGTGTGGTGCCTTTGAACACTGCCATCCCCTTGTTTTTTAGACAAAAGCTCAGATGTTGACTTGGATCATTTGATGAAAGAAAAAACATCCACTCTCACATAAATATAAATCCAGCAGGCAAAACTAGTCGGCGAGTATGTCTTTGGTCAGTGGGCTCTGGGCCTCTTGATTTGTTCAAAAGGATCCATGTGGTCACATGTGGATGGGACTTTCCTAGCGACTTGTTCTAACCCACAGCCCTGATCATGTTGCTCATCTGATGAAATGCTTCAAAGACTTCAAACTCACAGAAATAGAGGGAGGAAATGTGGTTGGCAGGGGCTGGGTGTGGGGGGAACTGGAGAGAAGTTGGTCAAAGGTTGAGAACTTCCAGTTATAAGAAAAGTCCTGGAGACCCAAAGTGCAGCACGGTGACTCTAGTTAATAATACTCCAGGGTCTTCTTGCAGTTGGCTAAGAAAGTAGATCTTAAGTGTTCTCACCACACACAAACACACACACATGCTCACCACACACACACTCACCCAGACTCACCACGCACACTCACACACACTCAGAACACACACACAACCATACATATACCCACCACACATGCTCACACACACCACACATACACACTCACACACACACACACACACCCACACACCCAAAGGTAACTATGTGAGGTGATGGGTGCTTGATTGTGGCAATCATTTCGCAATGTATATCATGTTGCATACCTGAAATATATACACTTTCTATTTGTCAATGATACTTCAATAAGGCTGATAAAAAAGCCTTCCCAATAAGGTAGGTATAGATGAACTTATTTGCAAGACAGAAATAGAGACAAAGATGTAGAGAACAAAAGTATGGACATGAAGGGGAGAAGGGGAAAGCGGGTGGGAGGAACTGAGACACTGGGACTGACACATACACGTTACTGATGAGTGAGTGCTCACTCACTCCCTGGGGTCTGGCTCTTTGCGACCCCGTGGACTGTAGCCCACGAAGCTCCTCTGTCCATGGGATTCTCTAGGCAAGAATACTGGAGTGGGTTGCCATTTCCTCCTCCAGGGGCTCTTCCCCATCCAGGGACTGAACGTGAGACTCCTGTGTCCTCTGCATTGCAGGCAGCTTCTTTACCGCTGAGCCACCCCGACTGGGTAAAGCCCATACACTATTGATACTATGCATAAAGTAGATAACTAATGAGAACCTACTGTATGGCACGGGGAGCTCTACTTGGTGCCCTGTGTTGACCTAAATGGAAAGGAAATCCAAAAAAGAAGGGATATATCTATATGTACAGCTGATTCACTTTGTTGTACAGCAGAAACTAATGCAACATTTTAAAGCAGCTGTATGTGTGTGTGTTAGTTGCTTAGTTGTGTCTGACTCTTTGTGACCCCATGGACTATAGCCCACCAGGCTCCTCTGTCCGTGAGATTCTCCAGGCAAGAAAACTGGAGTGGGTTGCCAATTTCTCCTCCAGGGTATCTTCCTGACCCAGGGATCAAACGCACATCTCCTGCATTGCAGGTGGGTTCTTTAGCATCTGAGTCACCAGGGAGGCCCGGGAAGCCCCCAGTAAATCAGCTATACTCCAATAATAATAAGTTAAAAAGTCTTCCCACTCACCAAAGGATGGAGGGAAAGTCCCGATGTGGAGTGCCACCAGGGGGCTTTCCGTGTCCCAGTCCTGCACACCCTTTTCTTCACGTGTCTTTGTGCTTTACACAGGCTGGCCTTCATACGTGGAGTTTCTTTTTCTTCATTTTCCATCTGGAATGCTTGTCCCTTCCCTTGTAGAGTCCACCAAACCATTACTTCCTTTGTGAGACCTTCACCAGCTCCAGGCAGGATCACGTCTCCATGACCAAGGACTCCAGGTGATGGGGAACCTGGCTGCCTGCACCACCTCCCTCTCCAGGGCACAACACTGGCCAAAGATGCCTTCTCATCTTCCCGTCTTCCAAGCTGTGCCTGACACAGAGTAGACAGGCAATGCATTGCAGAAATACTACATGGACAGATGCTGCAAGATAGACTCTCAAAAATAAAAATCCATGAGTTTTTATGTAGCGGGAGGGTTTACATTGCTTCCTCAGCTATCAGCTAAGTGATATGAGTGTCAGAGAGAAACAGTGATCCACTGTGGCCATAGCTTCTGTATGGCTAATGAAGAAGTGGGGTTTCATGTAGGAATTCCTTTCCAACACTTCTTAGAAATTTTCTAAGTTTTCCCAAAATCCTGAATCCTGAGGATATAATCAGACAAGCAATTGAGAAAAGGGGAAAAACAATAATTCTCCTATGAGAATGAAGGGCTTCCCTGGTGTCTCAGCGGTAAAGAATCCTCCTGCCAATGCAGGAGACTTGAGTTCGATTTCTAGGTCGGGAAAATCCCCTGGAGAAGGAAACGGCAACCCGCTCCAGTATTCTTGCCTGGAAAATTCCATGGACAGAGGAGCCTGGCGGGCTGCAGTCCATGGGGTCACAAAGAGTTGGACATGACTGAGCAACTGAGCATTTAAGAATGGAAGCTTAATCATCAACCTGGAGATGTGACTGGTTAGGAGTCCATGATGTCAGGTCAAAAGCAAGAGTAGGAAGCAATGACAAGCCTCAGGGGCAGGACATTTCAGGAAACAGTGACAAGAGCACTCAGGATGGAAGCAGTCCCTGCACACTCAGTCTGTCGTGTTTGCAGCTGTTGTGCGTAGGCTTTCATGGTCCTGTCTCCTGCTAATGGTGAATCTTTCTTGCTAATAAAAGAAATACTAATAAGTCCATATGCATAGTGTATTTTATGCAAATGTTGTGAGTGGGGTTACAGGAAATAGCAAGGGACTTCCCTGATGGTCCAAACAGTTAAGAATTTGCCTGCCAATTCAGGGGACATGGGTTCCATCCCTTCTCAGGAAGATCCCACATGCTGCTGCTGCTGCTAAGTCGCTTCAGTTGTGTCTGACTCTGTGTGACCCCATAGACAGCAGCCCACTAGGCTCCTCTGTCCCTGGGATTCTCCAGGCAAGAATACTGGAGTGGGTTGCTATTTCCTTCTCCAATGCATGAAAGTGAAAAGTGAAAGTGAAGTCACTCAGTCGTGCCCAACTCTGAGCGACCCCATGGACTGGAGCCTACCAGGCTCCTCCTCCATGGGATTTTCCAGGCAAGAGTACTGGAGTGGGGTGCCATCGCCTTCTCCCACATGCTGAACAGCAACTCAATCATGCACCACAACTACTGAAGTCTATGTGCCTCAGAGCTTGTGCTCCCAACAGGAGAGGCCACCGCAGTGAGAAGCCTGAGAACTGGAACTAGAGAAGGCCCTCTTACAGGAACAAAGACCCAGAATAATTTTAAAAATGTAAAAACGGAGAGAAACTAAGTTTGGAAGCCAAGTAGGCCCTTAGACTGCAACTTTGACATGTAAGAACAGTGCTGTTAACTTTTCTGGGAGACTCAAATGTAAAGTTATTTCAGTAATATCTGATCGTATTTGGTGTTTTCCTGAGTTTGATTATCTGCTGTAGGTTACAGTTCTTTGTAAAACGGACAATATTTTCATTGTATAGAGAAAGGAAAGGAGCTTATGTTTCACTGTTTTTTGTTACTGTAGCCCCTCATTTAAAACCATGTCATCAAAATGCTATAATGTTATATATATATTTTTTATATATATGTATAAACTCAACATTCAAAAAACTAAGATCATGGCATCCAGTCCTCTCACTTTATCCAAATAGTTGAGGAAACAATGAAAACAGTGACAGATTTTATTTTCTTGGGCTCCAAAATCACTGCAGATAGTGACTGCAACCATGAAATTAAAAGACGCTTACTCCTTGGAAGAAAAGCTATGACCAACATAGACAGCATATTAAAAAGCAGAGACAGTACTTTGCCAACAAAGGTCCATCTAGTCAAAGCTATGGTTTTTCCAGTAGTCATGTATGGATATGAGATTTGGACTACAAAGAAAGTTGAGCGCTGAAGAACTGATGCTTTTGAACTGTGGTGTTGGAGAAGACTCTTGAGAGTCCCTTGGACTGCAAGGAGATAAAACCAATCAGTCTTAAAGGAAATCAGTCCTGAATATTCATTGGAAGGACTGATACTGAAGCTGAAACTCCAATACTTTGGCCACCTGATGTGAAGAACTAACCCATTGGAAAGACCCTGATGCTGGGCAAGATTGAAGGCAGGAGAAGGGGATGACAGAGGATGAGATGGTTCGATGGCATCACCGACTCAATGGATGTGAGTTCGAGTAAACTTCAGGAGTTGGTGATACACAGGGAAGCCTGGCGTGCTGTAGTCCATGGGATCACAAATAGTCGGACATGACTGAGCGACTGAACTGAACTGAACAGAACAATTTTAAGAGTTCCTAAGAGTTCTATTTCTTATTCCTAAATCCCAGCAATGAATATCTATTGAGAATTCGGGAACACTAAAGACGATTTGTCAGTTCATGTAGGGACTTTGTAGTTGAAAAACAAGCCAAGAAAGAAGCGAATGGTAATAAGAAAGCTAAGTTTTGTGCAGGTGACTTCAATCTGTCTGAAGGCTCTTCAATCTTCCCAGGTTGTGCTAATGGTAAAGAAACCACCTGCCAATGCAAGAGACATAAGAGACTAGGGTTTGTTCCCTGGATCCAGGAGATCCCCCAGAGGAGGGCTTGGCAATCCACTCCAGTATTCTTGCCTGGAAAATCTCATCAACAGGGAAGCCTGGCCATCTACACTGGTCCATAGGGTTGCAAAGTGTTGGACGAGACTTAGCATGTATGCATGCAGGTTCTTCAGGAGACATTTGCCCCCAGCTCTGACAGAGGAGCAGAGGGTCAGATGGAGGAGGAGAGACAGAGCTGGGCTGAGTGGAACTGTTTGTGTACCCCCCTACTCACATGCCCCCATGGAACCCAGGTGCCAGGCCCATGTCTGCCTTCACTGGAGCCAGCAGGAAGCTCCCGGGGTTTTAAGAACTGTCAGGGGAGTGTGTAATTTCCTCAGTTCTGTCTCATCAAAACAAAAATTGAAGTGACGGACGGACCAGTGTTACAGCTCTTGGACGGGCTGGTGTTACACCTCCTTGTTACAGCTCAGTTTTATTTAGAAAGTAAAGGAAAATACATCCTCGAGGTGTGAGGGAATGTTGACCTGTATGTTTTTTCTCCTCCTCCTGGGCCTGCCCTGTGTAAATTGAGCTAGCCAGGAATGCTGTTTGTTTCACCTGAGGTCCTCACTCCCGTCCTCAGACCTTCCTTTGTTCTGTTTTTGGGGGCCTTTCCCTGCCTTGTTCTTTTAGCCACCACCATTTTGGACTCCTTTTTCCTATTCTAACTACCCAACAGACCCATGAAGGGGCTGGATGACTTTTCCTTCAGAGGGGAGCGGGCTGTCCTGAAAGGCAGGTTATGATGGGAGGGCTTGAAGGAGAATGCAGTACTGGGGTGCCAGGATGACCCCAGCCCTCCTGGAAGTCTAGGCATGGAAGCCTCGTGTTGGCCTTGTGGGATCTGAGGGAGCAAACCGCCCCTCTATCCTGTTGTAGTGTTAGTTGCTCAGTCGTGTACGACTCTTTGTGAGCCCATGGAATGTAGCCCACCAATGTCCTCTGTCCATGGGATTTTCCAGGCAAGAACACTAGAGCCGGTAGCCATTCCTTTCTTCAGGGAATCTTCCCAACCCAGGGATCGAACTGGGGTCTCCTGCACTGCGGTGGATTCTTTACCATCTGAGCCACCAGAGACCCAAGTCCCCATCCAGGCTGGAAAACAAATTCAAATGTTTGATGGGGGTGGGGCTGCCCTTGGGTTATATTTTTGTCACTTGACTTGGATGCTAAGATCTATCTCTTGATAGAAATAGGGCACACTTTTCAGATGCTTTGAAAATGACTTTAGGGTGACCCCTCCCTCAAACCTCTATGCCCTTCTCAGATTCCTAGAAAACAGGAAAGACAAAAATACTGTGACCTCAAGGAAGATACAATTCAATTACTGCCTGGGAACGGAAGAATTTGCTTCAAAGCAAGAACAATGGTGTGTTTGCACAGACCAGGTAGAGTGAGTTTGGCTTTGATGACTAACCCAAAACTCTCATAGTCTCAACTATTTCCTGTGCATTGGAAACTGTAGTTGCTATCGCAGAGCCCTGGCTCTTTCCCAGGCAGTGTGATGGAGAGCTGAGACCCCAATGTTTGAATCCCAGCTGTGCATTGACTGTCTAACATGGCACCTCCGCTCATTCCGTCTTCTGTCTGCCTCACGGGTGGAGGGGTGTGATGTCTGAGGTGACAAGTCGATGGCCCTCAAGGCATTTTCTGCTTCCCAGGCCACACTGAATGCCTGTTGGCCTTCACATTTCTGTGAAGAATGGGAGTCAAGGTTTAATCCCTTGCTTTGATTTAATCCAGATCAGTAGGTCACATTGCTGTGGTCACTTCATTATAGAACAAAGAATTTTCTCAGGTGGACACTGGCTGTATGTTCCCAAGTGTTACTGCATGGACAGGCTATCAAAAATAGGTAAGACTTCAGTGGTGTCCCAAGTGGGCTTCCCAGGTGGGGCCCAGTGGTAAGGAATCCACCTGCCAATGTAGTAGGCATGAGAGACACGGGTTTGATCCCTGTGTCCGGGAGATCCTTTTGAGTAGGAAATGGCAACCCACTCTAGTTTTCTTGCCTGGAAAATTCTATGGACAGAGGAGCCTGGTGGGCTACAGTCCACGAGGTCCCATAGAGTCAGACACGACTGAGCAAGCATGCAAGCCTCGGTGGTTTCTGGTGATGCTGGTACGGAAAGCTCAGTTAATAGGAAGCTGGGACTGGAACCATTTATCGAATCCTATTTATCCCAGGACCTGCTGACTCTCTCTTCTTCTGCCTCCCTTATTCTCTATCTCCACCCTCTTCCCCTCTCTCAGTTTCTCTTCACTTTCCTCATCTACCTTTTCTTCTCATTTAGGCTGTGTTTTACTTTCTCCCACCCACCTTTTTTTCCTTCTCCTTATGCATATGTTGACTTAATCTCTGGTCAGCTGTTCATAATCTTGAGAGCATCCGTATTCTCTCTTCTGCAGCCTCTCCTTTTACCAGAAACAGTCAAATGTCGCAGGGATGGGGGGCTGTTTCCCACGAGATTAATCCTTTATGTAGAGCACAGGAGAAAGCACCCACTAAAAACTGCACACATTTTTCAGATTCCTCTGCGTTCCCTGAGGGTTTGAATGAAAGGAAAGGCACACCCGCAGGAAGCAGCTGGTCCTCAGCAAGACAAGGAGATGTGTTAATGTTTGTCTGCGCCTTTGGCACGCCAATGACCTTCCAGTGAGGTCCTCTGCCTTCCCTGTGGCCCTGGGTCAGTCCTTGCTGGTCTGTTATCCCTTTCTGGCCTCTGGAGCCCAGGAGTCCCACTTGCTCCTGCTGTTTCCTATATCCCTCCAGGTGCCTCCTGGCTACCCCCTGGCGGGTTTACTGTTCTCCATCCTCTTGCCCAGACAGCTTGATGATGATCTAGCTTCCGTCCTGCTTCTTCAAAACTTTGTTCCATGCCTTTCAAGATGTCAGTTAGTTTAGTGGTCCCCAACCTTTTTGGCACCGGGGACAAGTTTTGTGGAAGGCATTTCTTCCATGGATTGGGGGTGGGGGTAAGTTTCGGGATGATTCTAGTGCATGACATTTATTGTACACTTTGTTTCTACCTGGGCTTCCCTGATAGCTCAGTTGGTAAAGAATCCGCCTGCAATCCAGGAGACCCTGGTTCCATTCCTGGGTCGGGAAGATCCGCTGGAAGAGAGATAGGCCACCCACTCAGTATTCTTGGGCTTCCCTGGTGGCTCAGCTGGAAAAGATTCTGCCTGCCATGTGGGAGACCTGGGTTTGATCCCTGGGTTGGGAAGATCCCCTGGAGAAGGGAAAGGCTACCCACTCCAGTATTCTGGCCTGGGGAATTCCATGGACTGTACAGTCCATGGGGCCGCAGAGTCGGATGCGACCGAGCGCCTTTCACTTTCTCTTTGTTTCTGTTACTGTTACATCAGCTCCGCCACAGATGATCAGGCATTAGATCCTGGAGGTTGGGGACCCCAGACTTAGTTAATCTGCTCAACCAGGGTGGGTGTCTTAGAAGCAGAACACCTGCTTTCTGATACCAATTTGCTTGCCTTCTCTGGGCAGGGCTGCAGCCCTGAGGGGATGAGGGTTATTAGAAAACACCTCTGCTTGAAAATGTCTGCCCTCAGCCCATCTGGCTGCCATGTGCCACAAATTGGGAATTCACTTATATTTATAAATTTTCTTTTGAAATGAAATAACTACCAGGAGGATTGGTCCTAAAACATTGCTACTGTGTTAGGGTCTATGATTTTTATGATGTGGAGTAATCTATCAGAACAGATACTCCCAATTACAATATTGCTACTACATGAAAGTTCCATCTCCTTATGGTGTTCTTTATACGTGGTTTCTGGAAAAATCTTGTTGGGAAAGGGAAGGCTTATTATTTCTCTAAAATAATCTCCACCTTTCTTCATTCCTATTTTTTTTGGTCTTGTGGCATGTGGGGTCTTAGTTCCCCAACCAGGGATCAGACTCCTGCCCCCTGCCTTGGAAGCAAGGAGTCTTAACAACTGGACCACCAGAGAAGCCCTGATACTCACCTTTCTTAATGATTGGTAATGACTCCCTCATCCCTGAATTTCAAAGTCTCTCCTAGTCCTAGCTATTTTTGTTTAGCCTGCAATCTCACTAGTGTGTGACAAATTTCCTTCTCCAGATGCTGGTTTCTGGGCTGGTCACTGTGGCAAGGTGTATAATTTGGTGGCCTTCTGGGTCTAATGGCAGCTTCGACAGAGGAGGAGGCACACATGTGGTATGGTCTGAGAGGCAACCCAAGCTGCTGCTGTTGCTAAGTCGCTTCAGTCCGACTCCATGTGACCCCATAGACGGCAGCTCACCAGGCTCCTCCGTCCCTGGGATTCTCCAGGCAAGAACACTGGAGTGGGTTGCCATTTCCTTCTCCAATGTGTGCATGAATGCTAAGTCGCCTCAGTCGTGTCTGACTCTGTGCGACCCTATGGACAGCAGCCCACCAGGCTCCTCCATCTGCAGGATTCTCCAGGCAACCCAGGGGGCCCTCCTAAATCATGCTCTACCACTGACCCTACATGATCCTAGCAATAGCCACTGTGTTCATTCATGGGATCCGGCCTTTTGGAGAGGACGTGAAGGGGCTTCAGTGGTCATGGAGCTCCATGCCTTTGTTTTTATAGAGGGAAAATCTGAGGTCCTCCGTGGTTGGGGTCTTGGCTAAGCTCACCCACATGCAGTGCTGGGTCTAAACTCCAGTCTCCTAATTGGGGAGTGTTGTGTTTTCCACCCTGCAACACCTTGGTTTAGTAGATACTATGCACGATCAATGACCACAGTCATCAGACCACTACCATCTTCGAGGACTAATATCTGAGACTGTTGCTCTCCACCCCTTGGCTGCCTGGAGTTAATGCAAGGAAGGAAAAGGAAAGTCAGAAGTAAGACTACTCCTTGGAAAGACTTACTGTATCTAGAACAGCACTTTCCAATAGAAGCACAATGCAAGCTACCTGTGACATTTAAATTTTTCTAGTAGCCACATTTAAAAAGCAAAATAATTTTTTAGAAGAGTAAAATAATTTAAATATCCTTTAATTCTAATTATATATTAATTACTTAATATTAATAAATATATTTTATCTAATCAGACACCCAAAATGTTGGGTTGGCCAAAACGTTCATTTGGTTTTAAGTAAAAAGACAAGACTTTTTTATTTTCACAAAGAACTTTATTGAACAATGTATTCACTAACCAAACAAGCTTTTCGGCCAACCCAATACAATATCAATATAAAAATTATTAATGAGCTATTTTGCATTTTTCCCCCCCTGATGAAGCCTTTGAAATCTGGAGCATATTTTACACATTCAGCACAACCCAATTGGGACTAACCACCAGTGGCTATTGGTACCATATTGGGCAGTCTAGTCTCACTCCACACCGAGTCACTCTGTCTGATCTCCTCTGTTTGCTGTACTAGAGGACAAGGCCCTCCAAGTGCTGCGAGGTTCAGGGAAATTGCTCTGATTCATTAAACCCTACAAGTAAGGGGATCATATAATTAATAAAGCAAACCAAAACACTGTTGAGGGAGAAAGGAGGGGGCTTTCTTCAAAGTTGTGCCAGACACCCTGAGGAAACCATAGTTGAAAAAGACACCTGTGTCCCGATGTTCATGGCAGCACTATTTACAATAGCCAGGACGTGGAAGCAACCTAGATGTCCATCGACAGATGAATGGATAAAGAAGATGTAGTACATATATACAACGGAATATTACTCTGCCTTGAAAAGGGAGAAAACTGAGCTAGTTCTAGTCAGGCGGATGAATCTAGAGCTTGTTATACAGAATGAAGTAAGTCAGAAAGAGAGAAACAAATATCATGTATTAACATATAGATATGGAATCTAGAAAAACGGTGCTGATGAACCTATTTGCAGGGCAGGAATAGAGACACTGACATAGTGAACAGACTCGTGGACACGGTGGAGGAAGGACAGGGTGGAATGAATCGAGACAGGAGCACAGAAACATATATGTTACCATACATAGAATAGCTAATGGAAAGTTGTTGTATAACACAGGGAGTTCAACCCTGTGCTCTGTGACCACCTAGAGGGGTTAGGTGGGGTGGGGGTGGGGAGTGGGAGGGAGATTCAAGAGGGAGGGGACTTATGTATACTTATGGTTGATTCACACTGCTGTATGGCAGAAACCAACATAACATTGTAAAGCAATTATCCTCCAATTAAAAATAAATTTAAAATAATAAATGAATCTTAAAAAAAAGTTGTGCCAGACAACAGGAGTACATTAGCACTGAGCCACAGACCAGGACACGTGGTCTCCTAGTTATTAAGAGACTCCCACGAGAGGAGGCGCTGGATGCGAGGGTTGCTACGGGAGTCACGGGGTAGCCCTGGATGGCCAGTGGGCAATGTGAGACAGAAGACACGTGAGTGAAGGCAGTGAAGAAGCATCCACAGACATCTGGGCAAAGCACTTGTGATTTAATTAAGGGTGAAGGAGGAGCTGATCCACTGAGCAAGTACCAAAAAACGGAATTAGTTTTAATGGCACAATGTGAGATTTACGTACAACCCAAGCAGAGTTCCTCAGCACTGAAAAGGCATTTCTGAGACTGGTGATGCTAGTGCCTTCTGGGCACTTTAAAAGTAGCATGAATTCACTCTATCCAAGGCAAAGACCCACCGGCTGCAGAGAAGGAAGATAAACTAATTAGCAGATGTCTGAGTCCCTTCAGCTCCAGATCCCAAGATAAGATTAAACTCCTGGGGCTTCCCTGGTGGCTCAGTGGTGAAGGGTCCACCTGCCAATGAAGGAGACACAGGTTTAATCCCTGGTCTGGGAAGATCCCACATGCTGCGGGGCAACTAAATCCATGAGCCACAACTACTGAGCCTGTGCTCTGCAACAAGAGAAGCCACAGCAATGAGAAGCCCTGTACCACAACTAGAGAAAAGCCCTAGCAACAGTGAAGACCCAGCATAGCCAGTAAATAAATAAAATTATAAGAAATATTTAGCTATATGTTATAGGAAATGTCCCAAAAAAGAAAAAAAAGTTTTAGATAAAATTTTGTTACAAAGGTTTGTTAAAGTACAAACCTGAAGAAAAAAAACAACATATATTTTGATGACAATTGGTACACTAGAAAGAAATGATCCTCAAATTTTATTTATGTAAGGTTTAAGAATTACAGTGAGAAAGAATCTTTTCCAGTAACTTTTACTCGCATATATTAAAAAAAATAAAGGAAGCAACACTTTTGTTGGTCTTGATCATCTTTGATTGTCTGAAGTAGATGACATTTCATGTGTTACAATAAACCAAACATTTTCAGCTGTAACTTATTAATAATTTCTACTGTAAAATAATACCAAAGCAAGCATCTGTATTATGCATGATCATATTCAACAGATATTATTTTCTTAGCTTTAAATTGGCTAAGATTTTCTCTTTTTTTGTTTTGCAACAAAAATGGTATTTTGTGTGGGGTTCAGCTGATATTCATCAAACCAAAGTGGGGTTAAGATAATATCAGCTTATAATTAGCATCAGGAGTGTGAAAGGTGAGTGACTGATAGGAGACTGGGATTCCAGTTCCAATTTTGGTTACACAAACAATGAGCTATAGAGCAAGTCACTTAACCATTGGAGTCCCATGTAGGGCTAAGGTATTAAGATCCTTTCTGCTGCAAGTGATACAAACAGGGATCAAGATGGTTTAGGCGAGGGGACTTACATGGAGGTCCAGGGGTTGAGAGTCTGTGCATCCAATGCAGGGGATGGGGGTTCGATCACTGGTAGGGGAACTAAGATCCTGCAAGCTGCTCAGTGTGGCCAAAAACTGTTTGTTTTTTTTAAAGATGGCTTAAGCAGTAAGGACAGTTGCCATCTCACATGACAAGGGAAGCTGGAGGCACAGTGGCTTTAGGACAGTCGATTGAGGATCATCCAGGCCAGGTTCTGTCTGTCTCTCAGTTCTGCTATTCCGTTTCATTGCCATTCTCGGGCTGATGTGAGGATGAGAAGGCTGTAGCAGTTCCGTGTGTTCCATCCACACATAGCGACATCCAGGGGAGGACAAGAGATCTTTCCTTCCTGCGGCTTTCCTTAGACTGCTCTTCACGTGTCTTTGCTTCTTGTTGGCTAGGTGGGGTCACAGGCCCATTTACTGACTTACCTTACTGGCCCAAGGAGTGGGATGTTTCTTATGAGCTCAGACAAACCATTTGGGGTGGAATAGATGTCAATGCAGAGTTGACAAGCGTCCGCTCCATGACGGTCTCTTATGATGGTTGGAAAGCCCAGCAGGGGATGGACGCTTTGTAAATGGTAACACAATCTAACAATTCAAGGAGTAGTTGTTGCTTAAATATTCTATTTGTAGTTATCAGTTAACTAAGAATCCTATAATGAGAAAAGAGAACGCATTAGAATATCTAACATTTGTGCATCAGAAAAATATATCATCCTAGATTTTCTTTCCCTGAAAAATCTCTTAATATTTAAAACAGGTATTTAAGCAAAATTTGCTATGACTCATCACGCATAAGAAGGAAATAGAGGGACATCACACGTTATACTCATATTATAAGCTTCAGATTCCCATTAAAAATTTCTATGCCTTCACAGTCTTCAGATCAGAGATACACAGCTAGTCAGAGCAGCATAGGAACTGCTCAGGTAGACAGTTTGGGATTTTAATTCCAGCTTCTCCACTTAATAATCCCAGATCTCCATGCAGACCAATTTATTTAACATTTAATTATTTCCTGAGCCTCAGTTTCATCATCTGTAAAATAAGGCTATTAATATTAATTCCACAGGGTTGGGGGGATTTCATGAAATAAATCTAAAAAGCATTCATTGCAGTCTCTATCAGAAAAACCAATGTGCAATCAATGAGTCATATAGAAGATGTTTTCAAATTATTAATATATTCCATATTTGATGTATTATTTAATGATAAGCCATCCCAGAAAAACTCAAGCCTCAACAAATTCAATAAATTCAAGTCATTGGATATTTAACAAGCAGCCACTGTGTGACAGACACTGTGCACCTTGACAGCACGTTATTACTTTATAATAATGGTTCATGCCTACTAATGCCTTTCACATTCTTCTGGCTTCCTCCACGCTGTGCAATCTGGATTCACAGTGTTCCTTAATACATGAAGGCTGAAAGTGGAAATCATGAAAATACCTTTAACTGGCAGGAGTGGAGCAGTGGCAGGGGAAGGAGAGAGGTGAAAACTGAGTCTAAGACTCAATGAGGAGGGCCAACAACAAAAATAATGAGATGTAGTTCTATGATTCTGTGAACAGGCAGAGACAGGAGTGACTGCGAGTGTGCTTGGGTGTGTATATATACACATGAGCTGTATTTTCATACCCAAGATACTTTGGCTTTTATCTCAAAGTCAACTTTATGTGTGTTGGCCGCTCAGTCGTGTCCAACTCTTTGGACTGTAACCCACCAGGCTCCTCTGTCCATGAGATTTTCCAGGCAGGAATACTGGAGTGGGTTGCCATTTCCTTCTCCAGGGGATCTTCCTGATCCAGGGATTGAACCTGGGTCTCTTGCGTTTCAGGCAGACTCTTTACCATCTGAGCTACCAGGGAAATATGTATAATTTACATACAACAAAATGCACCCATTTTAGATAAATGTATACACAAGTGTTACCACCACCACAATCAACATTTAGGGAGGTTCCATCATTCCGGAAAGCTCCATAATGCATTTTTTTCCCATAGCCTTAGGTTCAGTTCAGTTCAGTCGCTCAGTCGTGTCTGACTTTTTTCGATCCCATGAACTGAAGCACACCAGGCCTCCCTGTCCATCACCAACTCCCGGAGCTTACCCAAACTTATGTCCATTGAGTCGGTGATGCCATCCAACCATCTCATCCTCTGTTGTCCCCTTCTCCTCCTGCCCTCAATCTTTTCCAGCATCAGGGTCTTTTCAAATGAGTCAGCTCTTTGCATTAGGTGGCCAAAGTATTGGAGCTTCAGCTTCAACATCAGTCCTTCCAATGAACACCCAGGACTAATCTCCTCTAGGATGGACTTGTTGGATCTCCTTGCAGCACAGGGGACTCTCAAAAGTCTTCTCCAACACCACAGTTCAAAAGCATCAATTCTTCTGTGCTCAGCTTTCTTTATCGTCCAACTCTCACATCCAAACATGACTACTGGAAAAACCATAGCCTTGGCTAGACGGACCTTTGTTGACAAAGTAATGTCTCTGCTTTTTAATATGCTGTCTAGGTTGGTCATAACTTTTCTTCCAAGGAGTAAGCGTCTTTTAATTTCATGGCTGCAGCCACCATCTGCAGTGATTTTGGAGCCCCCCAAAATAAAGTCAGCCACTGTTTCTACTGTTTCCCCATCAGGTAACCATTTTTATTTTTTCCCCCAAGTGTATGTCTTTATTTATTTCTGACTTTAATTGGGGTGGGTTTTTTTGAAATGATTTTTTAGAACCATTTAGGTTTACAGCAAAATTAAGTAGAAGGTGCAGAGATTTCCCATACACATATTGCCTTCATTCATGCCCAGTCTCCTGAGCAGTCAATGTCCCCACCAAAATAGTGTGTTTTTTATAACTTGTGAGCCTCCACTGGCATATCACTATCACCTAAAGTCCACAGTTTACATTAGAATTCATGCCTGGTGTTATGAAAAAATGTATAAAGGCATGTATCCATCATTATAATATCATATGGGGCATTTTCACTACCCTAGAACTCCTCTGTGCTCCACCTCTCTCCCCTTGCCAACCACAGGTCTTTTTCGTGACTCTGTAGTTTAACCTTTCCCCAAGTGTTATAAAGTTGGAATCCAATAGTATAGCCGTTAAAGTGCTGCACTCAATATGCCAGCAAATTTGGAAAACTCAGCAGTGGCCACAGGACTGAAAGAGGTCCATTTTCACAAAAATTGTAAAGGATGGCAATGCCAAAGAATATTCAAAGTACCCCACAATTGTACTCATCTCACATGCCAGCAAAGTAACGCTCAAAATTGTCCAAGTGAGGCTTCAACAGTCCGTGAACCAAGAACTTCCAAATGTTCAAGCTGGATTTAGAAAAGGCAGAGGAACCAGATATCAGATTGCCAACATCCATTGGATCATAGAAAAAGCAAGAGAGTTCCAGAAAAACATCTACTTCTGCTTTATTGACTATGCCAAAGCCTTTGACTGTGGAAGCAAAGAAGAACTGATGCTTTCGAACTATCGTGTTGGAGAAGACTCTTGAGAGTCCCTTGGACTGCAAGGAGATCCAACCAGTCAATCCTAAAGGACATCAATCCTGAATATTCATTGGAAGAACTGATGCTGAGGCTGCAACTCCAGTACTTTGGCCACATAATGCAAAGAACTGACTCATTGGAAAAGACCCTGATGCTGGGAAAGATTGAAGGCAGGAGGAGAAGGAGATGACAGAGGATGAGATGGTTGGATGGCATCACCGACTCAATGGACATAAGTTTGGGCAAGCTCCGGAAGATAGTGAAGGACAGGGAAGCCTGGCATGCTGCAGTCCATGGGGTCACAAAGAGTCAGACACGACTGAGCGACTGAGCATCAACAATAGTATGCAGCCTTTTCAGATTGGCTTCTTTTCACTTAGTAATATGCATTTAAGATCCCTCCATGCCTTTTCATTGCTTGCTAGCTCATTCCTTTTTAGCATTAACTAATATTCCATTGTCTGGAAGTACCACAGTGTGTTCATCTATTCACGTACTGAAGGATATCTTGGTTGCTTCCAACAGTAACTGTTCTTCCTGCATGGTTCCCAGATGGTGCTGAAGCACCCTGGGACACCACAGCAAACTCACCATGGACATTTACAATTTCTGAGAGAAACACAAGACTTCTGTTCAACACTACTATTATGAAGTTGTTTGGCCCTAACCTTTCAATGCAGTTAGTTATTTGGTCTTAGCGGGGCTTCCGTGGTGACTCAGTCAGTAAAGGATCCACTGGAGATGCAGAAGACCCAGGTTCCATCACTGCGTCAGGGAGATCCCCTGGATAAGAGAATGGCAACCCTCTCCAGTATTCTTGCCTGGGAAATCCCATGGACAGAGGAGCCTGGTGGGCTACAGTCCATGGGGTCATAAAGAGTCAGACACGACTTAGCGACTAAATTACCACATTTTGGCTTAGGTGCCATGAAAGAATTACTGAGACACTAATAGTATTTTCAAGGCTCTTCCATGTTTTCACATGTATCACTGTATCATTCCTTTATACTCCTGTGAAGTATTTTAATGTAACACCATTTATTTAAAGAAAGCTGCTGTGAACATTCATATATAGATCGTTGGAGTACATATGTTTGCATATTTCTTGGGTAGAAATCTAGAAGCAGAATTTCTGGGTCATATGTTAAGTGTGTGTTTAATTTTTTTAGAAACTGCCAAACTGTTTTCCAAAGCACAATTTTACACCTCCCGTTGCTCTACTTCCTTGCCAACATGGCATAGCCAGTCTTTTAATTTTAGCCATTCTAGTGGGTGTATGGTGTTAACTCATTGTGCTTTTAATTTGCATTTTCCCAGTGACTAATGATGTTGAGAATATTTTCATGTGCTTATTAGCCATTTGTATATCCTCTTTAGTGAAAGCATTTGAAATCTTTTGCCCATTAAAAAAAATTGATGAGTTTGACTTCTTATGATTAAATTCTAAACATTTTATGTTCTTAAGACACGTCCAGTGTTTCTCCTGGTCTGCAGTTCACTTTTTCATTGTCTCAACCATTCCATTCAAAGGACAAAGGCTTTCAATTTTGATGAAGTCCACTTGTTAATACGCTGTGCCGTGTGCTTAGTCACTTAGTCGTGTCCGACTCTTTGTGACCCCATGGACTGTAGCCCTTCAGGGTCCTCCGTCCCGGGGATTTTCCAGGCCAGAATACTGGAGTAGTAGACTATCCCTTCTCCAGCAGATCTTCCCGACCCAGAAATTGAACCTGGTCTCCCGAATTGTAGGTGGATTCTTTACCAGCTGAGCTACCAGGGAAGCCCATTTATTAATATGTATTTTTAAAATACTTGTGCATTTCTATGTCCCAAGAGCTTTTTGTCTACCTTAGGACTAAAGAGATTTTCTATTTCTTTCCTAGATACTTTAGTTTTAGCTTTCACTTTTAGGTTTGTGATCCATTTGCGTTTATTTCTGTATATGGTGTGAGTAAGATTGGAGTTCCATTTTCTTCTCAGTGAATATCTAATTGTTCAAGCAGCATTTCTATAGGGAAGGACTATCTTCTGCCCATTAAAGAACCCTTGACATCTTTGTTAGATATTAATTCATCACACATATGCTGCTTTATTTCTGGACTCTGTTCTTTTCCACTTGTCTTACAACTATCCCTTGCCAGTACCATACTGCTGATTACTATAGCTTTATAGTAGCCTTGAAATCTAGGTAATGTATGTCCTTCAACTTTGTTCTTCTTTTTCAAAATTGTTTTGGCTGAATTATAAGTCTTTTGCATTTTTATATAAACTGTAGAACCCATATGACATTTCTACAGAAATCTGCTGGAATTGATAGGCTTTTCCTTGAGGCTGTCAGGCCAATTCATGATGTTTTTAAGCCTCATGAGTATTAAAAAAAAAGAATTTAAAGTATTAATGATACTGCCCCAACATAGGCAGAGATTAAAAGGACAGTAATAAAGTTAGAAGACAGCGTTTGTGAAGTAGGAAAAAACCCCACAGCTATGGGAGCCAAAATGCCCTGGATTTACATTGTCTTTTTTTTCCCAGTTTCTGATTGTGTGGCATTAGGGCAAGTGATCAGAGATGGATTTTGTAGTTTGCCACAAGGATTAAAGAAGACCTCACCAGCTACCTCCTGGATATTGGGACTCCTCACATTCAACACTTCCAAAAAGAAACCCCCTATTTTCCCTCTGAAACCAGCGTTCCTTTGCCGCTTTCTGTCTTAGTGACCTGACCCTTCTGCCTGCTGTCTGCTCTAGCACGAAGGCACTCTGCTTAGCATCCTAGAATCTCTGGAACAGGTTGGTCACATTTTGATTTTCTCCCAACACAGAAACTGAAGTGAAAGTGTTGTTCAGTTGTGTCTGACTCTTTGTGACCCCATGGACTGTGGCCCGCCAGGCTCCTCTGTCCATGGAGTTCTCCAGGCAAGAATACTGGAGTGGGTAGCCATTCCCTTCTCCAGGGGATTTTCCCAACTCAGGGATCAAACCCAAGTTTCCTGCATTGCAGTGGATTCTTTACCCTCTGAGCCCATCAGTGTCTGTAAAACAACTCAAAAGACATGGATCAGTATATTATCTATAGCCCCTGAGGAGGTCCTTGACTGCTTAAGGACTATGATTATTTTGTCTTGCTTGACTGTTTTCTTTCTGCATTTTCTTGCTTCTCTGATTAACTATATTCTTTAACTAGAGTTTTTCTACAGACAAAGGGCAGGCAGAGGACGCGGGGGTTGTGGGGGGGCGGTGGGGGGTGGGGATTGTTCTGGGAAGGCCCCATGGAGCGGTTGCAGAATTAGTGGCGATGGTTGCACAACAGCGTGAATGCAAGCCATACACTGTAAAATGCTAAATGTTATGTTATGTGTATTTTACCACAATGAAGAGTCCATAACAAATTTGGACTACAATAGGGAGATAATTTTTCCAGAAATATCAACATCTAGGTCCCCCCAGTGACCTTTTCTTACTCCTGCTCACCCTACACTCTTTTTTCTTTTTCATTGGAGAAATATTTAGCTTTCTCCCATGTAATAACTCAGTATACAAACAGCCCACAGGCAGCCTCTGCTGACTTGAGAACAAGGGTGTGGCTTATCCCAGTAACGCCTGGCTTTTTCTTGTCTGTCTTGAGTAGATTTGCCGAAGCTTCAGAGAGAAGCAGGCTTTCTGCTGATACCTGAGGCTTTCTCGGAACCACAGGGTTCAGCTTTAAAATGCCCTGTGAGCCTCCTGGCTCACTTTCCCTCAAGGGCAGAATTCTATGAGCTCTTTCTGGAGTCAGCATCAACCTCCACCGCAATCTTTTCTCCAACCTAGAGAGTTTCCTTGGCAACCAAGTGAATAGTCAGTCACTCACTTCTTACTAATTCTTGTTCAGTTTTGAACAGTTTGTCTTACTTGAAAAGAAAATGCAGAAACTGCACTTTTGTTGTCGCTATTTAAAAAAAAAAACCCACCAACAACAAAAAACCTAGGTTCCTGCCAGGCTTTTAAAGGGTCCATCCAAATTTCGCCTCTGAATGCCTGAACATACGGTCAACAGCCACACCAGTTGCACCTAGTATGTATCAGCCTTTATATTTGTTGCTGCTGTTCAGTGGCTAAGTCATGTCCAATTCTTTGTGACCCCATGGACTGCAGCATGCTAAGCTTGCCTGTCCTTCACCATCTCCCAGGTTTTACATAGAATCACTCACTTCATCTGTGTGACAATCCAGGACAGAGGTATAATTATTATTCTGATTTTACAGATGAGGAAATGGAAGCACGAGGTCAAGTACTTTGCCAGAGGTCAACAGGCAGTACCGTTTTTAGACTATATTGTAGAGTAATTTCTTCAAGCCTGTATGGGATCCTTGTATTTTACCAGAGGAGCCTCAGTGCAGAGGGCGGACTCTTAGTGATGGAGTAGCAGACACTGTTGGAAAAAATCCCTGATGCTGGGAAAGAATGAAGGGAAAAGGAGAAGAAGGTGGCAGAGGATGAGATGGTTTGATAGCATCATTGACTCAATGGATGTGAGTTTGAGCAAACTCCAGGAGACAGTGAAGGAAAGGAGAGCCTGGCGTGCTGCAGTCCATGGGGTCGCAGAGTTGGACGTGATTTAGTGACTTAACAGCAACCACAATAGCAGGCAGTGTTGCAGGTCCAGTCAGTCAGTTCAGTTGCTCAGTCATGTCTGACTCTTTGTGACCATGTGGACTATAGCATGCCAGGCCTCCCTGTCCATCACCAACTTCCGGGCCTTGCTCAAACTCATGTCCATAGAGTCAGTGATGCCATCTAACCATCTCATCCTCTGCTGTCCCCTTCTCCTTCTGCCTTTAATCTTTCCCAGCATCAGGGTCTTTTCCAATGAGTCAGTTCTTGGCATCAGGTGGTCAAAGTATTGGAGCTTCAGCTTCATCATCAGTCCTTTCAAAGAATATTCAGGACTGATTTCTTTTAGGATTGACTGGTTTGATCTCCTTGCAGTCCAAGGGACTCTAAAGAGTCTTCTCCAACACCACCGTTCGAAAGCATCAATTCTTTGGCACTCAACCTTCTTTATGGTCCAACTCTCACATCCATATGTGACTACTGGAAAAACCACAGCTTTGACTAGATGGACCTTTTTCGGCAAAGTAATGTCTCTGCTTTTTAATATGCTGTCTAGGTTGGTCATAGCTTTACTTTCAAGGAGCAAGCGTCTTTTAATTTCATGGCTGCAGTCACCATCTGCAGTGATTTTGGAGCCCCCCAAAATAAGTCTCTCACTGTTTCTATTGTTTCCCCATCTATTTGCCATGAAGTGATGGGACCAGCTGCCATGAACTTTGTCTTTTGAATGTTGAGTTTTAAGCCAGCTTTTTCACTCTCCTCTTTCACTTTCATCAACAGGCTCTTTAGTTCTTTGTTTTCTGCCTTTAAGGTGGTGTCATCAGCTTATCTGAGGTTATTGATATTTCTCCCGGCAATCTTGATTCCAGCTGTGCTTGTTCTAGTGTTGCAGGTTAGGGGAGAGATTTGGGGGAAGAGATCCCTTCAGCAAAACTCCTCAGTGCCTGCCATCTGGGCACACAGAAAACCACAAGTAGAATGTCCCTGTTTTGACTGGCCTTGGCATATGACAGAGGGGTTTAAAAAGCACAGACTCCAGACTTCTCTGGTGGTCTGGTGGTGAAGACTCCACTGTTCAGTGCAGGAAGCATGGGTTCCATCCCTGATAGGGGAACTAAAATTCCACATGCTGTGCAGAGCGGCCAGTAAAATAAAAAATTAAAAATAAACAGCACAGACTCTGGGGTCAGGCAGAGCTGGGAACAGATCCTGCTTCAATCACTGAGCAAATGGCCACAGAGTTCCTTAGGCTGAGGCTGTCTGGGCCAAGAGGGAATTTTTCTGAGGACACGCCTGCCTGGACAGAATTTTGGATCCAATGAGGGTTTCTCAACCTTGGCCCTGTTGACAGAATTCTCTGTAGTGAAGGGCTGTCCCGCACACTGTAGGGTATGGAGCACTACCCCTGTCCTCCACGCACTAGAGGCCGACTGGGACAAGCAGAAGTGTCTGTAGCCGAGGCCAGCTGTCCCCTGGGGAGGTGGGCGAGGTCATCTCCCCTCTAGATTAGATGACCTAAAGGTTCTTCCCATTCAGATAATATTTTGGGATTCTATCTCAGGCTGCTCCCCGCAGGTGGCGCTAGTGGTAAACAACCCACCTGTCAATGCAGGAGATGAGAGAGACTGAGGTTCGATCCCTGGGTCAGGAAGATCCCCTGGAGAAGGAAATGACAACCCTACTCCAGTATTCTTGCCTAGAGAATCCCACAGGCTACAGCTGGTCGCAAAGAGTTGGACATGATGGAATCGACTTAGCATGTACACGCACACGCGCACAGGTTACCAACACATAGAGCTGTTTTGTAAAACATCACCCCATTCACACATTGGAATCAGAATTCAGAGCTACCAGCCAATCAGATTGCTGGAATTTGTCTTTTCTTCTCGGTGGGAACAACCTGCAGGACAGGCTTGTTCCTTTTCAGGCCACTCAAGCTAATTCTGGTTTTTGTTTTTTTTTTTCCTGGTTAAAAACAAAAGCTTATTTTGAGTAAATTTCTCAGTTACCCCAAAGTTCAAAGTTCCCATCAGGCTTCTCCCCCACTCCGTGGTTTCTTCCCTCACCCTCCTCCCCTCTGAGAAATCCTCAAGGCAGGGAGAAGCTTCTGGAACACTGGGGCATCTGTGGCCGATGGCTGGTCCTCTGAGCTGGCCTGGGGAGATGTGTGTCTTGGGGGGACCTCATGGTATTTTTGTGTGTGTGCTGATGGCTCCCGGGGAGCTTGGCTCCCTCTCTGTGGCCTGGGCACCTGGCCATAGCCTCCTCTTGGCTCTTAACTCTGGGCTGTCACCCCTGGCTTCTGCATCCCCTGGTTCCAGTCCAGATGACCCCTGGCAGGCACGATGATGGAATTCTCAGTTACTGCCTGGCCTCTGCAGGGCTACGGGAATGTCTCTGGCTGGCCACTGTGGTGGGCACAGTGTGGGTGGCTGTCTCAGGCCATTCTCGCTCCAGCCCTGCCCTCTCACCGTTCCTTGACCACAGCCCATTCCCTTCCCACCTCCTTCTTCCTACTCTGAGGCTGCCTCTTGCCGGGACTCCAGGAGAGGCGTGTGTTATAGTCCACCAGGCCTTTGGAGCCTCAATCTTGCTAGTACTCTTCCAGAGAAAAATGAAAACACAGCCATCTCAGTATTCATCTTGCGCAATGACAATTTGGAAGTATTTCGAGTTGGCTTTACAACTCCCTCTAATGCCCCGCTCCAATCAATTCTGTGAGCCCACAGGGACCACAATCCCAACTTTGCACCACTTATTGATCTCATTCCTTTCGAGTCCTCACTGTCCTCTGTATCCAGCTAAACATCCGCCCTCATTTTGTTGTAAACACCCCAGGCCCTTCTCCTCTCCCATTTCATTGTATTTGGTTGATGTATGAGTCACGGTTCTCTAGAGAAGCAGAACCAACAGGCTGTGTGTTTATATAGAAAGAGGTTTATTTTAAGTAATTGACTCACATGATTGTAGAGACTGGCAGGTCCCAAATCGGCAGGGTGGCCTGGCTGGTGTTTCAGTTTAGGTCCAAAGGCAGTCTACAGGCAGAAATTCCTTCTTGCTTGCCTGGAAGAGGCCCATCTTCATGCTATTAAGACTTTCAACTGATTAGATGAGGCCCACCTCCTTATGGAGGACAATCTGCTTTACCAAAGTCCACCAAATTAAATGGAAATCTTTTTTTTTTCCCCCCCAACACTCTCTCAGAGCCATTCAGAATGATGTTTGACCAAAAATCTGGGCACTGGAGCCCAGTCACACTGACACATGTAACTCCCTGTCACAGTTGGCTAAATCACAGTTGGCTTTATATATATATCTGAGCCTGTCCCCACACAGCTGGAAGCAGCAGGGGCAGGAGATTTGCCTCACTGGAAATGGGTGATCAGTAACTCTCAGTGAAGTGTGGGGATTGGACTGTATTTCTCTAATTCAGTCACTCCCCCTACTCGTAAAGGACTATTCATTGTCTGTTCCCCATTCTCAGCCTCTGTGTCTCAGAAAGAGGCCTCTGTGGATCCTCACCACTCCATCTGTCCACCGACAGACTGCATCTGTGCTCTCACGCGCTCCTTCCCCCATCCTCCCGTGGGTGAAATGCCTCGGCTCCTGGCCAAGGCCAGCCCCTGCCTCCTGTGATGGATTTCCTCTTTCTCCTCTGCTCGAGGTCATTCTCCAACAGGTTCTTCCTCTCTCTGCTGATTCATCAGTTTTATCTTTCTTCATTCATTCTCGTTATGAATTCTTGACCTTGTTTGGAGCCCTACTCTATTTCTCTCCTTTTTTACAGTCCAGTTTTCATTTGTGCTGTCTGTAATCTCACTCCCGCATTCTCTTCATTTTTTTTTAATTGTGGTAAAATACACACAAATGTACCACTGTAGCCATGTGAAATTGTATGATTCAGTGACATGAAGTGTGTTCAGTGTGGTGTGACTGTCACTGGTCTAGTTCCAAAACTTTTCATCATTTCAAATGCAAATCTTGTACCCATGAAGCAGTCACTCCCTTTTCCCCTGCTTCCCCCAGATTCCCCCAGTCTCTGGTAACCACTAATATGCTTTCTGTCTCTATATATTGTTTATACTGGATATTTCATATAACTGGAATCATACAACATGTGGTTGCTTGTGACTGGTTTCTTTCAGTCATTGTAATGCTTTGAAGATTCATCTATGTTGGAGCATGTATCAGCGCTTCCTTCCTTTTTATGATGGAATAGTACTCCATTGTGTAGAGGCATCACACTTTGTTTATCCACTCATCTGTTGAAGGACTCCTGTGTTGTTTCCTCCCACTCTTTGTAAGCCCTTTCTAACAGGCTCTCACCCCCACCAGTCCACCCAAACTGCTCTCGTCGAGATCACTGATCCCCATGTTACCATCTCTCATGGTTGATCTCAGTTGTCTTTGGACTTGAACTACAAGCAGCAGCTGGTCTGCCAATGGCTCTCTCTTCTCAAATCACTTCTTGACTCGGTTGGCAGCACATGCTTTTTCCAGATTTTCCTTCTTCCTCTCTGGAATGTTCTATTCTGTCTCCTCTACTGTCTCTCTCCTCTGTTCTGTCCTCTTGATATTGGAATATGGTACCTGAACCTCTTTTCTATCAACTCTCACTAGCCCCATGGTTCTCAGTACCATTTGCATATGGATACCATTTGCGTACCTCATTTTATTGCACTTCAAAGACACTAGAGTTCTTTACAAATTGAAGGTTTATGGCAATATTGCATTGAGCAAGTCTATTGGCGCCATTTTTCCAACAGCATTTGCTCACTTCATGTCCCTGTGTTATGTATTTGTAATTCTCGAGATATTTCAAATTTTTTCATCATTATTGTCTTTGTTATGGTGATTATGATCAGTCATCTCTGATGTTACTTTTGCAAAAATATTACGACTTGATGAACGCTAAGATGATGATCAGCAGTTTTTAGCAATAAAATCTTTTTAAAAATTAAATTAATTAATTAATTTAATTTAATTTATTTTTTATTTTTATTTATTGGGCTGCATCAGGTTTAATTGCCCTGCCCTGTGGGATCTTAGTTCTCTGACCAGGGATTGAACCCACATCCCCTCTGTTGGAAGGCAGATTCTTAAATCACTGGACCACCAGGGAAGTCCATAAAATATTATTTTCTTTCTTTCTCTTTAATTCTTTTTTGGCTCTCTTTTTTCTTCTATATTGTCTGGAACTTAGGAGTCCTTTTTCTATTCTTTTAGTGATTACCCCAGAGGTTATAACATGTTCCTTATTTACTAAAATTTCATACTACTTGTATGCTCTTTCCCAGTAACACAACTTAAAACACTTAGAATACCATGTATTATTATATTTAAAACACTTCCTGACTTACATTGTTTAGTGTTTAGTATTAAGCAATAAAATATTTTTAATTAAGATATGTACTTTTTTTTGATGTAATGTAACTGCACACTTAATGGACTATAGTATAATATAAACATAACTTTTATATGCACTGGAAGCCAGAAAAATTCATGACTCACTTTGTCACAATATTGCAGTGGTCTGGAACCAAATTGAAATGTCTTCAAGTATGTCTATATTGATATGTGCAGAATTTTCTACTCCTACTTCTGTGTCCTATTTCCTGCTCATTATCCCTCTTGGGATGCCTAACAAGTATTTCAAACTTTAAAAATTTGTCTTAAGTATCAAAGTAACTGAGGTATTGGAACCACCCTTGACTTTACATTTCCTCTCCTGCTCTGTAATTAATCCATCGGCAAGTATCACTGGGTTCAGCTTCGTTTGCATCCAGAATCCAAGCACTTATCCCCACGCCTACTGCTCCCTCTCCAACCCAAAGCGCCAACATCTGTTCCTCTGATTACTGAATAGTCTTCCTCCTGGACTGCCTGATTCCACTTGTTTTCTCTAGTCTAGTGCGAGTCACTTTGTTTGTTTGTTTTTATTAACACTTAAGTCATATCTGTCTCTCTTCTACCTGTCTCTCTTCTACTCCAAATGCTTCAATAGGTCCTAATCTTACTCAGAGTAAATGCCAACTCTTCATTGTGAGCCCTCTCCAAGTCCAGGCCAAGACAATGAATATCCTTGCCATCTTCGTGGGCCAACAGGCAGATTTTTTTTTTTCCCTTGGATCATCCCAGGGACCTCAGATCCAACTCCTCAACTGGTCAGACCTAAGGCCTCCTCTCCTGTCTAGGTGTGGCATTAAAACATAAGTTTCTGGACTTCCTTGGTGGTCCAGTGGTTCAGACTTTGCTCTTCCACTGCAGGGGGACATGGGTTCAATCTCTGGTCAGAGAACTAAGATTCCACAGTGCAGCCAACAAATAGAGAGGAAAAAAAACACATAAATTCCTTAGTTGCCAAAACTTGTCACCTCTTTCACCCATATAGAACAACCTCAGCACTGGTTCATGTTCACTATGTTGATTTTTGTTTCATTTTTGTCTTTTTTTTTCTGCCCCAAGGCTACCTATCCCTTACTTGCTTGGGAATTAGGCTGTGAATTTAGAAAGTTATTTGTCATATTTTGTTCAGCACTTTTTGGTGCCTGGCAGTGGGAGGATATTGAAGTGATGCTCTTTGTGCTATTGCTGGAAACAGAAGACCAGCATTGGCAGAAGAAATGGCAACCCACGATAAATCCATGAACATAGGAGCTTGGCGGGCTATGGTCCTTGAGGTCACAAAGAGTTGGACACGGCTGAGTGACAGAACGCACGCACGCATATGTTATAGAATTGCATTTTTTAAAGGCTAAATACTATTCCATTGTGTGTATAGACTACATTTTGTTTATTCATTCACCTGTCAGTGGACTCTTGAGTTGCTTCCACCTTTTGGCTCTTCTGAGTAAAGCCTCAGTGAATACATGCGTACAAGTAACCCCAGTCCCTGTCTTTAATGTGTGGCTTTGTTGGTTAGGAAGCAAGCTGGGAAAGGATGGTGTAAACCTGACATAGGACCACAGTCTCATATTCAAAAACATGAGGTCAGATGTTCAGAATTTTTCTTTTGAGTTTAGAAGGATAATTCAGTTTACACATGGTACACTATGTCATACCCACAGTATTATTCTAAACAGATTACAAATAGCCCCACATCACTTTCAGGTTTGGTTTTGCAACCAAATTTATTTGCCACAAATTTATTTCCAATTTCTTTTTTTAGAGCTTTTTAGATTTCAGAATTGTGGCTAAGGAATTGTAGACATGTATCAAAGGTTATCAGTTTGTAGAAATTAAAAAAAAATGTCTTCACTTCTAATCTGCACTGTCCCCTGCGTGTCGTTTTACTTCTGAAAGAGTTTTGGGAGAATTAATCGGTCAATTGAAGGAAGAAAAGTGATTGAATTGAAAGAAGCACTTAAGTACTTGGTAACTCAGTGAGGCTGGTCAAAGGACTTTCTGGGTACGCGGTGCTCAAGTCAACCGGAGCTGTGGAGAGGAGGATGTTTGATGAGACTGATGGGGGCGGGGGGACTTCCCTGGCAGTACAGCACATAGGCATCTGCCTACCAACGCAGGGGACATGGGTTTGATCCCTGGTCTGGGAAGATGCCACATGCTGTGGAACAACTAAGTCCAAGCAGCACAACTACCGCGCTTGTGCTCTAGAGCCATGGAGCCAAAGCAAGAGAAGCCCTACTCACAACTGGAGCAAGCCCCTGAGCAGCAATGACGACACAGTGCAACCAGGAATACACTGACAATATTAAAAAAAAACTGGGAGGAATGAAGCGCACCATATTAATTATTTGAAAATTAAAATTCAAAGCTGAGGCCAGAAATGTACTCACAGCTGTTTTTAAAGAAAGTTAAGCAGAATGTAATGAATGGTCCTTAGATTAGATGGGTAGGAGGCCTTCAGAAAATACTGATCCATTCATTTTGGATTTAACTACTTAGCTGGGATGGTTATACCACTTTTGAGAACTTATCCTTTGTGAAGCTTTGTGTTATGTACTTTTTAAAAAGGTAATGTAAAGAATTTATTTATTTATTTTTGGCTGTGTGGGTCTTCATTGCTGCTAGGGCTTTTCTCTAGCTGCGGCGAGTGGGGGCCGCTCTCCAGTTGTGGTACTCGGGGTTCCCATTGCGGTGGCCTTTCTTGCTGTGGAACACTGGCTCTAGGGCACATGGGCTTCAGTAGCTGTGGCACGTGGCACGTGGCACAACAGTCACGGCTCCTGGGCTCTAGAGCACAGTCTCAGTAGTCGTGACCCATGGACTTATTTGCTCTGCAGCATGTGGGGTCCTCCTGGATCAGGGATGGAGCCCGTGTCTCCTGCATTGGGATATAGATTCTTTATCACTGAACCACCAAGGAAGCTCTGTACTTTAAACACATTCCCTTATTTAATTCTTATAAATCTCTACACTGTATATTTTCCTGTCCCCAAGATGGGCTGTGCCATTTGTGGGGCCCAGTGAAAAATGAAAATGTGGGACCCTTTGTTCAAAAAGTATTAAGGATTTCAAGATAGCAAGAGCATTGTATTAAAGCAAGCTCAGGGCCCTTCTCAGAGTGAAGTCTTATGTACCAGCACTGACTGGAAGCTGGGTGTTACTGTCCCCATTTTTCATATGGGGACACTGAGACATGGAGAGGCCATGCCTTGCTTTTGGTCAGACAGCTCTGACCCTAAATGCTAAAAGACAAGGGGACTTACTGGATATTGTATCTGCATTTCAGCTCAGGGTAGATGCTCAGTGAGTATTATGGAATGGCAATCAAGACAACTCAGCAAATGCTAAGGAGTGCCTAGAACTTTTGGAGGTGTTGTTAAGAGCATGAGAGAATGAGCTAAAATCTGATAATATACACTAATTGTTCTCACTGTGCTGTGCTTAGTCCCTCAGTTGTGTCCAGCTTTTTGTGACCCTATGCTCTACAGCTTGCCAGGCTCTTCTGTCCATGGGTGTTCTCCAGGCAGGAATACTGGAGTGGGTTGCCATGCCCTCCACCAGGGCATCTTCCCCGCCAGGGATTGAACCCAGGTTTCCCTCATTGCAGGCGGATTCTTTACTGTCTGAGCTACAGGGAAGCCCAATTGTTCATGCTAGCAAATGCCTATAAATATATAGGAAACACTTGTACTGACTCCCCCCCACCTCCCCACTAGGCTTTGTGGGGGGTCTGTTTAATTCCTCTGCTAGGGTAATGTGAACCATCTTACTTGTGAAGATTTCTCATTAAACAACTATTTGCCTAATTGGGGTAAATCAGCTAAATGCTAATTAGTATCTTTCAAAGAGTTAAAAATAGATCTCTAATCACTCACATTATCGCTGAGCACAGAGAGCAGGAGGGAAGCCTGCTTTCAGAGCCTCCGTCTTATTTAATGTTTTACAGACTCGGCGCAAAACCCCACATACCAGTTGCATGGCAGTAGCTGACACATAGCTGAGATGCTTGAACATGGTGGCTTTCCAGAGGCTGTTGTCATGAGAAACTCAGTCATTAGCGGCTATAATTGTGCTTGTGCGACTCTGACAAAGAATTTCCTCCACAACTATGTGGCTAGAATCACGCTAGTGAAATTCAAGTGACAGCTGAAGACAACAAGATTGGAATGAGAATGGCCAAAGTTATGACAAATAGTTACGCTCATGACAAACTGGCCCGGGGACGGGCTTTGGCAGACGGCACATTTGGACTCCTGGGCTCTTCTTCTGCAAGATTCCCGAGAGGATGTTTCTGTGACAGCTGACACATCCAGCTGATCTTCCATCTGAGACTGTGGCTTCTCTGGTCTAAAATTAAAGCCATTCTTTTGCTTGCTACTGACACAGATGTTCTGCAACATCTTAAAGATCGCTTAGTGGCCTAAATGATGGAATAGGGGGTCTAAATGATGGAATGGGGGGGTTACATCATCTCCTTCTAACAATAGGTAGGGAAGGAGCTGGTTGGGGTCAGCACCTCAGTGATGTCAGCAGAGGTCCCCAACTCTTCTCATATTTCCACTCCGCCATCCTGAGCATGTTGGGTTTCATCCTCACCTTTGTTCTCTCAAAGTACAAGACATCATTTCTTCATGAAATGGTGTCTAGGTACAAGTAAGTTTATTATTCTGAGTATTCCTCATTCTGCGTGCATGCTAAATAGCTTCAGTTGTGTGCAATTCTTTGTAAACCTATGGACCATAGCCTGCCAGGCTCTTCTGTCCTTAGGATTCTCCAGGCAAGAATACTAGAGTGGGTTGCCATGCCCTCCTCCAGGGGATCTTCAACCTGTATCTCTTTATTCTGGGTTCTCTCAAAAGCACAGTCTGATACCACTTATTTGCAGGAGGATTGAGAGACTGGGGACACGAGGCAGGGAAGGAGGAGAAACCAATACAAGAGCATGTTGTTGAGCTGCCAAGTTCTGGTGAGATCTACTGGGAGGTAGGTAGAGGGTGGCCAGGATTGCTTACCTGGAAGCCGAGGCTCTTGGAGCCTTTATCCAGTGCTCCTGGTTTCCAGTGGCTGGGAGGGCTGTGAAAGGAGGGATGTGTGGTGGCAGGAGAGGCAAAGGAGAAGACTCAAAGGCCAAGAGGTAAAGCCGCTCAGTGTGTGGGCCTGCTGTGGGATGCTGTCAACTCGGGGTGAGTAGGAGTTCCTAAGCATGCTTGCCTAGCACCCTGTGGTGCCTGGGCTAAAATTAAAGCTCAGTAGTTGATAGTCCCTTGGACTGCAAGGAGCTCCAACCAGTCCATCCTAAAGGAAATCAGTCCTGAATATTCACTGGAAGGACTGATGTTGAAGCTGAAACTCCAATACTTTGACCACCTGATGCAAAGAACTGACTCATTGGAAAAGACCCTGATGCTGGGAAGATTGAAGGCAAGAGGAGAAGGGGACAACAGAGGATGAGATGGTTGGATGGCATCACTGACTCAATGAATATGAGTTTGAGTAAACTCTGGGAGTTGGTGATAGACAGGGAGGCCTGGCATGCTGTAGTCCATGGGGTCGCAAAGAGTCGGACACAGCTCCGCGACTGAACTGAACTGAGGATGTGCTGCTTTGTTATCTGAAGCTAGGAGGGCTAGTTCTCCTCCCTTCTTCCTATCCTACTCCCACAGATAAGGTTGACTAGCCAAAAACACCTCACTGTCCCAGGACAAGGCCCTGCTGCTGCTTATCCCTGAGACAGAGCTTCAGTTTCCTGCCAGATCACAGACTTATCCAAACAAGCCTATCCTATCCTCCTGGGAGAACCACGGGGCACCCCACCCTTTTGCTACTACAAAGCCTGCCTCCCACGCTCCTGCTTGTTCACTCCATTCCTAAGCACAGCCCTCCGCACCCAGCATGGTATGCTGTTTCCTATCCCCTCCCCAGGCCTGAGTATATGTGACTATAAACTGCTGTTGATCTCATCTGTCAAGTGTTTGGCCATTCCCAGAACCCTAGAGTAGGAATCCCTTCCTGACCACTACTGTGCAAATAGGAGCTCCAACAACCATAACTAAGAACATCCACCACTGGGACTTCCCTGGTGCTCCAGTGCTTGAGAATCTGTCTTCCAAAACGCAGGGGACATGGGTTTGATCCCTATTTGGGGAACTAAGATGCCACAGGTTTCAGGGCAACTAAGTCCATGCGCCGCAACTAGAGAGCCTGTGAGCTCTAGAGCCTGTGATCCACAAGAGAAGTCCATGAGCCACAACTAGAGAGAAGCCCTCATGTGCCCCAATTCTCCAAGCCAGGCTTCAACAGTACATGAACTGAGAAATTCCAGATGTTCACGCTGGATTTAGAAAAACCAGAGGAACCAGAGATCAAATTGCCAACATAAGTTGGGCCATTGAGAAAGCAAGAGAGTTCAGAAAAACTTTATTGTCTACACCAAAGCCTTTGACTGTGTGGATCACAACAAATTGTGGAAAATTCTTAAAGAGTTGGGAATACCAGACCACCTTACCTGCCTCCTGAGAAATCTGTAGGCAGGTCAAAAAGCAACAGTTAGAACTGGACGTGGAACAATAGACTGGCTCCAAATCCGGAAAGGAGTACGTCAAGGCTGTATATTGTCACCCTACTTATTTAACTTATATGCAGAGTACATCATGCGAAATGCCAGGCTAGATGAAGCACAAGCTGAAATCAAGATTGCAGGGAGAAAAACCAATAACCTCAGATAAACAGAGACACCACCCTTATGGCAGAAAGTGAAGAACTAAAGAGCCTCTTGATGAAAGTGAAAGAGGAGAGTGAAAAAGTTGGCTTAAAACTCAACATTTAGAAAATGAAGATCATGGCATCCGATCCCATCTATTTCATGGCGAATAGATGGGGAAACTATGGAAACAGTGACAGACTTTAGTTTTTTGGGCTCCACAATCACTGCAGATGGTGACTGAAGCCATGAAATTAAAAGATGCTTGCTCCTTGGAAGAACAGCTACCAACCTAGGCAGCATATTACAAAGCAGAGAGATTTCTTTGCCAACAAAGGTCCATCTAGCCAAAGCTATGGTTTTTCCAGTAGCCGTATATGAATGTGAGAGTTGGATGATAAAGAAAGCTGAGCACCGAAGAATTGATGCTTTTGAATTGTGGTGTTGGAGAAGACTCTTGAGAGTCCCTTGGACTGCAAGGAGATCCAGTCACTCCTAAAGGAAATCAGTCCTGAATATTCATTGGAAGGACTGATGCTGAAGCTTAAGCTCCAATCCTTTGGCCACCTGATGTGAAGAACTGACTCACTGGAAAAGACCCTGATGCTGGGAAAGATTGAAGGCAGGAGGAGAAGGGGATGACAGAGGATGAGGTGGTTGGATGGCATCACTGACTCAATAGACATGAGTTTGAGCAAGCTCTTGGAGTTAGTGATGGACAGGGAAGCCTCGAGTGCTGCAGTCCGTGGGGTCACAAAGAGTCAGACATGACTGAGCAACTGAACTGAACTGAACTGCCAAAACTACAGAAAGCTTGTGTGCTGCAGCAAAGAGCCTGCATGCTGCAATGAAGACCCAATGCAGACAACCCCCGCCCCAAACCACCACCCTCCCCCAAAAATGGAGCAGGCTCCAGTAGTGTCTCACTGGACAGAACTGAGTCACCTGCCTCTCTCTGAACCAATCCCTGGCAAATGGCAATGATATTAGGATGACTGATTGGAGACCCATCAGAGTTAGTCCTCTGTGGTGGGTGGGGTAGGACCCACTTTCCATGGGCACATTTTCACTCAGTGCCTCAATGAAATCAGGGTTCTGTTGGGTTCTCTTAGAACAAAATAAGGGAGAAATGGTCGTTAGGTAGAGAATCAGCTCTGTCTACTCTCTAGATGGTGGAGGAACCATTCAAGGGTATAGGGGACAGAAATGGTACCATCTCTACTAGGCTTCCCCTGGTGGCTCAGATGGTAAAGAATTTGCCTGCATTGCAGGAGACCAAGGTTCAATCCCTGGGTCAGGAAGATCTCCTGGAGAATGAAGGGCTACCCACTCCAGTATTCTTGCCTGGAGAATTCCATGGACAGAGGAGACTGGCAGACTACAGTCCATGGGGTCACAGAGAGTCAGACACAACTGAGCGACTTTCAGTTTCTATACTGAAACTGAAACACTTTCACTTTTCTATACTAGCTTTTAACTCTGGTGACAGTGTGAAAAAAGAAAATAAAAAGGCCAGAGACTGGGGCAGGTGCACTGATCCTCCCTAGAGTGGGGACAGTGGATGTAGCAAATGGCAGTCATGTGGGATGTTGACAGCTGAGGAGGGGAAAGTCCCAGGAGTGACTGTTGCAAGAGACCAGGAGGCTCACTGGGTCTCTGTCAGGGTTCTCAGCAGTCACCCATAACCCTCCCAAGGATACTGACTGGGAAGCTCTGGGGTGAGGCCCCAAAATGTGCACTTTTAACTCATACCTGCAGGTGTCGAAGTAGGGGGTTGGTACCCACATGCTGAGTGTCTCTCCCTCCAACGAGTGAAAACCCTTAGGCTGGAATTACTGCACATACCCCAGCAGGAGTGGCAGGTCGCCTTCACTCTTCCCAGAGTTTCTTTGTCGAGCCACCACTAGACACCAGGATTCTGTGTCCCTGAGCTGGTGAGTCAGGAAGCTGTATCAGCACAGGCTTGTGGTCTCAATGACAAACCTCTTAGTCACACTGGAGCTCTCTTCATTTTCCCCTGATGGCTCCTCTATGGAGACCTTCATCTCTGAAATCTACCTGATATTCATAGCTGACTTTCACATACCAGGTTGCTATCGTGTACCTTCCTATTGGCTAACTTGGCTTGAGTCAACATCATGCCATGCACAAGATGCCTCCTTCACTGATTCTGTGAGTATTTATTGAGGAGCTGTGTGCCAGACGTTGTTCTAGGCTTTGGGGATCTGACTTGGAAACAAGTGGGCAGAGTCCTCACTCTCATGAGACTTTACGACATGAGTCACACAGTAAACAAAACGTGCACAGTCTCATGGGTTGAACTGTGGCCCTCACTGAAAAACAATTACATCCAAACCCTAACCCCCGGGGCCTGCGAATGAGACCTTACTTGGAAATAAGGCCTTTACAGTTTTAATTAAGTGAAGGATCTAAAGATGACATCATCCATCACTAAATCCAATGAGGGCTTCCTAGGTGGCACAGCGGTAACAACCTGCCTGCCAGTGCAGGAGACGCAAGAGACACGGGTTTGATCCCTGGGTCAGGAAGTTCCCCTGGAGGAGGAAATGGCAACCTGCTCTAGGGAAATCCATGGACAGGGGAGCCTGGTGAGCTACAGTGCCTGGGGTCACAAAGAGTCAGACATGACTGAGCACACAGGCATGCATGCTAAATCCAATGACCGATGTCTTCATAAGGGAAAGGGGAGTTTCGAGAAGAAGAAACAGCTGGAAGGAAGCAATATGAACACAGAGGCAGAGACTGGAGTGATGCTGCTGCAAGTCAAGGAATATACCTGGACCCACCAGAAGCTGGAAGAGATAGGAAGGATTCTCCCCTAGAGACTTTGGAAGGAGTGCAGCCCTGCCGACACCTTGATTTAGGACTTTTGGCCACCAGAATTGTGATAGCATAAAAACCTCTGTCCTTTAAGCCAGCCAACTTGTGACTGTGTGTTACGACAGCCCTAGGAAACAAATGCCCATAGTAAGTCAGGTAGTAGTGAGAGCTGGGGAGGAAAATCTGTTCAGTTCAGTTCAGTCACTCAGTTGTGTCCGACTCTTTGTGACCCCATGGACTGCAGCACGCCAGGCCTCCCTGTCCATCACCAACTCCTGGAGTTTGCTCAAACTCATGTCCATCGAGTCGGTGATGCCATCCAACCATCTCATCCTCTGTTGTCCCCTTCTCCTCCCGCCTTCAATCTTTCCCAGCGTCAGGGTCTTTTCCAATGAGTCAGTTCTTTGCATCAGGTGGCCAAAGCATTGGAGCTTCAGCTTCAGCATCAGAGGAAAATAAACCAGGGTAAAGGGATGGAGAAGCTGGGAGGGTGGAGGAGATGCTGCTCCGGGCAGAGTGACACACTGGTCCTCGCTTGTCCTTGTATCTGTTTCTCTGATCACCACCACCTCCTGGCCTCTCCTTGTTTTTCTCCCAGCTGTGTTCTCAGACCTTGGCTTCTGATCTCACCTTACACTCATCTGAGGATGGCAGCTCAGTGGGGACTCTGTATACTCTCTGCAGAAAATCAGTAGCTTCGTTGAGGGTAGGGGCGGGGTCACACACTCAGATGAGGGTGAAGGACCACGTGAAGGGCAGGGGCCCCTTCCCCCATCTTGGAGCTGCTGCCCTGCATCTGCTGATTGGGGCCACGAGGGGTTGGGGTTAGCAGTGCCAGATCTTCTGGTTTCTTAAATGAATTGTTTTCTTTCTTAACAGAACTCTCTCTCTCTTTTTTAGGGGGTATTTACTTAAAAAATTTCAAGTGTGGGGACTTACCTGATAGTCCAGTGGCTAAGAGTCTATGCTCTCAAGGCAGGGGGCCTGGGTTCGATACCTGGTCAGAGAACTAGATCCCACATGTTGCAACTAAAGATCCCACGTGCCACAATTAAGACCTGGAGCAGTTAAAAAAAAACAAAACAACAACAACAACAACAAAAAACAGGTGAAATCAAAATAGCACAAGTTAAACATGTGGAAGTGGACAATTCAGTGGCCTTTAATTCCTTTACAATATTGTGTAACCACCACCTCTTTCTAGTTCTCAATGTTCATCTTCTGAAAATGAAATCCCACACCCACTGGGGAGTCAGTCCCTGTTTCCCCCACCTCCAGCTCCTGGTAACCGCCAATCTGAGTTCCATTTCTATGGATTTACCTATTCTGGATCTTTCATGTAAATAGGATTGTGCAATTAAATGTCAACAACAAACAGCAACAATGACAGTTACCTTGTGGATAGTTGGCCTGGCCCTTAGACATTCCCTGACCTCTGGCTGTGACAGGTGGCCCCTCATATCAAAATGAGGGGTTCCTTTGGCAGCTGTCTTGGTGGCCTTTTAGGATGCTGATAACACCAGGCTGGGGAGTGGTCCAGAAGCTCTGGGTAGTGGTGGGTCGGTGGTCCTGGGTGGTTTTGGGGGATGTGCTCTGATTCCACTATGGTCCCCAAGAGGAATGGTGACTGTGACCAGTGGCACTGGGAAGGCAGCCCTTGCCTTCATGAGAGTTCTAAGGGCTTAGAAAGGATGCTCCCCTCTTCTCGATGGTTCTAACATGCTTGGTGAGGGAGTTGGTCCTGAAATGATGCCCAAACAGGAGGCGCGTGGAGGGAAAATGGGCTCAGGTCCCATGGCCATGAGGATCCCTGTGTTCAAGAATTCCCCTTGCCAACCTGGAATTCTGCTCCGGAGGACAAAATGTGGACTGGTTGGTCGTTTTCCCTTAGGGGAGGTGAGGTCATACTCTTCAGTTAGAGAGAGGAAAAAATGAGATGCGAGTGTTGGAGGGCTGTGTTCATTCTTTCCCAGAGTCATTCATTCCTTTAGGGAAGGGTACCCAGAGAGATGAAGATATGTTACCTGTCAGCCCTCGGATTTATTAGGGGTCAGATTAAAAAAAAAATAGTGTTACCAAGTGTTAACAATAGGAACCATGGGGATCAAAGTAGGAAAAGACAGATTTTAACCAGGCAAAAGGGAAGTGGGAGGTATAAAAAGTTGAATGTACTCCCCAGGTCACTCACTGCCCATGGTCCTGGGACTCCTCTCTGCCCAGAGCGAGGATGGGCAGTTGGGTGTGGAGAGTGGGGTGAATCCATTCTCCCCAGTTCTGGCAGTTTCTGCCCCAACGGGGATGGGAGGTGGGGGGTGGTGGGCAGGTGGGAGGGGTGGGCTTTATCGAATTCCTTCACCCCCAGGGACCACTTTTTCTCATTTGCACAAAAGCGCGGTCTGAACCAGGCTCCCTGCTTTGCCTAATTCTTTCGTTTCTGCTTTGGAGTTCAACTTCGCAGTGCCTTGTTGTGGTTGGAACATGAGTATATACAGGAACGGGGCTTATTATGGTTGGAAATGATCCTTCTCCAACCAGCTTATTAAAAACACAGCTCCTTCTCTCCTGGCTGGAGTGGTCTAGGCGTGGTGCTGCCCCCCTCAGAGCAAGGGATGAGATGGTGATTCACTTCGGCTCTTTTCCAACGTCTAATTCAATGAATTCGGTTTGCTTCAGAGCCCCATGAGTCATTTTCCCTGCTCAGTGACTTGCATCACAGGGGGTGGGGGGATGGGGGCTGAGATAACCAAGAACGCAGGGAGCCAATGGGTAGGTTTTTTTGGAAAGAAACTTCGTGACTTTCACCGACCTGGGGGAGATCCAGACTGTGGAAAAACATAGCCATTTAAGAATACGGTTCTTGGAACAAGGGAAAATATCCTCCAGCAGTGCTGTAATTTTTCACCTTCTCACATTTCACTTTTGTTTAAGAAAGACGTCTGACATCACCGGGAGGATCTGCCGTGTCAGAAATACTGCGGATGACTCTGTGAACAGCTGCAGCCTTTGTGCTGGGCTCATCGCTCCGTGTGGGTAGCTGTCGTGTCCACTGAGTCATTCCCCACCCCACCCAGTCCACTCGGCTCTTCTGCATTCCTGGCCCTGCATCGTGCGATGTATCTTTAGAAGAGGCCACATGCATCTTAATTAACAGCAGAAGGTAAACTGGAATAATGTGAGAAAAGACCTTGCATCTCTGGGTGTGATTAAATGTGTGTAAAGACAGAGGAGAAAGCAGATGTTATGTCTTGTTTCTTTTTTCAAACTGGAGTTGAACCCTCACAAAGCTGCTGGGTGTCAGAAATGGAAACGGTGAAATTATGAAAGGAACCTCCCAGCTGTGCTTTCACAGGCAGCTTCTCTTTAACAGTGTTTGATAACTTCCAAAGGAAAAATTATTTTAATGGGTGACATTTCAAATCAATCTGTTGAAAGGCTATTTGTCTGAAATACAAATTTGCCAGGATCTTCTCTGTGTATGTGTGTGTGTATATGAACTGCTGAAGGAAAGACGGGAGGGCTGGTTTGTTTCACTGTGAATATTTCTTAGCCTGGTCCTCGGCTGTTTATTCACTTGGGCTTCCCAGGTGGCGCTAGTGATAAAGAACCAGCCTGCCAATGCAGGAGACATAAGAGATGAGGGTTTCGATTCTTGGGAAGATCCCCTGAAGGAGGGCATGATAATCCACTCCAGTATTCTTGCCTGGAGAATCCCATGGACAGAGGAGCCTGGTGGGCCACAGTCCATAGGGTAGCAAAGAGTCAGACCCGACTGAAGCAAGTTCACAGGCACATGAAGAGAGGAAACGACAAAATGAACTTGAGGCATACTCTGGTTATCTTTTGCTGCGTATCAAACTGTCCCCAAACTTGCCGTTTTAAAATGATTTTGTGGGTGAGGAATTTGGGCAGGGTTCAGCTGTGCAATTATTCTGTTCCAAGTGGCATTCCTTGAGGCTGCTCGGTGGTGTTCAGCTAGCAGATGGGCTTCAGGGGTTCAAGACAGCTTCACTTACGAGTCTGGCACCTCATTGGGGGGTGCCTGGAAGACTGGACCCTGCTGGGCCAGTCAACTGGGGTGCCAACACTAGATCCCCCAGCAGGGCATCTCAGGGCACCCAGAGACCAAGCTCACATGTCAAGCTTCCACAGTCTATGCTGGGAAATCAAGAAACATCACTTTGCTATCCTAGTTCCTGACCCGGATCACAGGCCAGCCAGATTCAAGAGAAGTGGCAATAGTTCCTGCCTTTCAGTAGGAGGATGCCCAGAGAAGTTTTGGCTTTCTTTAATGCACTGTATGACGTGAGAGAGACTTTTCAGCCAGGCTTTCAGGAATGCTTAAAAATTGCTAGACTTTACCTGGATTAGCTCCTTTGGTGACCCGCATAGCAGCTGTTGAAAACCTTTTCCAATTGTTTCTCTCAAGCTTTTAAAACTCAGCAGGATCCTATGGGGCCTTCCTGGGACAGACCAGCCCCACCACACACATACACACACACACACAGACACACACACACAGTGTCTGCTGTCTGCTTCTAACCTGTAGAAAAACTTTAGCCGAATAATAAATTTAATCAGGAGAAAAGAACAAGAGAATGCAGAAGCAAAGGAAAACAGTCAAACAGGACCAAATAATGGGGCTTCCCTTGCCTCAGAAGGTAAAGAATCTGCCTGCCTGCCGATGCAGGAGACCTGGGTTCAGTCCCTGGGTTGGGAAGATCTCCTGGAGAAGAGAATGGCAACCTGCTCCAGTATTCTTGCCTGGAGAGCTCCATGGACAGAGCCGCTTGGTAGGCTATAGTCCATGCGGTCCCAGAGAGTCAGACACGACTGAGCAACTAACACATACAAGACCAAATAATAATAGTTTAGCCATTAAGCAAAGGCAAGGATCTATAGTGTCTCCTCGAGGGCTATAGATAATATCCGGAGCCATATCCTTTAAGCTGTTGTGTAGATACAGCCCAGCACCTCCGGACTAAAAAGATGTTCTTATTACTACTTTCCTGATAAAACATGGGACCATCGTGTGTGTGTGCTCAGTCACTCAGTCATGTCTGACTCTGCAATCCCATGAACTATATATAGCCTACCAGGTTCCTCTGTCCATGGGATTTCCCAGGCAAGAATACTGGATTCGGTTGCCATTTCCTTCTCTGGGGATCTTCCTGACCCAAGGATCAAATCTGCATCTCCTGTGTCTCCTGCACTGCAGGCAGATTCTTTACCCACTGACCTACTACTTTCCTGATAAAACATGGACCCTCAGAGTGGATAAAAGCCTGGGTTCAAAAATCATTGTTTACCATCCTTAAGACTTTGAGCAAGTTACTCAACCACTCTAACCCTCCATGGCCTTATCTGTAAAAAAGTGATAATAATACCGAAATCACTTTGGTGTTGTTGATAGATGTGTATGAAAATGCTTAATATAAACCTGGGTAAATATAATTTAAAATGTAGCTATCTTTGAGCCCCATTCTTTCCAAACTTGTCTTAACGTGGGCTATTTTCCTGACACTGACATTTATTAGAACAAATCACTAAAACTTTGAGACTTTTAATTATTTATGGAGTTGAAGAGATGATTAAATCAAATGATGCTGGTGAAACCCTTTGTGGCCATCAAGTGCATTATAAAGATGAATAACACAGCAACACTATCAGCATCACAACCAACTCATAATTGCTGTGTGTTCTGCATGGTCAAAAGTCATCACCCATTTCTCTTCTCATCATTTATTTTCATGGTGCCCCAAAGTTGCAGATACTATGGAGTGAGCAAACAGAGGAAAGAAACTTTATTAAAGGTGGAAAAAGGCAACCAGCTACATTCACAATAATTTATGGAGTCTAAGCATTTGTGTATAATTCACTATTATAATGAAATAAAACCCAACCAAGTTGATCTGACACATCTAATGATATACATAATCCTTGCTCTTGCTGCATGGTAATTAGGCATAAAAAGTAAGATTTCACATAAATAACTGTAATTAGTATCACTTGGAAGCCACCAAAGCAAAATTTTAATCTACCTTTTATTTTTTTTCTAGTACCGATGATTAGCTACAAGGCTAACAATTTCCCCCGACAACCTGTACTGTTTGATTCTTTCATTCATTCATTCACTCATTCTTTAATTCATCAAACATTTATTAGGGATTCCCAGGTGGTGCTAGTGGTAAAGAACCTTCGTGCCAATGCAGGAGCATAAGAGACTCAGGTTCGATCCTTGGATCAGGAAGATACCTTGGAGAAAGAAATGGCAAACTATTCTGGTATTCTTACTTGGAGAATCCATGGACAGAGGAGCCTGGTGGGCTATGTCCATGGGGTCGCAGCGTCAGACACGACTGACATGACTTAGCTCGAACACATGCACCATATGCCAGGCAGGGTGCTAAGTAAGTAGAAATAGCCAGTCATGGATGGACAGATGAGACAAAGGGGTGATTTCAATAGTGTTAACCCCCTACAGTGGGAGCTGAGCACTATGAGAGCACAAAAGGGACACAGAATCTAGTTTTGGGGTTCCACTGAGGACTCTCTGGAGGAGATGGTGGCCAAAGGAGTCGGGAGGGGCCAGATCAGGAAAAGAGCATGTTTAGCACGTGTGGTCTGAGGAGTGGAAATAGTCAGGAAACAGACCTGGTGTCTTACTGCATATTGGGGCCAAGGAAGCAGGGGAGCCAAGGAGGATACCCAGATTTGGGGTTCTGAAAGAGGTGTCTCCTCTGAGACAGGATGGAGGAGGAGCAGCTTTGTGGGGCAGATGTTTGTCATGAGCAGGTTAAGTGAGTTTGGGTTTGTTGTGGGATGTTCAAGAGGAGTTGCCCTGCAGGCAGCTGATATGTGGTTCTAGAGCTGCTGAGCTGTCCAAGATGGTAGCCGCCAGTCCCGTGTTCCTACTTAATTAAAAGGAAATACAATTATAAATGCAGCTCTTTACTTGCTGTTGTTGTTCAGTTGCTAAGTCATGTCCAACGCTTTGTGACCCCATGGACTGCAGCACGCCAAGCTTCCCTGTCCTTCACCATCTCCCAGAGTCTGCCCAAACTCTTGTCCATTGAATCAGTGGTGCCATCCAACCATCTCATCCATCTCTGCTACCCTCTTCTCCTTTTGCCTTCTATCTTTCCCAGCATCGAGGTCTTTTCCCGTGAGTCGGCTCTTCGCAGCGAGTGGCCAAAGTATTGGAGCTTCAGCTTCAGCAACAGTTTCACGAGCTCTGTAGCCACGTGTGGCTAGTGGACGCCATGTTGGACACTGCAGATAGAAAACGTTTCCATCAAAGTTATATAAGACTGTCATAACGAATTACCACACACTGGGGGGCTGAAAACAACAGAAATTCATCCTCTCAGTTCTGGAGCGTATAGAGGTCTGAAACCACAGTGTCAGTTGGCCATGCTCCCTCTAAAGACTGGGAGAGACTCCGCTCCATCACTGTCTTTCAGCTTCTGGCATTGGCAGCAGTCCTTGGCATTTTTAGCTGTACACGCATCATGCCAGTCTGGGCTTCATATGGAATTCTCCCTTGTGAATGTGTCTCCAAATCTTTCTCTCCTTATAACAGCACCAGCCATTGGATTTGAGTGCCCACCTTAGTCTGGTGTGACTTCATCTTAACTTGATGACATGTGCAAATATCCTGTTTCCAAACAAGGATGACTTCAAGCCAATTGGAGCATACCATTTTGGGGAACACAATTCAGCCTATAACAGTGACCAAACTGGACAGCACTGCTCTAGAGCCTAGAGGAGAAAAAGGATATTGAAGCCATGGGTCTTCATGTTGCTGTTGTTGTTTAGTCATTCAGCTGTGTCCGGTTCTTTGTGACCCCATGGACTGTAGCCTGCCAGGCTCCTCTGTCTGGGGGATTTTCCAGGCAAGAATACTGGAGTGAGTTGGCATGTCCTTCTCCAGGGGAATCTTCCCAATCCAGGGATCAAACTCATGAGTCCTGCATTGCAGGCAGATTCTTTACCACTGAGCCATCAGGGAAGTCTTTGAGTCTCCTAGATGAGATTATCCAGGGAGTAGATGTGGAGAGGGAAGAGAGCAGTCTTATACCATTTAGGGATGGACAGAGGAAAAGAAGCTCACCAGGGGATTGAGAAGGGAAACCAGAGGGGTGGAAGGAACACTGGAGAGTACAGATGCTAGGAAGTGGAGGGAACCATTTTAAGGTGATGAAGGTGGTCAGTGGTGCTAACAGCTATTGAGAGGACAAGTAGAAAAAGAAGTGAAAAACCCCATCAGATTTAGCAACAAGGAGGTTGTTGGCAAAGACTTGGGAGAATGGAAGGGCAGAAGTCAGGTTGGGCTAGGAACTAATGACGCATATGGAAGCAGAGATGGCCCTGGTGGAAATGAAGAAGAATAGTTCAAGGGATACAGGTGGACTGCAGGGTGGGTCACAGGATGCTGCGATAAAAGAGTTCAGGAGGTGTGGCCTTGGGCATGGGTGACTGAATATTTGGGGATGTTGGGCTTTAGTTTGGCACAAATAGAAGAGTTTCCTTCTTGGGATCGTCTTGGATGAGCACTGGAGCTGGAACCCTGGGTGCCCAGGTACCAGCTACTCAGCTCCTGCCCTGGACCCGCTGTGTTGATAATGAGCGACTTCTATTTCCTTCAGCACATTTGCTGCATGATCCCATCTCCAATGTCTTAATCGGCCCTTTGTGGCTCCTTCCTTCCTGTCCCCTCTGACTCTGGCTGTAAGTGACTTTAATTTGGCACTTCTCCTGTCCCCAGGGACCATATCTCTCCCTCGTGGTGTCTCTAGGACATGGCCTCTGCAGACTGCCCCCTGCTCTGTGTCTTCCAGGTTCACACATCTCATCTCAGTTTCTAAAAATGGCTGCACTCAAGGTTCTACCTGGAAAGCTTTTTGCCATCACCACTCATGGCCTACCCCTGCTGATGCTCTAGGTGTCCCCTTAAATGTCCCTTTCTCAAGGAAGTGTCCCTGGTATTCAATCAGGTCCTCCAGTTCTAATAGTCACCACACCCCTTCCTTTTTCATCACAGCTCCTGCCTTGATTCAGAACTACGTATTTACTTGTGTGATTAACATGTGGTCCTGCCTCCCCGACTAGACTGTAAACTCCATGAGGGCAGGAGTTTCTTGTTCACCCTGATGCCTTGGTGATTAGCATAGTAGATACTCAAGAAGTGGTTATTATATTCATTATTTAAGGAGTGACATTTTTTGATGCATTCCCCCCATCTCCAGCATTTTATTACAAACAAATTTATACAAACAGCAAAGCTAAAAGAACTTGATATTTAGTTCAGTTCAGTTCAGTTGCTCAGTCGTGTCTGACTCTTCACAACCCCATGAACCGCAGCACGCCAGGCCTCCCTGTCTGTCACCAACTCCCGGAGTCCACCCAAACCCATGTCCATTGAGTCGGTGATGCCATCTAGTCATCTCATCCTCTGTCATCCCCTTCTCCTCCTGCCCTCAGTCTTTCCCAGCATCAGGGTCTTTTCAAATGAGTCAGCTCTTTGCATCAGGTGGCCAAAGTATTGGAGTTTCAGCTTCAATATCAGTCCTTCCAATGAACACCCAGGACTGATCTCCTTTAGGATGGACTGGTTGCAGCCTAAGGGACTCTCAAGAGTCTTCTCCAACACCACAGTTCAAAAGCATCAATTCTTCTGTGCTCAGCTTTCTTTATAGTCCAACTCTCACATCCATACATGACCACTGGCAAAACCATAGCCTTGACTAGATGGACCTTTGTTGACAAAGTAATGTCTCTGCTTTTTAATATGCTGTCTAGGTTGAGTACCCATATATTATCATCAATATTTAATCACATATCTATTCCTTTGTTTATCTCTCTATCCTCTGTCAATCCATCTCATTTCCTTGATTGAGCCACTCTCTTCAATATTTCTTCAGTCTTTCAGTTTCCAGATTCCAAGTTCCTGAAAGAAGACTCTGGCAAACCAGGGAAAAGGCCAGATGAAACACCTATGGGTTGGCTCCCTTTAGATTTGGGAGCCATGTCCTTGATCTGACAGTTGTGTTGAATCCTGTAGGGTCCTTTGGTCCAAAGGATCCCTGTTATATCATTAGCAGGCTTGTGGGTGTGGCCATCTCCCCTTGGTGATGGTTTGAGTGGTGTGGGCCCTGTGATATTGCTGTGATAAGCTGCAAACAGGTATAGGAACCAGAGGAAGATCAAGCTAGAGAGATAATATGAACTTCAGTTTTGTATTTTCCACTGGGGACTTAGAAATGCTATGTCTTAGACTGATAGTAAGGGTAGAGATAAGGCATGGACATACGGATTAGGAGTTATAGTGTGTTCAGTGGCTGTTCCAAGATATCTGTATGGGAGGAGGAGCCAGTTGGCTGGGAACAAGGCAAGGGGACCACGTTGTGAAGCTTCTTATACGAGATGAAGAAAATGTCAGTCACCTGTGATTGCGGACGGTCCTCAGTACCCTTGGCGACCATCACTATTGCCTAGAGAGGATGACTGAAGCTTTGAAAAGGGTGAAATCTCTTATATGTGAGACTGAACATGAGACAATTTGGAGACTGAAAGGGAATCAAGAGGTGTAGACCAGACTCTTTTGGGAGCACTGGTCTGGAAGGTCACTGGACCCATGGCAGGGAGTAGACAGAAGTGAGGGGTAGTGATCAGGAACAGAGCAGCAGTCCCATTTCCGAGTTGGGTGGAAAAGATAAGCTGGTGAAGGAGTCTGCATGCCGAGAGAGGTGAAGAGGAGAATAATGCCTGAAGGTCAAGGTAGAAGGGGTTAAAGAAGCAGTGATGAGTGGGGCCGAGTTTGCGGTGGTAAACTGGGAAAGAACCAGACGAGGCCTGTGGGTTTGCTCTTCAGGGTTCCTCTGAGAGAGGGGACCTTCACGGGACAGCTGTGAAGAGAGCCGTGAGCAGGAGGAAGGAGCTGGTCTCCACACCACTCTGGCGGGAGCTTGGTGAAGGGCCAGTGAGAAACAAGACAGTGATTGCAGTGCATGTGTGCAGTCAGACTGTCCTGAGGAACTGTTCTTAGGTATTCCTGGACAACAGAAATCGGGCAGCAGCTAATTGATATTCATCCCCCTTTGAAAGACTCACAAGTATTAGTAATAATTGGCTATTTTTTTTCCCCAGTAGTCATGTACAGATGTGAGAGTTGGACCATAAAGAAGGCTGAGCACTGAAGAACTGATGCTTTTGGAGTGTGGTGTTGGAGAAGACTCTTGAGAGTCCCTTGGACTGCAAGGAGATCCAACCAGTCAATCCTGAAGGAAGTCAGCCCTAAATATTCATTGGAAAGATTGACGCGGAAGCAGGAGCTCCAGTCCTTTGGCCACCTGATGCAAAGAGCTGACTCATTGGCAAAGACCCTGATGCTGGGGAAGATAGAATGCAAAAGGAGAAGGGAGTGGCAGAGGATGAGATGGTTGGATGGCATCACTGGCTCAATGGACATGAATTTGAGCAAACTCCTGGAGATATCAAAGGACAGGGGAATCTGGTATGCTGCAGTCCATGGGTTGCAAAGGGTCAGCCTCGACTTAGCAACTGTATAACAACAAAAATTATTGATATTAACATACAGCAGTTACTACACATTAGTTGTATGTGTATATCGTATACATAATATAATACACATTCATATTAATACACCATGATAATAGTGAACATTGAGGGTATACGGGCATGGTCTTATATTCTTTCAGATAAATTAAAATGGATTGAAGCCTTACAATTGCCATATAAGTTAGGTAGTATTCTTATCTCCGTTTTATAGGAACTGAAGCAAGCTCAGAGGGCTTAACATCTGCCCATGGCTGCAAATCTGGTAAGGGTGGTGTCAGGGGGCAAATCCCCATTTGTGAATTAATCTATCTTATAAGTGGTGGAGACAGTGTTTAGGACTCCTTCCTGAAAGAGACCAGAAGAAGAAGGGGTGACCCAAGTCAGGATGGGGGAAGGGATTTTGAGCCAAAGGGAGGGATGTTGTTGGAGGTCACAGCCCATAGCGTCTCCTTTTTTCTGAAGGCAAAATCCACTGTAGGGAGGGTGGAGGGTTGGGGTGGTGGTGGGGAGTCGAGGGAGGCAATGAAGGCTTGTGACAGCTGCAGAGAGGGATGGAAAGGAAATCATGTAGTGATTAGGAACATGATTGTCAAGAAGCATTCAGAACCCAGCTGTGAGATGGAAAACAGATTTTTACTGGAACCACTCAGCTCAGTTTAAAATTTTTGCCGTCAGCATTTAGGCAGTTACAGAGCAGAGTGTGTTTGACTTGACCCTAACTCTTGAATCTACTTAGGCACTGAGAGTGTTAGGCATTACGGTCCTAGTAGGTCCTCTGACTTCCACTCTCCTTCCCTTCCTTCTGACTTATAAGACTGTCCAGTATTCTGCTCTTGTCCAAAAGACTTGAAGCAAAATTCAGGGTGTGAATTCCTGGGGCAATTGGCAGCTGTGGAGAACCAGGATCCCAGAAAGTACGGCATCTGGGAGAAACAGAGGATGGGAGAAGGGGAAAAAGAGGAAGCCCCCACGGAAACCCAGCTGTCGCCTCTATTCCAAGCACTGGAGGGCAACCTAAGCAATTACTACCCGGGGTCAGCTTCTTTGTTAGCGTCTTTCCAGGGACATCTGAAAGGAGACCCCAGTCATGGCTTCCAAGGCAGTGTGAGTGAGATCACTCTTCTTGCCCCAAGTGGAGGAACATTACAGGCTTCAACGTGGGGGAAGAAGGCAGGACCTAGAAGGACAGAAGGACTTCTGGGGCAAGCCGATGATCCAGCATGTGCCCAGAGAGATAGAGAAACCATTTCAGGGGCAGTAAGGAATTATTGGTAGATCATTTTGGGGTCTATGTTATTTCAGGCATGCTGCTGATCAAGTCCTAGAGAATTAAGTATAGATTGAGCAGAGGTTAAAAAATTTCTGCAAATAATAGAGGTTCTGCAGTGAGATAGTGACATCTGAGAACTGACCAGATCAAGGCAAGAACACCATGGGTTTCACAGAAACGCCCACTAGGACCAGCATAGATAGGGGCCAGCACAGAAAATATTTTCTTAGCCTCACATTGCTCCAAGTAGGGGAAGTCAGAAATTACTAACTCGAAGTTCATTTCCTCCTACTCTATATCATTACTGTTTAATGTAACGTATAATTATGCTTAAGGCAAGAATATTGTAAACTACATTTAGTTTTCACTCCGTGGACTGAATTTAGTCATTTTCACCAAATCCATATGTGTTATGATGAATACTTTTATGAACTGAGTAGCTCCTTTGGATCTATCAAATTCAAGATTCTATTAATAATTCTTAGAGTGGATGAAACACGGAAATTTGCTACCTTAAAAAATGCTGCTCTTTATGAGGTTATTATGGGGAGTAGTATTCCTCATGTGACTTCTGAAGACACATGAAGTGTTTCCTTTTCTCTCTTTATAGCTTTATTGGTATCTATATTTCATATAATATGAAATTCACCCATATAAAGTATACAGTTAAAAAATAAAGTATACAGTTCAGTGATTTTTAGTGTATTCATGAATTGTGTGGCCATTACACGATCTAATTTTAGAATATTTTCAACACCCCAGAAAGAAATCTCTCCCTGTTAGGAATCTGTCACCATTTCCCCACTCCTCCCCGCCCCAAGGTAACCACTAATCTCTCTGTCTCTGTGGTATGGATTTGCCTATTTTGGACATTTCGCATGAATGGAATTATACAGTATGTGGTCTTCTTATGTCTACTGCCTTCCTGCACTACCGTTATATTTTTAGGACTCATCCATGTTCTAGCATGTATCAACACCTCATTCCCTTTTATTGTCAAATAATATTTCATTGTATAGATATATCACATTTCGTTTATTCATTCATCCATTGGATGAATAATGTGGTATTTCTAGGTAATAGAATATTGTTCAGCAATTTAGGTTATTTCCACTTTTGGCTATTTTGGATAATGCTGTTATGAATATTTGTGTCCAGGTTTTTGTTTGAACATATGTTTTCATTCTCTTGGGTCTGTACGTCGGAGTAGAATAGTTGAGTCATATGATAAATCTGTGTTTAGCATTTTGAGGAACTATCAGACATGAGGATCCTATGTGTTCGCTAAAGTGGCTGGACCATTTGACATTCCTACCAGCAATGAATGGGGGTTTGAATACTTCCACATCCTTACCAACACTTGTTATTGTCTGTCTTTTTAATTTTAGCCATCCTAGTGTGAGGTGCTACCTCATTGTGGTTTTGATTTGCATTTCACTGATGACTTATTGATGTTGAGCACCTTTTCATGTGTTGCCTTTGTCTTGTTATCTTCTTACCTCTTCATATTTCCAAAGAGTTATCAATGCACAAAACATGAGGACAAAACGTCATGGTCTCCTCGATTTTATAGTCTTGTTAAGGAGACCAGAAAGTGGTCAAATGAGAGCCCAGGCAGTAAGGGGTTAGAAGTTCAGAAATTGATGATGTACAGAAAGCAAAGAATGATGGGTCCATTACTCAGAGGGACCAGGAGGATCTGGATAGGCAGAGAATGAAATGGTTCCCCTTATTTTAATTCAAGGAAAGTAATTTCTGTTTACCTTCTGATGACACTGGAAACCAAAATCTCTGTGCCTAGGTCACCGAAGAAGAACTCAAGAGTGGAAGGTTATTCCAGTAAATGAACTTAAAATGAGGGGACGAGTATTGTATGTGCTTATAAAATACAAAGATTGACTCCTTTGTTTATGTGCTTATTCATTCAGCAAGAAATAGAGTTAAAGAAAAGTCAGACCCAGAGATTCACCTTGTACACTGTGTACTGCTCACCCGTCTGCACTAATTTACACCCTCCTCCACAGACATATTCAATCGTGTTTACTCATGGTTACTTAGACCTGTTCAGAACTGCTCACCATTTGCAAGTATTCTTCTTTTATTACTTTCCCTTAATGTCTATACATTGCACATATGTGCGTCTATTATTTAAGGGTTTCACTATATACTTATGGTTGGAGGGTTTTTGAGAGTATGGGCCATATTTATCTTATTTGTCTTGTATTTCATTGTCTTCATATTTTAGCTCCTGCTGTATGATCAATGTCAAAAATACTGAACTATATCAAAGAGGAGTCAGGGAGTAACAGACATTATTCTGTTTAGAAGAGAGGCATCTCCCAGAAACCAGGAAACAGAAGAAAGAATTTTAACAGTAAATTCTTTTTTTCTTACATCCATAGGCTCACACACATACCTGCAAACTGATGTGTGGTTCCAAGTTTATTCCATGTCAATGTATAGGGGCCCAGGTCCTGAAGTGCCTGAAGGAGCAAGGGAGGATCCTTGTCTTTGTGGGGGAGGGAATTCACAAAACAAGGCACTCAGCGGAGTAGAGGAAAAGCCCAGTGTCTAGAACAAGAGTCAAGCCCAGGTGGCCCTGATGTTACGTTTCAGCCTGGGACTCCCTGTAGGCTTTCTTCTAGTGATTTCAAGGTCTGGGAAGGGCCAAACCCTCTTGCGAGTTATAACTACTTTCACTTTCAGAGAGTATAACAGACAAGATATAGAAAGGAAGTTGAATGTCCAGAAATCGGACAAGGTACCTGGGAAACCCACTGCAAGGAATGGCTAAAGCTTAAATAGTTGAGTAATTACCATATTACCAGAGCTGAATATGAAAGAGACTATGGATTCTGACTCCACTTCCCATCCGTAAGCAGTTCTCTGACACCAGCTGGATGTCCTACAATTCAACTCAGCTACGGCATCCCACTCCGGTATTCTTGCCTGGAGAATCACCATGGACAGAGGAGCCTGGCGGGCTGTAGTCCATGGTGTTGCAAAGAGTTGGACACAATTGAGTGACTAAGCATGCGCACACATACGACACTCTACCTGGAGATAGTGTCAGATCTCACAAGTTAAGGGCTTGGTCCACAAGTCTGCTTCCTCCCCTCTCTTCAGATGACACTGGAAAATCAAGGCTGTCACTGGTGCTATAGACCCATGGGTTATAGACTATAGATTGGAAGTTCCACTGACTCCCCTCCTGGGGTTCAATTAATTTGCTAGAGCAGCTCACAGAACTTGGAGAAACATTTACTTACTAGATTACCAGCTTATTATAAAAGGCTGTAACTCAGGACTAGCTAGATGGAAGCGATGCCTAAGGCTAGGTACAGGGAAAGTGCAAGGAGTTTCACACTCTCTCTGGGAGGCACCCCACTCTCCACATCTCTGTGTGTTCACCAATCAGAAGCTCTCTGAACCCTGTCTTTTTGGGGTGTTAGGGAGGCTTCAGTGTATAGGCATGATTGATTAAAACATCGGCTGTTGGTATTGAGCTCAGCCTCCAGCCCCTTTCCCACCTTCGAGGTCAGCGGGGATGGGACTGGAAATTCCACCCCTCTAGTCAGTTAATTAGTTCTCCTAGCAACCAACCCTCATCCTTAGGTGTTTTCCAAAAGTCACCTTGTTAACATAACAAAAGACACCTTTATCTCTCTCAGAACAGGGAATATAAAGAATGTTAGGACTGAAGAACAAATATACATGTCTTATTACAAAGATATTATTGTATTTTTATATATTATATATTATAAAGTTATAAAAATTATATCTTTATAATTATATTTTATAAAGATCTTATTATATTCTTATTATAAAGATCTTATTGTAAACACAGTATCACAAAAGATCTTGGAAAGATCCTCTAGGACAGGGGTCCCCAAGCTCCCGGATCTAATGTCTGATGATCTGAGGTGGAGCTGATGTGATGATAATAAAAATAAAGTGCACGATAAATGTAATGCATTTGAATCATCCCCAAGCAACCCCCCGACAGTGGAAAAATTGTCTTCCACAAAACCAGTCTCTGGTGCCAAAAACACTAGGGATTGCTGCTCTAGAATGAGTGGGGAGATGCTACTCAACTTCTCACACCCTTTGCTATTAAATTCTGCCAAAAGATGGAGAAGATGACTCGTTCACAAAATAGACTGTCTGGTTGAACTGTAATGTCATCATCCATTAACTTCTTGTTGCAGGAAAACCAAAACAACATGATAGTGAACACTAATCCAAGGGATATTTGATGTTTATAATTGGGCTCAGCACTCAAATGTGATCTTCCATCCATCACAGTTCTTGTGCTCGAACCAACCATCTGTGCTTCTCAGAATTTTAAATCACATCTTGTTAAAATCTGCACACTCAAAACAGCTTGAACATTAACCCTCATTGTTACATGCCCTATTAACAGTTGTGTCACAGCCTTTTAAGCCAACTGGAACCGTGCTCTAGTAAATTGAGACCCGTATATATATTCTAGTACCTTCTGCCCACGGAATTCAGGAAATAGGTCTTGCCAGAGTTTAAGGGATATGTGCCATTTGGTATTAATGAAATTGTTATTGGTGGACACAAATCATGTTTCTTAGAACTGAAAGCTCTTAAAAAATCCATTTAATGAAAGCTAATTTTGAAAAGAACTATTTATTTCGATAATGATTCATTTCTAGAATGACTCTAAGCATGGATGATCTTCTATTGAACTTGAAGCAGGATTTTGACTTTCCCAGGATTTTGACTCTCACTATTTATGATTCACGTTGTAAAATATACACAACCACCTCTGTAATGATTTAGAGAAAATTAAATGAATGTTTTTAAAAAATGAAAACTAGAAAGGGCATTGTGTGTTTACTCTCTGGCAATGAATGTTTTCCCCCAAATTGGCTTCGTTCGATAAATAGATACTTGGAAAAAATTTTAAAGTGAGAATGTACTTAGGACAGCAAAGAATAAAAACAAAATGAATAAGGATAAATTTAAAAAGAAAAAAAAATTTGCCACCTACTTCAAAAAGTAGCAAGGAAAGATCGGGTGAGGAGGAAACAGAACGGAGTTTCGTGCATTTCCTACTGTTTGCTTCACCCATTTTTTTTTCTTTCAGCTGCTTAAAATGAGAATGTCATCTGCCTTATGAATCCTCCTAGAACCCTAACCAAGGTCTTGTTTGCTCAAATTGAACTTTCTGAAATCTGTCCTAACGGCAAGGTAGGAGTTAGCAAGTGGGAAGTATTTTATTGTATTTTGGGGATGGTTCTGTCATGTAGAGAATTTCTATTGAAACATTCATTCATTTTCATTGCTTTTGAGATATCTTGTAAAAAAAATTTTTCCCCTACCCTTTTGGTTCTTTTGGCTAGCCTAATAATTAAATTGACACAAGACCTAATAACAGAAGGAAAAAAAGAAAACGAATTACTTATGTACAGAGGTCTTATGTTTAGGACTCAAAGAAATGAACAAAGCAGGCAGCTTTTATACTTTTTAAACAAAGAATTAAGTTTATGAAGAGCTGACAAGACAAAGAAACCCAGGTTTGCTTAACTAGTGAAGAAATTAAGCAGAATTTGTTTACACAGCTTTCTTGGCCCTGAGTTCCCTCTCTCTGGTGGTAAGAAGGCCTCCCCATCTCTTGGTACAGGGAAGGGACTTTCACATGGCAGATTAACTTCCTACTTTCATGGGGACAGAGAGGAGGGTCAGAGTGTCCTTGGACCAGCTGTTTCTCAAGTAATTTTAATTCAAAATAATCAATATTCCACTTTGGCATATTTGGGAACAGCCTGTCCTGGGCCTCATGCGTACAGTGTTTATTACTTTTAAATATACACAGCAATTAGGCCCAGGATAGCAAAACATTGCCCAAGTAATCAGACTTGATGAATATATAAAAATGGTTTCCAATTAATGTATCAATGATTTATAAACAAGCAGTTCCCTGGAGCACTTCCAAATATTTGAAAACTGGAATTACTTACAGAAGGATTCAACAGGCTATATTTTGTCCCCCCTCAAATTAATTTCGAATACACCATTTACTCAGTAAAGCCCTTCTTTACAAATAATGAAAAGACACACAAGTCCAGCCCTTGCGTGTGTTATCACAAATGTCCAATTTTGTGAAGTCTGAATTATGAGAGTTTGTACGTTTAGAGGCTTGAAGTGGTCTATTCTCATGTTTCCCTAAACCCGTTGGATCTGTAGGGTCCCCTGAAAAGGAACAGGGATTCCTCAAGATCTTATCACATCATTCTTGTCCTGGTAAGTACAATTCAAAAGAACAAACAGTGGTTGTCTCAAAGGTAGTAATGTTAAGTGGCATAAAATGAGTCATTTGAGCTTTAAAAATTACATTAAGGTAAAATTTCATGAATTTAAGTCTTTATCTCCTACTTAAGCCTTTCTCTGGCTTCCCTGGTGACTCAGATGATAAAGAATCCACCTGCAATGTGGGAGACCCCTCCCTGGGTTGGGAAGATCCCCTGGAGAAGGGAATGGCTACCCACTCCAGTATTCTTACCTGAGAAATCCCATGGACAGAGGAGCCTGGCAGGCTACAGTCCATGGGGTGGCAAAGAGTCAGACATGACTGAGTGACTTTCACTTCACTAAGCCTTTCTCACTCTCTTTTTTTTTTAAAGAAATATTTATTTATAGTTACTTTTTTGTTTGTCTTAGTAGCAGCATGCAGGATCTTCAGCTGTAGCACGCAGGATCTAGTACCCTGACCAGGGATCGAACCCAGGTCCCCTGCATTGGGAGCTTGGAGTCTTGGTCACAGGACCACCAGGGAATTCCCTTGAGCCCTTCTCTTAAAGTCCAATTTTGAAATTAAATTACTTAAAAAAAGTTTTTCTATCCAGACTGACCTTAATTATCTTCATCTAAGAGTCCTGGTACAAAGAAGGGGACGACAGTCTAACTGTGGGTCGGTCTGCACTTGGCCACATCCAAGATCCTTGAGAGACCTGGCAAGTTTCAGTGTGTTTGCTTGTTAAGGAGAACAGACATATTTCTTGAACTGAAATGTTTTTTATTTGTTCAAGAAATACAATGGACTTTCATTTGGCTATAAAAACAGAGTAGAGATTGTGTCTTATTCTTCTTCTGGTGCTAGCAAAGCTCCTGGCACGTGGCCAGTATTCACAACACGTTTGATTAATGAATGAATGAAGAAATAAATGGAATGGTATGGTGTGAGATTGATGCCAACGAGAGTTCTTGGCCTTCCTCAATCAATAGCAATTGATCAGAGGCCAGACAAGAAATTCAGGCAAGGGCTTCCCTGGTAGCTTAATGGTAAAGAATATGCCTGCCAATGCAGGAGACATGGGTTAGATCCCTGGTCCAGGAGGATCCCACAAAGCATGGAGCAAATAAGCGATAGCACAACTATTGAGCCTGTGCTCTAGAGCCTGGGAGCTGCAGCTACTGAGCCTGAGCGTCATAGAGCCCATGCTTAGGAACAAGAGAAGCCCCCCAAATGAGAAACCTACGCACTGCAATGAAGAGTAGCCCCTGCTCGCTCAAACTAGAGAAAAGCCCGCATAGCAACGAAGACCCACCACAGCCAAAAATAAACAAATAAATAAAACGATTAAAAGAAATTCAGGCAAGGCTTTACTGGGGCCCCTGGGAGTGAGAACAAATAGGTTCCCTTGCTTGCTTGTTCCTGCAGAAGGGGAACGGGGTGGGGAGGCCAAGCTTGTTCCTTTTAAGGGGTGAGGGTAGGGTTGTGTCCAGGGGTTGGGCCAGAAGGGTGGCTTAGGTGGTTTGTCCACCCCTCTGGTGGTGGTGATCCATCCTAAAGGAAATCAGTCCTGAATATTCAATGGAAGGACTGATGCTGAAGCTGAAACTCCAATCCTTTGACCACCTGATTCAAAGAATTGACTCATTGGAAAAGACTCTGATGCTGGGAAAGATTGAAGGCAGGAGAAGGGGATGACAGAGGATGAGATGGTTGGATGGCATCACTGACTCGATGGACATGAGTTTGAGTAAACTCTGGGAGTTGGTGATGGACAGGGAGGCCTGGTGTGCTGCAGTCCATGGGGTTGCAAACAGCTGAACTGGTGGCGGTGAGTGCAGGCTCAGTACCCTGCTTTTGCTTCCAACACCCTGTTTTTGCTGCGTGCTCCATCAGAAGTGGCAGTTGGGATTTTTGGTCTATTTGTATCTGTTGTCCATAATTTGCTGGACTGCATAGGCACGCAGTTATTTTTAGTCCCTTATAGTTTCTTTGTATTTATGTTGTTGCTGGAGGAGAGGTGAGCCCAGGTGCAAGCACTGCAGCACTGGGCTAGTTCCTAGGTTCCAGCCTGTCTCATCCCCAGGCTCTTCTTCCTTCAGGTCTCTAGTCTTGTCAGCTCCACTGGCCAGAGCTGATTGGATCAGAGTGGGGATTAGAGCCAGGATCTCCAGGAGTTGGTGATGGACAGGGAGTCCTGGCGTGCGTCTATGGGGTCGCAAAGAGTCGGACATGACTGATCGACTGAACTGAACTCTCTCTCCAGGAGTCAGGGTTAAAGCATGGTTGTCTGTCTTGTCTCTGCTGGGTGCTTGTAAACTGGGGTGTCTTTGAGGGGGTAACCTCCTGTCATGTACACGGAGAGGCAAAGCTCTTCAGGGAGAGCCATTGAGAAAGGCAGGAGCTAGGGAGCAGGTCCCACTAAGGGGATGGAGTTGCCTGCTAGCTGCTTCCATCCTGCTCTGGGCTACTGAGATACCCCTGTACTGCCTAGTACCTCCTGTTGTTGTTCAGTCACTCAGTTGTGTTCGACTCTTTGGGACCCCCATGGACGGCAGCACGCCAGGGTTCTCTGTTCACTATCTCCCGGAGTTTGCTAACTCATGTCCATTGAGTCGGTGATGCTATCTGACAATCTCATCCTCTACTGCCCCCTTCTCCTTTTGCCTTCCTCCTCTTTACTTAAACCCATTTGAATGGGTTTCTGTTACTTTCATCAAAACAACTTGACAAGGATGAGACATTTTGAATTGCACTTTCCCTTTCTGGCTGGAGTTTTCCGAAGGGAGAATACAGACTATGAAGTATATCAGAGGCATATGATCAAGTCTCCTCTTTACTGGCAGGAGTAATTTTTTTAGGTGCCCACTTCTAAGAACTCGCCAGCATTTTTCTTCCTGATATTCCTCTCCCAGTATAATCCTGTGAAGGAATGTAATTCTATGGTTATTTCTGTTTTCCAAATTAAAAATGGCAACTGAGAAAGAAAACTGTCCCAAACAAGATCTGGTACACACAATTTTTTTTTTTTTTGCAAACAATTTGGAACTCCTGGGAGATAATTAACATTTCTGAGCAATTTTCTGATTTTGAAAAGTTATATACCTACATCCCCACCCAACTGACTGTCTGTGTTTTTAAAAGTCTGGGGTCACCAGGCATATTTTATATTGTATCATATCGAAGTATAACTACAAACATCTAAAAGCATGATTCTTATATAAGTATAAATATAAGACACATGCTTATATTTGACAAATGTGTCAAAAGTTTTATTTAACACATTAATGAGAGATCCAGGTATCTTAAAAATTATGGGGAATACTGAATACCATCAATGGAAGGCTGCTCACTTAAGAATGCAGGACTGGTTAAAGTCCTTGTGTGCATGCTTGATCGCTCAGTTGTGTCTGACTCTTTGCAACCCCATGGACTGTAGCCTGTCAGGCTCCTCTGTCCATCGGGATTCTCCAGGCAAGAACACTGGAGTGCGTTGCCATCCCCTCCTCCAGGGGATCTTCCCAACCCAGGAAGCGAACTGGGGTCTCTTGAATTGTAGGCAGATTCTTTACCAGCTGAGCTATCAGGGAAGCCCAGTTAATGTCCTGTGTGACAATAAAGGGGCTTCTCGGTTGTGCTAGTGGTAAAGGACCCACCTACCAATGCAGAAGACATAAGAGACTCAGGTTTGATTGCTGGTTCAGAAAGATCCTCTGCAGGAGGGCATGGCAACCCACTCCGGTATTCTTGCCTGGAGAATCCCATGGGCTGAGGAGCTTGCCACGCTACAGTCCATAGGGTCGCAAAGAGTTGGACGTGACTGAAGTGACTTAGCACCCATGACAATAAAATGGTATTATAACTTTTGTGATTATTTTTTTCTCACAGACAGAAATCATTTCATTTTTACAGAATAGAAAACTACTAGTTAACTTTCAGCTTCAGTCTGCTCTCTAATTAAAGGTAATAATTCTGAAATAGGTGCATTCTTCTGAAGGATTAAATAAACCTTAGGGGGTGCAGGTATTAAACGATTTTCCACTCTAATACTGAAAAGTCACACAAGCTTCTTTCTTAGTTCCAAGTTTTGAAAGATTTTTCTTAACAGCCACTTTTTTTTCTTTTCCATAAATATCTCTAACAGAAGGGATATCTTTGAATTGGCTGGCTCTTCTCTCATGGAAAATTTGAAATAAAACTTTGACACATGCTCTTTTCAATCTGGCTAAGAAATTGCTTTAACCCTTCAATATTAAAAATTATCAATGAGGTCATCCAAATACCAGAATGCAACTGTTTCTTTGATAGGTTATTTCACTTGTTTTTGATAATCTGAAGCCATGCCCAAAGGCTCAAACTAAAACACACAATTTAAAGGCAATTTTGGGTTTCCCAGGTGGCACTAGTGGTAAAGAACCCACCTGCCAATGCAGGAGACAGAAGAGACGAGGGTTTGATCCCTGGGTCAGGAAGATACCCTGGAGAAGGGAATGGCACTCCACTCCAGTATTGTGGAGAACCCCACGAACAGAGGAGCCTGGCAGGCTGTAGTCTGTGGGGTCACAAAGAGTCAAACATGAATGAAGTGACTTAGCACGCACACAAAGGCAATTTAAATAACAAGGAATTCTTCATGCATTTATACCATTTTTATTTTTCATCATTAATTTTTTAGACATTTAAGTGACAAATTTGCTATATTCAGATGTAGGTGGAAAATATTGTTTTGGTTAAAATGTAAAACCTTTATATAAAGTGCTATTATTTTATTAGAACACTGCACCTTGGCAAGAAATAAAAGTAGCTTTCGATTCAGCTCAGTTCAGTCACTTAGCCATGTCCAACTCTTTGCAACCCCATGGACTACAGCATGCAAACTGTAGCTTTATTATATCCATTTGATATATATCAGCATTTAACACATCATAATGGCACACTCCAAGTTACTTGTTACATTTCACCATTAGATATTGAGGTCTGCCTACTGGTTTTGTGGGTAAAACTTTCTCCCTCTTTAGACAGAAATATTTTGGTGAACCATGATTCTATAAATATAAAATACAATGGAAAATTCTTTTCTGTTTCTTTTTCATTGCTTACCTTTTTAGTTGATTCCTTCTGTGGCAATTTTATATTTTCTTGGATTAAAAAAAAAAGGCACTCAGCCCTGTGTGTTTAGCTTTCCCTGTTACAAGATTTCATTTTTAGTGGAGAGTCTAAGTTTTAATTATAAAAGTATTTGTATCACTCACATTTTGCAAATAATGCACAGCGAAATACATCTCTCTCATGTTTGTTTTGTATGGGAGTGCTGTTGAGCAACTGGCAATCACTGAAAGGTCTTTAGAGCAAAACCGAGGTTTCCCTAAGGAGAAGGAATTTTGCTCAGGGGCTGCTGCTTCATCTCCTTCCCCAGCCCCCAACCCCGACCTCAGCCTCAGTTTCGTCTGCTCTAAGGATTTTAGGCCTGCCAGACCCCACAACTGTGGAAACCAAGTCCTTGAAATAGCTCTCTTTAAATGTACAGATGTCCATCAGCAGATGAATGGATAAGAAAACTCTGGTACATATACACAACGGAGTATTACTCAGCCATTAAAAAGAATACATTTGAATCAGTTCTAATGAGGTGGATGAAACTGGAACCTACTATACAGAGTGAAGTAAGCCAGAAAGAAAAACACCAATACAGTATACTAACGCATATATATGGAATTTAGAAAGATGGTAACAATAACCCTGTGTACGAGACAGCAAAAGAGACACTGATGTATAGAACAGTCTTTTGGACTCTGTGGGAGAGGGAGAGGGTGGGATGATTTGGGAGAATGGCATTGAAATACGTATAATATCATATATGAAACGAGTCGCCAGTCCAGGTTCGATGCATGATACTGGATGCTTGGGGCTGGTGCACTGGGACGACCCAGAGGGATGGTATGGGGAGGGAGGAGGGAGGAGGGTTCAGGATGGGGAACACATGTATACCTGTGGCGGATTCATTTCGATATTTGGCAAAACCAATACAATATTGTAAAGTTTAAAAATAAAATTTAAAAAAAATTAAAAAAGCAAAAAAAAAAAAGAAAAAGAAATGTACAGCATATGTAGTTTGCATGTATGTGTGCGTGTGCATGGGTGTATGCATGTGTTTATATAGGTGTGCATTCTATTGGTTCAGTTTCTGTGGTAGGAACTCTGACTGCTAACTTTGAAATCAGTAAACTCCTACTGCTACTGCTAAGTTGCTTCAGTCGTGTCCACTCTGTGCGACCCCAGAGACGGCAGCCCACCAGGCTCCCCCGTCCCTGGGATTCTCCAGGCAAGAACACTGGAGTGGGCTGCCATTTCCTTCTCCAATGCATGAAAGTGAAAAGTGAAAGTGAAGTCGCTCAGTCGTGTCTGACCCTCAGCGACCCCATGGACTGCAGCCTTCCAGGCTCCTCCGTCCATGGGCAGGTTAAGAAGTTGCAAACTGACCCCCCATCTCCCCATTCCCTAGGAAGAAATTCCCTTTGAAGAACTTAACTCTTTTTACTTTTTGTAAATTAATTAATTTGTTTTAATTGGAGGCTAATTACTTTACAATATTGTAGTGGTTTTTGCCATTAAAATTAGCCACCCCCCCCCAAATCTGAGACCATTATGTTTTCTGCTGCTGCTAAGTCTCTTCAGTTGTGTCCGACTCTGTGTGACCCCACAGATGGCAGCCCACCAGGCTCCCCCGTCCCTGGGATTCTCCAGGCAAGAACACTGGAGTGGGTTGCCGTTTCCTTCTCCAATGCATAAAAGTGAAAAGTGAAAGTGAAGTCGCCCAGTCGTGCCTGGCTCTTAGCGACCCCATGGACCCCTACCTTCTAGGCTGCTTTAAATCTCCCCCTTCTTTCCTACCTTCCTTCTATTATTCTTCTACTCCTTGTATTTCCAGATTTGAATACCATTCATCAAACACACAATAACCTCAGGTTCATGTTGTTAAGAGGATAGGGCAGTATGGAATGTGTTCCTATTGAAATCACCGTTCTCAATCGCAAACAACAGAAATTTACTACAGTGGATTGAAGCAAAAAAAAAAAAAAAAAAAGAAGAGGAATGTATTAAAAGGGCAATGGGCAGCTCAGATGAGTGGAGAACACTGTACAGAGATGCTTGGAAAATGGCCAATAGTATGTCCCAGCAGCACCCAGGAACTGGTCAGACACCTGCAGCAAAGCAGCCTGTTGAGGATCTGGCGACCCCCCTAACTGACTGCTGGCTGCTCTGCCTAGGCCCCCCACCCCCGCAACATCCCCCAGCTTAGCCTCCACGTCTGCCTAGGAAATTCAAGCAGTGTTGTTGCTGACACTTTCCACCAGAATGCATTCTCCACTGTCCCACATTTTTAGGTCATCAACTCCTGGTTCAGGTCCGAGGTTGGTACAATCCATCGGCCGTGCCTGGGTCACATGCTGGTGCCCTAGGGGTAAGGAGGTTGGGAGAATATTTGGTACCTTTGGTTTCTGTATGGGAAGGAGACCTCTGCTTGGTGGGAAGTTCTCCAAATACAGGGAAAGGATTTGGATGGAGGTCAAAGAGGACAATCGTCCACTATGGTGCCTTCAGGCACCACCCCTCTGTGGAAGTCAGCACGACCGTGGCAGCCTAGATTCCGTAGAGCTCTCATACTGGAGCACCTGGATGTTACCAGCAAGGGGAATAGAGTTGGATGAGACTGGGAGGAGCAGGTGGAGCAGCCACGTGGCTGGAGGGCACCTGAAGATGGTACTCTAGGGCCTCATGAAACGTGGAGGACCAGAGGGGAAAAGGGAATCTGCACAGAGTGACCTGGCCAACACCCATCCTTAAAGGAGCATCTCTGAACGATGCCTGTGGAGAAGAGCCAGGTCTGCAGACCTTCCCGTTGCCATCTGATGAGAGCATCCCAAGAATGGCTGATCTCCAGGCACCTGCTCGACTTCCAACAGGACTGATGCCCACCTGTGCCTGGAGGCTTTGCTTGGCTCATCTTACCAAAAGGGGTGACATCCCTGCTTCAGCATACAAAGGCATTTATAACCCCTCTTTGTCCCTACCTGCAAAACCTGGAGATGCTGGTGGTCATGGAGCATCGATGCTGTCTGCCCACCCAGCATCTGTGCTTGGGTGCATCTGAACAAAACAAGCCTAGAGATTTTATTCATGGATTGTTTGACCCCTGCCACTCCTCCTTGCCTCAGGTTGGGACAGTGGTGAAAGTTACCTCTTGTTTACCATGTTCCAGCATATAACACATGTTTGTAAAATCAACCTGCAAAAGATGTAATGATTGGCAGCTGCCATATCACTTAGGAATGCTTTCAGTTGCTGGTAAGAGAAAACACCATCTGCAAAGTTTAAACAAATATGGGTTTAATGTTCCATCTAACAACGGCAGTTGCCATTATTGCTTCAGACTCAAAGACATTAATTAAAGCTATCATTTTTGTAATTCAAAGGACTTTTCCCTCATGATCATTATAATGAACTGGATATTTGTGTCCCTCCAAATTTCACGTGTTGAAACCCTAATCCAAATAAGGTGAGGCCTTTGAGAGGGAATTAGGCCATGAGAGTGGAGCCCTCATAAATGAAGTTAGCGCCCTTATAAGAAGAGGCCAGTGGGTTGACCAGCTCTATTTTTGTCAGACGAGCCTGGCCCCCTTATTTAGGACTTCCAGTCCCTAGAACTATAAGAAATAAGTTTATGTTGTTCATAAGCTATCTAGTCATTCTATGATACTTCTTTATAGTAGCTCTAACTGATCAAGACTGTCATAATGTTCAGTTCACTTCAGTTCAGTTGCTCAGTCATGTCCAACTCTTTGCAACCCCATGAACCACACATGCCAGGCCTCCCTGTCCATCACCAACTCCCGGAGTCCACCCAAAGCCATGTCCATTGAGTCAGTGATGCCATCCAACCATCTCATCCTCTGTCGTCCCCTTCTCCTCCTGCCCTCAATCTTTCCCATCATCAGGGTTTTTTCAAATGAGTCAGCTTTTTGCATCAGGTGGCCAAAGTATTGTCATAATATAGCTGATTGCAATAGCTCTAGGCATTGTGGTTGCATTCTAGCTGCAGGCAGGTGTGAAGGGAACTTCTGAATCTCTTTCCTGAGGAAAGCAGAGGCTTTCCCAGGAACCTGCCATTTCTGGCTTATCATCCAGAAACATGTCACATAGCCATCTGTAACTACAAGGGATCCTGGGAAATATTTACCATTTCCTGCATATATAGGCGAGGTAGGCACTTCTTCTTAATAAGACTGAAAAATGAGTGGGTTAGGCAGCCAACAGTGACTTCTTTCATTGCCAAGTTTTATAATTCCTCTCAATATTGATTCGTAAACTCATCATTCCTTCACTGGCTACTGGTGCTTGCTAACCCACAGTTTGTGACCGGCAACAAAAACTTGCCCTTCAAATTATGGAAGTAAAATGATTAACAAAATTCTACCCAGTAATCAACGTTTTTGAAATTAGATATTACCATTATCTAACTGTAGGCAAATACAATCAATTTTGTGGAATGCTACACTGCTGACAAAGCATCGAGAAACATTGTGATTTTGAAAATCAGATGTGGAGGGGAGAAACTGCATAATTTTTAATTCTTGAAATAGATGATAAAACATAGTACAAAGAAAGAGACTTGGTTTCTAGTCCTATTTCAGTCAATACATAGCTATGTGACTTCTGGCAAGTCCGTTTTTGTTTTCTTCTCCATACAATGATTATCTTTTCATCAAATGTAATCATAATCTACCTTTGTTATTGTCAGATCAGAAAATTCATGACTCTTTGTAATTAGTATTTGTCTTTGATTCTATGTGAGTGAACAATAAATAAATCGTCATGTGTTCACTCCTTGAGCGTGCACGCTCAGTCATGTCCGACTCTTTTGTGACTCCATGGACTGTAGCCCACCAGGCTCCTCTGTCCATGGGATTTTCCAGGCAAGAATCCTGGAGTGGGTTGCCATTTCCTTTTCTAGGGGATCTTCTTGACCCAGGGATTGAGCTCATGTCTCTTTCGTCTTCTGCATTGGCAGGAGGATTCTTTACACTGGTGCCACCTGGGAAGTCCTATGTTCATTCCATGCTGCTGCTGCTGCTAAGTCGCTTCAGTCGTGTCTGACTCTGTGTGACCCCATAGACGGCAGCCCACCAGGCTCCCCTGTCCCTGGGATTCTCCAGGCAAGAACACTGGAGTGGGTTGCCATTTCCTTCCCCAATGCATGAAAGGGTAAAGTGAAAGTGAAGTCTCTCAGCTGTGTCCGACTCTCATCGACCCCATGGACTGCAGCCCACCCGGCTCCTCCATCCACGGGATTTTCCAGGCAAGAGTACCAGAGTGCGGTGCCATTGCTGTTCATTCCATGGGTCTTCTTAAATTCAAGAGCTGTGTTTTGAGCACCTATGTGTGCTGGGAAACAGAGGTACCAAGGGTGAATCTCTTTGTTATGTTGATGACCAGTAATCTTTGGTATTACTTTTGCAAAAAGATTACAACTGGCTGAAGGTTCTGATGATGGTTAGCATATTTTACCAATAAATTATTTTAAGTGTTCAAGGTAGATCATTTTTTTTTTTTGGAGTATAGTTGATTTACAATATTATGTTAGCTTCTGCTACACACCAAAGTGAATTAGTTATTCATATACATATATCCCTTCTTTTTTAGATTTCCTTTCCATTTAGGTCATCACTAAGCAGTGAGTAGAGTTCCCTGTGCTATATAGTAGGTTATCATTAAGTAATAAAATGTTTTTAAACTAAAGTATGTACATTGTTTGGACATAATGCTATTGCACACTTAATATACTGCAGTATGGCATAGACAAATTTTTATATATTAATACACTGGGAAACAAAAAAATTCGTGTAACTCACTTTATTGCAGTATTTGCTTTATTGTGGTGGCCTGGAATTGAATCTGCCATATCTCTGAGATCTGCCTGTATAGTCCAGAGGTAAAACACCAGATATAGCCAAGCTGTCAGGGATCACAAACTCCCTGGTTCTGTGGCCCTGGCTAAGCCACATCATCTCTCCGTCTCTTCTGTAATATGGGACAATGGTGTTAATGGTCTGGGCTTCCCAGGTGGCACTAGTGGTAAAGAACCCACCTGCCAATGCAGGAGACAGAAGAGATGCAGTTCGATTTCTTGGTTGGGAAGATCCCCTGGAGCAGGGCATAGCAACCTGCTCCAGGATTCTTGCCTGGAGAATCCCATGGACAGAGGAGCCTGGTGGGCTACAGTTCATGGGGTCGCAAAGAGTTGGACATGACTAAAGTGACTTACTATGCGCACAGTGTTAACGGTCAAGTTCAGAGAGTTTTTTAAGATATAAAGGTTTAATGAACCCACAGTCATGACCTAGAAAAGTGCTAGCTCTCATTCCCCCTTCTCAGACTACCCACTAAGGACACCCTCTTTTCCTGGACTGTCTTTCCTGGCCAAGCTGAATTTTCATTTCCCTCAAGAACTTTTCTTGAGGACCCAGTTTTAAACTCATCAAGGTGATTATTAAGTACACAGTGAAATCTGACAATATGCGAATGAGAGAAGCAGGATGTCAACACTCCCTGAGCGAGCAGGGGCAGGTGGAACTTGGCTGCTCTGAGTGCCAGGTCACAACTCTCGTTAGTCTAACAGCACGGGGTATTATGTGGCCGAGACTGCCCTTTGTAGGCAAAGTTACACAATCTGCCTACAAAGTCAGACAGTTAAAATGTTTCTTTCCATTCAATTTTGCTTTGAACCTAAAACTGCTCTAAAAAATTAAAATTTGGTAATTAACAAAAAACAAGATAGAACCCCCAAACAGTCATTTTTAATTTTCTTAGTGTCTGAAGAGTGTTTAAAGTTTATATTTACTTAATGATTTTTTTTCCAAGTAAAAATTTGAAAAATTGTTCAAGAGCTAATTAGTATTTAGTAGCCCTTTTGGGCAGATTCAGGGCTTCCCTGGTGACTCAGACGGTAAAGAATCTGCTTACAATGTGAGAGACCTGGGTTCATTCCCTGGGTCAGGAGGATCCTCTGAAGAAGAGAACAGCTACCCACTCCAATATTCTTGCCTGGAGAATTCCATGGAAAGAAGAACCTGGCGAGCTACAGTCCACGAGACCACTGAGCGACTACCACCACAACCGCCGCCACTACCATGAACATATGCAATCTTCTTCTTTCCATGGAGGTTCAGAGCGGGTCTTCCTAGAGTTTATAACCTAGGAAACAGTGTCAGACTTTATTTTTCTGGGCTCCAAAATCACTGCAGATGGTGACTGAAGCCATGAAATTAAAAGACGCTTACTCCTGGGAAGGAAAGTTATGACCAACCTAGGCAGCATATTAAAAAGCAGAGGCATTACTTTGCCAACAAAGATCCGTCTAGTCAAGGCTATGGTTTTTCCAGTAGTCATGTATGGATGTGAGAGTTGGACCGTGAAGAAAGCTGAGCACCGAAGAATTGATGCTTTTGAACTGTGGTGTTGGAGAAGACTCTTGAGAGTCCCTTGGACTGCAAGGAGATCCAACCAGTCCATCCTAAAGGAGATCAGTCCTGGGTGTTCATTGGAAGGACTGATGCTGAAGCTGAAACTCCAATACTTTGGCCACATCATGTGAAGAGCTGACTCATTGGAAAAGACCCTGATGCTGGGAGGGATTGGGGGCAGGAGGAGAAGGGGACGACAGAGGATGAGATGGCTGGATGGCATCACCGACTCGATGGACATGAGTGTGGGTGAACTCTGGGAGTTGGTGATGGACAGGGAGGCCTGGTGTGCTGCGATTCATGTGGTTGTAAAGAGTCGGACATGACAGAGCAACTGGACTGAACTGAACTGCTACTGCTGCTAAGTAACTTCAGTTGTGTCTGACTCTGTGTGACCCCATAGACAGCTCCCCACCTGGCTTCCCTGTCCCTGGTTTTCTCCAGGCAAAAACACTGGAGTGGGTTGCCATTTCCTTCTCCAATTCGTGAAAGTGAAAAGTGAAAGTGAAGTCGTTCAGTCGTGTCCGACCCTTAGCGACCCCATGGACTGCAGCCTACCAGGCTCCTCCGTCCATGGGATTTTCCAGGCAAGAGTACTGGAGTGGGGTGCCATTGCCTTCTCCGGAACTGAACTGTGAGCTGAACTATTTAATACAGTAGCTACCAGTTACATTAGCTAGTGAGCATTGGAAATGAGACTGGTCTGATTTGAAACATACTGTTTGTGTAAAAGTGAAAGTGTTAGTCTCTCTGTCATGTCCGACTGTTTGAGATTCCCCTGGACTGTAGCCCGTCAGGCTCTTCTGTCCAAGGAATTCTCCAGACAAGAATACTGCAGTGGGTTGCCATTCCCTTCTTCAGGGGATCTTTCTGACCCAGGGATTGAACCTGGGTCTCCTGCATTGCAGGCAGATTTTTTACCATCTGAGTCACTGGGGAAGCCCCAGTGTTTGTGTAAAATACACGTAAAAATTTGAGAATGGGGGTTTCTCTGGTAGTCCAACAATTAAGAATCCACCTTGCAATGCACTGGACACCAGTTCAATCCCTGGTCTGGGAAGATCCCACATGCTTTTGGGCAACTAAGCCCTTGCGTCACAAGTACTGAGCCCATGAGCTGCAGCTATTGAAGTCCAAACACCCTAAAGCCCATGCTCTGAAACAAGAGAAGCCACTGCAACGAGAAGCCTGAACCCCACAACTGGAGTAACCTCAGCTCTCCGCAACTAGTGAGGGAGCAACCAAGATCCAGTGCAGCCAATGAAAAAAAAATGAGGATATAGTATGATAAAAAGAATGTAAAATGTCTCATGAATAACTGTTATGTTGATAATATGTTGAAATGTTTTGGATATATTGTTGAGTTGCTAAGTCACGTCCAACCCTTTGTGACCCCATGGACTGTAGCATGCCCTCTATCTTTCACCATCTCCTGGAGTTTGCTCAAATTCATGTCCTTTGAGTCAGCAATGCCGTTGCAGAGAGAAGTCTATCCTGACACCTTGTTGATCCTGTTCGACTTACTTTCCATTGGTTTTGTTATTCTAATCATACATAAGGGCCTGCCTCAGAGAATCCTGCCCCTCTGCCTGTTCAAGTACCTTTTTTCAGAACCCTGTCCACCTGTAGATGGCAGGAGAGAGGAAATTAACATCCTCCTGCCTGAAGCTTGCCATTCTAGGAGACACTTGTTAAGATTAAAACGCCTTTTTACTCTGTTCCCTTACCCCCTCTCCCCAATCTGTGATCCATAAAAGAATTGGCAGGCAGACTCCAGTAAGACGGTTATTTTGAGATGTTAGTCTGCCATCCTCTCTGTCAGCTGGCAGTGGATGGGCTGTCTGAACAGTCACATTCCTTGCCTCAACACCTCATGGCTTGGATTCAGAGGCCTCTGGATTGGCCTCTGTGTGGTCAGCAGAGCAAAGCTGGACTCGGTAACAATGCTACGGGGTAAATATTACTAAAATAATTTCACCTGATTCCTTTTACTTTTAAAAACATGGCTCCTAGAGGTATAAGCTGACAAATGTGGCAAACATATTTCTAATGGGCAGTCCTAGCCCCAAGGATTGAGGACAGTTTGCAGAGATGGAAATATTTTTATTTTTCTTTGTGAAGTCTTTTAGGGCAAAATTCTTGGAAACTTCATACATGTCAGTACAGGTGCTGTTCTGACAGGCAGACAGCATTTACCAAATTATCGTAGTCACCTCCAGGTTACACATTTCCAGAGAATTCATTCCTAGGCTAAAGCATCAGCTGTGAAGTTACCTGACAAGGAAGCAACAAGGAACCACAGGACAAGGCAAGGCTGTGGGAAGCTGTGGGAATTAAAATGGAAACATACTAAGTCTCCTTTTGAATTCGTTTTTTCCTGAAGCTAGAAACATAGAAAACTCAGCAGAGAAATTCAAAATGAGTGGACTTGGCTGATGCCAGAAGTAACCTTCGGATGAGAGCCAACAGAAACTTGATGGAAAGCAGCCAAAACACGGCATCTGGGGGTCGGAAGCCGAAAACTGAATTTCCTCTCTGGTGGGACCAGTGGCGAGAGCGCGGCAATGAAGTGCTCTGGACTTCGATGCCCTCTGGACTTCGACTTCCCGAGGAGCACCAGGAACGGGAGGAGGGATCTTGGTCCAGGCGGAGCAAAGCTCGTCGCCATGGCAACCACATGAGCCACAAACAGCCGGCCTAGCCCAGCAAGAAGCAACCCGAGCAGACGCCTAGGAACGGCGCGAGCTGGGGACAGCGGTAGAGGGGTGGGCAACAGAGCCCAGCACCGGTCAGCTGGGCCCCGACCCGTGGCGTGTCCCTGCCGGAGCACCAGACCGCAGCGCCATGGATAAGCCGGTACTGTGCACTGTCCCTCCGCGCAGCTCCCACGCCTCCGCCCCGCCCCCGCCACGGCGCATGCGCGGCCTCGGAACTGCTGGGTGCTGGGGACTCCCCGGAGGCCACGCGGTCACGGGGAGAGGATGGGTGGGCTTATTTCCCGGCTTCAGATTCAGGCCGCGTGGCCTGAAGACGCTTTCATGAGCTTGTGGGGCTAGAGTTGCCGGTCTCTGAGTTTTGCTTGTTTCCCTCAGGAGGTTGTGGTGGTCGATCATGTTTAGCAGGGCGCGAGTAAAGTGCAGAAGCGCAGGTTCAGGGACCGCCTTTCTCATTTTATCATCAACCTGCTGCGGAAAGCCCACCCGTGGACCCAAGCAACCCATTGACCCAGAGCGAGCATCAGATATATCCAGGCGTGGCGGAGGCCGCTTTTGTGTGAAGTTTGTTGGCTGTTACTAGCTCTCGTTAGCCCTTGGGTTTGGACAAAAGCAAATGTTTAGTTCCCTTGGAGAGAGGGAGCCAGACGGTGTTCAAGGAAGCCCTGTTGGGTGGTTTCCTGGTGTCTTGTAATTTCGCCTCAGTACAGGGCAGTGGGGAGGGGGCTGGAAAGGAATTCTGCGCATTTAAATCAGGTTTCACTCCATTTGGCTTTGCTCTCTTAAATGAGTTTTATAGGGTAAAAAAAAAATTCGCCTACTTGTTTTTGCCTTTGTCTTCTAAACTGATTCCTGCTCTTTGGAACTCAGGGAACGTCTAGGAGACTATAAAGCCTTTTCTGCAAACAAGAAACAGGGCACAGGGAGGGGCTTTTGTGCCCAGGAGGGCCTCAGAGGGTCGCCATCAGTTTCAATATGGATTTCTGTGGTTACATTATACATTTTTTCATTTACACTAGCTGTAGCTATGTTGGGCTTCCCTGGTGACTCGGATGGTAAAGAATCTGCCTGCAATGCAGGAGACCTGTTTTTCATCCCTGGGTGAGGAAAATCCCCTGGAGAAGGGAATGACTACCCACTTCAGTACTCTTGCCTCCATGTACAGTGGAGCCTGGCAGGCTATAGTCCATAGGGTGATAAAGAGTTGACACGACTGAATGACTTTTACTAATACTGCTATAGCTATATTACTATAGGAATATAGTATGCTAATCAATAAAATGTGCATCCTGTCATGATTTAATAAACATGAATTTAATACTGATTTAATTAAGAGCAATGTATACAGTTTATGTGGTTTCTGAGGTGGCTCAGTGGTAAAGAACCCACCTGCCAAAGCAGGAGATGCAAGAGGTGCAGATTCGATCCTTGGTTGGCTAAGATCCCCTGGAGAAGGGCATGGCAACCTACTCTAGTATTCTTGCCTGGAGAATCCCATGGACAGAGGAGCCTGGCGTCCCGCAGTCTATGGGGTCGCAGAGTCAGATACGGTGAGTGGCTGAGCATGCATACACATACATATGGTTTATGTGTATGATACTTCAACAGTTTCCTTCCCTCTGTAGATATTTACCTTTTACAAACTTTTATTTTTGTGAGCATCTTGCCATGATAGATTCATATTATTGCTCTTATTTTCATGTAACTTATATGCCATAAATATTTGGAATTTCCAAAATATCTGTTGCATTTCATTAAGACAAATACCTGTTAATTCATTTAATCTTTTTAGTGACTCTTCCTCATTTTCTGTCCAGGAAAATAGAGACCCTGAAATGACAGATGGCATTGCAACTGCTAATGCCAATAAACCAATGATATTTTTGTATATCTTAATTTAAACTTCATATATTCTATAATCTTACATAAGTTTATCAAGTTTTATCTCTGTAGGGATATAAAAATATGGCTCTTAGTCTAAAGCCATACTGTTTTATGTTTTATTAATTATGCTCACTTTAAGATTGAAAAATGTAGGCTACTAATGCAATATATATATATATGTGCTAAGTTGCTTCAGTTGTGTCCGACTTTTTGCAATCCTATGGACTGTAGCCCACCAGGCTCTGCTGTCCGTGGGATTCTCCAGGCAAGAATACTGGAGTGGATTGCCATTTCCTTCTCCAGGGGATCTTCCTGACCCAGGGATTGAACTCCTGTTCCCTCATAGCCCAGTTGATAAAGAATCCACCTGTAATGCAGGAGACCTGGGTTAGATCCCTGGGTTGGGAAGATCCCCTTGAGAAGGGGAAGGCTACCCACTCCAGTAGTCTGGCCTGGAGCATTCCATGGACTGTATAGTCCACGAGGTCGCAGAGTCGGACGTGACTTTCACTTTCACTTTCTTTCTTATGTCTACTGCATTGGCAGACGGGTTCTTTACCACTATATTTAAGTTATATGGTTAAGTAAAATGCAAACATACATATATATATATATATATACACACACACATACACATACACACACTCTCTGATGGCTTTCAGCGGAGAGTTTTTAAAGGCAGTGTTTGGGATGAAGGCTGCAGCTCATGGACTTTCTTCTGATTGGTTGGTGGTGAGGTAACATGGTGATGTTTAGGATATCTTAGTCATCAGCTGTCTGATTCCAGCCAGTCTGGTGTCTAGAGCACGTAGTCAGCATGCAGTCACCATCCTCCACCTGTGGGTGGGGGCCTCTTAGTGTCTGCAAAGATGTGCTCAGATGGTTATACGTATCCCTTGAGGAGGAACAGGACTCTTTTGAAGCTATCATTACTTTTCTTGCTTGACTGCTTTTCCTTTGTTTCTGCATTCCCTCTGTTCTCTAATTAGTAACTGCTTAAGCCTGCTCTTTGGAACTCAGAAGGCCTAGGAGACCAAAGCTTTTTCTACAAACAAGAGATGAGGGACACGGAGAGGCTTTTGTACCCAGAAGGGTACAAAGATCCTGCTCAGTTTCAGTGTGGATTTCTGTGGTTATATTATTTAGGAAAAATAGAAGCAAATGGACACTGAGACATAATAAATTGTCACAGCTGGGAAATGTGACCTCTATGGAGCTCTCAATTCCCTGGGGATGGTCAAGGATGCTGTTCTTCTCCTTTGTCCGAGGTCAGTAAAGCATTAGAGAAAGGCTGCTATGAATACGGTTATTTCGAGGAATTGGTTCCTGCTGCGTGAGAAATGTCAGGAGGAAGTTCACCTGTTACATTTTCTCCTTTCATCAGGCTGAGCTCTTTCCTGGCACTGAGCACTGTGGCTGTTTATTTATACCTCTCTGCTGTTTGCATTCGGCTTCACTCTTTGTAGCCTTACTTATAGCAAATAGACCCAAAAGGGTGAAACGACTGCTCACTCCTTACTTTGTTTATGAATAAAAACCGAGAGCTTCAACGCCAGAGTAAATTGCCTCCCAGGGGTATTTTGGTTTCCCAGGCTATTGGATGAGGCTCCTAGGAGGAGTTTAGCATTCAGGATGTTGCTTGGATATGTGTGACCCCACCCTCAGGGCCAGGCCCACTCCACTGCCAAGTCCCACGGGTGGTTTGTTGGTTGGAATCTGAATGAATGCTTTCTTGCTGATTTAACTCATGCTTGAGGCTGGGGTAGGAAAGATGAAATTAGAGGATACTTTAGCAGTTTGGTTCGATTAAAAAAACACCTATTAAAGTGCCTACTTTGTTTGCAGGCCTGTGGAAGGGCTCTGGGGAGGAGTATGAGTTGCTTTTCTTTTCTGCCAGGCTTTCCTGATGGCTCAGTGGTGAAGAATCTGCCTGCAATGCAGGAGATGTGGGTTCAATCCCAGAATCAGGAAGATCCCCTGGAGGAGACAATGGCAACCCTCTCCAGTATTCTTGCCTGAAAAACCCCATGGACAGAGGAGCCTGGTGGGCTACAGTCCAGAGTGTCGCAACGTGACTGAGCACACGTGCACACACATTCTTTTCGGCCTCCGTTTTTCTTTCCCTCCCTCGCTTTCTTCATTTCTTCTTGCTTTTCTCTTCCTTCCTTCATGTCTCCCGCCCCCTCCCTCCTTTTCTTTCCCCCTCCTGCAGCATGATGGTTGGATGGCATCGACTCAGAGGACATGAGTTTGAGCAAGCTCTGGGAGATGGTGAAGGACAGGGAAGCCCAGCGTGCTGCAGTCGTGGGGTCGCAAAGAGTCGGACACGACTGAGCGACTGAACAACAACAATATATATTATGTTGTTTCTTGCAGATGCTTTTTTCAAGTTTTCCTTGAGGATTTTGAAGATCCCCTCACACTCACTACACAATTAATGATTACTCTCCCTGTTTCTTTGGGGACTGGATGAGATGTGCAGATTGTGACCACTGCTTACTGGTTTTGAGTAATGCAGATAAGTGGCTTGGGCTTGTCTTGCAGGAGGTGGATCATACATATTGAGGAAGGGAGAGCAAGCATGGGATGCTCGTCAGATTCCTGACAAAGTTTCCGCCTGCCAGATGTCATGCTATTTTCATAAGTCCATGTAGTGAAAGCCTGTCATTGTTCCTACCCCAGGTGGGTAGTAGAATTATGATTCGGTTCCCGTGGGCCAACATTTCCACCCCAGGAGAGTTACTGTGAATAGTCAGAATTCTTTCTTTCTTGACGCAGCCTCCTGGTTGGGCCAATAGCATGTGGGATGTGGGCAACCCACCCTCACCCACCTCATACCCATCACGAAGGGAGTGGGCAACCCACCCTCACCCACCTCATACCCATCACGAAGGGAGTGGGCAACCCACCCTCACCCACCTCATACCCATCACGAAGGGAGTGGGCAACCCACCCTCACCCACCTCATACCCATCACGAAGGGAGTGGGCAACCCACCCTCACCCACCTCATACCCATCACGAAGGGAGTGGGCAACCCACCCTCACCCACCTCATACCCATCACGAAGGGAGTGGGCAACCCACCCTCACCCACCTCATACCCATCACGAAGGGAGTGGGCAACCCACCCTCACCCACCTCATACCCATCACGAAGGGAGTGGGCAACCCACCCTCACCCACCTCATACCCATCACGAAGGGAGTGGGCAACCCACCCTCACCCACCTCATACCCATCACGAAGGGAGTGGGCAACCCACCCTCACCCACCTCATACCCATCACGAAGGGAGTGGGCAACCCACCCTCACCCACCTCATACCCATCACGAAGGGAGTGGGCAACCCACCCTCACCCACCTCATACCCATCACGAAGGGAGTGGGCAACCCACCCTCACCCACCTCATACCCATCACGAAGGGAGTGGGCAACCCACCCTCACCCACCTCATACCCATCACGAAGGGAGTGGGCAACCCACCCTCACCCACCTCATACCCATCACGAAGGGAGTGGGAAACCCACCCTCACCCACCTCATACCCATCACGAAGGGAGTGGGCAACCCACCCTCACCCACCTCATACCCATCACGAAGGGAGTGGGCAACCCACCCTCACCCACCTCATACCCATCACGAAGGGAGTGGGCAACCCACCCTCACCCACCTCATACCCATCACGAAGGGAGTGGGCAACCCACCCTCACCCACCTCATACCCATCACGAAGGGAGTGGGCAACCCACCCTCACCCACCTCATACCCATCACGAAGGGAGTGGGCAACCCACCCTCACCCACCTCATACCCATCACGAAGGGAGTGGGCAACCCACCCTCACCCACCTCATACCCATCACGAAGGGAGTGGGCAACCCACCCTCACCCACCTCATACCCATCACGAAGGGAGTGGGCAACCCACCCTCACCCACCTCATACCCATCACGAAGGGAGTGGGCAACCCACCCTCACCCACCTCATACCCATCACGAAGGGAGTGGGCAACCCACCCTCACCCACCTCATACCCATCACGAAGGGAGTGGGCAACCCACCCTCACCCACCTCATACCCATCACGAAGGGAGTGGGCAACCCACCCTCACCCACCTCATACCCATCACGAAGGGAGTGGGCAACCCACCCTCACCCACCTCATACCCATCACGAAGGGAGTGGGCAACCCACCCTCACCCACCTCATACCCATCACGAAGGGAGTGGGCAACCCACCCTCACCCACCTCATACCCATCACGAAGGGAGTGGGCAACCCACCCTCACCCACCTCATACCCATCACGAAGGGAGTGGGCAACCCACCCTCACCCACCTCATACCCATCACGAAGGGAGTGGGCAACCCACCCTCACCCACCTCATACCCATCACGAAGGGAGTGGGCAACCCACCCTCACCCACCTCATACCCATCACGAAGGGAGTGGGCAACCCACCCTCACCCACCTCATACCCATCACGAAGGGAGTGGGCAACCCACCCTCACCCACCTCATACCCATCACGAAGGGAGTGGGCAACCCACCCTCACCCACCTCATACCCATCACGAAGGGAGTGGGCAACCCACCCTCACCCACCTCATACCCATCACGAAGGGAGTGGGCAACCCACCCTCACCCACCTCATACCCATCACGAAGGGAGTGGGCAACCCACCCTCACCCACCTCATACCCATCACGAAGGGAGTGGGCAACCCACCCTCACCCACCTCATACCCATCACGAAGGGAGTGGGCAACCCACCCTCACCCACCTCATACCCATCACGAAGGGAGTGGGCAACCCACCCTCACCCACCTCATACCCATCACGAAGGGAGTGGGCAACCCACCCTCACCCACCTCATACCCATCACGAAGGGAGTGGGCAACCCACCCTCACCCACCTCATACCCATCACGAAGGGAGTGGGCAACCCACCCTCACCCACCTCATACCCATCACGAAGGGAGTGGGCAACCCACCCTCACCCACCTCATACCCATCACGAAGGGAGTGGGCAACCCACCCTCACCCACCTCATACCCATCACGAAGGGAGTGGGCGTGGACTTCCTTGGAGTGCTTGGACTTCAGAAAAAATAAAGAATCTTACTCTTGGAGGGCTGAAAGCTCGGTGGGCCACTTCCGATCATTGTTTAGCTTATTCAGGGTAAAGAATAAAAGGATTTGTGATCCATTGGTGTCCTGAAGTGTCCATGTTATTGCTCATTACAAAGAAGCAAAGCAAGGCTTAGCCCAGAGCAAGCAGTCACCTCAGACTCCGGCAACCCTCCCCAAAGAGGGTCAAGTGTCAGGGGCTGTGTTGGGGACTCAGGGGACATCTTGGAAGAAAGGTGGCTGCTGCCATTCAGATAAGGACCAGCTGGGCCAGGAGGAACCTTGACCTGGATTTGACATCCGTATTTTACAGCAAACAATGTTGAGATGGACACTGAGCAGCAATATTAGAAGTGTTTCCTTTCAGATGAGTGTGGAAGCTCTGGAAAGTTGGAGGTTATGCTGATTGTCATTGCTGCTCTTGAGGTCACTCCAAACTTACTAGCTTAAAGTAGCACCAGCTACTGTACTATCTTGTCTAGTTTCTGTGGGTCAGGAGCCCAGGAATGGGCTTAGCTGGGGGGTTTTCATTGGTGGCTGGAGGAGCGAGGACTGGACAGGCATCTCCCTTTTCCTCTTCCTGTGTCTCACATCAGACTCGACTGGTCTGAGACACGGCTCCACGTGGTTGGTCTCTATGAATAGGCTTCCTCACAGCAAGGTGATCTCAGGGCAATTGACTGCTTTCATGATGGCCGAGAGCCTCCACAGAGAGAATTCCAGAGAAGAAGGCAGAAGTTGCCTCATCTTTATTACCTAAATGCAGGGATATAGCAAAGTGCTAGCACAAATATATTTTGCTACATGTCTCTGCCAAGCATTCCTTCTGCTGTGTCCACTTGGCCAGACTCATGACCTAAAGGTTCAAGGCTGGGGTCACGTTCAATGTAAAAGTGTCCTGTGGTGCCCTTCATGGAAAGAGGGGCTCCATAGCGGAGAGACTCAGTTTGAAATGGATGAGCCAGAAGCTAGCTACGGAAAACTTTTAATCACCAGATATGTCCGAAGTGGAGCACTGGTTTCTCATCACTGTCTACTGAAAAATGGAAATTCTGTTCTGTCATGACTGCTCTTGATAATGTAATAATATAATTGTAAACACACTATACATTTTCTTCCTTTAGGAAAGAAGTTGTGCAAAATAGATTTGATCAAAATCCTTTGTTTGTAGGACCCAAACCTGTAAACAGTAAATCGCCAATACCTCTGTCTGGGGAACTTGTGTGTTGTGAGCATATGATCTCTTCATCATAAAAGACAAATCGCATTCAGTCCTGCTGAAGGAAGGTCTAAATTATCTTTGTATTCACTCTACAGACAACATTGCAAAGTTGTAAGGAGATCAAAGAGTTTTCAGCCAAAACTGTATCTATCTATATTTCTGTATATATCTATTTTGACATAAAAGTTTTCTAGGAAATTAATACAAATATTCTGTTATTTATTTCCTCGCTTTTGTGTCACCAGCCTTAAGCAATTTGTAATTTGTTATATTTTATTTGTTATTTCTACCTAAATATTTGCTTTAATGCCTAATTTTGTGTTTCTAACTCTCTTTCTTAATGTGGGATGCCCAATCTGCTTAAACCTGGTGGCTCAGATGGTAAAGAATCTATCTCCAATGTGGGAGACATGGGTTTGATCCCTGGATCGGGAAGGTCTTCTGAAGGGAATGACTACCCATTCCAGTATTACCTGGAAAATCCCATGGACAGAGGATCCTGGAGGGCAGGCTACAGTTCATGGGGTCACAAACAGTTGGACATGACTGAGTGACTCTTTTATTGATTCAACTCTTTTATTATTCAGCTCTTTTATTAATGTGAGGCCCCCAATTTGCATAAACCTCAGGCCCCACTAAATCAAGATCCACTCCACTTTGGCCTAAGTAAGTGCTAAATGGTTTATGTGGGAGCTCTTGGCTCTAGTGGGAGGATGGGAAGGGAGAAGGGGTGAAGGGGTGGAAGGAAGGAGCTAAAGAATAATTTTGCCTTTGTCCCGGTTTTCCCATGGACTGGCTTTGGTGGTGGGGTCCCAGACATCCTGTTAAATGCCTGCCACAGATGCTGTGCTTTACAAGGCATCATGGGGGATATAAAAGAAACTGAAAGCACATGTCTTCATTCTCAAAAAGGTTTAACCATCTCATTGGGAAGACACGCATGTCAAATTGCTGGAAATCCTAAACAGGTTAAAATGAAAACCGATTCAGCACAAAACACACATGGTTATGGTGGCATGAATAACACAGGGAAATCAGTGTGGGGCAAAGCCTCAAACTGGCCTCCTCAGAGGATGAGATTGTTGGATGGCATCACCGACTCTATGGACATGAATTTGAGCAAACTCCAGAAGTTGGTGTTGGACAGGGAAGCCTGGAGTCCTGCAGTACAGGGGGTCGCAAAGAGTCGGACATGACTGAGTGACTGAACTGAACTGAAACTCTGTGTGATCTCTATTTTGTTACCTTTACAACTGATAACAGAGTGGGTGGAATATTTGACATTCTTTTTGCCAAGAAAGTTAATCTCAGAACCCTTGGGTATCCAGCATCCTTTTCCCAGACTTGTGGAGACCTTTCTAGACCTTTTTAAGTTCCTACTTAAAAATGAAAAGTCCCTCCCAAGTCCCTTCATGTACCTTGAAAATATGTTCCACCTGCTTAAGGAGAAATTTTAGAGAGAGTAATAAAAACAGAGCAGATTTAACTTCTTTCTGGACCTGTTGTAGCATCTGCATCATGGTTATATTTGTTCATTAACTTCATCATGAATATTCATTGGAAGGACTGATGCTAAAGCTTCAATACTTATGGCCACCTGATGCAAACAGCTGACTCATTGGAAGAGACCCTGGTGCTGGGAAAGATTGAAGGCAAAAGGAGAATAGGGTGGCAGAGGCTGAGATGGTTAGATAGCATCACTAACTCAAAGGATATGAGTTTGAGCAGACTCTTGGAGATAGTGAAGGACAGGGGAGCTTGGTGTGCTGCAGTCTGTGGGGTTGCTAAGAGTTGGACATGACTTAGCGACTGAGCAACAGCAACTTCATCATGACTTTGGGACCTGGTTTGATCTGCGTTAGAATTTTAGATCCTCCATTTTAAAGCTGAGCAAGTGTAGACAGGCACTGCTGAGGGAAAAAGTGGGCATCCACTGGCCCTTCACTGGAGACCTTAATCATATCTTGTGTTTGTGACTCCCCACTGCTCTCTCATTGGCTTATATATGCTTTAAGGGTGTTAATGAATAACAGAAATAGATTTCCACTTCCCAAAAAAGAGCTCTAATGTTTCTGGGATAGTTAAGACATCCAAGGAAGTAAGTGGGTCATTATCTAGTGGCCCCCGTAGTGATGGTTGGTTTAGGAGAGGCTGGTTAAGTTCCACCCTGGGAGTTTTAGCTCTTTTGGTAACTGTGTGTTCATATATGGCCAGGGATCTAATATTTTAAATTTACCATAAAGATTTAAAAATGGCTAGTGATGTATTCTTGCCTTTTTGATCTCCCTTTCGTATTGGGGAATAACATTACGTGGCCCTGAAATACCATCAACTTGGCATTTCTTTATGAAGCGTGTCACAGAAGCCAGCTCCATTACAAGGGGATCTCCCCAAATATAGAGAGGTATTCTTGCAGTGGAATTTCTTCAGAATAGATGTTTAAAGGCAAATTCGTAGGCCACTGGCACCAAAATGAAATAAAATAGGACTTAGGCCGTCACCAGTGAATGCATAAATATAAAGATATTAGGTTAAAATATTCATCTGTTTTGGACAAAGGCTTAAGAGCAATGAATGATAGGTGCAAATGATCTATTAAAAACAGTGATGCAAAAATTCTGAAAAGAGATATCATGGGTTTTCCTTCATCCTTACCTTGATCTCCATCCTCCTCTGGATTTCTTAAATGTGCAATTTTGTGGGTAATCTGGGAATTGGGTAGGTTTTTCTTTCCTTTTTTTTTTTTTTTTTTTGTGGCCATGCCATGTGGCTTCTGGGATCTTAGTTCCCTGACCAAGGATTGAACCCATGCCCCCAGCAGTGGAAGTGCAGAGTCCTAACCACTGGACTGCTAGGGAAGTCTCTGGGTGGATTTTTTTTTTTTTTTTTTTGATAGGGTCTGCTGGACTTGGTGGCAGCTTCCCTCGTAGCTCAGTTGGTAAAGAATCTGCCTGCAATGCAGGAGACCTGGGTTCAATCCCTGCATTGGGAAGATCCCCGTGGAAAAGGAAATGGAAACTTACTCCAGTATTCTTGCCTGGAGAATCCCATGGACAGAGGAGCCTAGTGGGCTACGGTCCATGGGGTTGCAAGAGTCAGACATGACTTAGTGACTAAAGCAGCAAAAATTCTGGACATGGTGGGAGTAGTGTGTCTGTTGGGGGCTGGGAGGTAGACAGTCATCCTGTGCAGATCATTTGGGTTTTGGGAATTCGAGGCTCTTCCCAGCTACTCAGTTTAGCTCAGCAATTTCTGTTCCTGCGGCTCAAGTAACAACCACCACCCAATCAATCTTTGGTGGGTCAGACCAGGCACACCTTTGGTTCTGTGAAGTGGAGTCGAGAGGCCCTTTGAACGAGTCTCTGAAAACCATTTAATCCTTGACTGTTGAAAAAAATACCTGCTTCCTGGGAGCCAGGTACCTGGATGAGCTAATGGGGTGAATGTCATTGGTCGCATTCCTCGGGGATTTATGACATGACTTTGTTGATTTGGGGGCTTGGGTCTTCACCCACACAGCACTTGCTTTATTTATATTAAGATTATTGTTAACAAAGTCTGTTAATTCCTGCTGTGTGTACTGAAGGATATTGCGGTGAAAGAAAGGATTCTCTCAAGTGCTTGTTACATATGACACTCAGACTTCTTTACCACATTTAATCCTGGCCGTGTGTTTTAAGAGGTCAAGACACATTCCCCACCTCTGCAGATGATGTTTGCCTTGAAGTCCGCACCTAGGGGCAGAGGACAAGAACGAGATAGTTCTCTTCTTGTTTTTAGACTGTGTGAGTTTCAACATATGGGTGTGACCCACTCCTCGACGTGTTAACCACAGTAGTAGGAAAATGAGAGATTTCCCTGGTGGTCTGGTGGTTAAGACTCCACGCTCCCAAGGCAGGGGACCTGGGTTCGATCCTTGGTCAGGGAACTAGATTCCCACATGCTACAGCTAAAGATCCTGAGTTCTGCAACTAAAACCCAGTGAGGCCAAATAAATAAATAAATATTTAAAAACATACCCTCCCCCCAGATTTTATTTAAAAAAAAGGAAGAAAGAAAGAAAAAGAGCTCCCCCACCACGTCCATCTCTTTTCTGTCTTCACTGCTCTTGTCACCTCTCTCTCCTGTTTCTTCCCCTCCACTTCCTCTTCTCCCCCTTTCCTTCCTCTCCCTGAAACCCCACCTGAGTCCTTGGGTCTGGTCACCCCGAAAAGCATGCATCCAGGAAAGGGAGCCATTCGGGTGGACACCTTCTCTCCTTACACAGAGTCACACAGAGCAGCCGGCTGCCCACCTGGCTGTTTGGTGTTAGCAGCAGAAAGATATCATTGGTTCATTTCCAGCCCTTGGTCTTGAAGAAGACAGACATAGAATAAAAGTTCATATTAAGGTACTTTCAGCTTAGACTTCCCCAGTGGCTCAGCGGGTAAAGGATCTGCCTGCAATGCAGGAGACACAAGAGAGGCAGGTTCGATCCCTGGGTCTGGAAGATCCCCTGGGAGAGGAAATGCCAATCCACTCAAGTATTCTTGCCTGGAGAATCCCATGGACGGAGAAGCCTGGTGGGCTACAGTCCAAGGGGTCACAGAGTCAGACATGACTGGCTAAGCACACAGCACACACATACTTTCTGCTTGGGTGTTACGCCTTTTCCCCTGTTTTACTAGTTTTTTTTTTTTTTTTAACTTGGTTCAAAAAAAACAAACAGATGACTTTCGTGCTGGTCACGTTGAGGCATGCTCTGGAGAGGCAAAGTCCAGACTTGTCCAGGGCAGAGAGGTAAATCCAGCCCTTCGAAATGGATTGCGCTCTAAGAGGGGAGCTGTAGCACCAAGTATTCAGGGGGTGAGTGGGGGGGAAGAAGAGCCTCTTATTTAAGCCAGTTTTGTTTGCATGATTCTGGATTCCTGCAGTTAATTTATTAGGGATTAGCCAATTCAATGTTTGTTACCTATTTTTTTTTCAGTTTACATTTTCTCTTTGCCTTTTAAAAAACCAAATTTCTTTTAAAAATAAAATTTGGAGGCATTAAATGCTTTTCAAAGGTTTCTTTCTTTTTTTTTTTTTAAAGCAAATGTATATTGTTCCCTTGAGGCAATTTCCTCTCTTCCTTCTTTGCTTCCTTCCTTTTTCTTTATCCTTTCTCTCTCTTTTTATTTATTTATTTTTTTAAACATTCATTTATTTATGGCAGTGCTGCTTGCAGGTCTTCATTGCTGCTTGCAGGCTTTCTCTAGTTGTGGTGAACGGGGCTCTTCCTTGCGATGTGCGGGCTCATTGCGGTGGCTTCTCTTGCCACAGAGCACGTGTGCTTCAGTAGCTGTGGCACACAGACTGAGTTGTGGGATCTTCCCCGACCAGGGATCGAACCCATGTCCCTGCATTGGCAGGTGGATTCCTTACCACGGAGCCACTAGGGAAGCCCTCTCCCTCTGTTAAAAATATTAATTTAGTAACACAGAATCTGGAGTCAGATTTCCTGGGTCTGAATCCTGGCTCCCACGCTCAGTGACCTTGATCTCAGCTGTGTGACCTTGATCTCAGGTGGCCTCGGCGTGCAGCAACTTGAAGCTGGGCATCGGTTTCCCAGCCAGAGATTGAGGCCAGGTCACAAGACTGAGTGAGAGCTCCAAATCCTAGCCACTAGACCAGTGGTCGGTGACCAGGCCCTGGCCCTTCGGCTTTGCAAGAAAGAATTTCCGCAATGATGGAAAAGAGTGAGACAAGTAAAGTGTTTATTGGGAGGAAAAGAGCTCCTTACATGTGGATAGATACATGAGAAGGCTCAGAGAGAGTGTCGTGTCCTTGTGGTATTTTAAATCGCTTTTATGGGGAATTTCTTCCAGGTTTCCTTTGGCCAGTCACTTTGATTTGTCTGGTTCTGTGTCTGCATGTGGTTTATCTCAGGATCCTCCCGTGTGTGTGCACGCAGACATCTGTCAGTCAAGATGGATTCCACCAGAGGCCTATGGGTAGTTGACATCACTTACTATGGGGTGGGACCCCCTCCTTTTTCGACCCCCAAGGAACTTTCTAGTTTCGAGGGTTTCCTTGACTTAGAGAGTAAGAAATATGTGGTCTCTTATCTTTTATCTGGGCCCTGACCAGCCTCCTGTCTTGATTATCCTGCTTTTGATATTTTGGAGTTTCAGTCCATGGTGAATGAACTCAAATTGCTTTATCTGGGGGTTGGGGAGGGCTTCTATCTCCTGCCTTAACCTCAGTAGGTAAGTGGACATCCCTGGGCATCAATGTTTTAACCTATAAAAATGGAGAAAGTAACAGTAACTACTTCCTAAACATGTTGTGAATATCCAGTGAGCTGATATTTAAAAGTGCTTAGAACAGGGCCAGGTGGAGAATAATGCTAGTAATTAAAATGAAAATAAGAAAGAGGTAAACCTAGGAAACACAAGAAGCAAAAAGAACATAAAAATAAGTAAGCCAGCCTCTCAGTCTCAGAAACAATCTCCCTCTCTCTCTCCCTCTCTCCCCACATACATGTATATACAATTTAGTTTTTATTGAATACATTTTTTTTTTTACAAAAATTGATTCTTACTCTTTTGGAGCCTGATTTTTGTCATTTTACAGTGTATCATAAGTGTTTCAATTTCTTTAAAATGTCTCTTGAACATGATTTTTAATGCATTGAATACCTCTATAGTAATTTATTTTACGAATCTCTTATTGTGAAGCTATGAAGGTTTTGTAAAGTATTTCCTATGTTAATAATTTATACATATATATACAACAATATATATGTATTGTGAAAGAGGAGAGTGAAAAAGCTGGCTTAAAACTCAACGTTCAAAAAACTAAGACCATAACATCTGCTCCCATTATTTCTTGGCAAATAGATGGGGAAACAATGGAAACAGTGACAGATTTTATTTTCTTAGGCTCCAAAATCACTGCAGATGGTGACTGCAGCCGTGAAATTAAAAGATGCTTGCTCCGTGGAAGAAAAGCTATGACCAACCTAGGCAGCATATTAAAAAGCAGAGACATTACTTTGCTGACAAAGGTCCATCTAGTCAAAGCTATGGTTTTTCCAGTAGTCATGTGTGGATGTGAGAGTTGGACTATAAAGAAAGCTGAGTGTCAAAGAATTGATGCTTTTGCACTGTGATGTTAGAGAAGACTCTTGAGAGTCCATTGGACAGCAAGGAGATCAAAACAATCCTAAAGGAAATCAGCCCTGAATATTCATTGGAAGGACTGATGCTGAAGCTGAAGCTCCAATCCTTTGGCCACCTGATGTGAAGAACTACTCATTGGAAAAGATCCTGATGCTGGGAAAGATTGAAGGCAGGAGGAGAAGAAGATGACAGAGGATGAGATGGTTGGATGGCATCACCGACTCGATGGACATGAGTTTGAGCAAGCTCCGGGAGTTGGTGATGGACAGGGAAGCCTGGTGTGCTGCAGTCCACGGGGTCACAGAGAGTTGGACACGGCTGAGTGACTGAACAACAACAATACATACATATGTGTGTATATGTCATTGTTATGACAATACCCCTGCGCCTCTGCTCCCATCCTCCAATCCCGCCTCCCCCACCTTGCCCTTTCTGTGTCTTCAGGCTTCCATTTCTGCCCTGGTTTCACTTGAGAAATGCTTTTAAGGAGATTTTTTGGTTATAAAAGCACCTTGTTTAAACAGCAAACACCTAATGGGTAAAGAGGATCTGATACTATGTGCAATGAAAAATTGTTAGTTGCTAAGTTGTTTAGTTGCTTAGCCGATTTCACAGTTGTTTAGTTGCTAAGTTGTGTCCAACCGTTTTTCGACACTATGGACTGTAGCCTGCTAGGCTCCTCTGTCCATGGAATTTTCTAGGAATTTTCTTGCCATTTCCTACTCCAGGGGGGCTTCCCAACCCAGGGATCAAACCTGCGTCTCCTGGGTTGGCAGGCGGATACTAGTTTACAGAGAACAGTTGGAATACGTCAAGGTTGCTTCCTCAGCTGACTAAGACTTACTACCCGTACGGCTTGGCTGAGGGAGCCGTCCCAGCAGTTTGGGTTGTAAAACTGCCACTTCCCCCCCCCTTGATTTCAGGTCTTGTCTGATTGAGCTAATTAGGCTCAGTCTCTAGTCCTTGTGGCCTGTATTTACATTTCTGGTGTTTAGAATATTACTCAGCCATAAAAAAGAATGAAATAATGCCATTTTCAGCAATATGGATGGACCTAGAAATTATCATACTAAGTCAGACAGAGAAAGACAAATATCATATGATATCACTTATATATGGAATTTAATTTAGAAAAAAGATACAAATGAACTTATTTACAAAACAGAAGCAAACTTATAAATATTGAAAACAAACATGCTTACCAAAGGGGAAATGTGGCAGGCGGGGAGAGGTATACCAGGAACTTGGGATAAACATGTACACACGGCTGTATATAAGATAGAAAACCCAGCAAGGAGCTACTGTAGTGCACGAGGAACTCTGCCCAATATTCTGCGGTGACCTCTGTGAGAAAAGAATCTAAAAAAGAGTGGATATATGGGTTTGTGTAACTGAGTGACTTTGCTGTACACCTGACGCTAGTACAACATTGTAGATCAGCTGCACTCCAATAAAATTAAAGTATTAAAAAAAATAAACAACAGACACCCATATCCTTTCAAAGTAAAGTAAAACAAAGCCAATGGCCTCATCAAACACTGTAATAATGCAGCCCTCCTGAGAGCAGGAAGCTAAAGGAGCAGCAAGAGAAAAATACACACAGCCAACAGACAACTATGATGGTCTCTATGCTTTACATTTATCTGAACTTTATCTTATCTATGGCTTCCCGGGTGGCTCAGCTGGTAAAGAATCTGCCTGCAATGTAGGAGGCCTGGGTTCAATCCCTGGGTTGGGAAGATCCCCTGGAAGAGGGCATGGCAATCCACTCTAGTATTCTTGCCTAGAGAATCCGCATGGACAGAGGAGCCTGGTGGGCTACAGTCTGTGGGGCCACAAAGAGTCAGACACGACTGAGTTGAGAAAAGTTGAGAATTGTTTTATTGTGTGTTATTATATAATATATTATTTATATAACATTTTTATAATTATTATAATATATATTTACATATAATGTAATTTATATGTAATATAATTATGTTATTATATAATCATATAATATATGATGTATATATAATAATCATATAATATTATATTCATATAATATATATTTATTATATAAACAATATATTTATATAAATATGTATATTATATAATATAATAAAATATATAATATATTATCTATAATAAAATAATTCTCAACTTTTAAATTTAGAGGGTCCTTGCACTCAGATTATTGCAAGTACAAAAGATCTTTGTCAACTAACAAATTCTTTCCAGACTAAGAACAGTTGAGCCAATGCTGGAGTGATTGCGTCAAGAATCCAAAAGATGGTTAAGCTCGCCACCTAGTGGCTGTCAAGGAAGTAGCTTCCTTGAATTTGGCCTCTCGGTTTTGTTTTCCGGTGACAGACAGGCTTCTCACTCACTGTGTGTTCATTTTTACTCCAGGCAAAAGCAGTCATCATTTGAGAACTCCCACTGAAGCATCCTATTAAATTCTCTCATATTTGGTGGATAATGAGGCATTAAACTTCATCAGTTGCTAATAGGCCCTTCCTTTCATTCTCTTGTGTGAGAAGTCGATTGCTGATACCTTCCTACAGCAGCGCTCAGGGTAGCCCACTCGTTGGAGGATGAATTGCTTTATATGTCTTGTATCCAGTTGTGTCCTATTGCAGCTTCAGTTACCCAGAAAGGAAACCAGGAATTTTTCATCTCTACCATATTCAGCTTCTAACCTGACCATGTTGTGAAAAGCGCTCAGTCGTGTCCACCTCTTTGCGACCCCATGGACTATACAGTCCATGGAATTCTCCAGGCCAGAATACTGGAGTGGGTAGTCTTTCCCTTCTCCAGGGGATCTTACCAATCCAGGGATTGAAGCCAGGTCTCCCACGTTGCAGGGGGATTCTTTACCAACTGAACCACAAGGGAAGCCCAACTTGACCATAGACCTCATTTAAAGCAAGGACATCTTGGAATGGCTTCTCTAAAAAATGCAGAGCCTGGTTGTGGATTTGTCTTACCAATTTATTTGGGAGTGCAATCCCAGGAAAGCACGTGTGAGGAGAAAGCGGAGTGAAGTAGGGAAAGAAAGAAAACCAACGCATGCATGCATGCTAAGTTGCTTCAGTCGTGTCCAGCTCTGTGTGAACTTATGGACTTGTAGCCTGCGAGGCTCCTCTGTCCATGGGATTCTCCAGGCAAGAATACTGAAGTGGGGTGCCATGCCCTCCACCAGGGGATCTTCCCGACCCAGGGATCAAATTGCATCTCTTAGGTCTCCTGCATTGGCAGGTGGGTTGTTTACCATTACCGCCACCTGGGAAGCCAGAAAACCAATAGGAACATGTGTAATGTAGTATGTCCCAAATTATTTCCAGGTAAAGTCTGTTGGGACTGTCTGCCACGAGGCAGCCTGGACCTAGAGCCATGCAGCAGTGGGAGGGGTGGGCGGTAGGGGTGGATTGAGGTGGGGGGAAGTGGGGTTGGGGGGAGAAGGAGAGCTTATCTCATGTTACACTTTCCCGCTGTGAGCGTTTGCTTCACTGACATGAATTCCTTTGCTCTTCTGGTTGTGCATTTTGGGTGACAAGCAGATTCCAGGTGTCTCGTGGCAACAGGGAACCCCAGGCAGGAAGTGAGAGGCACACCGGCTGGAAATGAAGTCAGAGCTGCTGTGGGCTGTGTGTATGCAAAGGTGGTCAGTGCTCACCCAGAGATGTCTCAGAGCCACAGTCGGGGCAGGACATGGTCCAGGGCCTCAGAGACAGATGAGGCCAAACACATGAGAGGTGGTGCAGGGAAGCGTGGGGTGCTGTGATCTTGCATAGTTTTTACCCCAATCCCTGCTCACAGGAGCCCATCAGGGAACTCCGTAAATATTGGTCATGGATTTTCATTAGTATTGTTTTTCAGTCACTAAGGCATGTCTGACTCTTTTGCAGCCCCATGGACTAGTAGCCCGCCAGGCTCTTCTGTCCATGGGGTTTCCCAGGCAAGAATACTGGAGCAGATTGCCATTTTGTTCTTCAGGTCATCTTCCCTACCCAGGGATCGAACCCGTGTCTTTTGTACTTGCAGGCAGATTCTTTACCACTGAGCCACCAGGGATTTTAATATATTTTCTAGTAAATGCTTCCTGCAGAATTTATCATTCCTAATCATGTGTTGATTAGGATCTTTTTGGTTGGGGAAACCTAAACCAATGAAACCAGAGGAAGAAGAGGGGCCGGAGTGGCCAGGGTGGCCTGGGGAATCACAGTGTGGGCAGCAAGGGGACTGGGTCTGAGAAAAGGGCAAGAGTCAGTACCGGCAAATATCTCTCCCAGACTCCTGTCTCTGCTGAGGAAGAGATTCCCTCTTCAGGGAAAATCTCCCTCTTTTGTCTCTTAGAGCCTTCATCTGATTGGATGATGCCCACGGACATTATGGAGGGTAATCTGCTTTCAGTTCAGTTCAGTTCAGTTCAGTTGCTCAGTCTGACTCTTTGTGACCCCATGAATCGCAGCACGCCAGGCCTCCCTGTCCATCACCAACTCCCGGAGTTCACTCAGACTCACATCCATCGAGTTGGTGATGCCATCCAGCCATCTCATCCTCTGTCGTCCCCTTCTCCTCCTGTCCCCAATCCCTCCCAGCATCAGAGTCTTTTCCAATGAGTCAACTCTTCGCATGAGGTGGCCAAAGTACTGGAGTTTCAGCTTTAGCATCATATCTTCCAAAGAAATCCTAGGGCTGATCTCCTTCAGAATGGACTGGTTGGATCTCCTTGCAGTCCAAGGGACTCTGAAGAGTCTTCTCCAACACTACAGTTCAAAAGCATCAATTCTTCAGCGCTCAGCCTTCTTCACAGTCCAAGTCTCACATCCATACATGACCACAGGAAAAACCATAGCCTTGACTAGACGGACCTTTGTTGGCAAAGTAATGTCTCTGCTTTTCAATATGCTATCTGCTTTATTCAGAATCTATTGATTAATTTGTTAATCTCATCGAAGAGATAGCTTCACAGCGACATCTAGACTAGCATTTGACCAAATATTTGGGTTCTGTGTGTAGCCACATTGACACCTAAAACTCACCATCCATCAGTGGGGAAAGGAGTTGATACCCTCTCTCATGAAGGATGGTACTTGGCCCCACGAGCATCAAAGCTGCACTCGCTTTCTCCCCAGTTCTCAGATTTCCCCTGGAGCTCGTGGGGGGCCCCTTCCCCTGAGACTCAGCCCTGAGCCGTGATTCAGGGCCTGAAGCATCATCTGGAAGAGCTGCCTTTCTGTTCTTCCCTCCCTGGTTCTCCCCTGCGACCCTACACAAGATTCGTTCTTCTCCGTTGACCGAAATAAGATAATGGGAAGAAAACCCCTAAAATCCTTATGGAATCACCTTTCCTGAGGACTTCCCCAGCTCGTGTCAGACATCCATATGGACTCAGATGTTTCTGAATCCCATTTGGCCTGGGCTGAGACCTGGGATTTCCATGTGAGGGTTTGAGCTTTTTTTCCACCTTCACAGGAGAATTTGGAGCTACTAGTCTGGCTATGAACCAGAGAGGCAAGAAAGCGGGAAGGATTTTTTTTTTCTTTGACTACTATCATCTTTCTTTTATTATTGGAGTATAACTGCTTTATAGTGTTGTGTTGGTTTCTGCTGCACAGAACAGTATATGCATATACATATATGAGCCATATATACAGATATGTACTGTATACATAGTATATATGTATACATATATCCCCTCCTTTTTGAGCCTCTCTCCCACCCCCACCCATCCCAACCATCTAGGTTATCACAGAGTACCGAGCTGAGCTTTATGTGCTAAACAGTAGCTTACTACTAGCTGTCTATTTTAAAAGCGGGAAGGATTTAGGGTTAGGAGATCAGTCCTGGGTGTTCATTGGAAGGACTGATGTTGAAGCTGAAACTCCAATACTTTGGCCACCTGATGCGAAGAGCTGACTCATTGGAAAAGACCCTGATGCTAGGAAAGATTGAGGGCAGGAGGAGAAGGGGATGACAGAGGATGAGATGGTTGGATGGCATTTCACCGACTCAACGGACATGAGTTTTGATAAACTCCAGGAGTTGGTGATGGACAGGGAGGCCTGGCATGCTGCAGTCCATGGGGTCGCAAAGAGTTGGACACGACTGAGCTGCACTGAGGGATTTAGCCAGGAAAGAGGAAATGAGGAGGGGAGAGAGAAAGGCTGTGGAAGGTCTGTGTGTGAGAAATCCAGGGACAGCTTTGGGGTGGAAGCAAGTGGAAAAGCAGAAGGAGAGGCTTTGAGAAATGTTGCTATGGGTTATAAATCTAATCCTCTTCCATATTCCTGGAGATAATGCAAGCAACAGTTAGACTTTTTGAAAACCACATTTGGTTTTCAATTTGGTTATCTGATCCAGGACTCAGATACTTTACGCTGGATTCCACGGCTAGACAGAGCCCTGTGAACCCTGAGTTTTTAGTTGGGGTTACTAGCGTCTTCTTGCCTGGAGAATCCCATGGATGAGGGAGCCTGGCAGGCTGCAGTCCAGGGAGCCTCAGAGTTGGGTACAACTGAGCTGGAGTGCATGCAGTGCAGTGAATGAGTCATCCTATTAAGACTGCTAACGAGAGCGACACTTTATAATCAAACATTTATGAATGCCCCCAAGCTTAGCAACAGATTGCTTGGGGAGTAGCCCCATCTTGTGGAGAAGCCTAAAAATATTGGGTTGGCCAAAAACTTAGGGGTTTTCTGTAACATCTTATGGAAAGACCCAAATAAACCTTTTGGCCAATCCAATATTTCAGTGTCACACTGCTCAAGGTTAAGGAATTGAAGCAAAATGCATTTGAGTTTTAATATTATTACCCTTTTGAGAACATACCGTGAACTTTTATGTAATTGGACCAGTACCTTTTCTGTGAAAAACAGCTATTTTTCATAGGTGATGAAGTCACTTCAGCAGGTGATACTGAGTCTAATTGCAATAACATGTTTAAAAATGTCTAGATGACTCACCTTTAGTTTCCCGTGAAAAGCATTATTGTCGGCATTTAATTCACTTAATGTGAGTTTTAAGCAAATTGAGGCTGAAAGTGCTCATGATTACCTTGGACATGAATAAAGATTCCCATTAAACTCAAAGAGGCCGAGTAAACCATTGAAGGATAGAGCAATGAAAGAGATGGATGCATGAGAAGGTTGGTGTTATATGGTTAAGACTTCCTTTGTTTTTCTACAAGTTTAATAACGTTCTGAAATGCAGCAGAAGCCTAGATTTTCTTTCTCTAGGTGTGGTTAGTGTTAAGGAAAGGGCTGAGGTAGGATGCAGAATCGCTTCTTACTAGAAAAATCTGAGACCAACTCTTTACCTTCATATGTGCAAAAAGACCGCATACAAGGAGCCCTGAGTTCTCATCCTGGCCGGTCACCACCTGCCTCCCTCATCAGGAGGAACCGACTTAACTCCAGGTACCAGTTTCCTAATCTGTCCTGTGAGGAAATCAACCTTGTAAGATGCCACCTTACAGGTTGAAGAGTAGAAGCAGACCAGATGCGTTGCACGATGCTTAGGAGGAGAAGCAAAAGTGACCTCTGCTTCCGAAGAGGCCCCTCCTTCGGGGGGGGCCCAAGAGAGAGGAGGCAGTGCCTGGTGCCCAGGTGTAGGTGGGGATGTGAACTCCCTGCTATCAGAACCTACCTGTGCCATCAGGACCCGGTGGACGGTCAATGCAAAATCCTACATTTTTGATCTGAAGGATCAGAAAACACTGGATTTATGATAGGAATTTCAGGTCCTGTGGGCACTTGGAGTTTCTAACCGGCCATTAGTAAGCCAGGCACTGTTTCAAGAAGAGAAGACTTATTTCCAAAGTGAGCAGGGGAACTCTGCTATGATTTTCTTCCCAGAGCTCTATGGACCACATAGCATCTTTCCCAAAAACTTCAAGCTGGGTCAGGGGGTAGAAGGGGCTCCACCAGATGGCGCTGTGTCTTGCTCTGGGATCCCCGCACCCCGACTGGAAGCCTTATATGTTACTATGTCTGTGGCAGGAGCAGTGAACCCCAGTATGGGATCTGTTGCCTCCAAGATCCAAAGAGGCTCAACAAAACCTGTGCTTCTTTCTAGTTCAGGAAATTATATTTGGAACCGCAGCTGTAGTTAAAAGTCAATTCCTGGTTAAGCTTATTTTGTGTCATTCAGTGCTTCTCACCCAAAAGCAGTTCTGTCATTTGGTCCTCCTTTTTTTTGGAGGGGTGGGGAGGAGGCGCTGGTCATGTAGAATCTTAATTCCCCAACCCGGGATGGAACCCATGTCCCCTGCAGTGGAAGCATGGAGTCTTAACCACTGGACCACCAGGTTAGATATGCACAAAAACACCACTCCATTTTAAAGGTGCTTTTATCAAGTGAATGATCCTGAAACCTTGGACACACAGGAAAATGTGAAAATTAAAATTAACTCGTGAAAATTAAAATGTCAAGTTTTGAAAAATTACTTTACAGTGGTTGGACAGTCTGTTTAATTCCAGGCTAGTTCAACCTGAAGAAATTACAGCCTGGTTTTTGGCAGTATTTTGGTAATAATGATAGATGAATTCACAAGTTTTATGTAATTGTCTGCAAAATGCATAGGAACATAGTTATAAAGTATGTTCAAATCTATCAGCAACTCTGTTATTTTTGTATTTGAAATGACATTTATATTTGCTAATAACATTTAGATAGAGAAAATAAAAGTGATTCCATTTTAGAAACAGTGAAAAAAAAGTTGTTTAAAATAATTCTTCTGTTTGTGGTTAAACCACCAGCTTGAGACACAGGGTCATTTCTTTTAAAATTTCTTTTCCATTTTTAGAGATTGCTTTTTAAAACAAGTTGATATACTGTGTTTTATGATTATGTGTTGAACCATGATAAAATCTAGACTACAAAATATGGTGTGTTTAGAGATTTCTAGTTTTGTTTTTTTTTTTAAACTTTAAAAGTTATTTTATTTTGAAATAATTTCAAACTGACAGAAATTTCAAGAGTAGTTCAAAGATTATCCTCATATCCTTTAGTGTTATCTGTAGTTAGTGTTTTGCCTTATTGGTGTTATTGTCCCTCTTTCTTAATCATTAAAACATTTTTTTATTGGAATATAGTTGATTTCCAATGTCGCATTAGTTTCAGATATACAACAAAATGAATCAGTTATACATGTATCTATTCCTTTTTATCGTCACCCTGCTTATTTAACTTATATGCAGAGTACATCATGAGAAACGCTGGACTGGAAGAAACACAAGCTGGAATTAAGATTGCCGGGAGAAATATCAATAACCTCAGATATGCAGATAACGCCACCCTTATGGCAGAAAGTGAAGAGGAACTCAAAAGCCTCTTGATGAAAGTGAAAGTGGAGAGTGAAAAAGTTGGCTTAAAGCTCAACATTCAGAAAATGAAGATCATGGCATCCGGTCCCATCACTTCATGGGAAATAGATGGGGAAACAGTGGAAACAGTGTCAGACTTTATTTTGGGGGGTTCCAAAATCACTGCAGATGATGACTGCAGCCATGAAATTAAAAGACGCTTACTCCTTGGAAGGAAAGTTATGACCAACCTAGACAGCATATTCAAAAGCAGAGACATTACTTTGCCAACAAAGGTTCGTCTAGTCAAGGCTATGGTTTTTCCTGTGGTCACGTATGGATGTGAGAGTTGGACTGTGAAGAAGGCTGAGCACTGAAGAATTGATGCTTTTGAACTGTGGTGTTGGAGAAGACTCTTGAGAGTCCCTTGGATTGCAAGGAGATCCAACCAGTCCATTCTGAAGGAGATCAGCCCTGGGATTTCTTTGGAAGGAATGATGCTCAAGCTGAAACTCCAGTACTTTGGCCACCTCATGCGAAGAGTTGACTGATTGGAAAAGACTCTGACGCTGGGAAGGATTGGGGGCAGGAGGAGAAGGGGACGACAGAGGATGAGATGGCTGGATGGCATCACTGACTCGATGGATATAAGTCTGGGTGAACTCCAGGAGTTGGTTTTGGACAGGGAGGCCTGGCATGCTGTGATTCATGGGGTCGCAAAGAGTCGGACACGACTGAGCGACTGAACTGAACTGATTCTTTTTTATATTATTTTCCACTTTAGTCCATTACAGAGTATTGAGTAGAGTTCTGTGTACTATATAGAAGGTTATTATTATTAGTTTCCTATTTTGCACTCAGGGCTTCTCAGGTGGCTCAGTGGTAAAGAATCCACCTGTTAATGCAGGAGACATGAGTTCAATCCTTGGGTTGGAAAGATCCCTTGGAGGAGGAAATGGCAACCAAGGATATCCTGGAGTGTGAAGTCAAGTGGGCCTTCAGAAGCATTACTATGAACAAAGCTAGTGGAGGTGATGGAATTCCACCTGAGCTATTTCACATCCTAAAAGATGATGCTGTTAAAATGCTGCACTGAATATGCCAGCAAATTTGGAAAACTCAGCAGTGGCCACAGGACTGGAAAAGGTCAGTTTTCATTCCAATCCCAAAGAAGGGCAATGCCAAAGAATGTTCAAACGACACAATTGCACTCATTTCACATGCTAGCAAGGTCATACTCAAAATCCTTCAAACTAGGCTTCAGCAGTATGTGAACTTCTAAATCAGATGTACCAGGTGGACTTAGGAAAGGCAGAAGAACCAGAGATCAACTTGCCAACATCCGTTGGATCATAGAAAAAGCAAGGGAATCCCAGAAACAAATCTACTTCTGCTTCATTGACTATGCCAAAGCCTTTTACTGTGGATCACAACAAACTGTGGAAAATTCTTCAAGGGATGGGAATACTAGACCACCTTGCCTGCCTCCTGAGAAAACTGTATGCAGGTTAGGAAGCAACAGTTAGAACTGGACATGGAACAATGGACTGCTTCAAAATTGGGAAAGGAGTATGTCAAGGCTGTATATTGTCAACCTGCTTATTTAACTTCTATGCAGAGTATGTCATATGAAATGCTGGGCTGGATGAAGAAGCTCAAGCTGGAACCAAGATTGCCGGGAGAAATATCAATAACCTCAGATACACAGATGACACCACCCTTATGGCAGAAAGTGAAGAAGAACTAAAGGGCCTCTTGATGAAAGTGAAAGAGGAGAGTGAAAAAGTTGGCTTAAAGCTCAACATTCAGAAAACTAAGATCATGGCATCCGGTCCCATCACTTCATGACTGATAGATGGGGAAAAAATGAAAACAGTGACTGACTTTATTTTTTTGGGCTCCTGAATCACTGTGGATGGTGACTGCAGCCACGAAATTAAAAGACGCTTGCTCCTTGGAATAAAATCAATGAGAAACCTAGACAGCATATTAAAAAGTAGAGACATTACTTGGCCAAAAAAGGTCTGTCTAGTCTGAGCAACTTCACTTTCACTTTTCACTTTCATGCATTGGAGAAGGAAATGGCAACCCACTCCAGTGTCCTTGCTTGGAGAATCCCAGGGACAGGGGAGCCTGGTGGGCTGCCGTCTATGGGGTCGCACAGAGTTGGACACGACTGAAGTGACTTAGCAGCAGCAGCAGCAGTCAAAGCTATGGTTTTTCCAGTAGTCATGTATGGATGTGAGAGTTGGATCATAAAGAAAGCTGAGCACTGAAGAATTTATGCTTTTGAACTGTGGTGTTGGAGAAGACTCTTGAGAATCCCTTGGACAGCAAAGAGATCAAACCAGTTCAATCCTAAAGGAAATCAACCCTGGATATTCACTGGAAGGATGGATGCTGAAGCTAAAGCTCTAATACTTTGGCCACCTGAAGTGAAGAGCCGACTCATTGGGAAAGACCCTGATGCTCGGAAAGATTGAAGGCAGGAGGAGAAGGGGATGACAGAGGATAAGATGGTTGGATGGCATAATTTATTCAATGGACATGAGTTTGAGCAGTCTCTGGGAGATTGTGAAGGTCAGGGAAGCCTGGTGTGCTGCAGTCCATGGGGTTACAAAGAGCTGGACATGACTGAGCGACTCAACAACAACCAGTATTCTTGCCTGAAGAATCCCATAGACAGAGGAGCTTGGCGGGCTACAGTCCATAGGGTTGCAGAGTTGGACATGACTGAGTGATGAGCATGCATGCATGCATTTTACATTTAGTGGTTTGTATGTGTAGAGAAGGAAATGGCAGCCCACTCCAGTATTCTTGCCTGGAGAATCCCAGGGACAGAGGAGCCTGGTGGCCTGCCGTCTATGGGGTTGCACAGAGTCGGACACGACTGAAGCGATTTAGCAGCAGCAACAGCAGCAGTAGTGTGTATGTGTCAATTCCAGTCTTCACATTTATTCCTTCCCCTGGCCCCTTATCCCTTGGTAACCATAAATTTGTTTTGTACATCTATGACTGTACTTGTGTTTTGTAGATGAGTTCATTTGTACCCCCCACTTTTTTTAGATTTCACATATAAATGATATCATGTGCTATTTGTCTTTCTGTATCTGACTTACTTCACTCAGTAAGACAATATCTAGGTCCATCAATGTTTTCGAAAATGACATTCAGTTCAGTTTAATCACTCAGTTGTGTCCAACTCTTATGACCCCATGGACTCCAGCATGCCAGGCTTCCTTGTCCATCACCAACTCCCAGAGCTTGCTCAAACTCATGTCCATCGAGTCGGTGATGCCATCCAATCCTCTCATCCTCTGTTGTCCCCTTCTCCTCCCGCCTTCAGTCTTGCGCAGCATCAGGAATTATTTTGTTCTTTTTAATGGCTGAGTAACATTACACTGAATATGTGTACCACATCTTCTTTACCCGTTCCTCTGTTGATGGCCATTGTTGCTTCCATGTCCTGGCCATTGCTAATAGTGCTGCAGTGAACATTGAGGTGCGTGTATCTTTTTGAAATATGGTTTTTCCCTGAGTATATGCCCAGGAATAGCATTGCTGGGTCACATAGTAGTTCTGTTTGTAGTTTTTTAATGAACCGCCATCCTGTTAATTGTCTGTATCAATTTATATTCCCACCAACACTGCAGGAGGGTTTTCTTTTCTCCACATCCTCTCCAGCATCTATAGTTTGTAGATTTTTTTTTTATATAGCTTTGGGTAGTATAGTCATTTTCACTATATTGACTCTTTGAAACCAAGAGCTTGTGTCACTCTCCGTTTGTTGGTGTCGTCTTTTCTTTCATTAGTATCTTGTAGTTTGAAAGCATGCAACACTTCATGAATTTGTGTGTCATTCTTGTGCAGGGGCCATGCTGATCTTCTTGGTATTCTTCCAGTTTTAACATGTGTGCTGTCAAAGTGAGTGAGCAATAGAGAGTTCTAGTTCTCCTCCCTTGATAGGTAACTTTTTGATTTTAGGTTTTGGCTTATCTTTCCAGAGTTTGATTTTAAAAATGTAAGCAAGTACATGAGCACGCATGCATCTGCCCATTTCCTTCTGTTTACACTGAGAGTGGCGTACGACTCACTGCTCTGCACTGTGCCTCTCTCGCCTGTGTCCGTGAGGTCGCACACGGCAGGATATAGAGGCCTCCCCATGCCTCTTCCCTCCACTGCATGGCTGCGTCATGGTTTATTCACACAGTCCCGCATTGAGGAACATTTGGATTGAGCTTTAACACTCCTGGCTCCTTACTCTTTCCTTGGAACGCTTTTGCTCTGAGTTGCAGTACACTCCTCTCTCACGGCTTTCCTGCTGCTTTCTGACTGTTCTGTTTCTATCATTTGTTCCTGTCTCGCAGCTCACACACTGAATCTCACTGTCCCCATGCCCTGCGTCACCTCTAGTCTCACTTTTTACCTTCTTCTTGGGGGAACTAATTTACATCACTATGATTTTTACTCTGATGACTCTTAGATCCGTATTGTTAAGCCCCTATTTCTTTTATGAAACACAGATTTACATTTCCCAATTTTCATTGGAACATTTCCTTCTACATGAATATTTTTTTAGAGACCTCAAATTCAATATACCCCCAAGTGAAGCTCATCAATTTCCCCTCCAAGCTACTCATCTTCACTGATTTCTTATCTCAGATAATAGCTTTACCATTTACCACATTGTTCAAATGAGAAATTTTAGTATCTCCTTCAGATCATCTTATTCTCCACTTCTACTCAGCCACTGGGCTCTGTCAGTTCTGTCTCATCTTCATTCCTGTGGCCACTGCCTTGGTTCAGGACCTTCAGTCAGGTGCCCTAGTTTGGGACTTAAAATCTGGGGGAAGTGGTACAAGGTCAAGGGTGTGTGTGGTGGTACCTGAGGCAGCAGTGAGAGTCAGGGGACCTCTGGAGACTGTCACATAGTGTGACATATTTTGCTGATAGTTGACCTCCAGCATCTCTTGGTTCCCATCTAATTTCTGAGCCTGATCATCTAGGCTTCCTGTCTATCCTCTGTGTTTTAAATGATTCTGATAGATTCCTTTTCTGTCATTTATTCAGAGTTGATTCTGGTTGTTTGCAACGAGGGGTTCTGGTTGATCCAAGGAGTAATTGGAACAGTTGAAACATAAGAGAAGAAGAAGGCTGTGGTGTCATCAAAATGGCAGAACACGTGGGCTCCCTGCTCTGGGGCCTGACCACTGAGGTGATGGATGCACCGCCAGAGCCACTGTGATGGATGTGGCATTCCTCTGGGAGGCTGGCCAAGCAGCTGCTGAGACAGTTTTTCATTCGTTTCTTTGTTCTTAAACTCCCATTACCTCTGACAAAGTCTGTGTCCTTGACCAAACTTTTGTCAGGCTCCTCTGAGCCCTCTCTGTGACTCCTCTGCCTCATTCCTGGTCCAGGGTTTGGCCTGGAAAGCCCAGTTTTAGCAAGAATCCTGCTAAGCCAGCGTAGAAAGAATCCCCCACCCTGGATATCTAATCAAGTTCCTCTTACTAATTTTCTATCCAGTGACCCCTGACTATTGCCTATAAACTGCCAGCTACCCATTGCTATATTTAGAGTTAAATTCGTTCTGTACTGAAATCTAGCTTCTTTACTGCAGTAGCTTGAATAAAATCTGTCTTGTCGTTATAACAAGTGTCCGTTGAAGTTTCTTATTGACACCTGTGTTTATGAGTGTTTTCTGTTTCTTGCAATTCAAAAAGAATCTTGAAAAACACAAGTGTTTTGTCATATTAAAATTTAAGCATACTGAATGTTTTATTACCAACTTATTGCTTTCTAAGGAATAAAAACATTTTATTTTTGTTTTTTCTTGGATTCACTTTTCCTGTGAAAAACTTAAATGATGACATATAAATTAGAAACTATTATTTGGTAATATTCCATTTGTACAAAGGAATTCAGGTGCGTATCTGTTATAGGAAAAAATATACATACTGCCACATGCTTTGAATTCAAAGTAAAACATTAACAGATACAAATAAAATAATAAATGCAAATAATAAAGTCTTTAAGAATCGACTTTGCTGTAGAGGAGTACTCAGGGTCAGTGTCAATCAGGTCACCTTTCTTGGAGAAGGTAAGTTGTGAGTCAGCTGGCAAAGGAGTTGAGGGTCAAGGATTAGTAGAAATAATGGGCGAAGCATCTTAAAAAGAGGACTTATAATGCTTTGTTCTGGACATGGACACTGTCCACAGGCTTCTGACAAGTCAGTTTACCTTTCTGACTATGTTTCCTCATTAGAGTCCCGATTTTCTACACAGACCTTTATATTCAGCTATATCATGCAGTGAGCCCAGGTTTGGGGGTTCCTTTCCTAGAGAGAGTAATGAAGAATCTTGATAAAGCACATCTAAAATTCCAGAAAGGGGAGCTGAGAACCGGGTAAAGAATGAGAAAGGAGACGTGGTAACATCACCTCCAGTTCTCATCTGTTCTCTGTGCCTGGATGCACCTTTTGGCCTATTTCTTCTCCCAAGCACTTGTGGGCTCCAGGGATTTGGGAGCTCTAAGGACTTGGGGTCTCTGAAAAGACCTGCCCTCCAGGCATGAGGAGGCAGAGACCTGTCCCTGAGTGGGGGGTGGTTTGGCCAAATCAGCCTGACTAGGCCACCCCTCTCCTAACTTTCTCTGTCCTACGTTCCTGGGGGATACAGGGAGTGATTGCATTCTCTTACATCTTTCTGTTTTTCAGTCCTCTGGTGTCTTTAGTGGGATTTATTACATTCCAACAGAGAAGGCAGTGGCACCCCACTCCAGTACTCTTGCCGGGAAAATCCCATGGACAGAGGAGCCTGGTGGGCTGCAGTCCATGAGGTTGCTAAGAGTCGGACACGACTTCACTTTCACTTTCACTTTTCACTTTTATGCATCGGAGAAGAAAATCGCAACCCACTCCAGTGTTCTTGCCTGGAGAATCCTAGGGATGGGGGAGCCTGGTGGGCTGCCGTCTATGGGGTTGCACAGAGTCCGACACGACTGAAGCGACTTAGCAGCAGCAGCAGCAGCATTACATTCCAAATGGCCTCTGTTTGCAGCTTGGAGTTCTGAAACGATCTAGTAGTAATTTAAAAGAAGCTTTTCTAAGCTTTAAAGCAGTTGAGAGACATAAAATTCCTTCATGATTAATTTCCTATTTACAACAACTTTTACAATTTTTACAGTTTCCTATTTACAACAATTTACAATAATTTACAATTATTGTTATCAGTTGTGACTTTTGTTGTTTCTGTGTTTGAACAAATGATTAATTTTGTTGACCATTTATAACACTTTAAAAGACTGATGTTACTAGGGGAGTATAAGGTATAACGTATTTCTATTAAGGCATTCTATTAGAACATCTTTTTATTATGGTTTTTCTGTTAATGTTGTCTGGTTTTTTAACAGGTTTTCCTTATTTTACTTTAGGACTGTTTTTTAGTACATAGCGACTCATTTGAAAAGACCTTGATGCTGGGAAAAATTGAGAGCAGGAGGAGAAGGGGACGACAGAGGATGAGATGGTTGGATGGCATCACTGACTCGATGGACATGGGTTTGGGTGGACTCCGGGAGTTGGTGATGGGCAGGGAGGCCCGGCGTTCTGTGGTTCATGGGGTCTCAAAGAGTCAGACACGACTGAGCAACTGAACTGAAATGATACCATACACTTATAGTGGATTATACTTTTTATAAATATAAAATGTTTCAGTTAGTTCAGTCACTCAGTCGTGTCTGACTCTTTGCGACCCCATGGACTGCAGCATGTCAGGCCTCCCAGTCTATCACCAACTCCCAGAGTTTACTCAAACTCTGTCCATTGAGTCGGTGATGCCATCCAGCCATCTCATCTCTGTTGTCCCCTTCTCCTCCTGCCTTCAGTTTTTCCCAGCATCAGGGTCTCTTCTAATGAGGGAGGTCTTCACATCAGGTGGCCAAAGTATTGGAGCTTCAGCTTCAGCATCAGTCCTTTCAATGAATATTCAGGACCAATTTCCTTTAGGATGGACTAGTTTGATCTCCTTGTAGTCCAAGGGACTCTCAGAAGTCTTCTCTAACACCACAGTTTGAAAGCATCAATTCTTTGGCGCTCAGCTTTCTTTATGGGCCAACTCTCACATCCATACATAACTACTGGAAAAAACATAGCATTGACTAGACAGACTTTTGTTGGCAAAGTAATGTCTCCGCTTTTTAATACACTGTTTAGTTTTGCCATAGCTTTTCTTCCAAGGAGCAAGCGTTCTTTTAATTTTATGGCTGCACTCACCATCTGCCGTGATTTTGGAGCCCAAGAAAATAAAATCTGTTACTGTTTCCATTGTTTCCCCATCTATTTGCCATGAAGTGATGGGATCAGATGCCATGATCTTTGTTTTTTGAATGTTGAGTTTTAAACCAGCTTTTTCACTCTCCTCTTTCACTTTCACCAAGAGGCTCTTTATTTCCTGTTTGCTTTCTTCCATAAGAGTGGTGTCATCTGCATATCTGAGGTTATTCATATTTCTCCTGTCAATCTTGATTCCAGCTTATGCTTCATCCAGCCCAGCATTTTGCATGATGTACTCTGCATATAAGCTAAATAAGCAGGGTGACAATATACAGCCTTGATGTAATCCTTTCCCAATTTTGAAGCAGTCCATTGTTCCATGTCCAGTTCTAACTGTTGCTTCTTGACCTGCATACAGGTTTCTCAGGAGGCAGATAAGGTAGTCTGGTATTTCCATCTCTTTCAGAATTTTCCACAGTTTTTGTGATCCACACATAAAATGTTTATCTTGGTACAAATCTTTAAGACTTTTCTCTTTAATTCTACTTTGTAGGATAGTAGTATCAAAGCACCTCGTTTTCTGTATGTGTACAATATCTTTATCCAATCTTAAAGGAGCAATTGCAAATCAATAGAAAGAGAATCACTAGGAAAAAAATAGGAAAGGACATGAATAGGCGATTCACAACCACCCCACAAATGGCCAATAAATACTTAAGAATATTTAGCTTCATGATTGTTAAAGACTTGCACATTAAACCAGCAATGAGATAACAGCCATTTCTTATCTATCATACAGGCAAAGATGAAACAAAATTAATACACAAACCAATGGATATATTTTAAGTAATAATTTTTTCTAATAATTTATTAAAGTAAATAAGCAGAGATCTAGGCAAGGATTTTACCACAGAACTATTCATTATATTGTTGTTCCTAACAGTAAAAAAATTGGAACCAACCTAAAAGGAATATTCTGTAATATGAGAACATTTTCATGGTATCTTGTAGACTAAATATCAGGATGTACAGATGCATAAAGGGCTTCCCTGGTGACCCCGATAGTGCAGGAGACATGAGTTCAATTCCTGGGTTGGGAAGATCCACTGTAGAAGGGAATGGCTACCCACTCCAGTATTTAGTAAGAATACAGAACAGTCCAGTATTCTTGCCTAGAGAATTCCATGGACAGGGGAGCCTGGTAGGCTACAGTCCATCTGGCTACAGAGAGTCAGATACAACTAACACATATGCATATACATATATACATATGTGTTTATGTGAGTGTGTATATATATATATGTATATGTACATGCATATAAAATAATTTTTTTTAAAGACAAGGGAGATGGTAGAGCATTTATCATAGAAAACAGACTGTAATAGTGCTCAGATTATTGTGATTTTTTTTTACATTTTCACAATAAATGTGCATCATTTTTAGAATAAATCAGTGTAAAAACTATTTAAAAAACTTATAATTGTTTAAAAACTATAATTGTTTAAAAGAGGTTGGAGGTTTTAAATAAGAGATGGTACAACATTTTACATAAGAGAAAGTGTTAGGATTTGTTCATGGTGAATTCACTATGTACTTGTATAAATACTGAGATCACTTTATGGATATATTTGCATGTTTTTCTTCTTTAGAGATTGATATCAAAATTTGTGCCTCTTCAATGCGCTGCCTTGCATGTAGTCAGATCTGTTTTATCACTGATAATCATTTCATTGTTTAGTTTGGTGCATATGACATAGATAGACAAAGTTTCTAAATTGGGAATATTTGAAAGGGAAACAATTTGAACAAAAAGATATTTCTTACGATTTAGAATTATAAAGGAGGAGACTGTGGCTTCACTTCCATTAAAGTATTCAATAATTTCCCCCATCATTGTGGTCTTTATGTAAATACTAGACAGTAAGTGTAAATTATTGAGTCTTTGATGTACTTTGGTTGCATAGCTCTGTTCTGCAGTTCCTTAGCTCATCAGGGAGGGGTTTGGGTGAATTTCACTTCCAGCCGCTGGATGGCAGCTAACCTCCACTAGTGGCTGGCTGTTTCCACATCTCTCCACAGCTTAGGCTGCATTATCTAACATACTGCGCTTGAAAGGAAAAAAGAAAAGAACCCAACATGTAGTATCTCTGGATTAATCTCATTTTATTAACCTTCGAACATAAGATTTTATAGGGCATAAGACTGAAATGTTGTAAATCTTGTAACTGGAATTCTGAGGATTTCTTTTTAAAAAGAAAAGAAAAAAAAGCCTGGTAAGCCTAAACCTGTTGATTGCAGGCACGAAGCTCCTTTCATGCATCTACGAATCCATTATTAATAGTGGAGTTTTACCAACTTGACATTCCTCTATTGCAAATACTATTGCAATAGCAATTCCCGTAACGAAAATATTTGTAAACCTTAGTGGATGGCTCGAAGCAATGGTAAGTTGATGCTCGGTATATTGAAATTCACTCTAATGAATAATTCAGTTCACAAAATTCCAGTTAGCAATTCTATCCCATTTGATAATCACTCAGTAAAATGATAATAAAAAACCCCACCTGTTTGTATATTTCAGTGCCAGAAAGAAATGTTAGAGTTGATTGTCGTGTAAACCTCAGGCTTCAGTCTAGGCTAATTAAGGAAAGTAGAAATGCAGAATAAGTAAGTATATGTCCTCTATTTAATTAAGGACACAGAGGAAGAAAACTGACACAGGAGGGGCTGGAATTTGCCTTTCACGTTTATCAGTGCTTCCTTCTGCCACATACCCCAAATAACATGACCACTACCAACACAACACATTAAAACGGAAAAACAACAGCAAGGATAACAACAGTGGCATGAAAAACACCTTCAAGAGGCTAAACAGAGGTACTACTTAACAGAAAGAAATATCATTTCTGGTTTATTACTATATACACTACGTGTGTGTGTGCTAAGTCGCTTCAGTCATGTTGGACTCTGCGCCACTATGGACAGTCGCCTGCCAGGCTCCTCTGTCCACAGAATTTCCCAGGCAAGAATACTGGAGTGGGTTGGCTATGCCCCCCTCCAGTAGATCTTCCTGCCCCAGGGATCGAACCAGAGTCTCTAACGTCTCCTGCATTAGCAGGTGAGTCTTTACGTCTAATGCCACCTTGGATGCATATAGACTATAGGTTAATTTAAAAACGATCACTTCTGTGTGAGATGCTGCTTGATTCACAATATTCAAAATCCTTGCTTCTGAAAATATCCTAGTACAATTTATATTTCTAAAGTGTAATTATTATTCAGGTTGAAAACTATTTGAGTTAAAGAATGAGCAATAGAATTTCAGAGAAGGGAACCCTGAGATTCAGGAAGGATAAAAGAGAGGAAGGGACATGGGGACATACCCTGGACACATGAAGAGGACTTTGACCTGCCCAGGATGGGAGTGGATTTCAGACAGATTCTGAAAGTATATCTGGAGAAGAACATGGACCCCCATTGCCTGAGTGGGCAATGGTTGATGTCCTTGCACAAGGGTGAGGTTTGTAGGAAAGAGCAGGAGGTGGCTTGAAGCTCTTCCTTCTTCACTGTTGCACATTTTGGCCAGAACCTCCCCTCCCCTTTGCTTTTCCATATATATCAGACAACCTGCCTGACTTCAGGGTCTACTACAAAGCCACAGTCATCAAGACAGTATGGTACTGGCACAAAGACAGAAATATAGATCAATGGAACAAAATAGAAAGCCCAGAGATAAATCCATGCACATATGGACACCTTATCTTTGACAAAGGAGGCAAGAATATACAATAGAGAAAAGACAATCTCTTTAACAAATGGTGCTGGGAAAACTGGTCAACCACTTGTAAAAGAATGAAACTAGAACACTTTCTAACACCATACACAAAAATAAACTCAAAATGGATTAAAGATCTAAACTATAAAACTCCTAGAGGAGAACATAGGCAAAACACTCTCCGACATACATCACAGCAGGATCCTCTATGACCCACCTCCCAGAATATTGGAAATGAGAGCAAAAATAAACAAATGGGACCTAATTAAACTTAAAAGCTTCTGCACATCAAAGGAAACTATAAGCAAGGTGAAAAGGCAGCCTTCAGAATGGGAGAAAATAATAGCAAATGAAGCAACTGACAAACAACTAATCTCAAAAATATACAAGAATAAAATAAGTATATTTAAATGAGAGTTTGGACCTGATTTTGATGAGATTTAATCTCTGTAAGAGTTGTGTGGGTGCTAAGTCGCTTCAGTTGTGTCCCTCTCTTTGCAACCCCATGGACTGTAGCCCGCCAGGCCACTCTGTCCATGGGATTCTCCAGGCAAACACTTGAACTAAACCATGAATTATAAGAAAAATGATGACTCGAGCTTAATGTTGGTTTGATGAAAGAATGCATATACCAAACAAAATTTATGTGGAAAGCCATTTAAAGAACACTGTCCTTTGAATGTATTATGTGTGATCCCAATCTCTACCCTTAAGTTCTTCTACTAAAACAAATTTACTTTCAGAGACGTGAGTTTCAACTAAAACTAAATTAAACTAAAATTAAAAAAATTATTAAGCTAAGACATCATGAAAAGTTCAGCATGCAATTAAAAAATTGTCATATATCTCCCTAATGTGCTTGCTGTAAATATTTAGAATGCAATGAAAAATCTGAAACTTTGTGCCAAGGAGTCAGTTGTTTCATACTCTGCCACTGTCTTGGTGTCACTGCAAGAATGTATCACCTTCTGAAAATAGTCCCCAAGATGTTTACCTTCTGTGTTTCTGCTTCACCTGCCCTAGCAACGCAGTCTCTCCTTTCTCTTTCATTGTGGTTTTAAGAGGAGTTCTAATCAGCCACAAAGAATTAGCACTTATGGCAAATATTCTAATTGTTTGATTCCAAACAAATGCTATGTTTTAGGGCCTTTGTAATGTTTCCTGCAATAAATAAAGCAATAATCTGTTATGATAAAAAAATACTGGAGTGGGTTGCCATGCCATCTTCCGGGGGACCTTCCTGACCTAGGGATTGAACTTTTACATCTCCTGCATTGGCAGGCGGGTTCTTTACCACTGGTGCCACCTGGGATTACTGTAAGTATCGAATGGAACTAATTAGAGAAAAAGTCTGATAGAGTGCTTACCATTTAGAAAACTTTCTCTAGGACAAACTTCAGGGACTTAAAAAATGTTTTCCATTCATTTTCTTTTATTTATTTATTTTTAAAAAGTACACATGTAATTCCCCAAAGAGGATAACCGTTTGGAGGAAAATTACTTTCAACTGTGGTTCTTTTAGTCATAATTGCCTCGGTTTTGCTCCTAGGAGATTGCTGTTTTCAGCTCTGTGCATTTTCTGGATTAGAAAAGCAATAGATTTTCTCCTATTGCTCTACATCACACAATGAATTAACACCTTCAATTTTGTTTTCCTGTGCTTTGTTATTATAATGTAATAAGCCATTCGGCACACCATGTTTCCTTCATTCTGTTGTTTGGCTGAAAAACCCACTTGCCAAGCAATGTGCCCATGATCTGCCTTAGTCTTTAGGTTGATGGTGTGATTCTGATTTGTTTCAAAATGATGCTCAGGATGGCAGGATATTTGGTGATGATGTGAGATTTGCTTGAGAGATCATTTTCCTTTAGGCTTTAGGATACGAAAGGAGGGAGACTGAAGCAGATGGGGAGGTTAAGAGAATGAAGAAGACCTAGATGTACAAGGTGGGATGGGCCTCACTCAGGAAATTAACAGTGATATGAATGCTGGAGTGACTTCATGGGGAACAGGGAGATACTATCTTCCTTCTAGAATTTTCTCTGGGAGGAGATTCAAATGTTAAACCTTTGTTTTGGTAGAGGGGGAGGAAGGAAGTGGAAAAGCAGAAAGTATTTTCTCCTGGCTCACTGTTGCTTACTTGGAGAACACTTACTGTGAGAACATCTTTATACTCTGCTTCTCTGGTGACTCAGATGGTAAGGAATTTGCCTACAGTGCCAGAGACCTGGGTTTGATCCCTGGGTCAGGAAGATCCCCTGGAGGAGAAAATAGCAACCCACTCCAGTATTCTTGCCTGGAGAATTCCATGGACAGAGGAGCCTGGCAGGCTACAGTCCATGGGGTTGCAAAGAGTTGGACACAGTTGAATGACTAATACACGAAAGGAAAATGGTACAGACTTTCTTAGAGCTTTTTAATTTTTTCCTTTAGTTTTTAGGTATCCTGTGGTTCCTACTTTAAGTGATTTAGGCTAATTTAAAAACTGAGTTTTATGAAAAATTCTTTTCTTATCTTTTAAACCTTACTGAATATTAAGGGTTTATTTTTGATATATCGACTTGATACTGTAGGCTGGATTGCAATAAACTTTGACAGGTTCTCAAAATTTAGTGCTTTATTATTGACTAATTGTGGTTTTGTCTCCTTTGCTAGATTATAAACTTTTTGTATCTTATACCTGAATAACATCATGCTGGGTTTATCCAAGAAGTTCAATAAATATAACAGTGGTTGACTTTGATGAGATTAATGATCTAGACTAAAACATTTTCTTAAAATATGTAAATCACACCTAAAATATGGAAATAGGAAAGGAATTATACAACCTAGCTTTATTCTTTAGAGTCTTTCTCTGTATCATTGGTTCCTTTTAAACAATATTAAACAAAAAATTTCCCATATTTTTGATGATGTCATGTTTGAAAGTGAAAATAATCCAAAGAAATAAATTGTTCAGATTAATTTCATGTCAAATGCTAAATCACCAGGTAAGAGCTACATTTTCAAAATCTTTGCCTTATTCCAGCCTTCATGTTTTCATACTCAGTACATTTCAGTTCAGTTCAGTTGCTCAGTTGTGTCCGACTCTTTGTGACCCCATGAATAGCAGCACGCCAGGCCTCCCTGTCCATCACTAACTCCCAGAGTTCACTCAGACTCACGTCCATTGAGTCAGTGATGCCATCCAGCCATCTCATCCTCTGTCGTCCCCTTCTCTTCCTGCCCCCAATCCCTCCCAGCATCACAGTCTTTTCCAATGAGTCAACTCTTCGCATGAGGTGGCCAAAGTACTGGAGTTTCAGCTTTAGCATCATTCCTTCCAAAGAAATCCCAGGGCTGATCTCCTTTAGGATGGACTGGTTGGATCTCCTTGCAGTCCAAGGGACTCTCAAGAGTCTTCTCCAACACCACAGTTCAAAAGCATCAATTCTTCTGTGCTCAGCCTTCTTCACAGTCCAACTCTCACATCCATACATGACCACAGGAAAAACCATAGCCTTGACCAGGCGGACCTTTGTTGGCAAAGTAATGTCTCTACTTTTGAATATGCTGTCTAGGTTGGTCATAACTGTCCTTCCAAGGAGTAAGCGTCTTTTAATTTCATGGCTGCAGTCACCATCTGCAGTGATTTTGGAGCCCAAAAAAATAAAGTCTGACACTGTTTCCACTGTTTCCCCATCTATTTCCCATGAAGTGATGGGACCAGATGCCATGATCTTCATTTTCTGAATGTTGAGCTTTAAGCCAACTTTTTCACTCTCCTCTTTCACTTTCATCAAGAGGCTTTTCAGTTCCTCTTCACTTTCTGCCATGAGGGTGGTGTCATCTGCATATCTGAGGTTATTGATATTTCTCCCGGCAATCTTGATTCCAGCTTGTGCTTCTTTGGTACATTTATGTCCCCATAATAATAGAGCTTAATCAATGAGAGTTTATTTATGTTATTAATGGTTCCATTTCACGTGAATATTTGAATCTATCTGGGGTCTGCCTTTGAGTACAAGGCCCAATGTCAGCTGTTTTCAGTGGAAAGGTTAATAATTGATGGAAAATCAGGGAACTGGCAGTCAAGTAGCCAGAACTAGATATTGCATCCTAAAGCACTGTTAAGTGTACTTACCATAGGAATCGTATGTATATGTTGTTGTTCAGTCTCTAGGTTGTGTCCAACTCTTTGCAGCCCCATGGGCTGCAGCGTGCTAGGCTTCCCTGTCCTTCACTATCTCCTGGAATTTGCTCAAACTTATGTCCATTGTGTCAATGATGCCATCCAAACATCTCATCCTCTGTCACCCCCTTCTCCTCCTGCCCTCAGTCTTTTCCAGCATCAGGGTTATTTTCCCAGTGAGTCAGTTCTTCGCATCAAGTGGCCAAAGTATTGGAGCTTCAGCTTCAGCATCAGTCCTTCCAATGAATATTTCAGACTGATTTCCTTTAGGCATGCCTGGTTTGTTCTCCTTGCAGTCCAAGGGACTCTCAAGAGTCTTTTCCAGCACCACACTTCAAAAGCATCAATTCTTCAGCACTCAGCCTTCTTTATGGTCCAACTCATATTTGTATATGACTACTGGAAAACCATAGCTTTGACTATATGGATAGGAACCATATGTGTGTGTGTGTGCAGGTGTGTGTGTATATATATATATATATATATATATATATATATACTGCTACTGGTAAGTCACTTCAGTCGTGTCTGACTCTGTGCGACCCCATAGACGGCAGCCCACCAGGCTCCCCCATCCCTGGGATTCTCCAGGCAAGAACACTGGAGTGGGTTGCCATTTCCTTCTCCAATGCATGAAAGTGAAAAGTGAAAGTGAAGTCGCTCAGTCATGTCCGACCCTCAGCAACCCCATAGACTGCAGCCTTCCAGGCTCCTCTGTCCATGGGATTTTCCAGGCGAGAGTACTGGAGTGGGGTGCCATTGCCTTCTCTGATATATATATATTAAGATTAATATTGGGTGTCCCTGCTCTGTCAGGAAAGTTGTAGTGCTGGTTTTGGTAAGACATAAGCATTGACACTCATCTTAAAGAAGCTTTGGAAGAACATTTGATCTGCATAGCATTTTTATTTTTTTTATTTTTTTTTTAATTTTTTTTATTTTATTTATTTATTTATTTTTTTTATTCTTCCAATTTTATTTTATTTTTAAACTTTACATAATTGTATTAGTTTTGCCAAATATCAAAATGAATCCACCACAGGTATACATGTGTTCCCCATCCCGAACCCTCCTCCCTCCTCCCTCCCCATACCATCCCTCTGGGCCGTCCCAGTGCACCAGCCCCAAGCATCCAGCATCGTGCATCGAACCTGGACTGGCAACTCGTTTCCTACATGATATTTTACATGTTTCATTGCCATTCTCCCAAATCTTCCCACCCTCTCCCTCTCCCACAGAGTCCATAAGACTGTTCTATACATCAGTGTCTCTTTTGCTGTCTCGTACACCGGGTTATTGTTACCATCTTTCTAAATTCCATATATATGCGTTAGTATACTGTATTTATGTTTTTCCTTCTGGCTTACTTCACTCTGTATAATAGGCTCCAGTTTCATCCACCTCATTAGAACTGATTCAAATGTATTCTTTTTAATGGCTGAGTAATACTCCATTGTGTATATGTACCACAGCTTTCTTATCCATTCATCTGCTGATGGACATCTAGGTTGCTTCCATGTCTTGGCTATTATAAACAGTGCTGCGATGAACATTGGGGTACACGTGTCTCTTTCCCTTCTGGTTTCCTCAGTGTGTATGCCCAGCAGTGGGGTTGCTGGATCATAAGGCAGTTCTATTTCCAGTTTTTTAAGGAATCTCCACACTGTTCTCCATAGTGGCTGTACTAGTTTGCATTCCCACCAACAGTGTAAGAGGGTTCCCTTTTCTCCACACCCTCTCCAGCATTTATTGCTTGTAGACTTTTGGATCGCAGCCATTCTGACTGGTGTGAAATGGTACCTCATAGTGGTTTTGATTTGCATTTCTCTGATAATGAGTGATGTTGAGCATCTTTTCATGTGTTTGTTGGCCATCTGTATGTCTTTTTTGGAGAAATGTCTATTTAGTTCTTTGGCCCATTTTTTGATTGGGTCGTTTATTTTTCTGGAGTTGAGCTGTAGGAGTTGCTTGTATATTTTTGAGATTAGTTGTTTGTCGGTTGCTTCATTTGCTATTATTTTCTCCCATTCTGAAGGCTGTCTTTTCACCTTGCTAATAGTTTCCTTTGATGTGCAGAAGCTTTTAAGGTTAATTAGGTCCCATTTGTTTATTTTTGCTTTTATTTCCAATATTCTGGGAGGTGGGTCATAGAGGATCCTGCTGTGATGTATGTCGGAGAGTGTTTTGCCTATGTTCTCCTCTAGGAGTTTTATAGTTTCTGGTCTTACGTTTAGATCTTTAATCCATTTTGAGTTTATTTTTGTGTATGGTGTTAGAAAGTGGTCCAGTTTCATTCTTTTACAAGTGGTTGACCAGATTTCCCAGCACCACTTGTTAAAGAGATTGTCTTTAATCCATTGTATATTCTTGCCTCCTTTGTCGAAGATAAGGTGTCCATATGTGCGTGGATTTATCTCTGGGCTTTCTATTTTATTCCATTGATCAATATTTCTGTCTTTGTGCCAGTACCATACTGTCTTGATAACTGTGGCTTTGTAGTAGAGCCTGAAGTCAGGTAGGTTGATTCCTCCAGTTCCATTCTTCTTTCTCAAGGTCGCTTTGGCTATTCGAGGTTTTTTGTATTTCCATACAAATTGTGAAATTATTTGTTCTAGCTCTGTGAAGAATACTGTTGGTAGCTTGATAGGGATTGCGTTGAATCTATAAATTGCTTTGGGTAGTATACTCATTTTCACTATATTGATTCTTCCAATCCATGAACATGGTATATTTCTCCATCTATTAGTGTCCTCTTTGATTTCTTTCACCAGTGTTTTATAGTTTTCTATATATAGGTCTTTAGTTTCTTTAGGTAGATATATTCCTAAGTATTTTATTCTTTCCGTTGCAATGGTGAATGGAATTGTTTCCTTAATTTCTCTTTCTGTTTTCTCATTATTAGTGTATAGGAATGCAAGGGATTTCTGTGTGTTGATTTTATATCCTGCAACTTTACTGTAGTCATTGATTATTTCTAGTAATTTTCTGGTGGACTCTTTAGGGTTTTCTATGTAGAGGATCATGTCATCTGCAAATAGTGAGAGTTTTACTTCTTCTTTTCCAATTTGGATTCCTTTTACTTCTTTTTCTGCTCTGATTGCTGTGGCCAAAACTTCCAAAACTATGTTCCTTCTATTCCTGCTTTCTGGAGAGTTTTTATCATAAATGGGTGTTGAATTTTGTCAAAGGCTTTCTCTGCATATGATTATCTCAATAGATGCAGAGAAAGCCTTTGACAAAATTCAACACCCATTTATGATAAAAACTCTCCAGAAAGCAGGAATAGAAGGAACATACCTCAACATAATAAAAGCTATATATGACAAACCCACTGCAAACATTATCCTCAATGGTGAAAAATTGAAAGCATTTCCTCTAAAGTCAGGAACAAGACAAGGGTGCCCACTTTCACCATTACTATTCTGCATAGCATTTTTATAATTTAGTTTGTTAGCAATAAAATGAATTTATAATTATTTTTAATTAATTTATTTTTCAATTGGAGGATAATTGCTTTACAATGTTGTGTTGGTTTCTGCCATACGTCACCATTAATCAGCCATAGGTATACATGTGTCCCCTCCCTTTTGAACCTCCCTCCCATCTCTCATCCCATCGCACCCCTCTAGGTTGTTACAGAGCACTCAGTTGAGCTCCCTGCTTCTTACAGCAAATGCCCACTGGCTGTCTGTTTCACATGTGGTAATGCATCTGTTTCAGTGTTACTCTCTCAGTTTGTGCCACTGTGTCCATAAGTCTGTTCTCTATGTCTGAGTCTCTCTTGCTGCCCCCAAAATAGGTTGATCAGTATCTTTTTTCTAGATTCCATCTATGTGCATTGATTTACGTCATTTTTCTGACTTACTTCACTCTGTATAACAGGCTCTGGGTTCATCCACCTCACTAGAACTGACTCTAATTCATTCCATTTAATGGCTGGAATATCTTCTTTATGTATGCAATAATGAAGTTTATGTTTCTTCTCTGAAATGATGTTTTCGAATTTTTGCTGTTGAAGGAAACAGCAGGGTTTGAGATTTGCCTTGTGAAATCTATAGGCAGTAATGACATTTATTACAAATTATGTGACGGTCTTTAAGAAGGGTGAAGTTAAATAAACATGAGCAGGTAAATAAATTGGGTTATTTTTGTCTTCTTTGGCAAAATAAATTTTGGTTTCTTGGTAGCAGAGTAACTCATTTGTAACTATAGGTTATTTGGGGTTTAAAGACTTAACTCCTGGATGAGGTTATAGATGGGACTGTTCTTCATTCACTTAATGAGCAGTGCAAAGATCCAGAAATATAGCTGTGATGTGGACAGATCCATCCCTGATCTTAGAGTTTGCAGTGGTATTGGTGGAGGTCAGAGGTCACCAAAAGCAAAGCATCCGAGCCTTCCCTTGAACTCTGACCTTCCATCAGCTGCTCTCTTTCTGAAGTGATCATTCTTAGCTCTGACTGGACATATCTTCCTTTGATATCTCCCCAAGTTTATCATTAACCTTTTCAAAGAGAGACAGAACATTCTTTCTAGAAATCACTGCTTGGTTTCAGATAAATAGATTTTCTGTATCTGATCACATTCTTGTAATCAAAAGTTTTTCTGCCTTGTGAATCAATGCATCACTTTACTACCAGACCCCTTGGCATGGGTGTGAGTGCTAACCTCCGAGTTTATAAATATGTCTTGGTTATTTTTGTGGGTTTGTATTTATGACAGTGTTAGTTGCTCAGGAAGGAAATGGCAACCCACTCCAATGTTCTTGCCTGGAGAATCCCAGGGACAGGGGAGCCTAGCAGGCTGCCGTCTCTGAGGTTGCACAGAGTCGGACATGACTGAAGCGACTTAGCAGCAGCAGCAGCAGCATGTCCGACTGTTTGTAACCCCATGGACTGTAGCCCACCAGGCTCTTCTGTCCATGGAATTCTCCAGGCAAAGATACTGGAGTGGGTAGCCATTCCCTTAAATATCATATTAAAATGGTTTTCAAAGTCATGCTATCATACACCGGAAAGTCCCCCATGATGGTGGCTAAGTAATGTGCTTCTGAAGGGGTGATATTAGAAGCCTGGGATGTTGTTCTTTGTTGCTTTTAGACATTTAGAAAATGTCTCTTGAGTGAATTAACTAAACATCACTAATAATAGGATTTGATTTTTACACTGAATGCCATTTGACGGACTTTATTCTCTGGAGGAAAGGGACAAGATTTTGAGATTACCATTTCATGACATTTTAGCACAAGGGAAAAGCAGAGAGATGTAGGATTCCGTAAGAATTTTGATGTTTGTTCGTGAACCTGAGTCTCTACTTTCTTCTTTCCCCGTTAATTTCTTTCCCTGTTGAATAAGCACAGCTGTGGTAATGGGTCCTCCAGTGAACCTTGGGCCCCTGACCCTCATTTCTGCTGCTGTGACGTTGGCTTCCTGCAGGGCTGTGTGTGTCTGTTGGTGGGAATCAGCGGGAGCTGGTGGATGGGGGAATGTGGAACTAACACTCATGTCTCAGTGTGATTCACCAGTCCTTGACATCATCATTTTCAGAACCAGATCTTGGCATCTTCATTATCAGACTTATGTAAGGAAAGATAGTTTCCTTCTAAATAAATATCCGATAAACTGAATCAGAACCAAAAGAGATGGAATATGAGTTGGTGTTTCTGTTGCTTTATGTTTGGGAAAAGGATCATACCTAAGTGCCTGAGAAAGCCCATGGGTGGGACAGTAGCAATAAACAGGTAACATAAAGGTCAAGATCATTTGTATCCACAGCTTTCACAAAGCAAGAACTATTACGCTAATAAGGATTGTTGGGCTTCCCTGGTGGCTCAGTGGTAAAGAATCTGCCTGCCAATGCAGGAGACGCGGGTTTGATTCTTGACCCAAGAAGATCCCACATGCCTTGGAGCAACCAAGCCTGTGCACCACAGCGACTGAGCCCACGTGCTGCAAGTACTGAAGCCCACACCCAAGAGAAGCCACAGCGATGAGAAGCACCTCCCCCACCACAATTAGAGAGTAGCCCCCACTCTCCACAATTAGAGAAAAGCCCACGCAGCAGTGAAGACCCAGCATAGCTAAAAAACATAAATAGATACCTAACAATTATTAAAGAAATAAGGACTCTTTTCACATCTCTCCAGTTAATACTTGTCTTATTGTTTGGACCTTGGATTTCGGAAAGAACATGTAATTAAGGCATAGGATCATTCCCAAGCTGTTGCTTATCTTTTAGATTATAACTACAAACAAGATGCTAATTAAAGAAGTGTTGTTTTTCTCAATGGTGTGTGAAATAGTGCCAAAATTTTGGTCTTAAATAAAGAGCGAATGGGGTAACTGAATGAGGCAATATGATCCGAAAGGGACTAATATGAAAAAATTAGAACCAGGCTAAGTAGCTGACTGAAGAGCAGAATACTGGGTGGACTTTACTACTATGAATTCTGTGATTTGCACCTAAAATTTGATTTTCATATCTTCACTTGGAGCCCCTGAGCTTGTGTTTAGGCTTGGGAGGACAATCTTAAAAAGCACTTCAGCTTAATTTTTTAAAGAGTTTTTATTGAAATAGAGTTGATTTACAACGTTGTGTTAGTTTCAGGTGAACAGCAAAGTGATTCAGGTATATGTATATGTATGTATCTATTCTCTTTTAGTTTCTTTTCCCTTAGGTTATTATAAGATACCGAGTGTAGTTACCTGTGCTATACCATAGGTCCTTGATGCTTATCTGTTTTCTACATAGTAGTATATTTATTTTAATTCCAGATTCCTAGTTTAGCCATATCCCTTACCCCTTTGATAACTGTAAGTTTGTTTTTCTATGTCTGTGAGTCTATTTCTGTTTGTAAATAAGTTCCACTTGTATCACTTTTTTAGACTCCACATATTAGTGATATCATATGATATTTGTTTTTGTCTGTCTGACTAACTTCACCTAGAGTATGATAATCTCTCAGTTCAGTTCAGTTCAGTCGCTCAGTCATATCTGACTCTGCGACCCCATAGCCTGCAGCATGCCAGGCTTCCCTGTCCATCACCAAATCCTGGCGCTTGTTCAAACTCATGTCCATTGAGTCGGTGATGCCATCCAACCATCTCATCCTCTGTAGTCCTCTTCTCCTCCTGTCTTCAATCTTTCCCAGCATCAGGGTCTTTTCCAATGAGTCAGGTTTTCACATCAGGTGGCCAAAGTATTGGAGTTTCAGCTTCAACATCAGTCTTTCCAATGAATATTCAGCGTTGATTTCCTTTAGGATGGACTGGTTGGATCTCCTTGCAGTCCAAGGGACTATCAAGAGTCTTCTCCAATACCACAGTTCAAAAGCATCAATTCTTTGGTGCGCAGCTTTCTTTATGGTCCAGCTCTCACATCTACCCATGACTACTGGAAAAACCATAGCTTTGACTGGACCTTTGTTGGCAAAGTAATGTCTCTGCTTTTTAATATACTGTCTAGGTTGGTCATAATTTTTCTTCCAAGGAGCAAGCATCTTTTAATTTTATGGCTGCAATCACCATCTGCAGTGATTTTGGAGCCCAAGAAAATAAAAAGTCTTTCACTGTTTCCATTGTTTCCCCATCTATTTCCCATGAAGTGATGGGACCAGATGCCATGATCTTAGTTTTCTGAATGTTGAGTTTTAAGCCAACTTTTTCACTCTCTTCTTTCACTTCCATCAAGAGGCTCTTTAATTCTTCTTTGCTTTCTGCCATAAGAGTGGTGTCATCTGCATATCAGAGGTTATTGATAATAATAATAACATGGATGGTAATCTCTAGGTCCATCCATATTGTTTCAAATGATATTATTTTATTCTTTTTTTATGGCTGAGTAGTAGTCCATTGAAAGCACTATGTAGCTTTATACACAAAGAACAAGTGTCATGGTCCAGGGAACATCATTTGTTCAAGATTGGGCATCTAGAATGGGAAAAAATTTCTATGGGAAAACAATATTATCAAAGATGTCACAGCCTTGCAAAGTTAAATTCATCAACCTCATTTCAGATAATTCCAGGGATATCATAATTTTCCAGTGTTTTGTTTGCCGTGTTGTAAGATTGTACTTGAAAAATTCATGTTAAGATAATGTTTTGATTAAGATGCTCTGTGCTTGGGATGCAAGTGATGGAGATCACTCACTTAGTTCCTGCATCTTGCTTAGAACTGGATGATGCCTGTAAGATCATCTGGTCACCTACTTCCTGTTATTCATGGGCAACTGGGACCAGAGTGGCAGGTGGTTTATTAACATCATACACTCAACCAGTATTTGGGTGTCAACATCAAAAACATGGCTTCCCAAAGCCAGGAGAATGCTGTTTCTATGAACACATTGAAGTGTCACCAGAGCAAAGACAAGAAATCAGAAGATTGCACATGAACTGTGGAAAATTCTTCAAGAGATGGGAATACCAGACCACCTGACCTGCCTCTTGAGAAACCTGTGTGCAGGTCAGGAAGCAACAGTTAGAACTGGACATGGAACATCAGACTGGTTCCAAATAGGAAAAGGAGTATGTCAAGGCTGGATATTGTCACCCTGCTTATTTAACTTATATGCAGGGTACATCATGAGAAATGCTGGGCTGGAAGAAGCACAAGCTGGAATCAAGATTGCCGGAAGAAATATCAATAACCTCAGATATGCAGATGACACCACCTTTATGGCAGAAAGTGAAGAGGAACTAAAAAGCTTCTTGATGAAAGTGAAAGAGGAGAGTGAAAAAGTTGGCTTAAAGCTCAACATTCAGAAAACGAAGATCATGGCATCTGGTCCCATCACTTCATGGGAAATAGATGGGGAAACAGTGGAAACAGTGTCAGACTTTATTTTTTTGGGCTCCAAAATCACTGCAGATGGTGACTGAAGCCATGAAATTAAAAGACACTTACTCCTTGGAAGAAAAGTTATGACCAATCTAGATAGCATATTGAAAAGCAGAGACATTACTTTCCCAAAAAGGTCTGTCTAGTCAAGGTTATGGTTTTTCCAGTGGTCATGTATGGATGTGAGAGTTGGACTGTGAAGAAAGCTGAGGGCCGAAGAACTGATGCTTTTGAACTGTGGTGTTGGAGAAGACTCTTGAGAGTCCCTTGGACTGCAAGGAGATCCAACCAGTCCATTCTAAAGGACATCAGCCCTGGGTGTTCTTTGGAAGGACTGATGCTGAAGCTGAAACTCCAGTACTTTGGCCACCTTATGCGAAGAGTTGACTGATTGGAAAAGACCCTGATGCTGGGAGGGATTGGGGGCAGGAGGAGAAGGGGACGACAGAGGATGAGATGGCTGGATGGCATCACCGAGTCGATGGATGTGAGTTTGAGTGAACTCCAGGAGATGGTGATGGATAGGGAGGCCTGGCATGCTGCAATTCATGGGGTCTCAGAGTCAGACATGACTGAATGACTGAACTGACTGACAAAAATTTCTAATTCTTACAGTTTCTGCTCAAAGGGTACTATACAAAATAACATCTGGAATGAGCATTAACACTGAGATCTCTATTCTTCCAATCTATACCTGTGGAACTTGGGTGTTCTGTTTAGTGGATGCTTTACTCTAAATGCATCAGTTTTCTGTATTGTCCTTTGGGATTTTACTAGTGTTTGTCCCTTCCACTTTGGCAGATGAAGCTGAAGAAAACTTATGCATCTTTTTTAGCTTTTGCTGCACATTTTGAACTCACAGCAATCTTAGCAAAGCCAACATTCTGCACCACTTAATTTAAGTTTTCAAAAATTTTTTTGAGGGAAGACAGCTAAAGTAATTATTTAATCCACATATGATTAGTTATCTTTCTTTTAACTGTGAGTTTTTTCTTTCTTTTATGAATTTAGAAATAAAGAGAAAGATACTGGATGTTCTTGGTCTCACATATACTGACCTTGGTCAGGAAGATCCCCTGGAGAAGGGGTAGGCTACCCACGCCAGTATTCTTGGGCTTCCCAGGTGGCTCAGTGGTAAAAATATGCCTGCCAATGCTGGAGTCACTGGCTCAATCCTTGGGTCAGGAAGATCCCCTGGAGGAGGAAATGGCAACCCATGCCAGTATTCTTGCCTGGAGAATCCCATGGACAGAGGAGCCTGGCAGGCTACAGTCCAGAGGGTTGCAAAGGGTCAGACACAACTGAATGACCAAGCATAAGCATATTGACCTTCACGTTTTCAAGATGTAAAGACCAACAGGGAAAGCAAAGAATCAGAGCTTTATTTCCATTTCTTTAGTATTCTTTTCTCCAACATGCACTCCTTCTCTAGATTCTTCCATTCCTGTTGAGTTATTCTTCACTTTACCAAGCTTGACACCGCATGGAATCACCTTGGACAGATTCCAATCACCACGGAATCCCCCATTACCAATTGTCAAGTTCCGTCTATCTGTTTCTCCCCATCCAGGATTTCTATATGGGGGTAGCTTAGGGGTGGCAACATGGGATTGGATAAAAGAACTTGCCTCTTTTTATCTAGCTTGTTTGTTTTTGGCCAGTGCCATGCTTCATATGGGGTCTTAGTTCCCCCACCAAGAAGTAAACCTGTGCCCCTGCATTGAAAGAGTGGAGTCTTAGCCACTGGAAGTCTTAGCCACTGCTGAGGAAGTCCCTTAGCTTGTTTGGTTTTGAGTGGATCAGGTGACCATTGTCTCCACTCCCTTATTAAATTCTTTATTTCCTCATGCCTAGGATTCTGACTTCAATCTTCCTTTCCTCCCATTCTTCAGCATAATCTTCCTAATCAAGATTTTCATCAACTTATTCTTCAGTGACTCCCTAATGCCTGTGAGGGCCACCTACCATAGGTTGACACACACAGCTCAGCCTCACATACTCTTCAGAGATTAATCACTCATATTTCTGGAAAACTGCAGCACCAGAAAGACTTGCTTTTGAAATCCAACCTTTGTGCTTTGCTGGTGATATTTTCCCTGTATGTTAGTCCCTTCAGTTCAGTTCAGTCGCTCAGTCATGCGACCCCATGGACAGCAGCATGCCAGGCTTCCCTGTCCATCACCAACTCCCGGAGCGTACTCAAACTCATGTCCATTGAGTTGGTGATGCCATCCAACTGTCTCATCCTCTGTCATTTCCTTTTCCTCCCGCCTTCAATCTTTCCCAGCATCGGAGTCTTTTCCAGTAAGTCAGCTCTTCGCATCAGGTTGCCAAAATATTGAAACCTCAGCTTCAACATGAGTCCTTCCAATGAATATTCAGAGTTGATTTCCTTTAGGATTGACAGGTTTGATTAAACCTAGATTTAGAAAAATCATATGTCACTCTTGTGCATCCATACAAATATAAATGTAATGAATGGGTTAAGAAATTTCCAAAGCTGCTTCCCATCGAGGGTCTGACTCTCCTGGGGTTTTCTTTCCATCTCCTGTCATGTATTCTGGGAGTTGTGATGCTGCTGTTTTATTGATCTTCCCAGAAGGTGTCAGTGGAAGATTTTCAGAAAACAACTAGGACACACATTCCTCCTCAGATGGATTTTCAGTAGTTTGTCGACTGTGATATCAAGGTGCTCCAGTGGCCTTATCCTGACACCTGGAGTGACAACTGAGTGCACATACTCTGGCCATGATTTCTGTCAACCAACAGTTAAAAGTGAATGGCTGCTGCTGCTGCTAAGTCGCTTCAGTTGTGCCCGACTCTGCTCGACCCCATAGACGGCAGCCCACCAGGCTCCGCAGTCCCTGGGATTCTCCAGGCAAGAACACTGGAGTGGGTTGCCATTTCCTTCTCCAATGCATGCAAGTGAAAAGTGAAAGTGAAGTCGTTCAGTCGTTCCCGACTCTTAGCAACCCCATGGACTGCAGCCCACCGGGCTCCTCCATCCATGGGATTTTCCAGGCAAGAGTACTGGAGTGGGGTGCCATTGCCTTCTCCGAAAAGTGAATAGCAGATGTGCTCAATTTCAATATGGTAAAAAGTGCAAAAAATGTGCTACTCAGAATGGATTGAAATATGATACTTTCTCATCCCACTTACCATTTTTTATGCTGCCCCCTTGTATCATTGTTTACAAGGCCATTAAACTGATGAATGTATTTAATTCTGCTGGGCCTCACTGAGACATTTAGAAGCAGAAATCTGTGAAAAATGTGTAGATGGTAACCATTAAAACCTGGATCTACTCTTTCTCTTGGGATATATTGGGAAATCAAGAGCAAAATTTTGAAGCAGCTCTACACTGAAATTTATATGCTGGGTTAAATTCTTTGGGAATTTGTCCCTATATTAGTATTGTCATTAATTGTAGTCATAACTTTTTTGCAAATAAAAAATATTAACATATTTTTCATGTATTAGGTACCTGTGAGGATCCAGGAATTTTACATAATCACAAGTCTGTTAGGCAGGTGGGTTTATTTCTAATGGATAATTTAGAAAACAAAAGCTCTGATGTCATATAGCTGAAAGAGAGCAATGCTAGGATTTAAACCCAGGTGTGTCTGACCCAGTTGGCGCTAGTGGTAAAGAACCCACCTACCAATACAGGGGATGTAAGAAACGTGGGTTTGATCCCTGGGTTGGGAAGATCCCCTAGAGAAGGAAATGGCAACCCACTCCAGTATTCTTGCCTGGAGAATCTAGTGGACAGAATCCCATGGACAGGCTGCAGTCCATAGGGTCGCGCAGAGTCAGACACGACTGAAGCAACTTGACATGCACACAGCATGCATGTGCCTGACCCCAGAACTTGCACTTTGTTACTCTATGACGGTGGGTTGTACATACAGGGCTGCAAGGCTCGATGCAGGTAATTCTTCATGATATAGCAATGAGTTCAGGAAGTCTCACACTTTGGAATACAAGTACAAACGGCAGTAATTTAGAACACAGATCCAAGTGAAGCTTGCATCAAGATTTCCTTTTTAATGGCACTTTCCACAATTTGTGTAATCATATTTTATTTATAATTATGTTATTTACTTTATATCTTTCCCCAGTGAAGGCCGGCATGTTGGCTTTTCATTGGTTCTGAGATCTACATGTTTTACATTTTAATGTCTATGAATTCAGAATGCAGCTTAAAGTTGAGGTTGTTTTTAAGTGTAATTGGCAGTGTTTTATTTTTCTCTTTGGAGGTCCTCTAAAATAATTATGCATTTTACAATGGACATTTTTTAGTGTTTGATTGTGATTTTTTAAAATTAAATTTATTTGCTTGGCTGTTTTGGGTCTTAGTCTTACATAATCACTGGCCCACGAGACCTTTGTTGCATCACGTGGGAACTTTTGTTGTGGCACACGGGCTCTGGAGCATGTGGGCTCAGTAATTGTGGCACTGGGGCTTAGTTCCTCTGCAGCATGCAAGATCTTAGTTCCCTAACCAGGGATCGAACCTGTCTCCATGAACTGCAAGGCCAATTCTTAACCACTGGACCTCCAGGGAAGTCCTAAGTATGTGTTTTAATTAGCTGCTCTATGCTTAATACATAGTACAGTGCCTGGTCCTATAAAAAGTACTCACATTTGCTGATGAAGAGTGAGTGAATGAATGAAAGTGAAACTTTAAACCTTGCCTGAAGGTACTTGGACTTATGGATGAAGTCTCTTGCCTATAGGAAGTTTATTGTCCACTCTTGTATTCTTATTATGTCTGACTTAAGATTTGTGAAATGGCCAATATGCTCAGCTTGGAACAGTGCATCGTCCATAAAGATAGGGCTGGAGGACTCCTCAGCTTAAAAGTTCCTGTAGGAGGAGGCGGGCAAAAAGAGAAGGGGGTGGCAGAGGATAAGGTGGTTGGACAGCATCACTAACTCACTGGACATGAATCTGGGCAAATTCTGGGAGAGAGTGGAGGACAGAGGAGCCTGGCATGCTGCAGTCTGTGGGGCAGCAAAGAGCTGGATGGGACTGAAGAACAGAAACAAGGAGGTGTCTCGCTTGCTGAAGCCATCACCTGGTAGAAAGTACTCATAGGAAAACTCACCCGAGTCTCCCTCTGGGAGGCATTTGATACCCTTCTCCAATGACCAGAAACCGACTCAATTGTCGGCTGGCAATTAGGGGGCAAGGGGTCAGATGCAGGCTTGTGCTTTGATTGGTTTGTGATGTAGTAGTGGTTTAGTTGCTAAATTGTGCTGAGTGCCAAAGAATTGATGCTTTTGAACTGTGGTGTTGGAGAAGACTCTTGAGAGTCCCTTGGACTGCAAGGAGATCCAACCAGTCCATCCTAAAGGAGATCAGTCCTGAATATTCATTGGAAGGACTGATGCTGAAGCTGAAACTCCAGTACTTTAGCCACCTGATGTGAAGAAATGACTCATTTGAAAAGACCCTGGTGCTGGGAATGATTGAAGGTGGGAAGTGAAGGGGACGACAGAGGATGAGATGGTTGGATGGCATCACCAACTCAATGGACATGAAGTTTGAGTAAGCTCCAGGAGTTCGTGATGGACAGGGAAGCCTGGTGTGCTGCAGTCCATGGGGTCACAAAGAGTGACATGACTCTTTGGTCGGACATGACTGAGCGAGTGGACTGAACTTGAAATCTCATGGACTGCAGCCCACCAGGCTCCTCTGTCCATGGGATTTCCCGGGCAAAAATACTGAAGTGAGTTGCCGTTTTCTTCTGCAGGGGTTCCTCTCAACCCAGGGATCAAACCCTGGTCTCTTGCATTGCAGGCAGATTCTTTACTGACCGAGCTACCAGGAAAGCCCCTCATTTGTGCTGCTTGATGAAAATTCTCAGTGAGCCTCCTTCACTCAAGGGGATTCCTTAAGACACTTAGTGTCTTTGCTGAAATTCAGCCCAGAGGTTGGAAGACCAGTTTACTGCGGAGCCTCGAGAGAGCCATGGTGACGCCTGCCAAACCCAGGATGAATGCCATCAGCCATCTGTGGAAATCTTCCCAGAAAGTAACTCTTCTCAAGAGAGACCATTGTATTAATAAATGAGCTGCTGATGAAATGACGAGGTGCCTAAAATACCATTAGGGAAGCTGCGATTTCAATGTAGCTAATGAAAGATAAACAGTGACATGGTGAATTGTCACCTCTGTCCTGAGGTCATGTGTTGACAGACGATCCTTGGGACTGAGATGCTGAGCAAGGAGGATGAGAAAATACTGCAATTTGCTGGTGACCTTTCAACCTGGGCTTCCCTGGTGGCTCAGATGGTAAAGTGTCTGCCTGTGATGGGGGAGACCCGAGTTCGATCCCTGGGTTGGGAAGATCCCCTGGAGAAGGAAATGGCAACCCACTCCAGTACTCTTGCCTGGAAAATTCCATGGATGGAGGAGCTTGGTAGGCTACAGTCCATGGGGTTGCAAAGAGTCAGACATGACTGAGCGACTTCACTTTCAACCTGGCACAGAGCAGAATGAGGGCTAGTCTAGATACCGTCTTCATTCACGGTTAGAACAAAAAACAGTTGCTTGCCTATACCCAGAGGTTGATTAAAAAACTATCCCATAAACCAACTCTCCCTTCCTGTGTTTTGTGTGTATGTGTTTCTTTTAAAAAACATTTATTTATTGATTTGGCATCATGCAAGATCTTCGATCTTTGTTGCAGCATGCCAATTCTTAGTTGAGGCATACAGGATCTAGTTCCCTGACCAGAGATGGAACCCTGGTACCCTGCATTGGGAGGTGGAGTCTTAGCTACTGGACCACCAGGGAAGTCTCTAATGCTTTGTTTACCAAACAGTATTTAGGTCTAAGTGCTGTCTCTCTGTTAACTCTCCGTATGGAATGAAATCAATGCTCAGTCATGTCAAACTCTTTGCAGCCCCATGGACTGTAGCCTGCCAGGCTCCTCTGTCCATAGAATTTTCCCAGCAAGAATACTGGAGTGGGTTGCCATTTCCTTCTCCAGGGGATTTTCCCGACGTAAGGATGGAACCCGTGTCTTTGTCGTCTCCTGCATTGCAGGCGGATTCTTTATCGCTGTGCTATTTGGGAAGCTATGTATGGAGGCCCCTCCCTAATGTTGTCTATTGAAGTGAATCTCCCAAGTCAGGTACCAAATTGACATCCAAATTAGCAGTAGGTGTCAGTACCAAATTAGCATCCTGGCTTTCAAATGGGTCTCGTGTGAGATTAATTAGCAGGATCTTGGTGGGATGGGTCCCCTGGTTCTCGATTTATCCTTGGATGATTGGATTTGAGTTCCTGAAACTTGAACTTCAAGGACTAAAACCTGGATTCAACATGTCCAACCTTAAATGTCCTGCCACTTATTCATCTTGATGAGAGAAATCCCACCTACTAGACTTCTCAGATCACGTTGGCTGTGATTCCCCATCATGTCTTTACAGCAAGGATGATCAAGATCTTTAGTCATAGAGAATAAATAACCTTGGTTTATTTGTAAGTACAGCTCTGTGAGCGCAAGTAATTTATGGACATCATTTGCTATTTGCATATGAAGTAGGCTTGTTTTTTTATGGGGAGAAAATGGCTCCATTGAGTTACAATTAGCCTACCTGACAGTCACAATTAGCCACAAGCCTGGTAGTTAATCGAGCACACAAAAGCTGTTTAGACAAAGATGGACTGAATGTCTTGTGCAACTGATTCATGGCTGTGGCTTCTCTGTTTTCTGTTTTGATACGGTTTAAAGTTACTCCCTGTTCAAAGAAATGATTCAAATATCTCTGTTGACTTCAAGCTTCCTGCTGGGCAGTGTCTAGAATTAAACGAACATCAGAGGTTGTGTTGCAACCCAGCTGTTCAAATGCGTTGATAGGTTGATAAGTAAGAATGAGAGACACGGTTCAACTGTATAGCGTGTAAACAGTATTGCCCTAACAACACAGGGCTTTGGAAGAGAGGAGAGGCCAAGGTGGGGAGCGAAAACTTGAATTCAAGTATAGGTTTTAATTTTTATTCCATGTTTATGGTGCATAATACATGCAAATTGGACATGTAAACATGTTGAACTTCTGGTCCTCCAAAATACTTTTCATCTGAAAGCCTGTTGGATGATGAGTTGGTCTCCCAGGAGCTAGAAGATCATTCTGGAAGAGTCTATAAGCTGAACAGATTGCTGGGATGTTTAGGATCGGCAGGCGAAAGCTCTGGAAGCAGAGTGTCACCCGCGTTTTAATGGTAAGGAGCTGCTGTCTATGAGCTTGCACATGTCTTAGAACATCATCTCTTGCACCTGTGTGCAAAAATTCCTAAAAAAGTTCAAAATCGTATTCTGATGAATCTGTGAGAAACAAGTTTATCTACTAATTTTTGGATAGTTCATAAGGCTATATGTTACTTCAAATTTAAAATTGAAAAGGAGTTTCATCTTTAGGCTTTTCTGCACCTTGCCGCCTAAACTGTGGCTTCTTGTAGAAATACAGTCTCCATCTTTTGGGATGATGCTTATTGTTGTTCTGTCGGTAAGTCGTGTCTGACTCTTTGCAACCCCATGGACTGCAGCACTTAAGCTGCAGCCTAGCATTCAAACCAGGCTCCTCTGTCCTTCACTCTCTCCTGGACTTTGCCCAAACTCATATCCGCTGAGTGGGTGATGCTATCTAACCATCTCATCCTCTGTTGCCCCTTTCTCCTCCTGCCCTCAGTCTTTCCCAGCAACAGGGTCTTTTCCATTGACTCACCTCTTTGCATCAGGTGGCCAAAGTATTGGAGCTTCAGCATCAGCATCAGTCCTTCCAATGAATATTCATGGTTAATTTCCTTTAGGATTGATTGGTTTGATCTCCTTGCTGTTGAAGGGACTCTCGAGCTGCTTGCCTGATGGAAAAAAATCTACTCAGGGTGCCTTGGTGACTGCATTCTCCTAGACCCATAAGCTTTTGTTGGTGATGAGAATTTATTAAGGCAGATTCTACAGGCTTCTTTAAAATGACACCCCACCACTTACCCTGTCCCCTATCGCCTTCTATGGGCCTGGAAATGTGCTCACAGTCCGTGAGCTACAAGGATGAAGAATGAGCTTCCCTTAGCCTAGGACTCAACTCAGCAGCTTTGGATTAGGCAGATGCATAAAGAGGTGTTTTGGAGCCTCTTCCACTGATGATTAATGTCAGAAGAAAATTGAGGTTTCTCCAGAACTCTGTTGTCGACATTGACCCATACTTCCTCAGGGCTTGAATTGCTGTATCTTTTATGCACCCCTAGCATCCTGGATGATTCTGGCCAGCCTTGCAGTTCTGCTCTTCCACCGCAAAACACAGAACCGTTGTCTCTGTTTTTCCTAAACTCTCTGCCACCAGCCACCCTCCTTCCCCTAGCCCCACCGTTCTGTTGCATCTCTCCCAAGATCAATATCTTTCAGCCAAGCCCTTGAACTTGTTGGCCTGCAGACGCTTATTATTTAAGACCAAGTACAGGTGCCACCTTTTCTCTGAGAAGCCTCCCTGACACTTCAGGAGGAGGTGGGGGCTCCCTTCCTTGGGTCCTGTCTGCACTTTGATGCTCGAGCTCTCATCACATTGCTGTGGTGAGATGGCATTTGTCTACTGTGAGTTCCTGGATGACTAGACGGTGCTTCCTCCATCTCTGATAGCCTTCCCCTAACACAGAACCTGTACTTGTTGTTGTTCAGTTGCTGAGTCATGTCTGACTCTTTGTGATCCCCTGGACTGCAGCCTGCCAGGCTCAGAACCCGGTACTAATACACCTTAGTTTATGCTTTCTCAATAAATTGAATTAATTAAATGTTTCACATGTCTGAATATTTCCCCTATTCCTCACTTTTCCGTGCTTCATTACCGAATCACAAAAATTAAAATTGACGATAAAATCACGAATATAATGAATGAATTGGATTCTTTCTTGGCACTGGTTACCTTTTAGGAATATCTTAAGTTTTTTGGAAGTTTCTATACATTTGGGATGCTGGTTCTGTTTACCCCCCTGATGTATATTAACAGAATTACCTTAATAATGTTGCAGTGTATTATGTAAGTAATTACACATTTTCTTTTTAGCGCACTGATTTGATGGTTTATTAAGTTATACCTTTGTCACCTAAAATAATTAATGACAAAGATTCCCAAACCACTTAAGATACAAAATTTAGCCCCTATATTTAAACTTAGTCTGCAGCTATTACTGTAGTGATGCTATATTTGTCATTAGGTTATTGTGATATAATAATTGACTCTGTTCAGAATACACCTGCAAATAGCCAAATAAACCATAAGCTTTCTGGGTTTGGAAAAGTCAAACCATATATCCTTTTTGTTGTATAATAAACACAAATGCTTTTCAATGAAAAAACTCGAAGTAATTCTCTATCTATTGACTCAGGCATCAGATATGATGCCTGCCCACCCCCACCCCCCCTTTTTGGGCTTTTCTCAAAGATGAAGAATGCTTAGTACCTACTTTCAAGCGTACCATGGACATGAATTCCAGACTCAACAGATTTTGTTTTTCTTTTTTTCCCTAAAATTAAACTGGGATTTGTCGACCTTTAGAAAAAAAACACTTGAAAGATTTATGAGAGTCCTCTTGGCCTAAATTCATCTAATTGGACACCTAGTTTTGAAATGGGGGCAAGTTTTCTCACTGCTGCTGAAATATGTATCATTCGTGTTTTCCACTTACGTCCTGATCCTGGGGATTACTGTTGCTCACTAACTTTCCTGGGATTGCTAGGTTTCTCTAAACAGTGATTCTCGAGGGGGTGGGAGGTAGAGACTGGCTGGGGAGAGAGGGCACCTCCTTCCCCTGCTGAGAACCTCCCCTGGAGGGGCCATTGTTCCTCAGGCAGTACACAGTAGAAGCCAAGCCAAGAAAGGAACCTTTGCTCTCAGATACCTTTTGAAAGCTGAAAAGATATCAGTGTTATTGTTTGGCAAAATAGCCTAGCTGGTTTCAGTGTTCTCTTAATCAGGCCCAGACGTGTTTGGTCCTGTGAGCACATTTCACACGCACAGATGAAAACAGTTTCCTTGGAACTTGGGGAGGTGAAAGGCTCTAGGTTATAGCGGTCCCCAGCCTTTTTAGCACCCGGGACAGATTTCCTGGAAGATGGTTTTTCCATGGCCTGGGGTAGGGGGAATGGTTTGGGGATGAGTCAAAACTCATTACATTTATTGTGCACCTCATTTCTATTTTTATTATATCAGCTCCACCTTAGATCATCAGACATTAGATCGTGGAGGTTGGGACCCTTGTTCTAGGATGCAGGTGTGGGGAGCTGGCAGGTGATGCTTGCTAATACCTAGGTGGAGGCTCCCAAACCTGAAGGAGTCACAGCCCGATGTGGCCATGAAGTCACTACACCATCTCTAGACCCTGGGAGAATGTGACTCGAGGTGCAGAATCCACCCATTCCACTAGAATCGGGTGACCACCTATTTTGTGCCTGCCACACTTCTGGGCCTTGTGGAGTTGAGCTGAAACCTGTCCTTCCTATCGATTTTTGCACGACCCAAATACTGACAGAAAGGAAAGATCTAGAGTTACGGGGATCCCAGCTTTATGCATTTGGACTTTCCTAAGTTCCTAACTCAAGTGAAAACCTCGTGGTGTTTGTAAATTATGATCAAGTCATCAAATGCTTTCCTTTGAGACAGTGTTCTCAGGCTGGGCCACCACTGTAATCATGAGGGGAGCTTTTGAGAAACACCACTCTGCACAAGAGCAGTCAGTTTCTGGGGAGACAAAGGAATCAGCATTTTAAAGCTTCCAGGTGATTCTGATGAGCATCAGCTCTGAGCATTCTGGTTCATTGTGATCAATAAGGGAGGTTTTGGGATTTCAGCCCTGTGCTATAGACAGTGGGGCTTCCCTGGTGGCTCAGTTGGTAAAGAATCTGCCTGCAATGCAAGAGACCCAGGTTCGATCCCTGGGTCCAGAAGATCCCCTAGAGAAGGAAATGGCAACCCACTCCAGTGTTCTTGCCTGGGAAATCCCACAGCCATGGATAATGTGAATGATGACGTTATATATGTATTTTTTTTAGCAAGTGAGTGAAAACCATTTGAATTATATGGCCTCTGTTGCCCAAGGGGACTCGGAATTGTACAAGAGTGGTATTCCTGATTTTGAACTAAAACCTCTGTAGGATTGGAGGAAGAAAGAATATATGGGCATATGGAGGCTAAGCCTTATAAAAATTTTTTGAAAATGTTTTATTTTGTATTAAGGTATAGGGAACCAACAAACAATGTTGTGATAGTTCCAGGTGGACAGCAAAGGGACTCAGCTATACATATACATGTATCCATTCTCTCCCAAACTCCCCTCCCATCCAGGCTGCCACATAACATTGAGCAGAGTTCCCTGTGCTATACAGTAGGTCCTTGTTGGTTACCCATTTTAAATGTGGATGTGGGTACACGTCCATCCCATAAAGTCTCACTAAGTCTTGGTCAGGTGCAGACATTTGGGGTGTAGAAAATGGACTCCGTTCAGTTCAGCTGCTCAGTCGTGTCTGACTCTTTGCGACCGCATGGACTGCAGCACGCCAGGACTCCCTGTCCATCACCACCTCCCAGAGTTTACTCAAACTCATGTCCATTGAGTGGGTGTTAGAGTTTGGATTATGGAATGCTGGGGGGAGAGGAGGTAAGTTGGTGATGGGGACATGCCTCTAAGCAGATTTTGGGTTGGCTTGGGTAAAAAATCCACACACAGTGACAGGTAAGGTGGGATCTTCTATATGCTTGGAAAGAATGACGGGTAAGGGAGTTGGTAAATGGGGAGATTTAGGGGCCCTGAAAACTTCAGCAACAATAGACAAGATTCCAGAACTTACTCTCAGGTGGAAAGAAAATTGATGGGACCTTCTCTGTTGAAGTGCTAGCTAGCTCTTTGCGATGGAGGGGGAGTGCAACTCTTGTTAAATAAAGGAGGGCTTCCCTGGAGCACCTGCTGGGAGTGGATTAGTCAGCGTGGAGTGTCTCTCCCTCCCAGGAACCACTCTGCTCAAGTGCTCTTAACGCGGGAAGGAGGTGTAGCACTTCCTCCTGCAGCTGTGGCCCTTCACCTGGAGAAGTGACATAAAAGGGGAGGAAGGGAAGTTAAGATGCCAGAAGCGCAGTGGGGAGTGGAGCCTTGCTCCCTTGCGGCTCTTCCAGCCAATTAATCTTCCAGCAGGTTCGGATGGTCCAGGAGGCATCGTCACAGAGCAGCCTCTCCCAGCGAGGAAACTGGGCCCTGAGGGTTATGGTGAAAATGCTGGAAGACAGAAAAGGGAGGCTTTTCTTTGTTGGAAGACATGGAAATTGGGTTAACTTGGAGAGGGCCCTTTCATTTGTAGAAATGAGAAGCAGAACTGCTTCCATCTCTTTCTGTAAGTCAGCATGTTTGAATGGGATGTAGGCTAAGTGAGGTTAGTTATAGTGGCTGTGAATTGAGGGGGAGCCATTATCCGTACTAATGATGGAGTTCCGTGCAGTGGTTTCTGCTGAAGTCATAACAACATGCAAGACCCAGGAGCTTATTGACTGAATTCTGCACCTGCCATGGACTCACATGGAGCTAGAATAATTTTCACCAGCCCTTAATTACTTGAATGTGACTTGTGAATGATAAACTTGGTTAATCATCCCCTGATTAGATAGCAATTGAGGCTCTGCTAAGTGCTAGGCGCTGTTCTGGGTACTGGAGATGCTGCGGAAATCAAAATAGAAAACGTCCCTCCCTGTGGAGCTGCTCCTCTTGTAGGAATGATGAGATTCAGGTGATGTTTATTTTATTTTACCCTTTAGGAGATAGGCAGGATCAGCTTAAATACATGGCACACCAATGAGGGAAACCAGCCTGGGCCATTTGGATCTCTCCCTTCAAAAAAGAAAAATAAATACTTATTTTTATCAGTAACCAGGCATTGTATTTCATTTTTTAAATTGGAGTATAATTGCTTTACAATGTTGTGCTATTTTCTACTGTACAACGAAGTGAATCAGCTATTGTTCAGTTGCTAAGTCATGTCCGACTCATTGTGACCCCTTGAACTGCAGCATGCCTGGCTTCCCTGTCCTTCACTATCTCCTGGAATTTGCTTGAATTTATGTCCATTGAATTGATGATGCCATCTAACCATCTCATCCTCTGCTGCCCCCTTCTCCTTTTGCCTTCAGTCTTCCCCAGCATCAGGGTCTTTTCCAATAAGTTGGCTCTTCACATCAGGTGGCCAAAGTATTGGAGCTTCAGCTTCAGCATCAGTCCTTCCAATGAATAGTCAGGGTTGATTTCCTTTAGGATTGACTAGTTTGATTTCCTTGCTGTCCAAAGGACTATCAAGGGAATCAGCTATCTGTATACATAAATCCCTTCCCTCTTGGGCCTCCCTCCCACCCCAGGCATTTTACTTAGACATACACTTTGAGTAATTTTCCCTTCTGCTCATGGATTTGCCCTGATTCATCTACAGTTGGCAAAAATGGAATAAAGTGAAGCTAACTGGCCTAAGACGATCAAACCCATGTCCTTGGCCTCTTCAGCACTGCTTCATCAGGTGATTAATTATCTCTGGGCTTGAGACTGATATTGAGAACCAAAGTGAAATGGGTCTCAGAGGTATTTACCCTGGTGATTTAAGATAAGGAGTTTCAGTTGTAATTCATAGACTCCTCGTTATTTACGGTACTCTCCAGTGAGGATTTAAATCTACGTTGTACTCTCTCCTGCTATGTTTGTTACATTGCTATAAGCATGGGCTTCCTTGGTGGCTAAACTGGTAAAGAATCTGCCTGCAGTGCAGGAGACTTGGGTTTGAGCCCTGGGTTGGGAAAATCTGCTGGAGAAGGGAAAGGCTACCCATTCCAGTATTCTGACCTGGAGAATTCCATGGTCTATATAGTCCTTGGGTTGCAAAGAGTCGGACATGACTGAGCGACTTTACATATGCATAAAAGAATAAAACACCCAACTACAAAATGGAAATATATTCATTAAAAAATATGCAACAGATTCTCAGTAAAACATCTCTTTCTCAGATTCAGATGGACAACAAGGTTAATTGTGTCTTCTAGAAAAGCATTTTTTTCAATATGACATATAGATATATATAAAGGCTATAGAAAGGATAGGTTATGGACCTGGTGTGAACAGTGTGACATGGATACAGGTGAAATTGTCCTTGAGTTTGGGGATGCATGGAGCCCAGCCTATTGGCTACCCAGGCAGGGAGCTTAAGTCCTGGCGCTTCTGGATGTGAAGATCCAGTGGGGGAATTAACCATTTGCTGAGACACAGGAACTGGACAATTTAATCTTTGCAAATACCTTTCAAGTTTGAACTTTTATCTCCATTTTATAAACAAGGGTAAGGCTTCTCATCTCATCCTCATCCTCTGCTGCACCCTTCTCCTTTGCCTTCAATCTTTCCTCGCATCAAGGTCTATTCTGAGTTGGGTGAGATGGTTAGATAGCATCGCTGACTCAGTGGACATGAATTGGAGCAAACTTCAGTTTATAGTGGAGGACAGAGGAGCCTGGCCTGCTGCAGTCCCTGGGGTCACAAAGAATTGAACACGACTTAGCGACTGAACAAGAACAAAGTTTCTCATGGAGTTGGGAATTATAACCTGAAGCCAAAATGAAATGGGTGTAGTTCACGCACTGTTTATGTAGATGAACATGTAGACCTGGGCTTTGGTGCTTTAGAGGTAACGGCAAAGCTTAGTATATAAAAAAAAAAATTGGAAGGATGGGTTTGTCACGAGAAAAAGTCATGGAGCTTTATTATGAAGACACATGGCATTGGGTCTTTGTTGGGATTCATATTTTAAAATCTCAAGTCCTATTCCAGACCTCTCCTGATCTGATAAAAAGACCCCAAGAACCCAAACCAACCAACGAAACAAACAAAAACACAAAAAACCCACCGTTAAGTCTCTTGTCTGTGTTACCTTTTTTTTTTTAAACAGCATACATTGTTGGTTTTTTTTTTTTTAATTTCTTTATTTAACTCTATCAGAATCTTCACTGTGTCATGCGGGATCTTTCATTATTGCACAGGGATTCTCTAATTGTGGCCTGAAGGCTCAGTAGTTGCCCTGAGGCATGTGGGATCTTAGTTCCTGGACCAGGGATTGAATCTGAGTCCCCTGCATTTCAAGGCAGATTCTTAACCACTGGACCCCCAGGGAAGTCCCTGTGTTAATTTTTGAATCAGTGAGAAGTAATGCAAATGTTAAGAGATGGAAAGGGACTTAGCTGTCACAGAGTCCTACACTTCGATTTTAGAGTTGCAGAACCTGAAGTCTGGAAGGCTTAAAAGACAGATGCAAGGTCTTACAATTAGGGGCCACCCTGGGGCTGGAGCCCAGTCTGGCACCAGTGCTCACTTGTGTACATGACATTGCTCTACCTTGAAATCAGCACTTGTTTCTTGGGAGGGAGTACATTACTCCCTCTTTCATTTCAAAATGGTAGTAACATTATTTGTCACAAGTTACAGAAATATTGCAGAAATATTTTATTTTTTATTCTGCAAACCTTAGCTTGCTTATCATTAAAAATTTTTTATTGGAGTGTAGTTGATTTACAATGTTGTGTTAGTTTTTTTTTCATACAGCAAAGTGAATCATTTATACATATATATATATATCTATTCTTTTTAAAATTCTTTTCCCATATAGGTCATTACAGAGTATTGAGTAGAGTTCCCTATGCTGTACAGTAGGTCCTTCTTAGTTATCTGTTTTACATATAGTAATGTATATATGTCAACCCCAAATCTCCCAATTTATCCCCCTAGTGACAATAAGTTTGTTCTCTGTATCTGTGACTCCATTTCTGCTTTGCAAGTAAGTTGATTTGCATCATTGTTTTAGATTCTACATGTAAGTGATACCATCATATTTGTCTTTCTCTGTCTGACTCATTGCCCTCACTGTGACAGTCTCTAGGGCTATCCATGCTGTCGCAAATGACGGTACTTCATTCTTTTTCATGGCTGAGTAATATTCCACTGTATATATGTACTACATCTTCTTTATCCATTCATCTGTTGATGAACATATAGCTTGCTTTCAGGTCTTGACCATGGCAAAACTGTGGTGCCATGAACAAACTGCTTGTATTGTTGTGAGTTAGAGCTTTTCCCAGATATATGCCCAGGAGTGGGACTGCTGGATCATACGGTAGCTCTGTTTTTAGCTTTTTGAGGGACCTCCGTACTATTCTCTATAGTGTTGTTTCAGTTTACATTCCCACCAAAAGTACAGGAGAGTTCCCTTTTCTCTACATCCCCTCTAGCATTTATTGTTTATAGATTTTTTTGATGATGGCCATTCTAATTGGTGTGAGGTGATATTTCATTGTAGTTTTGCTTTTGCAGAAATATTTTAAATATTGCTCTAGATTTCCTTGAACATTGAATAGGTTTCTGAACCTATTCCTCATCTCTATCAGTTGGAGCTTGCTTATGCAAAGAAAACAATTTTAATGTGATCCTTTAAAAAAAAGATGCCATAGTTCACCTCTCGCCTTTGTCATCCTGTTTCCAAGATGTTCCAAAGGCCAACAGGACAAACCACCTCCAACTAATCATCTGATTGCTTGCTCCTGCAGTTCCTTGGCAGCCAGAAAGCTTCAGGTTCAAGTTTAGGGGCTGACAACACGCTGATCCAATCACCAAATATTTATTTGACACTGTTGACTTTCTGTGGTAGTAAAAAAAAAATCCCTCATTGTACCAGGATACCTTAGTATAAGGCAATGAAAGTTGAGATTGATAAACACTGCTCTTTCATCTACATGGCACTAGGGTTAATTTCACATTACTTAGGAGATAGGCTAGTTATGTAAGAACATATTCAATGCTTAACATGCTTTTAAATATAATGCTGAAAACATTTACTTTAAAAACACATTTGGTTTTATATATAAAACTGCTTTAGAAGTTTTCCCCTGTGATATTTAAGTAAAAATAAAATAACTAGTGTTCTGCTTTAGAGGCTAATCTTTCCCTTCCTCCACTAGAATATGTTCTTTTTTTTTTTCTGTTGGAATCTTGTAAAATCGAGTCATAGAATAATGCGTTGCCATGGCAGAATCCTATAGAAATTTCTATGTTCGTTGGAAGCCTTCAGTTGGTTTGCGTCCTGACTTTACTGGCTCTTTAGTTTTGAAATGTGTTTTTGGCTGCCCAGCATTTGCCATCTAGTTGATTTGTTGCTGGGTCCCTGGCTCCCCTGATTGCCGACTGTGCCTACACACTGCTGGAGACATTTAGTATAAACCCAGAAATATCGCTTTGAGAAAAGTCTTTTATTCCTCCCTGCCTTGAATGTGGAACACAGTCAGAGAACAGACATTTTCCTGGTTTTAGCCATGGTTGAAAAGAGATTTAAATTTACTTCTATATGATGTTTATGGAATGTGCATTTTGGGTTAAGACCAGTGTCAGTTCTTTTCTTTAGGGAAATGGCAAGAAGATAGGTAGATTGTTTTTTGGAACCTTAACCTTACCCGGCACCCTCATCCCCACCCCCAACCAATTTGTCTCTCAAGCAGTTCCTTCAGTTTCGGACAAATGAATATAAATTGCATATGTCTAGTGATAGTCTTTCAATAACCCTGAAATTCCCAATTTTTTCCTCTTAACTTATTAATTCTATTGTATCTTAAAAAATTCTCCTTTGACTCTAAATTTTCCTTTTTCTACTAGTAACCACATCTCTTTCCTTTATAGTCAAGTTTCTGGAAAGGGTAGTATGTTTCTCTTTTCCCAATCATTCTTTTCTGTGGTTCTGCATCCATTGGTTTTCTGTCCAACTAATGAAATTATTCTAAAAGAATTACTCTGTTGCCTCATGCTGCATAACAAATCATATCAGAACTTAATGGCTTAACTATCTGATATCAATTATCTGTTATCTCTTAATAGCTCTGTTGTCTCTCTTGAGTCTGCGATATGCTGGGCTCAGCTGGATGGTTCTTCTCTATCACATGTCATTGTCTAGGTTGCAGTCATCTGTAGGCTTGACTAGGTCGGAATGTCCAAGATAGTTTGCAAATTGGTGCTCGAGTGTCAGAACAGTGGTCCACAACTTTTTTGGCACCAGGGACCGATTTTGTGGAAGACAATTTTTCCACAGACTAAGGAGTGGGGGGATGGTTTCAGGATGATTCAAGTGCATTATGTTTATTGTGCACTTTGAAAGTGAAAGTGTTAGTCACTCAGTTGTGTCCGACTCTTTGCAACCCTGTGGACTGTAGCCCTCCAGGCTCCTCTGTCCATGGGGCTTCCCAGGTAAGAATACTGGAGTGGGTTGCCATTTCATTCTCCAGGGTATCTTCCTGACCCAGGGATCAAACCCAGATCTCCTGCATTGCAGGCAGATTATTTACCACCTGAGCCAACCAGGAAAGCCCTATTATTTCTACTCTAATGCTGCTGCTGATCGACAGCAGGTACTGGCCTGCAGCCCAGAGGTTGGGGACCCCTGAACTAGGAGATCTGTTGAGCTGTTGACTAGAGTGCCTTGGTTTTTCCCCGTTTGGTCTCCCCATGTGATTTGGACATTTTATAGCATGGTAACTGGGTTCTGAGGGAGTATTTGGAAATGCAAAGGCAGAAGCTGACGGTTTCTGCAGGACTGGCCTAGGAAGTTTTACATTCTCACTTCCTTCCATATTTTTTTGGGTGAAAACTGGTCACAGTTCCAGCCAGATTCAAGAGGAGGGGATAGAGAGACCACCTCTTGATCGGTTAGTGGCACAATCACATCGCAGAAGAGCTATGGGATGCTGAAGCCGTCTTGTAAATGCAATTGCAAGGAAGATCTGGCCCACAATGTCTGTTTTGCTATATTGAGAACCAGTGTCTGTCTCTGCAGTGCAAATTCCCCTTGGCCTCCAGATGCACGTTCCGAAGGAACTGTCTGTCCCAGGCTCTGCAAATGTGTTTGTAGGCTCTGCAAACACATCCACCTGCCTGGCCTTCCTGTCTCCAGACTTGTATCACTTCAATCCACTTTTTACACTGCTGTCACAATGACTGATGTTTTGATGCAGCATGGACAGCTAAACATCTCTCCTGATTTGAAACTCATCAGTGATTCCCCATGGACTTAAGATAATGTTTATATTTTCTTCCATGGCTCATAAGATATTTTATGATTTGACTTCTCTCTCATTTCCTATTATGTTTTTCTAGTTCAAGTTCAGCCATCCTGGCTGCCTTGTGTTTTCCAGAGTTGCTATGGTTTCTTATGCCTTTTGGCCTTTGAATCTGCAGAAATGCCTCTGTCCCAGGTAGTGTGGTCAAATCTCCTTCAACTCCAGGCTTAAGTCAACTCTTCCTGAAACTTTTCCGGTACCTTCCACCCCTCCTCAGCACTGGGCTAGAGGGGGATTCTCCCTTTGGTTCCTTCTCTGAAGACCCATGAATGCCCTTGCATAAATCTTATGCTCCTGTATCAACCATAATGCCAGTCTGTCCTGTTTACATTTTCTGCTCATATTCTGCAAACCAGTCTGTTAGTTTTTTGAGGTCACTGGGTAGTGTTTGCCTCTGTAGTGCTCATACATATTTGGGGTTTAACAACTGTTAAAAACAAGAAGGATTCAGAGCTACTGGCTAGCATTAAAGATAATGCACATACTTAAGATTAATTGGAAGTTGAATATTGATTGATGGTGAAATGGTTGAATAATTATCCATATTGTTAAATATTTTGCAGCCATTAAGCAAGTTAGAATAGTCTGTATTAAACTAGAAAGAAGTCTATGATGTATTATTAAGGGAAAATGCATGAAAAATGTTTATAGTATAATATAAATAGAAATCTGTATATACATTTGTATATGTTTGTATGAACAGAGCACACATGGAAAGATACGCTTCAAACTGCAACATTGGTGGCACTAAACTTGTTTATTATTGTAATTAACAGTCAACAGGTAAAAAAGTAAGCAATGCTATTCATAAATTAATTTCAAGACCAGATATGAACTTTTAGACAAGCAAGAAACATAGGGAATAGTGTAGAAGAATATGTATTACTTTAGTGGCATAGGGAATGTTTACAAAAATGAGATTTTTAAAAAATTTTGCTGTGTGTCTTATATATAAGGTCTTTTGAATGCTTATATATGTATGAAATTAAGTCTGTAAAGATTTAGAACAAAATGTTAACAGTAATATTATCTGGTTGGCAGGTGACTTTTGCTTCTTCTTTTGGCTTATCTGTGTTATATAATTTCAAAACAATGAGCACATCTCATTTCCATAGTAGAAATAACATTATTTCTAAATATAGAAGATAGTACATAAAAAGTGGTACCATTAAGCTGTGTGATAGCTGAATACCTAAGACTTGAAAAAGCAATGGTAGTATGAAATTACAAAATGAATTAGAGTGAATCCATTTGAGAACAGTGGTTGTCATATAACATTTTTCTTCCCTTTTTTTAGCAAAGACTGAAGGAAGAAAAAGAAGCCAAGCGGGCTCGTCTGGATGGGAGACATGACTATTTATTTGGGATTGTAGCTTCCTGTGTGGACCTAAACAAAACTGAAGTGGAGGATGCCATTCTTGAGGGGAATCAGGTGCGATGCATTTGTGTTCCCACTGACTTGATTATGGAGGGCACAGTTCATGTTGTCCTACGGCAGGGTCTGTGCTGGGCCTTAGGGAAGGGTGTCTGTTTCAACATGGACAGGACCCCATTCTGACTCGATACAGGTGATGGTGATGGCAGAATGAGCTTGGGGCTCTCCAGCTCTCCATGTTAAAATCATCATTTGAGTTCCATGATCCTGACAGAGATGTCAGAGATATCTGACATCTCTGACAGTGAGAGATGTCAGTGAAGCTGGGCTTGGGTGCCATTTTGGAATCTGAGGTTAGAGAACAGAATCTCCTCTCAGCTGCTAATTTATCTTTTTTTTTTTTTTGACTTTATCCTGTTCTATCCTGGGAGATTGAGTCGTGCCATAGTTCCCTGGCTTTGACTCTGGTTTCTTTTGTTCCTGACCTTGACTTCCATATCCTGCCATGGAGCAGGCCAGTTGGCAGACCTTTAGATGTACACAGAACCTCATGGACGGGACGAAGTTGCGAGACGGTGGAGCATTCCGTAGTCATACATGTTCTCATCATGGTGGTTTTCCAAGGTTATTGAACTTTAATGATATTTTTCTATAGTGTGTTAGACTGCATTTTGAAAGGTGTGGTCTCTCTGATCTGTAACTGGGTGAAAAATTAAATATATTTATATCTGCCTGTAACAGCTCAGCACTTTAAGAAATTAGCCAATATTAAGGGACAATCTCTTTTCAGATGTGTGGATGTAGCAAATACTTTTACGATTCATCAGATCACTTCTTTGAATTTAGCCTTTACTGTGGTAAGATGTTTATTCTTGTGTGGTTTTTATGTTATAAGAAATGTGCTCTATATGGTTTGGGTAAACTGAAATCTTACCTGAATAAGAAAGATGATAATAAATGCTGATTTAAACCTGGTTTCTGATTCAGAACAAAGCCATTACCTTGCCTTTCCTTTTTCCCAGATTGAAAGAATCGATCAGCTTTTTGCTGCTGGAGGCCTTCGTCACCTCATGTTTTACTATCAGGATGTGGAGGTAGTGGAAACAGGTATTTAAAGTTGATGTCGCATAACCCAGAAATGTGTTGTTAGATTTACCCAAGGACGGCATGAAGCAGAGGCCACTGCGAGGACTTTATCCTGGGGGATGGGACAGGTGAGGAGTGGGGGATGAGGCCCAGTGAAACAGGTCCTGTTTGTACCTCAAGCAAAGGACAGATAACGGTGGCTCTGCAGCCTGGTTCTAACTTCAGTTGGGATATTTTGTTTTCCTTTTCAGGCTGTGCTGGTAGCTAGAGAATGATAAAATAATTTACATTTTGAGATTTCCTTTCCTTACATGTTAGTTCATTCTGTGCCATTATGTTCTAGAACTTCCACTGGGCATCTGTTTCTTCTCTATTTCTTTTGAACATAGGAATTATTGCCAAGATGTGTAATAGGAGTTTTTTTTTTTAGTGAAATATCACATCATGTTTATTTTCTACTGACTGTGACTCAAATGAATAATATTGAATGACAAGTTTAGTCATTTTCACTTAAGATAAACTTGCAAATCTCTATGTGGATTCTATTGATATATCCCCGTCTACTTTTATGTGAATTAATATAATTTTAAAGCCAAACTAAGGACATAAATATATTATGATTATATTAAAATATCATATGCAATCCCTTTGTGACCTTTTTGATGGAAGAGAAGATAGTTGTTGCTCTTGGCATAGAATATGACCATGATTTTTTATTTAAAAACTGAGGAAATTATGCATGCATAAGTGACTGGCATTTCCCCCAGATTATCTGCTTTATATTTTGTGGTCAGAAAGGGCATTGTATTTTGAGTAAAAAAATCAAAACAAGACAAATTTTGAGTCCTGTCCCAGATTGCAAAGCACAAGCTGAGTTAGGCTAACTGAGTGAATGTGAAGTTCGCCATGAACTCTGCACGGGGTGAGGCTGGCCTTTGTGTGTCACCTTACATGGCACACAGGGTGCAGGGGTGTGAACGTAAGTGCGAGCTTGTTTTTCTTCCCCACTCTCCCTTTAAACCTTTTCAGTAGGAGCAGCTTTTCTTCTGAACTTAAATTGCAATTCAGACAACCCCATGAACTTTGCTGGATACTTTTAGATAAAAATATAGAGTGAAGTAAGCCAGAAAGAGAAAGACAAATACACATTAACGCATATATGTGGAAACATGGTACCGATTAACCTATTTTCAGGGCAGGAATAGAGACTCAGATGTAAGAATGGACCTATGGACATGGGGAAGGGAAGGATGAATTGGGAGATTGGGACGGACCTATAGGCACTGCCTTGTGTGAAATAGATAGCTAGCAGGAGCCTGCCATGTAGCACAGGGAGCTCAGCTAGGTGGTCTGTGATGACCTAGAGGGGTGGGATGGGGGATGGGTGGGTGGCAGGGAGGCTCAAGAGGGAGGGGGCGTATATAACTGATTCACTTCATTGTACAACAAAAACCAACACATCATTGTAAAGCAACTATAACCCAGTTAAAAAAAAAAAAGAATAAAAGTTCCCATGGTTGCGTCCAATTACAAACACAGCCTCAATTCAGAAAGTAAAAATATCCAGTTGATCAAAACTAGTTGATCTAAAGTTAAATCTCTTCCACTCTTGGCCCTCCCCCTTTCCTTTCATCCCACCCACCTTTGCAGCAGAGGCCTCTGAGGGTCAGTATCTGCAGTGGGAGAGGAGCAGATGGTCTCCTTTTCTCCTTCAACTCACCCCTCCACCCCCTACCCCCATCCTGTTAACCACAGTTTTTGAGTGTGTCAGGGCAGAGATAAGAGGGAAGAGGGAGCAGTGAAGTTTTTACTTGGCTGGCACCTGTTGTGAGCTAGCTGACCTGGAATTCTCAGGCCTTGCTCAGATGAGATGTCAGAGGAACAAAAGACGAAGTTAACTTGCTCCACGTAAATGGCTAGGACGTGCAGCAACTTGCTCCACGTAAATGGCTAGGACGTGCAGCCGGAGGTGGAAACCCTGGGAGACTGACTGTGGAGCCCACATCAGCCATCACTTTGCTGTCCTGCCTCCCCTGCGTCTTTCTGACTCCGGTGATCTGGAGGGCCAGCTGGATCAGAACAACAGGATGTAGAGGTTCTGCAGTCATAACTGGATTTGGATCTTGGCTCTCCTGGTGTGTGACTTGAGGCGGGTCACAGCTGTCCTCAGGGTTGCAAGCAGTTTCAAAAACGTAGACATGGTACCAGCCAGGGCTTCCCAGGTGATGCTAGTGGTGAAGAACCCGCCTGCCAGTGCAGGAGACATAAGAGCTGTGGGTTCGATCCCTGGCTCAGGAAGATCATGGCATGGCAACCCACTCCAGTATTCTTGCCTGGAAAATCCCAGAGGAGCCTGGAGGGCTACAGTTCAGAGGGTTGCAAAGAGTCGGACCTGACTGAAGACTTAGCACGCATGCATGGTACTGAGCAGAAGCCCTGATGCACAACATTTACCAGTAGATGCTGTCTCCTCCTTCACCCTTTCTCATTGGCCCCTTGATGGCCCCATCAAGGATGACTTGCAGCTCCAGCAAGAATTTGCTCTGGACTGAACTCTCTTATTGGAGAAGGCAATGGCACCCCACTCCAGTACTCTTGCCTGGAAAATCCCATGGATGGAGGAGCCTGATAGGCTGCAGTCCATGGGGTTGCACAGAGTTGGACACAACTGAAGCGACTTAGCAGCAGCAGCAGCAGAACTCTCATTCCTATTTCTTCCATTTCTGTTTTTCCCTGGAGCACCAATTTTGAAGTGAACTTGTGGTCTGGAATTAAGCAGATCCTTTCATTTACTTTTTATTCTTTATTTTTTATTGAAGTATAACTGACTTACAATATTAGATTCATTTCAGGTGTACAGCACAGGGATTCAGTATTTTTGTCTGTCTCAAAATGATCACTATATAAAACAGATCCTTTGAGATTCCTTTAGGGTTCAGGCTAGAGGTGGTCCAAGGGATGGAGCTTGTAGGGCACCAGGATGAGTCAACATGACAGTATTTTAACAGGGAAGCCTCATTCTAAGAGATGACCACGTGGACGTAGTATAGCATTTGTGGGACTAAAATCCTTTTCATTTGTAGGGCAACTTGGCTCTCCAGGAGGAGTAAACTCTGTTTCTGGAAAGATGAAAAAACCCAAGGTGTTTGTGACCGAGGGAAAAGATGTTGCTCTTACTGGGGTGTGTGTGTTCTTCATCAGGACCAACCCTGCCAGAGCTATCACCCCTGAGAACATCCATCGGGTAAGAGGCAACAGCTCCTGAATTACTAAAAATCACAAAAATTCTACCCTCAAGATACCTTCCATGGAGACTACCACTGTATTCATTAAATATTTAAAACTGCTTTCACAGCAATATTTTCAAGTCACTTAAAGTAAGCAGTCAAGAGGATGGTTCCTTTAAATCTGTTGAATAAGAGGAATTAATAGTCAGTTTGTTAATGAAAATTGATATAACATTATATGTATCTGTGTGAATGTAAAACAGTGAGATTTTTTTCTTTCAAAAAGAATTTCCTGGGACTTCCCTGATGGTCCAGTGGCTTAAACACCATACTCCCAGTGCAGGGAGCCCAGGTTCAATCCCTGGTTAGGGAACTAGATCCTGTTTGCCACAGCTAAGAATTTGCAAGCCACAACTGAAAATCCTAAGTGCCACAGCTGAGACCCAGTGTAGCCAAATAAATAAATGAATATTAAAAAAGAATTTCCTTTCTGGCTTACTTCACTCTGCATAATAGGCTCCAGTTTCATCCACCTCATTAGAACTGATTCAAATGTATTCTTTTTAATGGCTGAGTAATACTCCATTGTGTATATGTACCACAGCTTTCTTATCCATTCGTCCGCCCATGGACATCTAGGTTGCTTCCATGTCCTGGCTATATAAACAGTGCTGCGATGAACATTGGGGTACATGTGTCTCTTTCAATTCTGGTTTCCTCAGTGTGTATGCCCAGCAGTGGGATTGCTGGGTCATAAGGCAGTTCTATTTCCAGTTTTTTAAGGAATCTCCACACTGTTCTCCATAGTGGTTGTACTAGTTTGCATTCCCACCAACAGTATAAGAGGGTTCCCTTTTCTCCACACCCTCTCCAGCATTTATTGCTTGTAGACTTTTGGATTGCAGCCATTCTGACTGGCGTGAAGTGGTACCTCATAGTGGTTTTGATTTGCATTTCTCTGATAATGAGTGATGTTGAGCATCTTTTCATGTGTTTGTTACAGCTCATTTATTTATTTGGCTGCTCTGGGTCTTAGTTATGGCATGTGGGATCTAGTTCCCTGATCAGGGATCAAACTTGGGCCCCCTGTGTTGGGAGCGTGGAGTCTTAGCCACTGAACTACCAGGGAAGTCCCTGCTTTACTCATTTGGCAGGTCTTCATTTACGAATGACAGTAGCTAGATTGCAGTTGAAGATCCTTTTTACGATAAAGGTTTTTCCCCATTGTTTTGCAGGAGGTGAGCTTCAACATGCTTGACACCGCAGACGGGGGTCTGCTCAACAGCATGAGACGTTTGCTGTCTGACATCTTCATTCCCGCTCTCAGAGCCACGAGCCATGGCTGGAGTGAGCTCGAGGGCCTTCCAGAAGCCTCCAGCCTTCGGCAGGAGTTCCTGGGCTCCCTGGAAGGCTTTGTGAGCATCCTGGCCAGCGCACAGGAGAGTTTGAAGGAGAAGGTAAGAACAACTATGTTATTTCTTCAAAAAGTATCTGATGGTGAACAAATCAACACCTAGGTGTGTAATACTTCTCTTAGAGGGTCTTGATTCCACTACTTTGCAAATCTTGAAAATATATTGTGTGTGCTTTATTGTCCCTTGAAAATGTGGTGGTGACTAGATTTAAATTCCTGTCATTTGGAGCAATGAGTGCTTTGTGGGTTCCTTAGAAATACTGGCCATGGTGGAGAGTTTTACTCTGTCATGTCAGATGTTGGACTGCAAGAAGAGCATGAAGTGCTTCTGGTATTGCTCTGCAACTTAGAAGGAGAAATTTGGAGCCAGAGTGTGGTGTGTGTTTCAGGGGTGGTGGTGATGGGGAGGTTGGGGGGTGATGATGATGGTAGGGATGGGAGGAAATTTTGAAGAGGCAGGAGGAGAGACGAATGGATATATCTGAAGACAGATTGGGTCCTGTGGTCCAGCCAGTGATCTAAAGGGCCATTAAGAAGAAGTTTGGCAGGGACTTGCCTGGTGGTCCTGTGGATAAGACTCCATGTGCCAAATGCAGGGGGCCTCGGTTCAATCCCTTGTCAGGGAACTGAAAGTGAAAGTGTTAATTGCTCAGTCATGTCTGACTCTTTGCAACCCCATGGACTGTTGCCCACCAGGCTCCTCTGTCCATGGAAATCTCCAGTCAAGAATACTGGAGTGGGTTGCCATTTCCTTCTCTGGGGATCTTCCCAACCCAGGGATCAAACCTGAGTCTCCTGTGTTGGCAGATGGATTCTTTACTGTCTGAGCCATCAGGGAAGCAGAGACTACTTGATTTTTAAAGACATAATAAGAAGGAAGAATACCGGAGTGGGTAGCCATTTCTTTCTCCAGAGGATCTTCCTGACCCAGATGTCGAACCCAGGTCTCCTTCATTGTAGGCAGATCCTTTGCCGTCTGTGCCATCAGTGAAGCCCCGCTGTCAGGGGACTAAGATCCCATAAGCCTATGTGATGCAACTACAGAAGCCTGCCTGTCACAGTGAAGACCCAGCACAACCACACACACACATACACACACAAAGAATAAGTTTGGCATTTGTAGGATTTGGCATCAGTAAAATTTGTGCCACCTACAGTGAGCCTGTGTTAGTGATTCCTTGGGGTAGAAGGTGGGGTGAATGCAAAACCATGAAAGATGACAGCCCAGATAAGGCATGAGTGGGAGACACAGAAATGGATCCTGTGAGACCAATGACAAGATAATGCTCACTGCTCTCCAGGAAATACTGAGACCCTTTGGGACCTATTGGGATGTTGGCAGGGAGGCAGACAGTAGGCTTTCTAAACGATGTGGGATGGGAGAGTTGAGTAAATGATATCCACACAGGGGGAGTTGGCTCCAGCGAACATTTGAGTTATATTCGTAGTTGACTATGATGCAGGCCACCTAAATGCAAGTTGAACTAAATTAAATAGTTATTCTCCTGAAAAGAGTACTGCTTCCACAGGGCTCCACTTCATATTGTGGTAGAGGTATTAAAAAAGTGGCTGGATCTCACACAAGAGGGAGGCGGTGCCATTTCACGAAAGGCAGAAGCTTCCCCCATAAAACCAAGGCCAGGTCTAGGAGGCAGGTGGAAGATGCAGTGTTGGGGGTGGGTGCTGAAATCTGAATTTAGAGTCTCACAGGGCTAGCTGCACCTTTCCCAGGAGGAAAATGTCCTTATTAAATACTGAGGTACTTCTGGATTGCGTGTGCGCGTGCTAAGTTGCTTCAGTCGTGTCCAACTCTTTGTGACCCTCTGGACCATAGCCCACCAGGCTCCTCTGTCCTTGGGATTCTCCAGGGAAGAGTATTGGAATGGGTTGCCTTTGCCTTCTCCAGGCTTTTGGGTTGAAAATGAAAGTTGCTCAGTTGTGTCCAACTCTTTGTGACCCCATGGACTATACAGTCCATGGAATTCTCCAATCCAGAATACTGGAGTGGGTAGCTTTTCCCTTCTCCAGGGGATGTTCCCAACCCAGGGGTTGAACCCAGGTCTCCTGAATTACAGATGGATTCTTTACCAGCTGAGTCACCAGGGAAGCCCAAGAACACTGGAGTGGGTAGCCTATCCTTTCTCTAGCGGATCTTTCCAACCTAGAAATCCAACCGGGATCGCCTGCATTGCAGGTAGATTCTTTCTGTGAGGGAAGTAAAAAATCCTGGGTTTGTTTTTCTTTTTTTGGCTGTGCCCTGCATGTGGTAGGTCCCCAACCAGGGGCTGAGCCCAGGTTCCCTGTAGTGGAAGCATGGATTCTTAACCACTGGACCACCAGGGAAGATCCCTTTGGTTTCTCTGTCAAGTCAAAATCCAACACACCTTCTTTCCTACCCTTCTCTACCCCTCCCTCCCCAAATGAATTGGTGTATTTGCCATTAAACTTAGTAACTATAAGATTTTTTTTTTTTGGACAGGGACATGAGAGTCTTTCCCTCTGGTTAGTTTCAAAAAAGAATGTGATAGATTAGAGATTACCCTCCCCTCAGTCATTTTTTGAAGGTCCCCATTTTCTTTGGTTTCATGGGTTGATTCTTTAATTTCCAAGTTCCCTGTCAATTCCCGAGTTCTGTGATATTGTCTGTCTGTCTGTCTGCAGTTCACACTTTTTTTTTTTGACACAAAATTTTAATTCAGACCAATCAGCTTTACTGGTGTGCTCAATACCTAAGGAGGATTCCTACACTGATTTCATGAGTGTTTCCCAGGGAGCAGGGTAGTTAGAGAGAATCTCCTTAAGATCCTTCTGGATCAACCAGAAGTGTGTGTGTGTGTGTGTGTGTGTGTAAAGTAACATCATCTTATTCTTTAACTTTCATTGTAATTAGGTGAACCTTCAAAAGTGTGACATATTTGAACTGAAAACCTTGAAGGAACCCATAGACTTCTTGACTCTAGCTAATAACCCTGAGACTATGGAAAAAATAGAAGGTTGTATGAAAGTATGGATCAAACAAACAGAACAGGTAATTTGCAGAAACCAAACATCAGACCTAGCTCTCTGAACACTGACTAGTTCACATGCCATGTGACTGAATCAGCCAGTGGAAGAAGGTTGTATCACATCCCTGTTCCATCTGCCTAAGTATTTTACTGCAAGTCCCTAAAAAAGATGAAAGGTTCATTGCAATGTTAATGTATCGTCATTAGTTAAGAAGAGATAGTAAGAATTCTAGGAGATGACAGGAAATGACTTTATATGCTTGTCTACCTAAAACACTGCAGTTGGCCAGGTTTTTCCTCAAGATGTAGTTACTCTGGAGAGAATGCCTATAGGAGTACAGGAGTTTTCTAATTCAATGTGTCTTCCAAAACAAAGCTTTGGACTTAATTGTTAAAAAAAAATTTCAGAAAAGTGAAAGCTAGGTGTTACATCCAATTATTGATGTTACATCAATAATGGAAATTAACCAACTGAAGGCATGAGGACTTCGCAAGGTTGTATTTCTCTGAGGTTCTAAGTGAATAAACCAAAGAAAGTTTCTGAGATCAGGTCCTCCAAAAGTTCATGAAAGCTCCTCAAACAAGTAGTTTTAACTTAGAATGAGTCAACTAAATTTTTTTGAAATTTAAAAAATGGATACATCTCAGGTTAGTAAAAGGCTGTCATTCAAAGCATGCAAATGAATAAAAATATATCATGACTCAGATAGCAGAATTTACTTCTTTCCCTATATTTTGCTTATGTGTAACTTTTAACTCTCCAGCCGACTCATTGGCTCATGGTTCTCCTGTGCATTCACAGGTCCTTGCTGAAAACAACCAGCTGCGGAAGGAGGCGGATGACCTTGGGCCTCGAGCAGAGTTGGAGTACTGGAAAAAAAGACTGTCTAAATTTAACTACCTTTTGGATCAATTGAAGAGCCCAGATGTGAAGGCTGCATTGGCAGTGCTTGCTGCTGCCAAGTCAAAACTTCTCAAGGTTGCTTTTTGCTTTATGAACTGGGAATGGAAGTTCTTTATGCATATGTCATAGAGTAATTTGGAACAGAAAAATGTTATTCTACATTAATGAAAAAGTAACTTTAAGATTAAATGTTACTGCCCTTTTGTAATTTTATAAACTGTAGAAATAGCCTTTGAATGAAAGGTATTTATCGGCTGGTGTACATGTATGAATGGGCTTCCCTGGTGGCTCAGATGGTAAAGATTCCATCTGCAGTGCAGGAGACCCGAGTTTGATCTCTGGGTGGGGAAGATCCCTCTGGAGAAGGGAATGGCTACCCACTCCAGTATTCTTGCCTGAAGAATCCCATGGACAGAGGAGCCTAGCAATCTACTGTCCATGGGGGTTGCAAAGAATTGGACACAACTTAATGATTAACACATATTCACACACACATATGTATCTGTATTACTAGAGGGCATTGCAAGTCATTAATATGTACCATAATAACATGATTATATATTATGAATTCAGACCAATGAGGAGTAGTAATAATGAAGGCTTAAACTTTTCTAATTTTTTTTTAGAACTGGTGTATTTGTTTTATATTCCTGTGTAACAAATTACCCCAAAACTTCACCACCTGAAACAATAAATATCACCACATAGTCTGTGGGTCAGGGGTTTGGGTGTGGCTTATTGTTGTTATGTAGTCACTGAATGGTGTCCAATTCTTGTGTGACCCCATGGACTGTTGCCCTTCAGGCTCCTCTGTCCATGGGATTTCCCAGGCAAGAATACTGGAGCAAGTTGCCATTTCCTTCTCCAGGGAGTCTTCCTGACCTAGGGATTGAACCTGCATCTCCTGCACTGGCAGGCAGTCTTTACCGCTGAGCCACCTGGGAAGCCCTCAGTGTAGCTTAGCTGGGATCATCTGACTGGAGATCTCTTAAGGTTGTTGTCAGGATGCTGGCTCATCTGAAGGCCTGACTGGGGGAGGATCTTCCTCCAGGTTGCCCGTGTGGGATTCAGTTCCTTGCTGTCTGTTGGCTGGAGGCCTCCTTCAGTTCTTGGTCATAGAGAATGTCAGAGTGAGGTGCAAAATGGATTCAGCAGGCTGTGGAGGAGAAGGCGTGTAGGTGTAAATATGAAAGTGCTGCCCCCCTCCCCGCCGTGATGCTCTGTCCTAGTTATTGAAGAGATTTCATGAGAGAAGGCTTGGAAGAGATACCTTTAAACACTTAGTCGAAAAATTTTAATTGCTCTTCAGCGTGGCAGTGCCCCTCACCCCTCTGGATTGAGTTCTATGTAAGAGGCACGGGAGAGACTGAAAGTTGGACCCCTGGGACTTGGGATGACTTTTATGCAGCTGTTAGTTGGAATTTTTTCTATTAATAATTGCGTTAAAATTTCCTTCCTGTATTGTGCGTAGACATGGCGGGAGACGGATATTCGAATCACTGATGCAGCTAATGAAGCGAAGGACAATGTCAAGTATCTGTATACACTTGAGAAGTGCTGTGACCCCTTGTACAGCAGTGACCCTGTGAGTCGAAATTTCCACCTCCTTAGTCTTCTACTCATGACCCTTTTACACTAGCTGAAATGAGTGTGGAATTTTGGTTCATGAATATTGCAGTTTGTTGGAAAAGTCTTAGAAAACCTCTTTTTATTCTCAAGAAAATTATATGTGCATGTATATGCATACATGTATACACTGATGTTGAAGCTGAAACTCTAATACTTTGGCCACCTGATGCAAAGAGCTGACTCATTTGAAAAGACCCTGATGCTGGGAAAGATTGAGGGCAGGAGGAGAAGGGGATGACAGAGGATGAGATGGTTGGATGGGATCACCGACTCAATGGACATGGGTTTGGGTGGACTCCGGGAGTTGGTGATGGACAGGGAGGCCTGGTATGCTGTGGTTCATGGGGTCACAAAGAGTTGGACACAACAAGCGACTGAACTGAACTAATACATATATATGCATATACACACATGTCTGTTTCTACATATATATATTTTCCTATGTTTTCTAAGATATACATTATATTTTAAAAACATTTATTGTATATTCCATTTCCCATAAATATAGCAATTGACATCCTAAACTATACTCAAAACAACTGTGGGAAGAATTATTGGCTGACTTTAAAAAAAAAATCTTTTAACTTTCATTTGTTCCTGGTTTTATTTATTACAAAATTAACTGCTAACACAATCCTTGTCCTTAACAGAATGTTAGTGTTTCTTGCATTGAGACAAAATTTGATTAACCGCATATGACTAAATAATCAAGATGAGATTACTCCTCAATGTGTTATATTTATATAGCATGTTAGATAATATTTTAAAATTTAAATAAAAGTCTTTTACCTAAATTTTATTCTAATGAGGACAGAGTGATTAGTCTGTTAGAATTTTGCTGACTTTGATATGTTGCCCTGAAAAGTTTTGTGCTGTCTTCCAGATATCCATGATTGATGCTATTCCTACTCTTGTAAATGCAATTAAAATGATCTACAGTATCTCTCATTACTATAACACCTCTGAGAAGATCACGTCTCTGTTTGTAAAGGTAAGAGCCTGGTGTAGAGTCCGTGGTCACTTAGATTTCCTTGTCAATGGTTAATGTTGTTTTTTATAATTAGAAATTACCACATTGGCACAATCCAATGTCTCTGTATCCTACAATTTACCAAAAAGACTTAATCTCTTGATAGAAATAGAATTAAGCATACATGGGAAGCTGATTTTAGCAAATCATAAAGCATTATTTCCCAAAGTAATAATTATAAAAGATATTATATTGTTTATGTAATAAAAATGGAAAAAGATTCTTTTTAGAATTTCTTTCCCTATGATATTTAGCACATGATTTCTTCCTATTGGGTGAATTTTAATTAAGAAAAGCTATATTTAACTGGCCATCTTCAGTTTCATATTTTATGTGCTGCTGTTCCAAATTTATTTCATGCCAAGTTGTTTACTTGGTGTTATTAGAACAGTAATCATGGTAATAAAAGCCACTGCAATGTTCCAGTAATACATAAAGCAATTATAATGATTCTGCCAGAAAACATAATGATGTTTAAACCTTATGTCCTAACTCATAAGTGTTTATGGTGAACAGTGTTGCTTTTCCCATTTCCTCTCTAAGAAGGAAATGACTTTTTCATTACCAAGGTGAAAATTTTAAATGTTGTATTAAAATAGAGGCATTTCCCACTCCTCAGGACTGTGTTCAGTTCAGTTCAGTTCAGTTCAGTCATGTCCAATTCATTGCAGCCCCATGGACTGCAGCACACCAGGCTTCGCTGTCCATCACCAGCTCCTGGAGTTTACTCAAACTCATGTCTATTGAGTCGGTGATGCAATCCAACCATCTCATCTGCTCTCATATTTGGGTAGACAGGAGGGGAACCCACAAAATCCTTTTCTATACTCCTCACACTTTAATGTTATGTTGAAGTCAGGAGGGGCATTTCCCGAGTGCAAGACCCAAAAGTCAATCTGTGTTACGATGCATGTCCAGGTTTCATGCACTTTATTTGCAAGGCTTGTTTTAGAACCTAACTGTGAAACCTAATTTGAACCTAATTCTCTCATTTTTTTTTTAAATTCTCTCATTTTCAAAAACCTTTCGTTATGAAAAATTTGCAGCGGCACAAAAGGAAATATAATTGTATACTGGATCCCCTTGTGCATATCACCCAGATTACCCACTGTCAACACATGGCCAGTCTTGTTCCACCTAACCTTTGCACTGCAATCCCAGGCATACATACAGTACAGTCATCCCATTTTCCTTTTAATTTATTAAAATTAAATTTTAATTTTAAAATTTTAAAATTAATAAAATTTTAATTAATTAAAAAATCCCCAGTAGAATTCTGAAGTTTTTTTTTTTTTTTTTAAGTTTAAAGGGATAAAGTGTTGGCTTTACATACATTATATTTACTCTTTTTTCTATTGTCTTCTGCTTTTGACTTTTCTGCTACAGATCATGGTGTCATGAAATGATCAGGGTGGACAGTTCTTTTCATGGCACTTGGAAACTGTGAGTTAGATTTTTAGAGAAGGCTGCTGAAGAAGGAGACTTAGGAAAGCTCTTGATAGCTTTTAGGTAGGGAAGTGGTTGGCTAAGACATTCATCCTGCATTAACGTGAGGGTCTGAATTGTTGATTTTCTGTAGTGCCTCCAACTCTGTGATTTTACGAATCATTTTGATAATAGGAGCTTCCCTCATGGCTCAGATGGTAAAAGAATCTGCTTGCAATGCGGAAGACTCAGGTTTGATCCCTGGATGGGAAGATCCTCTGGAGAAGGAAATGGCAACCCACTCCAGTACTCTGGCCTGGAAAATTCCGTGGATGGAGGAGCCTGGTGGGCTACAGTCCATGGGGTCGCAAAGAGTCAGACACGACTGAGTGACTTCACTTTCACTTTCTTTCACTTTTGATAATAGCTGTGTAGAATTTAAAAAGGTTGACTAGAAGCAGAGAGTAGAATGGGTGGTTGCCAGGGGCTGGAAGAGTGTGGAAAATGGGACGATGTTGGTCAAAGGCTGCAAGCTTAGAGTTGTAAGATGACTGAGTTCTGGGGTCTAATGTACAGCTTGAAAGTGAAAGTGAAAGTCACTCAGTTGAGTCTGACTGTTTGTGATCCCATGGACTGTACAGTCCACGGAATTCTCCAGGCCAGAATACTCAACTGGGCAGCCATTTCCTTCTCCAGGGGATCTTCCCAACCCAGGGATTGAACCCAGGTCTCCCACATTGTGGGCAGATTCTTTACCAGCTAAGCCACAAGGGAAGCCCAAGAATACTGGAATGGGTAGCCTATGCCTTCTCCAGGGGATCTTCCTGGCCCAGGAATCGAACCGGGGTCTCCTGTATTGCAGGTGGATTCTTTACCAACTGAGCTATCAGGGAAGCCCCAATATACAGCTTGGTGACTATGTTTAGTATTGTGTTGTATAGTTGAAAATTGCTAAAGAGCAGATGTTAAGTTTTCTCAACACACACGCACACAAATAGTAATTATGTGAGGTGTTGGATGTGTTAATACTTGATTGTGCTAATCATTCTGTTATGAATATGTATACCAAGCATCACTTGTACACCTTAAGCATAATACAATTTTTGTTTGTCAATTATACCTCAGTAAAGCTAGGAAAAAAGAGAGTTAGTGCTTGATCACACTTGTGAAGGAAAAACATAAACCCAAAGGTTTATTCACAGATGTCATACTCAGAGAGGTTAGAAGAGCTGAGGACACTCTAGCCCAGTTTATGCTTGATGGCTGCTTACTGTACTTGACGTCATTTCATTGAAAAATTCCAGGTGACCAATCAGATGATATCTGCATGTAAAGCCTATATTACCAACAACGGAACTGCCTCGATCTGGAGCCAGCCACAGGATGTTGTTGTGGAAAAAATACTATCTGCAATTAAACTTAAGCAGGTAACAGTCAACTTAATAATATATTTAGAATTTAAAAATTATTTTTCCATTGTTTTTGCCAATATATCTTAAAAAAAGTATTTATTTATTTATCTGGCTGTGTCAGGTCTTAGTTGTAGCGTGCGGTATCTTCAGTGCATTCTGTGGGATCTTTCCTTGCTGTACACAGACTCTCTAGTTGCGACGTGCAGGCTTAGTTGCTCCAAGACATGTGAGATCCTAGTTCCCCTACCAGGGATTGAACCTGTGTCCTGCATTGCCGGACAGATTCTTAACCACTGGACCACCGTGAAAGCCCTGCCAGTTAAATAATTTATCAGTTATCATATCGTGTGGTTGCTTATGAAGTCACTTCAGTTGTGTCCAACTTTGTGTCCCTATGGACTGTAGCCCACCAGGTTCCTGTGTCCATGGATTCTCCAGGCAAAAACACTAGAGTGGGTTGCCACGCCCTCCTCCAGGGGGTCTTCTTGACCCAGGGGTCGAGCACGAGTCTTTTATGTCTCTTGCGTTGGCAGCAGGTTCTTTACTACTAGTGCCACCTGGGAAGCCCAGTTAAAAAGAATGGTAATCTTTCACTGTTAAGAAAAGTTGAATGTTAGTAAATCAGCCCCACAAATTTATTCACTTACTTTACCCTTTAGGGGACCTTCTATGTCCCAACACCACACAAGTACTAGATATACAAAGATGAAGTCGTTTTCCTTAAGCTTCTTATAGACAAACAGGGAGCTAGATGAAGAGCTAGGCTTCTCCTGACACAGTGAGACGCAGGTGGAAAGGCTGCATCTTTGAGTTGTATTATGAACCGTTAGGAGTTTGGACTCCCCTGGTGGTCCAGTGGTTAAGACTCCAAGCTTGCAGTGCAGGGGGCACAGGTTCAATCCCTGGTCGGAGAAGTTCTGCATGCCTCATGGTAAAAAAAAAAAAAAAAAAAAAGGAGTTTTCTAGGTTAGGGGTCAGGAAAAGATGACATCCCAGGTTGATGAGTGAGTTGCTCCAGAGGTATGAAACGGAAAGATTTTGTAATTCTACCCTAAATTTGCTATCACCTTCACTTAAGAGAATAAGGCTGATGTCTTTGTTGGGTTCCCTTTCTTGTATTTTGGTTTTTAATTTTAAGGAATACCAGCACTGCTTTCACAAGACAAAACAAAAGCTTAAACAAAATCCAAGTGAAAAACAATTTGAATTCAGTGAGATGTATATTTTTGGAAAATTTGAAACTTTCCACAGACGTCTTGCCAAGATAATGGATATCTTTACAACCTTCAAGACATACTCAGTACTGCAAGATTCTAAAATTGAAGGGCTGGAAAACATGATCACTAAATACCAGGTACTGTACTTCAAAACACAATTTGCTACCTTTATCCAGGAATAAAATTTTAATGTTTTTATGCAAATGACTATTTAGAATGCTTCAAATTATCAGTCTCTAATGCAAAAGATAAGCTTATGGCCCTTAAACAATAAAGCAGTTAAATTTATTTGAGAATGGTGCAATGATGCTAATATATTCTTTCCAGGTATGTGATTATAAGAATGACTTTCCAATAGTCTAAAATTAATCATCATTAGTAAAAGCGTTTTCATTAGTAGCACAAGAAAAATGTTTAAATATAACTTATTATTTCATTTATTCATATAAGAAATATTTAATCAAGCATATACTGTGTTAGGCTCTAGTTGACACTGAATTCTGAGTGATATCTGATTATATCTGCAGTTAAGCATTTTATATGGATTCATGTTAAAAACTAATGAATATAGTCGGGTTTTTTCTTGTTTGGGGACAGTGACACTAAACCTTAATTTTTCTTTTTGTCCTTGAATTTGAAAAGGATCATATAATTTACTGTCACTCATTGATTTTTCTCCTCTAACAGTTTAGGAGCCTGGTAGGCTACAGGCCATGGGGTCACAAGAATCAGACATGACTTAGTGACTAAACCACCATCACCAACCTGCAGCCTGTATCTTTGGGGCTTTCCTGGTGTCTCAGTTGGTTGGGACTGTCCCCTGGAGGAGGGCATGACAGAATCCCCATGGACAGAGGAGCCTGGCGGGCTGCAGTCCATGGGGTCGCAGAGTCAGACATGACTGAATGACTAAGTACCACACACAGCACTACTGTGTGAATATATATGTACATACAATTGTATGTATATACAACTGTATATACAACTGTAAACTTGATTATACAATTATGAACTATATATACAGTAGTAAACTTGGTTCAAGAATTTATGCAACTTAGGCACTTTTGTCTATTGAGAGATTTGAGTTGATGTTTAAATGGAAATGGCTTTGAAGAAGCATTTGTGGAAGCTGGTCCAACGTTCTTCATAAAAATTATATGCCTCTGTCAACAGTGTGGGCACCCAAGTTTGAGAATGGCTTAGTACCTGGTTAAGAATGATCACAGAGCATTAGAGCTCATTATTCAGAGCAAACAAAACTTCAGATAATAGTATTTTCTAGAAGATGAGTTACCTAATCTGTACTCTTATAGTCACAGATTGCAGCTTTGCAGAGCAGGAGGAAGCAATTAATTCTAGAGATTCTTTAAATGGTAGATTGTGGTCTGATATTTTATTTAGGACATTTGAAGCTTGGAAGGTAGCTTTTCACCTGTAGCTACTATAATATAATTGCGCTCTTCCTAAGTTGTTTGCATTCTGTTAAAGTCTATTTTCTGAGAAGACAAACTTTTTAATGAAAAATATTTTAGCAAATTCTACTTTAGGCTTCTTTTTTATTATTTCAGATGTAATTTGTAAGAAATTTTTAGACAGAACATCCACTTTTCAGATGTGGTTTTTACTTATTTAAAATTTTTCTTCAAGAATACATAAAGTCTCATGAAAATGCTTCCAAGTGGTTTCTCTGAATGCACCAGGCAACATTATACTACCTATAATATGCATGATGCAATGAGAATAATTAAAGAAATAAGGCTTCTCTGAAGTTGATTTTTGGGGAATGATTGCACAGGCTGTATATTTAAAGGTCATATTTAGGTAAATAATGCAAGAACATTGAAATATTGTCTTATTTGTTTCGTACTATTTCAGGGTATTGTTGCTACCATAAAGAAAAAGGAGTATGATTTCTTAGACCAGCGGAAAATGGAATTTGAGCAGGATTACGAAGAGTTTTGCAAGCAGATTAATGACCTTCATGTAGGTTGTATAATAACATTCTTGTTGACAGTCTGGTGTTTACTTTTTCCATTCTGTGTCATGCTGCTAATCATTACCCATTCAGAAGGAAGAGGCATCTTCATCACGGAGGTGACCGACAGAGGGCTTGGCCTGCATTTTATGATTTCAGATGAATAATTGAAGGTTCTTTCTCCTGGATTAAAGGTTCATAAATACAGCTTTGGATAACGAGCTGTAATCACAGATTTCTGCATGTGTTTCATTTTAGATCTTAGAAAATTAACTGTTATCCTCTGTTGAAACATAGTGTTATTAGAATATAGAAATTAGTTTCCGTTTGTTTGTTACTTTATAGCAGTGATTATGACCAATGATAGCTTGAGCAAATGGTCATCGATGTTCGGCAGATCCCAAGGGCAGGAGACTAGCTGGCCTTGAAACAGTGGTACCAGGGCTGACTCAGCACCTTGACCCAACTTGGTCTTAAAGCCCTGTTCTCTTCATTCTCCTTCCCTTCCTCCTGCTTTCCCCACTCTCTCCGGTCACTGCAGGTCAGCGCACAGGAGCAGGTTATGGCCATCAGAAGCTTCTGAGGACATGCCATGGACCCACTCTTAGCTCCCAATGTCTAAGGACGGGTTGGGTTGGTCAGGGTTCCAGTGTTGTGCCTCATTACTGTGGGGTCATATGGTAAACGCAGAGGACGTGGGACCCCCTGGCATGGCTGGGTGTATTTATTACCAGATGAGAAGAGCCAGGGAGGGTAAGTTTGGGAGACACACTAATGGATGTCCACCTTAATCAACGTGCAGACTTCTTCCCATGTTTTCTGACGATAAAATGAAAATGGCTGTTCTGTTCCTTCTTTTCCAGAAATTTTGGCCTGAAATACGCTTGTACACTTCAAGGGAGAAAGAGCTCTGAGTCATTTTTGGAAGGATGGGTTCAGTGTAGAAGGCATTATAATAAAACTTGCTAGTTCTGTATGTCAGGTCTGTTCTAGGCACTTTATAGGTGTTAATTCATTTAATACTCACAATAATCTGATAAAGTGTGTATTCTTATTACACTGTTTCTGGAAAGGAGGAAACTGAGGCATGGTGAAGTTAAGTGACTTTCCCACAGTCACAGAGGTGTTGACTGGTAGGCAGTCTGGCTCTAGGATTCAGGTTTTTTTTTTTTTTTTTTACTGGTTTACAATTTTTTAAAATTAATTTATATATTTTAATTGGAGGCCAGTTACTTTACAATATTGTGGCGGTTTTTGCCATATATCAACATGAATCAGCCATGGGTGTACATGTGTCCCACCATCTTGATTCAGGTTTTTAACCATTATTTTACAAGACAAATTTCAGGTGATGGAAAGATAGAGCGCTTGTAATAATATAAGCAATGAGCTCTTTGGGGGCTGACTCAGACATGAGATCTGTGGATCTTGATCTCTCATGGGAAATGGATGAGCAACGGCAGATCCTGAGTGTGTGCGTCATGGTCAGTGTTGATCCGTCGTCTTTGTGTGTGTGTCCTAGCAGTTTCTGATCGCACAGCACTGGAGGAGTTTGTATGCTGGATGCAGGTAGATGGTGAACACCTTGAGGGCAGGAACTGTGTTCATTCCTATCTATGTCTCCAGGCCCTAGCGGATGGGACTTTATATAACTGGAGACCAAAGGATGTTTGCTGGATTACTGTATGATTTGTGGTAAGAACTAGGCCCTGGTGGCTCAGTGGAAAAACGCCCGCCTGCAATGCAAGAGCTGCAGCTTTATCTCTGGGTCAGGAAGATCCCCTGAAGAAGGGAATGGCTGCCTACTCCTGTATTCTTGCCTGGAGAATCCCCATGGACAAAGGAGCCTGGAGGGCTACAGTCCAAGGGGTGACAAAGAGTCAGACACAACTTTGCTGCTAAACCACCACTACCACCATCAGACTCTGTTAAGTGAAGTAGGACAGGCAGAGAAACACAACTGTGTGATATCACTTATATATGGAATCTAAAAACCACAGTAAACTAGTGGATATAAGAAAAGAGAAGCAGATTCATAGATATAGAGAACAATTTCCCTACTTACTAGCAGTGGGGCGAGGGAAGGGGAGGCAAGGTAGAGGTAGGGGACTAAGAGGTAGAAGCTATTAGGTATAGAATAAACTACAAGGATATATTGTACAACATGGGGAATATAGCCAGTATTTTTCAATAACTATAAATGAGTATAACCTTTAAAAAAATGGAGTATAACCTGATGTTGAAGCCGAAACTCCAACACTTTGGCCACCTGATGCGAAGAGCTGACTCATTTGAAAAGACCCTGATGCTGGGAAAGATTGAAGGCAGGAGAAGAAGGGGACGACAGAGGATGAGATGGTTGGAAGGCATCACCGACTCAATGGACATGAGTTTGAGTAAACTCCAGGAGTTGGTAATGGACAGGGAGGCCTAGTGTGCTGCAGTCCATGGGGTTGCAGAGAGACGGGCACGACTGAGTGACTGAACTGAACCGAACCTTTAAGAAAATCACATCCAATTCCCACATATATTAGGACATCAGATTTGGAAAAAATCACAGCTTTTACTTTAAATGGCACATAAACTAAATGACACAATGAAATGTTTGTTTTAAGAAAAAATGGAAAAGAAAGATAATTATGGATATGATAGCAAAGCATAAGAACTAGATTTATTGTAATTAAACATGCATTGTCATTAAATTAATTATGTAAATAAATTAATGTAATGTAATTAAATATCAATAACCTCAGATATGCAGATGATACCACCCTCATGGCAGAAAGTGAAGAACTAAAGAGCCTCTTGATGAAGGTGAAAGAGGAGAGTGAAAAAGTTTGCTTAAAGCTCAACATTCAGAAAACTAAGATCATGGCATCTGGTCCCATCACTTCATGGCAAATAGATGGGGAAACAGTGAAAACAGTGGCTGACTTTATTTTTCTGGGCTCCAAAATCACTGCCATCAGATGGTGATTGCAGCCATGAAATTAAAAGACGCTTACTCCTTGGAAGAAAAGTTATGACCAACCTAGACAGCATATTGAAAAGCAGAGACATTACTTTGCCAACAAAGGTCCATGTAGTCAAGGCTATGGTTTTTCCAGTGGTCATGTATGAATGTGAGAGTTGGACTATAAAGAAAGCTGAGTGCCTAAGAACTGATGCTTTTGAACCATGGTGTTGGAGAAGACTCTTGAGAGTCCCTTGGACTGCAAGGAGATCCAACCAGTCCATCCTAAAGGAAATCAGTCCTGAATATTCATTGGAAGGACTGATTCTGAAGCTGAAACTCCAAAACTTTGGCCACCTGATGCAAAGAGCTGACTCATTTGAAAAGACCCTGATGCTGGGAAAGATTGAGGGTAGGAGGAGAAGGGGACGACAGAGGATGAGATGGTTGGATGGGATCACCGACTCAATGGACATGGGTTTGGGTGAACTCCAGGAGTCGGTGATGGAAGGGAGGCCTGGCGTTCTGCAGTTCATGGGGTCTCAAAGAGTCGGCACACAACTGAGCGACTGAACTGAACTGAACTTAACTGAAACATGCATTGACTGTACATTAAATGCATATTAGGCTTCTATGCTGTAGGTTATGGGTACAGAAGTAGATAGAGTTGATTGGCCCTTAAAGATCACATCTGACATGTAACATGATTGAAATATAAGTACATATATGTTAGAACAAAGTAATGAATGTATCTTAAAAATGGCAAATAGTGGCTAAAATGACTAATTATAGAAGTATAATATTCTGATATTGTACCAGCAAGTGAGGCTTCAAAGATAAGTTGACATGTTCCAAACAAGTCCTAGAGAACTTATTTTTTAATATAAATTTATTTATTTTAATTGGAGGCTAATTACTTTACAATATTGTATTGGTTTTGCCATACATTGACATGAATCAACCATGGGTGTAGATGTGTTCCCCATCCTGAACCCCCCTCCCACCGCCTTCCCCGTCCCATCCTTCTGGGTCATCCCAGTGCACCAGCCCTGAGCAACCTGTCTCATGCATTGAAACTGGACTGGAGATTTGTTTCACATATGATAATATACATTTATAAGGAGGACAGGTGGATTCTTTACCATCTGAGGCACCAGGGAAGCCCCGTAAAGATTTACTGCGTCCTAAGTTAGAGAGACGGAGAAGGCAATGGCACCCCACTCCAGTACTCTTGCTTGGAAAATCCCATGGACAGAGGAGCCTGGTAGGCTGCAGTCCATGGGGTCGCTAGAGTCGGACACAACTGAGCGACTTCCCTTTCACTTTTCACTTTCATGCATTGGAGAAGGAAATGGCAACCCACTCCAGTGTTCTTGCCTGGAGAATCCCAGGGAAGGGGGAGCCTGGTGGGCTGCCGTCTATGGGGTCGCACAGAGTCGGACACGACTGAAGCAACTTAGCAGTAGCAGTAGCAAGTTAGAGAGATGGTCAGAGCAACCTGCTGGACTACAGTCCACAGCATCACAAAGTGTCGGACATGACTTAGCTACTGAGCACAATAACTAGAGATACTAAGCATCTTTTCATGTGCTTGTTGGCTATTTGTGTATCTTTGTATAAATTAAAGGGAGGGAGTGGAAGCGTTGTGAATGCTCTAGTTCTGCACAGTTTATACTTGGATACTTTTATATAGTGATAACCTCTGAGGGTTTATTTAGGTAGGCTAACTGTACAATTCTTCAGTTCAGGAAGATTTCCTGGTCCTAAGACATGATGTTTGCCGTAGAAATACATGGCCCAGTATCCCTGGGTCCTGCGCCAACCCCCTGACTGCTCTGGCTCTCAAGGCCCTCTTTGTCTGGCTTCTGGACATTTATCTTCCTTTAAGCTTAGATGAGCATTATATCTGCTGCTGTATTTTGTCCTGTAGGGTGCGTGTTTGTAGAGAATGGGGAACTCTTTTATCTTGTTGCTAAATAGGATTTCTTTGCAATGTTAACCCATTGTTCATCGTCAGACTTCATTCTGTTTCAGAAAGAGTTGCAGAAGTTCATGGATGCTACATTTGAAAAGATTCAAAACACAAATCAAGCTCTAAGTATGTTAAAGAGATTTGAAAGGTAAAAATTTGAAAGACTTCTAAGTTCTGTTTTCCAATTGGGATAATATGAACATAGTTTAGCTTACAATTTTATTGTTATTATTATTTCATATTCTAATGGGAAGAAAATCCTCTCTTGACAATCTGAATAACAAGACCACAGATTTAAGTTCTTCAGAGGATTACAGGTTTATTTCCTCTCAGCTTTGAAGTACCTTGTGACTGCCTATCATAATAGCAGTTAATGTTTAAATAATTTGAAGAAACTCTTACCAATAGTTTTGACTAGGTTTTAAGGATTGATACTATTTAAAAAAAAACTGAAACACTTCAGGGAATTCCTTGGCGGTTCAGTGGTTAGGACTCTGCATTCTCACTGCCAAGGGCCAGGTTCACTTTCTGGCTGGGGAACTAAGATCCCACGAGACATTAAAAACAAAACAAAACAAAAAAAACTCACAGCCACTGTATTGCCATATGATTGATGGGCTGATTCCATTTTTTTTTTTTTTTTATAATTTTGTTTTAAGATCTTTATTGAGTTTGGACTTCCCTTATGGCTCAGCTGGTAAACAATCTGCCTGTAATGGGAGAGAGCGGGGTTCACTCCCTGCGTCGGGGAGATGCTCTGGAGAAGGAAATGGCAACCCACTCCAGTATTCTTGCCTGGAGAATCCCATGGACAGAGGAGCCTGGTGGGCCACAGTCCGTGGGATCACAAAGAGTTGGACACGACTGAACAACTAACAAACCTTAAATTTGTTGCAATGTTGCTTCTGTTTTATGTTTTGGTTTTGGGTCACAAGGCCTGTGAGATCTTAGCTCCCCAAGCAGGGATTGAACTGACACCCCCTGTGTCGGAAAGGGAAGTTTTAACCATTGGACTGCCCATTTTGCTTTTTTACCATGCCAAGTAAATACTTCATTCTCTTCCGTCAGCATATATATATACATATATATATATAGGCTGTTCAAGGTAGTTCTTTTATGTATTGATAAGACAAAAAATTAGTAAAAATATAAAAATGTAATTTTCAAGTTTCACTTACAGGACATATATAGGTTCCATACAACAATATTTATGAAGAATAACTATGGAATAGACCATAAAAAATGAATTAAAAATTTCAAATACCCATTATCATATGGACCAAGTTTTTTAACCACAATGCAATTAAATTAGATCTCAAAAACGTATGCTTAGAACTTTTAGGTCTCCTCTTTTGAATAAAAAAACTCCTAGAAATTTAAATATATTTAGATCTAAACAATAATGAAAAGACAAGATACCAAGTCTCCTGGCATGCAGTTAAAAAGATAATAAATATGTCAGCGTATGTTTTAAAATTAGTCTTAATAGACAGAAGTTCTCAATATCATCCCATTAATTCAAGCCTTTCACTTAAAAAAAAAATAACAGATTGAACATACCTAATCTTGGTATTGATGACAAGTACCAGCGTATCCTTGAAAACTACGGGGCTGACATTGATATGATCTCGAAGCTGTATACAAAGCAGAAAAACGACCCACCTTTGGCTCGAGACCAGCCTCCCATTGCTGGGAAGATTCTGTGGGCCCGGCAGCTCTTCCACAGGATTCAGCAACCAATGCAGCTTTTTCAGAAGCACCCATCCGTGCTCCGGACTGCGGAAGCGAAGCCAGTGATTCGCAGTTACAACAGGGTGGCCAAGGTCCTCCTGGAGTTTGAGGTTCTCTACCACAGGGCGTGGCTTCAACAAGTGAGTCTGACTTAACGCTACGATGATGCTGCCACTGTCAGATCCATGGGGAATCCTCTACTACCTTGGGCAGTTTTACTCCTGTGGAAAGTTGACTTTGTGTCTATTTTATAAGACAGGGTTGGTTGACTGCAAGTAATCAGTCAAAGAGTATAATATGTTCATGAAGGATAATAGTTTTTAATTTTGGAAAAAAGTCATAAAGCCAGGTAACAGAAACTTATTTTTATTTAATTTATAAACTCCTAAGGAAGAAGATCTTGTTTATTGCTTTCTTTACCTGGTTGATTGGTATTTCTTTTTTTGTTTTTCCACTAAGCTCCTTTTTTCTCCATTAAGTGTCCATAAACACCAGCATGCATGTTAAGCAAAGTTTTAATTTTTATTTGGTCATACTGGGTTAATCCAATTATATTTCATACCCTACCAACACTTGTATTTCTTGGTAGATTGGCAGGAAGTATTTTGGAGGATAAAATTCAGCCTAACAAGGCCTCTAAAATGGTATCTCACTTTCCTAGTTCAACTTTTGATGTCTGAATCAATAACAGATGTCTCTGTAGTGTTTTTCATTGCTTTTCTAGATAAATGAAAACTGAGTTAAGTAGGTTTCTTGAAACTTTTATTAGGAAAAATAACTGAGTTGGCATGAAGGTGTCAGGGAGCAAAGTGACTTTTGAGAAGTCATCTCTACTGCAGTATCCACTTACCAAATACAACAGATTCATGACCAACCATTTTGTTGAACTAACTGTACGTTACCACCAAGAGTTTTAAGGCTTTCTTTTCCCACCTAAAAGTGAAGTTAGGAAAAGAGTAAGAGACCCCATTGTCCTTAGTTTGCGAAGCTCAAACCCATGAAAGGACACACAATGATCTTTATTCCCAGAAAAGGGTGAGTTTGATACCCCGTTATATGCACTGAACTCTCTAATAATAGTAATGTTGCTCTTTCCTCACAGACTGAAGAAATTCACGTAGGACTTGAGGCTTCTTTATTGGTGAAGGCTCCTGGCACAGGGGAACTGTTTGTAAACTTTGATCCTCAGATACTAACCTTATTTAGAGAAACCGAGTGCATGTCACAGATGGGTCTACAAGTTTCACCCTTTGCAGCTGCTCTTTTCCAGAAACGAGACACATACAAGAAGAACTTCAGTAACATGAAGGTATGGAACTTTAATTTTTTTCCCATCTTGGGTTCATTACAAAATGCATTTTTCTTTTTTACAAAATTCATTTAGTGCAACCCCAGTGTGCATTAAAAAAAAAAATCTAGTGGTGTGTCACTGTTGAGGAACAGAAAGTCCCCAGGATGACTGTAGTGGAGTGACTGAGGCCAGAAAGTAGAGTTGGCAAAGGCCAGGTCCTTACAGAGCTTGTAAACTAAGGGTACTTGTTTGGGTGCACCAGGAAGCCATTAGAGGAGTCTGAGCAGGAGAAAAAGGTGTGGTGTCCTTTACCATAAAAACATTCTTGCTGCTAGGTGATTTTTAAGGGACAGGAGGGTCCCTGTGGGGGCTTCCTAGGTGGTTCAGGGGTAAAGAATTTGCCTGCCAAGGCAGGAGACTTCCTTGGGTTGGGAAGATCCCCTGGAGGAGGGAATGGCAACTCACCCCAGTATTCTTGCCTAGGAAATCCCGTGGACAGAGGAGCCTGGGAAGCTATTGTCCACGGGACCAGAAAAGAGTCAGACATGACTTAGTGACTGAACAACAACAAAGGGTCAGTATGAAGCCAGTTTGTAGGCTGCTGTACCGACTTAGGATGGAGAAGATGGTGGCTGAACCTAGATGCAGTTGCGTAGTAGATCAGTGGATTAGCAAATGATGTCAACAGGCAGGTTATGAGAGAACTCAAGGGTGATACCTTTGTTTTTAGTGTGAGCAACTCGATGGGTTTACTCAAAGTGGGGCTAACATACACTATTGTTATTGTTCAGTCGCTAAGCTGTGTCCGACGCCTTGACTGTGTTGCTCGTGTTCTGCCCACATGTTCAATAACCTGCTGTGGCTCTGAATGGAAATTCCACCCATGGAGTTGGTAAAGACTGGAACTAGTTTGTTTTGGGGGGCCGAAGGGAATCAATAACTCCCATCTCAAGTATAAGATGATTTTTTAGAGATTGAAGTAGAGGTGTTGTCCATGCAGATTATGTCTTTCTGGAGTTGAGTGGAGAAGTCAAAGTTGAAGACATAGTTTTGAGGGTTATCAGAGTATATATGTGAAGTGAAGTCACACATGAAGTGAAGTTGCTCAGTCGTGTCCAACTCTTTACGACCTCATGGACTGTAGCCACCAGGTTCCTCTGTCCATGGGATTTTCCAGGCAAGAGTACTGGACTGGGTTGCCATTTCCTTCTCCAGGGGATCTTTCCGACCCAGGGATTGAACCCAGGTCTTCCACATTGGAGGTAGATGGCTTTACCATCTGAGCCACCAGGGAAGTTCAGAGTATATATGTGTGTTCTTAGGCATGTCTGACTCTTTGCAACCCATTGAGTGTAGCATCCAAGGCTCCCCTGTCCATGGAATTTTCCAGGCAGGAATACTGGAACGGGCTGCCATTTCCTACTCCAGGGGATCTTCCTGACTCAGAGATCAAACCCATGTCTCTGGTGTCTCCTACGTTGGCAGGCAGATTCTTTACCACTGTACCATCTGGGAAGCCCTATCAGAATAGAGTTGCTATTTAAAGTCATTGTCCTGCATGAGATTTCCAAGGAGGAGAATGTAAAGAAGAGTAAAGGGTCTTCATCACTTCATGGGAAATAGATGGGGAAACAGTGGAAACAGTGTCAGACTTTATTTTTCTGGGCTCCAAAATCACTACAGATGAAGACTGCAGCCATGAAATTAAAAGACGCTTACTCCTTGGAAGGAAAGTTATGACCAACCTAGATAGCATATTCAAAAGCAGAGACATTACTTTGCCAACAAAGGTCTGTCTAGTCAAGGCTATGGTTTTTCCTGTGGTCATGTATGGATGTGAGAGTTGGACTGTGAAGAAGGCTGAGCGCCAAAGAATTGATGCTTTTGAACTGTGGTGTTGGAGAAGACTCTCGAGAGTCCCTTGGACTGCAAGGAGATCCAACCAGTCCATTCTGAAGGAGATCAGCCCTGGGATTTCTTTGGAAGGAATGATGCTAAAACTGAAACTCCAGTACTTTGGCCACCTCATGCGAAGAGTTGACTCATTGGAAAAGACTGTGATGCTGGGAGGGATTGGGGGCAAGAGGAGAAGGGGACGACAGAGGATGAGATGGCTGGATGGCATCACTGACTCGATGGATGTGAGTGTGAGTGAACTCTGCGAGTTGGTGATGGACAGGGAGGCCTGGCATGCTGCGATTCATGGGGTCGCAAAGAGTCGGACACGACTGAGCGACTGATCTGATCTGATCTGATCTGAAAGGGTCTTCATTAAACTCTGAGTTGTTCCAATATTAACAGGTCTGCTAGAAGAGGACAAATATGCTAGTGAAATTAAAGATTGGCCTTTAAAGCAGGTGGAAGCTAAGTGTCAAGAAAGCCAAGGGGTATGGGGTAGGGAGGGAGGTGGGAGGGGGGTTCAGGATGGGGGACACATGTACACTCATGGCTGATTCATGTCAATGTATGGCAAAAACCACTACAATATTGTAAAGTAATTAGCCTCCAGTTAAAATAAATAAAATAATTAAAAAAAAGAAAGCCAGGGGTAAGAAAAACTTCATGATGGAGGGACTGGTCACTAGTGACAAATACTGCCCAGAAGATGCTCAAATGAAGTCAGCGATGCTGCCATTCTATTTGATAACATGGAAACCATTGTTACAACTTTATAGTGGCTACTATCAAAGGACAAGTCCAATAAAGCCACATATTTGCATAATGCTTACATTTAAATCATTTTCATATTCATTATTCCATTCGATATTTTCCACAGGCAATTGGTAATTGGTACAGAGTACCATTATATTATTATTTTAGAGGTGACAGGACTGTGCCTTAGAGAACTTAAATGACTTAGCCAAGGTCTCATAGCTGGCAAGTGGCCGAAGTAGGACCAGAACCCAAGCTTGTACTCTAGTGTTTTCCCACTCTTTCATGTTATGTTAAAAAGTTAATATTAGCAACACGCAGACATTCCTCAGATGTAAGCTCATCAAATACTAGTCAACATGTTGGAATTCCCTTTTATATTTTTCTTGGGTGTTAGAGAATAGCTAAGTCAATCTTCATATTTGTACAGAAATAGTTATTTTTGCTATATATAAAATAAGCAACAATGACCTACTGTATAGCACAGGAAGTATACTCAATATCTTATAATAACCTATAATGGGAAAGAACCTGAAAAGTTTTCTGGTGGCTCAGATGGTAAAGAATCTGCCTGCAGTGCAGGAGAACCAGGTTTGATCCCTGGGTCAGGAAGACCCCCTGGAGAAGGAAATGGCAACCCACTCTAGTATTCTTGCCCGGAGAATCCCCATGGACAGAGGAGCCTGGCAGGCTGCAGACCATGGGGTCACAAAGAGTCAGGCACGACTGAGCGACTAGCACCTTTGCATGTGTCTCATAGCATCACCTCTGCTGTCCTCTGCTGGGCTCCATAAGCCCACACAGAGCGAAGGAGAGAGAACATAGACCCTACCCTATGAATGGAGGAGGGTCAAAGAATGTTTTATTTGATTAAAAAGTTTATGTATTTATCTTTCAAATAATATTTTAGAATCACCACAGCTGTAAATGACAATTCCAAGTGAATTATCATCTGATGGGTAATTTTTACTGTGTCTTGAGTTTGAAAGAGTTAAAAGTTCCCACTCAACCTGAGTAGTTGGTAAAAGCAGATCAATTAGCATGTTCGGAGACCATCTCAGGTGTTGCTGAGTTATTGTGCTGAATATTTAACAGTTTGTAGGCTTCTACAGAAGCCTGAGAAGCTGAAGTAGCTGAGAGTTTGTCTTTACCTATTAGAAGGCAGTTCAGACTAGAAAGAGATGAATCATCATAGACTAATGGTTAGGAATACAGATTCTGAAGCCAGTCGGGATTTGAAGCACTATCTTTGGGCAAATTACTTTACCCTTCTAAGCTTCAGTTTTTCATTTTTAAAATGGATGAATAATACCTCCTGGGGTTAAAAGATTAAGGTGGGAAGTGGAAGGGCTACTGGAGGCTGATTTAAGACCTGCCTTGCAGGTAGAATAAGTGATGAACTCCAAAAGAAAGGTAAGCAGTAGATAAATGGTTCAGAAAATGTGTTAAGTAGCTGCTAATAGAATCATCAAATGTAGATTTTTCATGGAAATTGAAAAGATATTACAGAAATTGTGGAAAAGTATTAAACGAAGAAAGGATAATGTTGTCCACTGGGAAATGCTGAATTTAAAATTCACAAAGACTGTTGGGCTTTTTACTTCCTTCTTGCAGTTTTCTCAGAATCATTAATATTAATTGTGACTGTCAGAGAGAAGAGGTATTGTGTACAGTGTTTTCCAAACTTACCCATCCAGGGACCATTTGTCTTACAGAATCCCTTGTGGCTAGCATTTCAGCATAAGCATTTTGGGAAACATTGATGTAATCACAAAGTAATACTAACATGCATATTATAGATGAGCTTAACAATTGTATTTAAGAAGTGAATTAAGATTGTTTTCTTATAATTAATTATAATTAATATTAACATAACCATAAAAGGTAGGCTGGAAGTACTATTGTGTACATGCATGCTAAATCCCTTCGGTCATGTCCAGCTCATTGTGACCCCATGGACTGCAGCACACCAGGCTCCCCTGTCTTTCACTGTCTCTTAGAGTCTGCTCAAATTCACGTCCATTGAGTCAGTGATGCTGTCCAACCATCTCATCCTCTGCCACCTTCTTCTCCTTTTCCTAGCATTAATATTTCCAAGCATCAGGGTCTTTTCCAATGAGTCTGCTCTTTGCATCAGGTGGCCAAAGGATTGGTGCTTGACTATTCAGGATTGATTTCCAGAAGGATTGACTCACTGGATCTCCTTGCAGTCCTAGCGACTCTCATGAGTGTTCTCTAGCACCACAATTCGAAAGCATCAATTTCTCTGCTCCCAGTCTTCTTTCTGGTTCAACTCTTACATCTGCATACAGGGCTGGATAGTGGGTGAAAATCTCTAACTTTTCAGTTCTTTCCCTCTCCTCCTTAGGTGTTCTTTATTGGATAAGGAGTTTGTATCCATGGAGAAATTTCATCTCTGTTCTACTCTGGTTTTGTTTTGGCTGCTTTTTGGAGCCCTATAGCTGGACTCTAAATAAAAGTAATTGTTTTGGATAAAAATGAGCTCTTAACAGATATTCAAAGTGAGATATTATTTGATAACTTCACCCCTGTTTCACTGCAGATGATGCTGGCTGAATATCAGAGGGTGAAGTCAAAAATGCCTGCCATCATAGAGCAACTGATGGTCCCTCATTTGGCGAAAGTGGATGAAGCTCTCCAGCCTGGCCTGGCTGCACTGACCTGGACATCACTGAACATTGAGATGTACTTGAAAAATGCTTTTGCAAAGATAAGTAAGTCTGTTTAAATGATTATTATTTTTCAGTTCTAAAGACTGAGTTTTTGAGTTCTACTGTTTAATTTCTTATAGATATTATGATATACACAATAAAATGAGAATTGTGTTCTTAAGTTGTTCCCTAAGGAATTTGGAGAAGACTCTTGAGAGTCCCTTGGACTGCAAGGAGATTCAACCAGTCCATTCTAAAGGAAATCAGTCCTGAATATTCATTGGAAGGACTGATGCTGAAGCTGAAACTCCAATACTTTGGCTACCTGATACAAAGAACTGACTCATTTGAAAAGACCCTGATGCTGGGAAAGATTGAAGGCAGGAGGAGAAGGGATGAGATGAGGATGAGATGAGACAGAGATGAGTCAGAGGATGAGATGGTTGGATGGCATCACTGACTCAATAGACATGAGTTTGAGTAAACTCTGGGAGTTGGCGATAGACAGGGAGGCCTGGCGTGCTGCAGTACCCAGGGTCACAAAGATTCAGATGTGACTGAGCGACTGAACTGAACTGAAGGAATTTTACCAAATATATGAAATCATTAATTTCCTGGAAACCATATGTGTGTGTGTTATGCTTAGTTGCTCAGTTGTGTCCAACTCTTTGCAACCCTATGGACTGTAACCTGCCAGGCTCCTCTGTCCGTGGGGATTCTCCAGGCAAGAATACTGGGGTGGGTTGCTATGCCCTCCTTCAGGGGATCTTCCCAACCCAGGGATCGAACCCAAGTCTCCTGCATTGCAGACAGATTCTTTACCAGCTGAGCTACCAGGGAAGCCCTGGAAACCATATATATTTGCTATTTAGTTTTATCCCCAGAGATTAACTACATTTTAAAATTATGCTTATTGTTGGGCATTAGACTTTAAAGGAACTTTAGAATCATTCAGCTCTTTGTACTAACAGGTTAGTGTATTTTGAGATGCTGATTTAAAAGATGTGATTTGGACAGAGCAGACTGCTGAACAGCAGGATATATGGGAAAAGTTTAAGCAAACAGTTTTGTTCCTAAAGAGGGATATACTACACTTTAAAATATACTTAAGGTGGTATATTCCATAAATTACAATTTCCCGAATGTGTACAAGTATGTTGCAAAGAAGGAGCCTAGTCTCAGAGAATTCTGGGAAATCCACGTTAAACAAAGTCAGGCAGGTTTCTTTTCTGGAGGATTTTTCAGAGCCCTTGATGTGCCAGTATTTAGTAGGTCTCCAAATGTGGGCTTCTATAAGTTGCATTTCCCAGAGTTCCTTGGCTGCCTTCTAGGAAAGCATGTTAATGCCCGATGGAGGCATTGTTTTAGAAAGACTAGAAACGGTCATTCTCCTCTTCCATGCGGTGTCCTCACCCCTTCACGGCTCAGTTCTCCATGTTTTTGATAGCCCAGAATATGTCCCATTCCCAAGAAGCCCACTTGGACTCTTCTACGGCAAGACTACTTCCTCTTGTGACCTCCTGTTATTTTACACTGAGACAAAAGGCTTTGCATTTCTGTTTCTTCTAAGGGTTCCATCTTTCCCCCAGACTGACTGCAGAGGGCTTAAAAAATTAGGCTCTTTCTTATGCTTTTGTATTACTTTGAGTTGGGTTTGTGCTAGATACCTATACGCATATGTATTCATAATTGCGATAGTCTTATACAGTCAATCCCTTTCCATTTACTTCCATAACCCCTTATCCACCCTTTGCTCCCATCACCTCTTTTCTGGATCACCCTTTTCTGAGCCTCCCTTCTACATACCCGTTCTGATAGCTCTTTATGTTCTCCCTCCCGTCTCCCTCCCTCCCTTCCTCTCTCTGTGGCTGATTCAGTAACACCTCGTCTATTTATAGCCCAGATTTTCAAGAGCTTGTCTTATTAGTAGGTTTCCACGGTACCTTCCAAATGCCTTAGAATGCAGAAGGGTCCAGCTGTTTACTAGGTGCAATATACTCAAGAATATTTGATAGGTACTGGGTTAGGTGGAGCAGAGAAGTGAGGGGCTTATGGTTGAACCCTCCTACCCTCTTTGCTTTGCTTCATAGCTTTGGGGACTAGGTTCAAAGACAACCTGTGAAGGGATCTTTGGGTATGAATGAGGCTCATTACAGTTTGAAGGTTGAATAATATAAAATGTGTGATCAGACAACCATAGCAGTATAGGAGTGGAGAAGGTCCTTTGAGATGGAGGGGTGCCCAGGGGTCAGTGCCACCATAGGAGGAAGGGGCCACATGAATATGTGCAGATTCACAGCAAGCCTCCTGGGGGAGATGTGTTCAAGCTGAATCTGCAAGTTGAGTCAGAGTTAGGCAGGCTGAGAAAGCTGGGAAGCTGGTTAAAGAAAGAACAGTGTGAGAACCAAGTGTGAAATAGCTCTACACATGCGTTCTAAGTCACTTCTTGGAATCTTTGGGACTCCATGGACCAGGCTTCTCTGTTTATGGGATTCTCCAGGCAAGAATACTGGAGTGGGTTGCCATGCCCTTCTTCAGTGGATCTTCCCGACCTGGGGATTGAACCTGGGTTTCATGTCTCCTGCAAAAGCTCTGTGGAGCAATTTTAATCCTGAATTTACTACTGAAATATAATCACTTTTTTTAAAAAAGAAAAACAACAAAAAAATGCTTAATTTCTTTTATCCACTCTTATTTTTCTCCAAAGGGGACCTGGAGTTGCTGCTCGACAGGGTCAATGATTTGATCGAGTTCCGCATTGACGCCATCCTGGAAGAAATGAGCAGCACTCCTCTTTGTCAGCTCCCTGGGGAGGAGCCACTTACCTGCGAAGAGTTTCTCCAGATGACAAAGGTTATTAGAAGATTGATGCTTTTATTTAAACTTTATTTTGTGATTCATTTTTCTATAAAGGGCATTTTGGGAAACATCAATTGCATTTTTTTTTTTTTCTCTTCCCATGACTGGTCTGTGATGGATGTTCTTTAAACGAGGAGCCTTCCGACAATAATTTGAAAATGAAGAGGAATGTACCCGAGGGGTCAGGTAGACATGAAGAACAAATCATTTCTTTTCAGATCAGTAAGAGAGAAATTGCCACGGAATACATTTCTCATTTTCCCACAGTTTTGAAGTGTAAGCCACTCGGTCGTGTCCTATTCTTTGTGACCCATGTACCGTAGTCAGCCAGGCTCCTCTGTCCATGGGATTCTCCAGGCAAGAATGTAGGAGTGGGTTGCCATTTCCTTCTCCAGGGGATCTTCCCAACTCAGGGATCGAACCCAAGTCTCCCACATTGCAAGGAGATTCTTTACTCTCTGAGCCACCAAGGAAGCCCATAGAGCTATTTTGTTGAAGAGCTTCCAGTTCTAGTTCTAGCTTCTAGCTAGGGTTCATTAATAAAATAGTTGTTTGAAACAGCTTCTGCATAGAATTTCCTCTTTAGACATTTCTGTAGAGCAGCATTTCCCAAACTGGTGTTCTGTGGTACATGGTTCTGGATCCATTGCTGGGGAACCTGGAAAAGACTAGGTCCGAGTTCAGTTGGCCTGGGGTCAAGACTGCTCTCCTTTCCCCTCCAGGTTCTGTTCACATTAATGTTTTAGAATAAAGACCTTCAGATGGTCTCCTGGGAAAGGGTCTAGTTAACTCTCTTTAATCCATTATTTCTCAAACATTTGCAAAGGGGACACTTTCTTCCCTGTGCCATAATTAGGATCCTGGGAACAGTGTTCCATGAAGTGCCCCTTTGGGAAAGTCACTTTAGCATCATTTACAACATTTCCAATGGGCATCCTGATTATAAAAACTCATCGGTGGTGACTTTAATATGGTATGTCAGGAGTCCAGAAGACCATCCCCACTGGAAGGACTCATGGAACTCAATCTAGTAGCAATAAAGGCTAAGACTTATTATAGTGATATAATGAGGATACACAGGCTTCTCAGATGGCTCAGTGGTAAACTATCTTCCCACAGTGCAGGAGATGCGGGTTCAGTCCCTGGCTTGGGAAGATCCCCTGGAGAAGGAAGTGGCAACCCACTCCAGTATTCTTGCCTGGGAAATTCCATGGACAGAGAAACCTGGTGGGCTACAGTCCATGGGGTCACAAAGAGTCAGATACGACTGAGCAACAGAGTGCGCACACAGTAAGGATACAGTCGGACCATAAGGGAAAAGACAGGCAGAGTTTGGAGGAATGCACGCATGGGCTTCCTTATTCTTTCTCCCTCAGCCACAAAGAGCTCACTGTCTCTCCCTGCCCTCCCCCCTCCCACCCCACCATCACCCACTGACCCCCAGCAAAAGAAATGCAGTCAAGAGTGTGCAATATTTCTGCCCAGGAAAGCCCGTTAAGAGACTTCATGCCCAAGGTATTGACTGGGTCTCATCACAGAGGTGGGCTTCCCTTGTGGTTCAGCTGGTAAAGAATCTGCCTGCAATGCGGGAGACCTGGGTTCAGTCTCTGGGTTGGGAAGATCCCCTGGAGAAAGGAATGGCTATCCACTCCAGTATAGTGGCCTGGAGAATTCCATGGACTGTATAGTCCATGGGGTTGCAAAGAGATGGACATGACTGAGCGACTTTCCCTTTCCCTTTTCATCACACAGGTGCTCTCTGCCTAGCATGCACCAAAATTCCAGACACCCAGATGGAAAGCTGGTTGGCAAGATAAACCACACTGTTTGCCCAGAGAGTCTGAGCACAGAGAGGCACTCTCTGTAGCCTGTAGGAACCTTCCTAAAATCCAAGCTCCCAGACACCAGCCAGAGATCCACCTCATTAGCAGGAGAACAATCTCAGGCCTGCCATGTTAACCTTTTTCTGCATATATAGTCATCTTCAGTTTATATTAAATTTGTATGTAGTCAAAATTAAATGTTCACAATTTAGAAATTTCTCCATCATCCTTCTCTTAGACTCACTGTCTGTGTACAGACCCTAAATTGTACCTCTTCTCTTTTGCTCATTTGCTGTACTCCCACTCTGAGAAATTATTGGGCTCCATGGTTTTTAATATTACCCCACTGTACAATTGCACTCATCTCACATGCTAGTAAAGTAATGCTCAAAATTCTCCAAGCCAGGCTTCAGCAATACGTGAACTATGAACTTCCAGATGTTCAAGCTGGTTTTAGAAAAGTCAGAGGAACCAGAGATCTAATTGCCAACATCTACTGGATCATTGAAAAAGCAAGATAATTCCAAAAAACACATCTATTCCTGCTTTATTGACTATGCCAAAGCCTTTGAGTCTGTGGATCACAATAAACTGTGGAAAATTCTGAAAGAGATGGGAATAGCAGACCACCTGACCTGCCTCTTGAGAAATCTGTATGAAGGTCAGGAAGCAACAGTTAGAACTGGACATGGAACAACAGACTGGTTCCAAATAGGAAAAGGAGTACGTCAAGGCTGTATAATGTCACCCTAATTATTTAACTTCTGTGCAGAGTACATCATGAGAAACGCTGGGCTGGAGGAAGCACAAGTGGAATCAAGATTGCCGGGAGAAATATCAATAACCTCAGATATACAGATGACAGCACCCTTATGGCAGAAAGTGAAGAAGAACTAAAAAGCCTCTTGATGAAAGTGAAAGAGGAGAGTGAAAAAGTTGGCTTAAAACTCAACATTCAGAAAACTAAGATCATGGCATCGGGTCCCATCACTTCATGGGAAATAGATGGGGAAACAGTGATGGATACAGTGGCTAACTTTATTTTTCTGGGCTCCAAAATCACTGTGGATAATGATTGCAGCCATGAAATTAAAGGACACTTGCTCCTCTGAAGGAAAGTTATGACCAACCCAGATAGCATATTAAAAAGCAGAGACATTATTTTGCCAACAAAAGTCCATCTAGTCAAGGCTATGGTTTTTCTAGTGGTCATGTATGGATGTGAGAGTTGGACTATAAAGAAAGCTGAGCACTGAAGAATTGATGCTTTTGAATGGTGTTGGAGAAGACTCTTGAGAGCCCCTTGGATTGCAAGGAGATCCAACCAGCCCATCCTAAAGGAGATCAGTCCTGGGTCTTCATTGAAAGGACTGATGTTGAAGCTCAAAGTCCAATACTTTGGCCACCTGATACAAAGAGCTGACTCATTTGAAAAGACTCTGATGCTGGGAAAGATGGAGGGCAGGAGGAGAAGGGGTCAACAGAGGATGAGACGGTTGGATGGCATCACTGACTCAATGGACATGGATTTGGGTGAACTCCGGGAGTTGGTGATGGACAGGGAGGCCTGGCGTGCTGTGGTTCATGGGGTTGCAAAGAGTTGGACACGACTGAGCGAATGAACTGACTGACTGACTGGTTCTTAGGATTACTTTATAAAAGTGCAAAATTTTAAAACAATTAAATTTAAAAGCAAATTTTAAAAGTGAGAGTGTTAGTCGCTCAGTCATGTCTGACTCTTTGCAACTCCATGGACTGTAGCCTGCTAGGTTCCTCTGTCCATGGGGATTCTCCAGGCAAGAATACTGGAGTGGGTTGCCATTCCCTTCTCCAGGGGATCTTTCTGACCCACGGATCAAACTTGGAACTCCCACATTGCTGTGCTGTGCTTAAATGTTCAGTCATGTCTGACTCTTTACAACTCCATGGACTGTAGCCTGCTAGGTTCCTCTGTCCATGGGGATTCTCCAGGCAAGAATATTGGAGTGAGTTGCCATGCCCTCCTCCAAGGAATCTTCCCAACCCAGGGATTGCACCCAGGTCTCCTACATTGCAAGCAGATTCTTTACTGTTTGAGCCACCAGGGAAGTCCCAAGAATATTGGAGTAGGTAGCCATTCCATCCTAAAATATTTTAAAAAATGGGAAAAGTAGCATTTTAACCTATTTCACTGCCATTGTGATAATTTGGTATATTGCCTATTTACATTTGTGATCCTTACTGTAAAGACTGCAGATTTGTAATGGTGTTTTTCTTTTCTCCGACTTACTTTTTATTCAGAAAATATTTCTCATGTTGCTCCAAGGCCACCATTTTAAGGATGCCTTCAGAATATTCTATTGAGTTGATGTGTCCTAATTTACTTGCTTTGTTATTGTTGGATAGTTAGATGATTTCTAGTTTTGCTGTTTTACCAAGAGTACAATGAATATATTTATATGTTTCATGCTTTTTATTCCCCTTTAGGAGTATTTCCTCCTCCAAAAAAAATGTGTCTTCATTTAATAGCTGCTAATATTTGTAGCCAAATTGCTTTTGAAACTGATGATATCAACTTAAAATGCCATAAGCAATGTAGTAGTAACAATTTCACTGTCTTCCAACAAACACTGCTTTATTATAATTACTGTAAATTATAATAAAATTTTTCCTAGAATAAGGTACAGAGTAGAGCAATGCATTTATTATAATAAAATACAACAATAAATGTATCGCAAGTAATTATAAATTATTAATTTTACCTTAAGTGGCAAAATCATAGAGCCTAATTTTAATTTTCATTTTGATTACCAAAGTGAATGATTACCAATATAAAAGAATGCTTTCTCTTGAATTCATTTACTTTTTATAATTCATTTTTTCCTTCAAGAATTTTTTTATGGAGCTTCTGTGTGAAACACTGCTTGGGAATAAAACAGTGAACAAAACAAGTGAAATCTCTGCCATCGTAATGCTCGCTTTCAAGTGGAGGATATAGAAAAACAAGCAAACAAAAAGAGCCAGTGAGCAAACAACATGCCAAGTTCAGTGGAGAAAAGTTAAGAGGATAGTGGAGAAAAGGAGTACCTGAAAGGGAGTAGTGGTTTTATGTCGATGGTCAGGGATGACCTCTGGAATTACATCTGAGCACAGGAAGTGAGGGAGAAAGCCATGTGACTATGCCTGGGGAAAAGCTTTCCAGGCAGCGGGAATGGGAAGTGCAAAGGTCCTGATGCTTATTCTTATGGTAGAAAGGCACTGAGTTGAAGTCCGTTGATTATGTTCATATGCTGGGGTGGGGGAGATCAAGAAGAGAAGGAAAAAGGGAATGGTTGGTAAGTGTAGTCCCGGGGAAGCAGGCGAGTGTGGCTTAGAACTTTAGATTTTTTTTTTTTTTAAAGCAGCTACTTGTGTTGTTTAATTTTTAAAATTTTATTTAATTTACTTATTATTTATTTTTGACTGCTCTGGGTCTTCATGTGGTGCATGGACGTCTCATTGCAGTGGCTTTTCTTGTTGCCTCACATGGGCTCTAGGTGCCCGGGCTTCAGTAGTAGTGGCACATGGGCTTAGTTGCTCTGTGCCAAGTGGGGTCTTCCTGGACCAGGGATCGAACCTATGTCCCCTGCATTGGCAAGTAGATTCTTGACCACTCAACCACCAGGAAAGTCCCTCGTATTCTTAACTAGAAGGATAAGCATTATATTCCTGAAAAAGGAGGAAAGAGAGTTGACGATGGATGCTGGTTAGTCTTCTGGATGAGGGCATGGGGTCAGGGCCAGGTCATGGGGAGGATGGTGCAAGGATTTGAGGGGACAAGGATTTGGGAACACAGTTGTCTGGGGCCTGGCAGGGAATGTGGCTGGAGTCACATAGAGTGATTCCTGGGTAGCATTAGGAGCTGGACTGAGTTTGGAGGCCATGAATTCCTAGCGCCAAGCCCCTGCCTTGCCATGACCTGTGTGTGCAAGTAGAGACTGTACATTATCTGATCATTTGGGTTGGACTTCTCCTGCTTAGGGCCCTGGAAGGCTGAGGGGTTGATGGAGTAAAGGCTGTTGGCAAAAGAATGATTGATGTGAGACACCATCCTTAGGGGAGGGTGTGCAGATTCAGAGGGTTTATTAAGGGTGAATGTCGTGGCTGATGAGGAGGTAAATGAACCCTGAGGCTAATGGAGTGGAGGGTCCATGAGGACATTAGAGTGTCTCAAGGTGAACCATGGTGGGTTGAAGCTGGAGACCATGACCCACTCACAGTCTGTTGCTTCATGGGTTTGTTTTTTCAACTAGGTGGTAAATCACTGACTATATCATCTCCTTGTCTGTCTATTTGTCTTGATTAAAGTGCCCCAGTATATTCATTTGTATTTATTACACTCTTGAGAAATGTATAATCTAGTTGGAGGGGAGGGGAATACTTAAAGTTAGTTAGGGGTTGATGATGGATTGTTGGCAAAGGTGAAGAGGGAAGGGAGCCTGACTAGAGCAGATTTATATGAAATAGAAGCTTCGTGGGAGGAGAGGCTCTTCATGGCTTTTGGACTTATTTCCTCCACTGCTGGAGAAATTAGAGTGATTGTGGTCCATCTATTCACCAGTTGGTTCTCTCATCTTTAACACAGCCCTTTACAGGATGCCTGGCCTGGGTTAGCGTGAGAAGTATGGCCATTGTTGGAGGCCAAAATCTCATCTGGAGGCTGGACCTGTCGCGTTGCTACCAATACTGATGTGCTATCAATAGCTACATAAACAAATATGACATGATGCTATTTTTTTTTGATAGGACCTTTGTGTAAATGGTGCTCAGATACTACACTTTAAAAGCTCTTTAGTGGAGGAAGCAGTTAATGAGCTAATTAATATGTTGCTGGATGTGGAAGTTCCATCTAAGGAAGAAAGAGAGAAAGTATTCAATGTGAATAGTGATGATTGGAAAAATGAAAGTTCAGGTAAGAGAAGCGGGTAATGGAAGGGTCTTGTTTTTCTAGGACATGCCTGAAAACCAAAATTTAATATTCTACTTTGCAGTGAATTTCACACTCTAATAAGACCCTCTCAATTTTATAAGGACATTAATAAATCTGAAATTAGGATTTGGGGCACACTTGAATGATGGCATATCATTAATTTCCATTACTTTTTGTTCAGCTCTACAAACGTGTACTTCACACTGGTCCTTGTTAGCTCTGTTTGCATTTAGGTGTAAGTGTGTGTTTTTTCGCTTTATCAGTAAAGTAGGATGGATTATGGGTTGGAATTCCCACTGGAGTATGTCTACACCAGAGCAAGTGGTTTATGGAACAGATGAAGACAGCGAGAGGCAGAGAAGGGACGCTGTTCCCCATGGGTTTGTGGTTGTTGGTGAAAGAGAGACCCCAGAGAGCCAGCACCTAGGACCCCAGCCCTGTCTTGTTTTTGCATAGCTCCTACCTCTCCTCCTATTCCCACGCATCAAGGATGAGAGGTTGCATCAGTCCACCTTGTTCCCCCAATGTCCTCTTCCTATCCTTCGATGGCCTCATTTCATAAGAAGTATGACATTTGAGTGTTATTAAACTTGCATGTATGTGCGTATGTGTGGGCTCAGTCCTATCTAACTCTTTGCGACCTCATGGGCTGTAGCCCACCAGGCTCCTCTGTCCATAGGATTCTCCAGGCAGGAATACTGGAGTGGGTTACTGTTTCCTCCTCCAGGGGATCTTCCTGACCCAGGGATCAATCGATTATGTGTTTTGTGTTTCCTGCGTTGGCAGGCTGGTTCTTTACCACTGCACCAATTTATCTTAATTTTCTTCTTTAACTGCAATAGGTGCCCCCTACCCCCATCTCTTTCAGTTTCTCTCATTTTGTAACAGCAAAAAGAGAAGAAGAAAATTCTGATGCCTTGACTTCTTCCCTTAATGCCGGGGCAGGCCTCCTGCCTTTGATGACAATCTCAAGAAAGAAGAAAGAGATCGAGGTGTTAGAGGAAGGAGCCCGAGAGTTGCTCTGTCACTTCAATCACCAAAACACGGATGCTCTTCTGAAAGTTACAAGGAACACACTGGAGGCCGTCCGCAGGCGTGTTCAATTCTGCAACGTGACGAGCTTCCGGGGTAACGAGCCCACAGCGTTTGCCTCTTGGTTTGCCAAGCCTGGCCTCTGGTTGTGTGTGCATGTGTGTGTGTTCCTGTTAAATTTAAATAATCCAAACACTCACCATTTCTTCAGTGCCTCCTTGTACATTTATATAATATAAACTTGGATTATCCCAGCCGTTCAATGAAGTAGACACTAGCATTTCTCTCATTTAAGACTGATAAGACTGCAGTCCAGGAAAGTTAAGGAATTGACTTAAGGCCACTTAGCTTTTGTTAATAACATAATAATCAACATCACATTTAATCTTTTTGTAATAAGATGAAAACATGTGAAATGAATTGTTTTAACTAGTAAAAGAAGAAATATTTTAAAAAGAAGCTATATAGAAACATACTTTCATTGTTAAATCATTAGATTATTAGCCAGTCTTATAAAGATTTTATTAATGTCATAACCTCCAAAGCAGAAAATTATTATTATTTTTTTTTGCTATTTCATGTCAATTTAGTACTTTCCAGCTCGTTTCTCCATTCTTAAAACAATCATCTCTCTTCAGCACCATTCAGAAATTGGTTTCCCAGATGGGCCACAAAAATCATTCAAATCTAGAGACATTCTGAAGCTAAACTTTAAATTGAAAACATATAAAAACAAAGTAACAATAATTAATTAAAACTGAAAAAATAATAGAATAATAAACCTTTTTATTTATTTTGAACATGGGCACCTAAGGGAAAGCAGTTAGTTAACTCTAATAGTTAATTAAAAGTGGATGAAAAGAAGTGGAAACATTGAAAGAACTTTTGATTGGCAACTTGGTTTATTATGTTTTATTTCACTTCAAAATGGAGGATAGTCCTTTTCTTTGACATGGGGCTAATGTTTGAACTTATCAACTGTTGATATGTTGGATATTGTCTCCTGTCTTCCTAACTTTATATATTACAGGTATTTCCAGTTGTATAGAGTTGCACACATACATATCCATACTATATACCCATAACTATGCCTATATCCAACTTTAAAAGTCCCTTGGATATAAATGGTGAATTACACTTTATTTTGTCCCTGCTCTTTAACCGCTCCCAATGTGATATACTCTGATGTATATCAGCGTGATGATAGTGATGGTAGAAAGACATGTATTTTATCTGAAATTCCAAGCTGGCGTTTGTTCTGATAGTCTTGTGTTTTACCCCTTACTTACTTATTCTATATTTAATTTGCTGGCATCCTATTATTCAGACACTCTCATCTTCAATATTTTAGGTAAGAGTTCCTATAATTATGTAATCTGCCGACTCCATGCAGCCAATTTTCGTTATGGAACATGTACCCATAGATTGTAATCAGCAGAAGATGGCTTGGGTTCTACTGAACTGCTGTGTTCCACGGAGCAAAACTAGATCCTCTATTAGTTTTTATTCATTCACTCATACGTTCAGCAAACTCATATTGTCTGATAATATACCTATTATGTATTTATCTAGGTGCTTTTGTTTTTCTGGTTAAAAATGAGATTTTATCTTTTTCATTAAAAAAAGAATCTTTTTAAATGAAAAAGATGAAAGCTTCCCTGTTCTGTGTTAACTCAGACAGTAACAGTGCCTCTAAAGTGAAGCAGAACGGTCTGCCCATTTTCCGGGCAAGCATCACTCTGGCCATCCCCAACATCAGCATGGCCCCAGCCCTCGAAGACATACAGCAGACGCTGAACAAAGCCGTGGAGTTCATCGTCACTGTCAGCAAGGGGGTCAGACAGTGGAGCGACGAGCCGGTGTCCAAGGTAGGTTTGGCATGAGGAAACCGTTACGTGTGGAAGCTGCTCCTTTTACAGGTGATAGGGGACTGAAAGGTGTCCTTTTCCATTGCAGAAAAAGATGCAGGAAAGAAAACTGACTGCCCTGCAGCACAATGAAGACAGTGATTCTGATATTGAAATGGGAGAAAACGAACCTCAAGGTAAATGTTCTTTTAGTTCTTTCTGAAACTAGTCATTCTAAATCAAAACCTGTTGAGCTAAAAGGTATTTCCATCCCCCAACCCCTGTGCAATCAGATTGTAATATTAGTCTATGAGTCAATTTCATGTTTGTAAAATACAGATTCATGTATTTTATATCACCATGATAGTGTAGTTTATTATTATTTTTTAAAGATTTACTTATTTATTTATGGCTGTACTGGGTCTTGGAGAAGGTGATGGCACCCCACTCCAGTACTCTTGCCTGGAAAATCCCATGGATGGAGGAGCCTGGTAGGCTGCAGTCCATGGGGTTGCTAAGAGTCGGACACGACTGAGCGACTTCACTTTCATTTTTCACTTTCATGCATTGGAGAAGGAAATGGCAACCCACTCCAGTGTTCTTGCCTGGAGAATCCCAGGGACGGGGGAGCCTGGTGGGCTGCCGTCTATAGGGTTGCACAGAGTCGGACACGACTGAAGCGACTTAGCAGCAGCAGTACTGGGTCTTCGTTGCTGTGCCTGGGTTTTCTCTGGTTGAGTGAGCGGGGGCTTCTCACGGCAATGACTTCTCTTGTTGGGGAGCACGGGCTCTAGGCCTGCAGGCTTTAATAATTGTGGCATGTGGCTCAGTCGTTGCAGTTCTCGGGCTCTAGGGCACAGACTCAGTAGTGGTGGTGCATGGGCTTAGTTGTCCCATGGCATGTGGGCTCTTCCTGGACCAGGGATCGAACCTGTGTCCCCTGCACTGGCAGGCACATTCTTTACCACTGAGCCACCAGGGAAGCCCCTAAATAGTGTGTTTTAAATGTATATATCAAAGACATGCTGGGAGACAAGAAGGATTTTAGTCTCACAGTTTAAAGAAAAGCTTGTCATTATCACAATGAATGTTTCCTGATTTAAGAGATCTTTTGTATTTTGACACATTGTGTGTCCTGTTTCGCTTACATAATGTGATTTTTGCTGTATATCTCATGGTTTTCATTTATGCTATTGTTGTTGTTCAGTTGCTAAATTGTGTCCGACTCTTTGTGACCCCACGGACTGCAGCAGCCAGGCTTCCCCGTCCTTCACTGTTTCCCGGAGTTTGCTCAAACTCACGTCCATTGAGTCAGCGATGCTCTCCAACCATCTCACCCTCTGTCGTCCGCTTCTCCTCCTGCCCTCAATCTTTCCCAGCATCAGGATCTTTTCCATTGAGTCGGGTTTTCACATCAGGTGGTCAAAGTATTGGAGCTTCAGCTTTATCATCAGTCCTTCTAATGAATATTCAGGGTTGTTTTCCTTTAGGACTGACTGGTTTGATCTTGCAGTCCCACAAGAGTCTTCTCCAGCACCACAATTCAAAAGCATCAATTCTTTGATGCTCAGCATTCTTTATGGTCCCACTCTCACATCTGTACATAACTATTGGAAAAACCATAGCTTTGACTATATGAACCTTTGTCAGCAAAGTGATGTCTCTGCTTTTTAATGTGCTATCTAGCTTTGTCATACCTTTTCTTCAAAGGAGGAAGCATCTTTTAATTTCATGGCTGCAGTCACTGTCTGCAGTGATTTTGGACCTCAAGAAAGTAAAATCTGTTACTATTTCCACGTTTCCCTCTTCTATTTGCCATGATGTAATGGGACTGGATGCCATGATCTCAGTTTTTGAATGTTGAGTTTTAGGTCACCTTTTTCATTCTCCCCTTTCACCCTCATCAAGAGGCTCTTTAGATCCTCTTTGCTTTCTGCCATTAGGATGGTGTCATCCCCATATCTGAGGTAATACGAGGGAGTATATCACATTCAAGTTGCTAATGATAGATGATAAATTTAGTCTTTATTTATTCAAACTTCTTCTAAGCAGCTGAGCAAACAGCAGACCTTGTGTGATTTTCAATTAGTGCTCATATCCCTTGAGATGATAAATAGACTAACCACCAGGAAGGCACTGAAACAAGTCCCTCTTTAAAATAATCTGTAACCAAAGAGGATAAAGGCAGAGTGCGCAGGCTCAGAGGTTGCAGTGCATGGGCTTAGTTGCTGTAAGGCATGTGGGATCTTACTTCCCCAAGCAGAGATTGAACCTGCATCCCTTGCACTGCAAGGTGGGTTCTTAACCGCTGGACCACAGAGAAGTCCCCTCTATTGCTTTTCTAAAGAAGATTTTCAGAAGTCCTTACTTTACTTACAGTGTTAGTCACTCAGTCGTGTCTGACTCGTTGTGACCCCATGATCTGTAGCCCGCCAGGCTCCTCTGTCCATGAGATTTCCCAAGCAAGAATCCTGGAGTGGGCGGCCATGTCCTTCTTCAGGGGATCTCCCCAACCCAGGGGTCGAACCTGGGTCTCCTGCATTGGCAGGCAGATTCTTTGCTGTCTGAGCCACCAGGGAAGCCCTCTTACTGTTACAGAAACTCACTCATCTTTTTAAAAGCACGTTTCTATACTTTTGATATAAATATTTCTCTCTTTTTTTTTTCTTCCCTTTAGATACCCTTGAGATAGCATCTGTGAACTTACCCATTCCCGTGCAAACCAGGAACTATTATAAGAATGTTTCTGACAACAAAGAGATTGTAAAATTAGTCTCTGTGCTTAGCACAATCATCAACTCCACCAAAAAGGTATGCCAAGAGGATTTGCAGCCAGGCTATTTTGCTTTACAGCACAAACCTGTGTGAAGTCCAGCATTAAAGCTTGCCCTTCATGTAGCCTGGGTCCCACCCTCTGTGACTTCAGTGAGCAACTTATGGAAACTTGTAGGTGCTCAGCCAATGTTTAACTCAAGATTTTTCATTCCAGATTGCAAGGTGAAAGAGAACTATCTTTTCTGTTTTTTTTTTTTTTTTTTTTAATATTGTCTCCTGTTTAATGCCTTAAACTACTTATGTACTTATATACCACTAGTACAAATAAGTCTGTTAAAAAATTTGATACTTCTCAAAGCCCAAGTCAGACTTCACTTTCAAAGAGTCAGTGATGCTGGAACTGGCTTGTATCATTTGAAATAGAGTAAGATTTACACTCCAATTTTCTATTTGTGTATATCAGATGAATGTTTATGTATATTATAATGTGGAAAAAAGATAATACTGAATATTGAAAATATTATCAGCACAAACTTGCCCTGGACATGGATATAAATTCAGGTTAATTTTTTTTCTTCCAACCTCTTCTTGTCTCAACTTTCCCTTTTCTGTTCAGGCAAATCTGTTTTCGTGGTCAAAAAGACTCAAAATTCTAACATCAATTTCTCCTTAAAAGAAAATATTCACATTGCCACTAAGACCTGCTGACTCTTTAAAAACGTTTCTCAGTGTTGAGGAAACAGCTGTCACTCAGCAAATGTGTCTTTTCTATTACTCAGTTTTGATAGAATGAACTTCTTTTGTTTGAAAGTGTTTTGAAAAGCTGCCTTTGCTGTAACCATGTGAGGAAATATTAAGTTTAATTTTAATGTATTCCTGAGGGAACTGGAAGCTTTTGCATTTCTGATCTTTCTATTTTCCTTTCTTAATATCGTGAAGGTCCTGTATTTAAGTTTGCCCTAGGGACTGCGTTCACATAATTCAATTTAACAAATATTTGTCTAGTGCTTAGTTTATCAAGCTCTATACTAAATGTAAAGGTAAGTAGAGTATTTTATGATGATAATAAGCATTGAAGGATCCTTTCAAATCCTCAGTAATCATAGAAAACACAATAAAATAGACAATAATAAAGTTCATTACTTTCTCTGAATGTAAGCAGCCAGCATTATGAAAATCTAAGAGTAAGGCCTAGTAGTTGAAATTAATATCCTGCTGGCACCAAAATATTTATGTGTGTGTCATTTTTGTTACATTTGCCTTTCTATTATATGAAGGAAATGTATGGATGTTAGTCTTTCTTAAAATAATAGAAAAAGTTGGGACTTAGAATAATTTGAAGGACTTTATCCAGATTGATAGGATGGCCAAATTGTTTGTGGAAGTATATATGACCAAGTATATACTTGGTCACAGTCCATAGCCATCAACCCTTCTGGATTTTGTGTGACTGACCTTTCCTCAACCACAGAAAATCCTCTGATCTCAGCCCCTTCCCTCTTACAGGAGCTAACTGAATCAGAATGTAAACTTGACCTACATTCAGCTCATCCAAAGGTTGGCCATCAACTTATAATACTGCCTGGCTTGAAAAGATGAGCTGGACTGAATAATCAAAATAACCGTGGCAATTAAAATAACTTAAATAAATCAACCCTACAAATGTAGTTCATGTAATTTTCCTTTAGATTCTAGGTTACCTCTGCTTTCAAAAGTCCCAATTTAATCAAGTTAGACACTTTCAGATAAAATAATGAGAGTCTAAAACTTATTTAGGTAGAGTATCTTCTTAATAATATAAACTCTTGGATGTTGAAAGATCTGGATTCTGGAATTTCTATCCATATTCAGGGGTCCTTGATGATCTGTAATTCATTCTCCAAACCATCATCCATTTGTGAGAATGTCCACATGCTGTTGCAATGCATTCTGGGTGTGTATGTCAGCATCTCATCTCACGCCAGGGGATTGGTTGTGGTTGGGACACACAGCAGCAGGCTTACCTTTCTGCATTTTAATGAGTGGGAAGTCTCAACACTCATTAAGCCTGAGGTTCTGAGTGACACATTAGCTTCATGTTGGGCATGGCGGTAAAGCTATCCTTGGTTTGGTACAACTTGGTGAAGTTTACTTAATTGGACCATTTAGAATGAAGTTGGAAATGCTCTTTTCTTTCAAATAATGGCATTTTCACTCTCAGCTTAAAGTTTTTTTTTCTCATTTAGATGTAACTCTGAAATTATAATATTAGCCAGTAGAAAAAGTTGATTGCCAAGAGCTGTAAACATTAGAATGAGGAGACAAATCTTAATTGTTTGGAGATGATATAATTATCTACCAAGTAAATCCAAAAGTGCTAATCTGAAAAGAAAATATGGCTTAGTTAAGAGTTAAGTTAGTAGTAAGTTGAAAGATAGGCATTTCTGCTGAAATACAGTAAATATGTTCCTAAAAAGCTTGATTTGCAACATCGCACATTTAATAAAATAGGGATTATGAGAAAAATAGGGTTGGGAAGAACATACAAAACGTAGGAAATTCTGTAACCAGGGTAGTTAACAAAAAACTGTAACAATCATAGTAAGATACTAAGCCATTTAATGACATCGTAATGAGTATGAAACTTTACTATCAAAGATGAAAGAAACTTGGGAGAAGGTGATGTAAAAAACAGTTAAAAATGCTGAGTTATGGAAACAAAGGTAAAATATGCAAAAATCAGGTCTAACTGTGCCAAGAACATTCTCAAAACAAAGTGGAGACCAAATTAACCCCAAAGAAAGAAGGGGCAGAAAGCATTGTGCCTCTCTGTGGGTTGCTGCTTTAGTGAATACAAAGCAAAGTACTGGGAAAAATAACTCTTGAAAATGTGAGCCTCCTGTTATATTGACATCATTTCCTATTTGCCAATTGTGAGACAGCCAATGCATCTTATAGAAGCAAACTTTGTAGCAAACAGGACCATTCATTAAAAAACCAACTGAAAAACAGTTTATATGCCATTCATATAGTTATAAGAATAGTGGGAAAAGGTCATTTTTATGATAAAAACATCATTGGAGAATACCTAGGAGCATACATGATGAGAAGTTTGTAGGGTCTTTATGAAGATTTCTCTAAAACTTAACAAGGAAGTTAGAAAGGAAAGATGAGAAGATATACAGAAATATTTAACACTGTATGGATGTCAGTCCTTATCTAATATATTTATGCGTTTTGTGTGATTCCATGCAGTCTTTCAATGGAGTTGGATGCTGGATGTATCTGTTTGTGTCTCTATATCTAATCTCCATACTCTGAACTTAGGGAACAAGTCAATGGGTTTTCTTTGAGATTTCCAGTGGATTTCACCCATGAGAGTCTTGGAGGAGCTCTGAGCAGTGGAAGAAAGTGACCTCAGAGTATATTTTTACCCCTGTAGCATCACCCTCTCCTTGGTATGGTTTTGAGCTGTGGTTTTTGACCTGAGGTCCAGCTCCAATCAACTGGGCCCTGTCCAAAAGAGATTTCATGGACTCAACTCGCTGCCCTACCCTCCCAGAAACTGTTCCCCTTCCTTTTTGGCTAGGATGGTAGTTCTATTGTTACCAGTCCTGGGTTACTTGTTCATTGTTGTATCCGGGTCCATTTCTATGGCATCTTCAACTAGTCACAGGGTTCACTAATTAAGCATGTTAATTAATTGATGGGAACCCCTAGCAATTGGCAAATATATGCAGAGTACGTCATGAGAAACACTGGGCTGGAAGAAGCACAAGCTGGAATCAAGATTGCCGGGAGAAATATCAATAACCTCAGATATGCAGATGACACCACTCTTATGGCAGAAGTGAAGAGGAACTAAAAAGCTTCTTGATGAAAGTGAAAGAGGAGAATGAAAAAGTTGGCTTAAAGCTCAACATTCAGAAAACTAAGATCATGGTATCTGGTCCCATCATTTCATGGGAAATAGATGGGGAAACAGTGTTAGACTTTATTTTTTAGGGCTCCAAAATCACTGCAGATGGTGATTGCAGCCATGAAATTAAAAGACACTTACTCCTTGGAAGGAAAATTATGACCAACCTAGATAGCATATTCAAAACCAGAGACATTACTTTGCCAACAAAGGTCTGTCTAGTCAAGGCTATGGTTTTTCCAGTAGTCATATATGGATGTGAGAGTTGGACTGTAAAGAAAGCTGAGCACCGAAGAATTGATGCTTTTGAACTGTGGTGTTGGAGAAGACTCCTGAGAGTCCCATGGACTGCAAGGAGATCCAGCCAGTCCATTCTGAAGGAGACCAGTCCTGGGTGCTCTTTGGAAGGAATGATGCTAAAGCTGAAACTCCAATACTTTGGCCACCTCATGCGAAGAGTTGACTCATTGGAAAAGACTCTGATGCTGGGAGGGATTGGGGGCAGGAGGAGAAGGGGACGACAGAAGATGAGATGGCTGGATGGCATCACTGACTCGATGGGCGTGAGTCTGTGTGAACTCCGGGAGTTGGTGATGGACAGGGAGGCCTGGTGTGCTGCAATTCATGGGGTTGCAAAGAGTTGGACATGACTGAGCGACTGAACTGAACTGATTGTGATGTTTTTTATTCTTCCTTTTCTACACAAATCTGTCATTTATATTCTAGGAAGTTATTACATCCATGGAGTGCTTCAAACGCTATGATCACATTTGGCAAAAGGAGAAAGAAGAAACTATTATGACGTTTATTATAAAAAACCCCTCACTTTCTGAATTTGAATCCCAGATTCTCTACTTCCAAAAACTAGAGCAAGAAATTAATGCTGAGCCTGAGTATATCTGTGTGGGTGCCATTGCCCTGTATACAGGTTGGTTCATGTCATGAAAATTCAACAGTATTTTCTGTCTCTTTACCTAGATTAGCATTCCAGAGAGTTCTAGCTTTCTTAAAGATTGACTTTCCTTTTATGGGCCTCGAGCTGCAAGACCAATTTGTAGATTTTGTTTTTAATCTCTTCTGCATAATTATTTGGAGAAGGCAATGGCACCCCACTCCAGTACTCTTGCCTGGAAAATCCCATGGATGGAGGAGCCTGGTAGTCTCCAGTCCATGGGGTCGCTTAGAGTCGTGCATGACTGAGTGACTTCACTTTCACTTTTCACTTTCATGCATTGGAGAAGGAAATGGCAACCCACTCCAGTATTCTTGCCTGGAGAATCCCAGGGACAGAGGAGCCTAGTGGGCCGCTGTCTATGGGGTCGCACAGAGTTGGACACGACTGAAGCAACTTAGCAGCAGCAGCAGCATAATTATTTATTCTGGACTGTTTTGGGACACTTTGATGCTAAACGTTGAAAATAAAGGCTAATTAAGAGAAGGGAGGAGCTCTCATATTTGGAATTAAAATGTACTGTTTTTATTTTTTTTATTTTATTTTTTAAAAATGTACTGTTTTTAATAAATAACAATAGCAAACATTTGAGGCTTACCTCCAACAGTTTTCTTAGGTACTTTTTTTGGGGCATTTTGAAATGTGTTTTCAATTATTGCAAAACAGGCTTTATACAATCAATGAATATACAATAATGTGTTATTGTTTAGTTGCTAAGTCATGTTCAACTCTTTTTTGACCCCATGGATCGTAGCCTACCAGGCTCCTCAGTCCATTGGATTTCCCAGGCAAGAATACCTAGTGGGTTGCCATTTCCTTCTCCAGGGTATCATCCCGACTAAGGGATTGAACCCACATCTACTGCATTAGCAGGTGGATTCTTTATGACTGAACAGCCAGGGAAGCCCTAATATAATAATTAGGAAAGACTAATTTTTTTTCAAGTTTGGTTTTTCATGTGTTAAAGGGCTCTTGGCTGCAAAATATTTACTATTGGTGAACAGTTGCATTGGGTCTCCTCATTCTTGTTCATGGTTTTCAAACTGAACATGGACATTTGGGTTTTACAGCTGATCTGAAGTTCACCTTGACTGCTGAGACGAAGGCCTGGATGGTTGTCATCGGCCGTCACTGTAACCAAAAATACAGAAGTGAAATGGAAAACATTTTTACACTTGTTGAAGAATTCAATAAGAAACTGAATCGCCCCATTAAAGACTTAGATGATATTCGAATTGCCATGGCAGCACTGAAGGAAATTAGGGAGCAGCAAATCGCCATTGACTTTCAAGTGGGACCCGTCGAGGTAACTGATAATCACTTATTTATGTGTCAGTAGGAATATCTCCAGATGTATTAGAGGAAGTATTGACCAGGTCTTGACTGGAGTTACAAATGGATGCTAAACCCATGAACAATGATTCCAGTAATGATGATATCTGACCTTATAGAGTGCCTCATATGGGTTAGATCTCATCCTTTGCTTGGCATCTGAGGTCCCTAAGAGCAGAGCCTGAGATGAGGGTTTCTGCATGAGTGATTTATTGGCAAATGCTCATGAGAGAAGCAGAGTGAAAGAAACGGGGAAGGACCAGGTTGGGTGTGGAAGGAAGCCATGTGGGGGTGTGATCTTAGCTGTAGACTATCAGCCTGACCCCGGAGGCTGTTCTGGAGCATGAAGTGTACCACTCAGTTGACCCCACTTTGAGGCAAGGGGGACTGTCTTTATTCCCCCAAACAGTTGATCATTGACCATAATCTCCCCATGAGGAGGCTCCTATCAGTTCAGTTCAGTCACTCAGTCATGTTTGACCCTTTGCGACCCCATGAATCGCAGCATGCCAGGCCTCCCTGTCTATCACCAACTCCCGGAGTTCACTCAGACTCACATCCATCGAGTCAGTGATGCCATCCAGCCATCTCATCCTCTGTCGTCCCCTTCTCCTCCTGTCCCCAATCCTTCCCAGCATCAGAGTCTTTTCCAATGAGTCAACTCTTCGCATGAGGTGGCCAAAGTACTGGAGTTTCAGCTTCAGCATCAGTCCTTCCAGTGAACACCCAGGACTGATCTCCTTTAGGATGGACTGTTGGATCTCCTTGCAGTCCAAGGGACTCTCAAGAGTCTTCTCCAACACCACAGTTCAAAAGCATCAACTCTTTGGTGCTCAGCCTTCTTCACAGTCCAACTTTCACATCCATACATGACTACTGGAAAAACCATAGCCTTGACTAGATGGATCTTTGTTGGCAAAGTAATGTCTCTGCTTTTGAATATGCTATCTAGGTTGGACATAACTTTCCTTCCAAGGAGTAGCGTCTTTTAATTTCATGGCTGCAGTCACCATCTGCAGTGATTTTGGAGCCCCAAAAAATAAAGTCTGACAATGTTTCCATTGTTTCCCCATCTATTTCCCATGAAATGATGGGACCAGATACCATGATCTTAGTTTTCTGAATGTTGAGCTTTAAGCCAACTTTTTCACTCTCCACTCTCACTTTCATCAAGAGGCTTTTTAGTTCCTCTTCAGTTTCTGCCATAAGAGTGGTGTCATCTGCATATCCGAGGTTATTGATATTTCTCCCAGCAATCTTGATTCCAGCTTGTGTTTCTTCCAGCCCAGCGTTTCTCATAATGTACTCTGCATAGAAGTTAAATAAGCAGGGTGACAATATACAGCCTTGACGTACTCCTTTTCCTATTTGGAACCAGTCTGTTGTTCCATGTCCAATTCTAACTGTTGCTTCCTGACCTGCATACAGATTTCTCAAGAGGCAGGTCAGGTGGTCTGGTATTCCCATCTCTTTCAGAATTTTCCACAGTTTATTGTGATCCACACAGTCAAAAGCTTTGGCATAGTCAATAAAGCAGAAATAGAGGCTCCTATCAGCCGAGGACAATTTTCAAGGGAAGAAGGCAGCTCAATTCCTACAGCCAACATGCCCAACAGCCAGGATGCAAATGTCAGCTGGCAAACAGGACCTGGATGGGGCACTGATGGTGTCCATTCATGAGTTTACTTCATATTAACTTGTTTCATCCTTACTACAACCCCCTACATATCCACATGGAAACTTGGGGTCAGAGAAGTCATGCAGTTTTATTAATGTTGTATATTACTTTTGTTTTTATCATATCTTTTCTAGATGAAAATTCTTTATTAGGAATGGGTTGCTATATTCTTCTGTATGAGACGTTTATAACTGTAGCATTAAAACAATTTCAGATATAAAATGTTGTCTTTTCATCATGTGTATTAGTTGCTCAGTCATGTCCAAGTCTTTGTGACTCCATGGACTGTAGCCCACCAGGAATTCCATGGAATTCTCCAGGCAAGAATACTAGAGTGAGTTGCCATATCCTCCTTCAGGGGGTCTTCTCAACCCAGGGATGCAGCCCGGGTCTCCTGCTTTCAGGTGGACTCTTTAGCATCTGAGCCACAAGGGAAGCCTCCTTTCATCATACTGTAACTTAAATGTCTGGACTTAAACTCTGATGGTCAGGAGCATAGCCTTTTATCATATTTTCTGCACTTCGAATTTTGGAAAATTTCAACTTATGGTGAAAATGGTAGAGATGACTTCAGGTTTGTGCCTCTGTTGTGCTGGGTCAGGAAATTCACATTTCCATTGTGCTTCTCTTGGGAATTGAAACATCAAGGCAAAGACCCCCTATGTAGTATAGGACCAGGGGAATTTGGACAAGAGGTTTGAAGAAGAGATACAGTAATTGTCAACTCTTACTCCTGACCTGAGAGTTAAGACAAACCCTTTTCAAGTAGTCAAGATCAAGATTCAATCTTTAGTAATGATAGAAGTTATTTGGAAGATCTGGTTTTGTGTTTGGCTCCTATATTCCCACTGTATCTCACCTCCCCCATCTTCCCATCCATCCTATCAGTTCAGTTCAGTTCAGTCGCTCAGTCGTGTCTGACTCTCTGTGACCTCATGAACCGCAGCATGCTAGGCTTCCCGGTCCATCACCAACTCCCGGAGTTTACCCAAACTCATGCCCATTGAGTTGGTGATGCCATCCAATCATCTCATCCTCTGTTGTCCCCTTCTCCTCTTGCCTTCAGTTTTTCTCAGCATCAGGGTCTTTTCAAAAGCATCAGCTCTTCACATCATGTGGCCAAAGTATTGGACTTTCAGCTTCAACATCAGTCCTTCCAAAGAACACCCAGGACTGATCTACTTTAGGATGGACTGGTTGGATCTTCTTGCAGTCCAGGGGATTCTCAAGAGTCTTCTCCAACACCACCATTCAAAAGCATCAATTCTTCTGTGCTCTGCTTTCTTTATAGTCCAACTCTCTCACTTTATAGTCCATACATGACTACTAGAAAAGCCATAGCCTTGACTAGACAGACCATTGTTGACAAAGTCTCTGCTTTTGAATATGCTGTCTAATATGCTTTCCTTCCAAGGAGTAAGCGTCTTTTAATTTCATGGCTGCAGTCACCATCTGCAGTGATTTTGGAGCCCCCCCAAAATAAAGTCAGCCACTGTTTCCCCATCTATCTGCCATGAAGTGATGGGACCAGATGCCATGATCTTAGTTTTCTGAATGTTGAGCTTTAATCCAACTTTTTCACTCTTCTCTTTCACTTTCATCAAGAGGCTCTTTAGTTCTTATTCACTTTCTACCATAAGGGTGGTGTCATCTGCATATCTGAGGTTATTGATATTTCTCCTGGCAATCTTGATTGCACTTGTGCTTCCTCCAGCCCAGCATTTCTCATGATGTACTCTGCATATAAGTTAAATAAGCAGGGTGACAATATACAGCCTTGACGTACTCCTTTTCCTATTTGGAACCAGTCTGTTGTTCCGTGTCCAGTTCTAACTGTTGCTTCCTGACCTGCATATAGGTTTCTCAAGAAGCAGGTCAGGTGGTCTGGTATTCCCATCTCTTTTAGAATTTTCCACAGTTTATTGTGATCCACACAGTCAAAGGCTTTGGCATAGTCAATGAAGCAGAAATAGATGTTTTTCTGGAACTCTCTTGCTTTTTTGATGACCCAGCAGATGTTGGCAATTGGATCTCTGGTTCTTGATTTTCTAAATCACCTTGAACATCTGGAAGTTCATGGTTCATGTATTGCTGAAGCCTGGCTTGGAGAATTTTGAGCATTACTTTACTAGCGTGTGAGATGAGTGCAATCATGCGGTAGTTTGAGCATTCTTTGACGTTGCCTTTCTTTGGGGTTGAAATGAAAACTGATGTTTTCCAGTCCTGTGGCCAGTGCTGAGTTTTCCAAATTTGTTGACATATTGAGTGCAGCACTTTCACAGCATCATCTTTTAGGATTTGAAATAGCTCAACTGGAATTCCATCACCTCCACTAGCTTTTTTCGTAGTAATGCTTCCTAAGGCCCACTTGACTTCACATTCCAGGATGTCTGGCTCTAGGTGAGTGATCACACCATCATGATTATCTGGTTCATGAAGATCTATTTTATACAGCTCTTCTTTGTATTCTTGCCATCTCTTCTTAATATCTCCTGCTTCTGTTAGGTCCTATACATACATGCAGTGGGCTTGTGGACATGAAGTCCCAGAATTGTACTTTCTCATCCATCAGAGAAATACTGGAAAGCTGCCTGTCTGTGTTACTTTGTTCAATTTGATTGGTACTGCAGTGTAGACTGGAGGCATGCCTTGAAGGAGAAAGAGGGAGGGAGAAAGACCCTGTGCTATACACACTCAAATCAATAATCTTTTCCTCAGATCAACAATCAGGTGTTCATTCTCTGTCTAAGAGGAAGAGTAATGATGGGAGAAGAGGCTAGGGATATTTAGGAAAATTTTTTTCTCATGAAAACCAAACTTTGCCTCATTTTAATCTTCTAGACAAAAGAATAGTCCAGGTTTTTTCATCCTTAGGGCAATGGCTTGGCTCAGGGTGTGATTCAAGCATGGCCTCCTATGTTCTACTGTTGGAACCTTTTATCAACAAAGTGAAATACAGTAGAGTTAGAACTGATTCATTTTGTTATTCTAAAATTAGCAGTTAAATTGTTTTACATTTTGCATCTACTTAATTTTATAGTCTTCAAATACAATTTAGGGGCCTAAGTAAAAATATCACTTGTTTGTATAATGATTTATAGTTTTCAAAATGCTTTTAAAATGGTATCTTTTCCATATTCATGAAAATCCTGTGACACATCCAGGAAATTTTCCTGTTTTACAGATGAGGGAACTGAAGCTCAGTGGCTCCGTTGCTCGCTTAAGCTTTCCCAAGTTTGCAAGTAGAGAAACTAGAACTCTGGACAGTTGCACTGTCTTGCTGACTTTTTTTTTTTTTTTTCATTCTGATGCCCTAAAAAGATGACTGTGTGTAGATTTATGCATCTGACTGGCAGAAATCAAATTTTTCTTCTTTTTGTAGGAATCCTATACTCTGCTTAACAAATATGGGCTTCTGATAGCAAAGGAAGAGATGGACAAAGTGGATGCCCTGCGTTACTCTTGGGAGAAGCTTCTGGCACGTGCCAGTGAAGTTCAGAATGAACTAGTCTCACTACAACCCGGTTTCAGGAAAGAGCTTATTGGTACCGTGGAGGTTTTCCTCCAAGACTGTCACCAGTTCTATCAGGACTATGATGTGGTACGACTGTATTTTTGGGGAAGAGTGAATACAGCATACAAAATGTTGATTAAAGCTTACATGTCAAATTTAATGAAATCCCTCTAGAAATAGAAATTTTATTTTTATGAGACCAAAGGTATTTCCCTTTCACAATCCTTTCCCCTTTGATTTCATCCAGGATAATTTCAACAGTAAATGGAAATTAAAAAGTGCTGTTTGTATCATTGGTCTCTTACTAAAGTGTTTGGTAGCATTCTAGATTTTTGTTGACAAATATTACTCAATTATGGTTATCGTGATCATCCTTCTCACAGCATTCATCATTCTGCAAATATTGCAGAGTTGCCCTTGGTGCTGAAGACACAAAAGTGGACAAAACAGATTGAGTCCATATTTTAACTGTATGTATATGAGTTTTGGTGCAGAATCTTCAACTGGGAATACGTTGTTCAAGGAGACTTATTTCCAACCAATTATAATGTGCTGCAGAGGGGAAATGTGTAAAGTATAGGGTAAAATATTTATTAATCAGTAACACACCAAAATGAATGAAGTTAGGAGACTGGATTCATGCACCAGCTTCATGGTTGAGGAAGCACAGACATGCAGCTTTTCTAAGGTGGCCTAATGTAGGAAAACCTGATTAGACTGTTAATACTACAAGTCACTTTAGACATAGGTGTTAGGGTGGTGAGCTTTGTAGGTTGTGTGGCATTAGTGGTTTAGTTCAAACCAGACACTGTGCTTCTTACAATTATTGACCGTTCTTTGTCTGTGTCGCCTAGTAGATGAATACCACGTATTTTTATTTTTTTAAAATATAAATTTATTTATTTTAATTGGAGGCTAATTACTTTACAATATTGTATTGGTTTTGCCATACATCAACATGAATCCGCCATGAGTGTATACGTGTTCCCCATCCTGAACCCTCTCCTACCTCCTTCCCCATACCATCCCTCTGGGTCATCCCAGTGCACCAACCCCAAGCATCCTATATCCTGCATCGAACCTGAACTGGCGATTCATTTCTTACATGATATTATACATGTTTCAATGCCATTCTCCCAAATCATCCCACCCTCTCCGTATTTTTAATTTTCAAAATTTCTTGACATATAAAAGTTCTGAAATTAACTTGGCTTTTTTGGCCTTGAAAATATTTCCAAATGAGTCACTTTTCTGGGTCCTTTTTTTTTTTTTTTTTTACAAATAAAAAGCTACATTTCCTATCCTATATGTGACATGCATGAAAACAAAATTTGATATTCAGATACATTGAGCTTATGAAATTTGTATGCAAATACTTCATTTTATCTTATCTTTTTAAACTGTTTGTTTCAGAATGGTCCAATGGCTAGTGGCCTGAAACCCCAGGAAGCCAGTGATAGACTTATCATGTTTCAGGTAATCTTTTTAGTTTCTTTGACCTCCTATACCACCAAAACCTCAATGTGTTTTATTTTATTTCCACACTTTTATTTACTTTTCAGCAAGTTTAAATCCTCAAAGCGTACAGCATCATGTGGATTCTGTATCCAGTGGCCTTAGCAGGAAGGTTGCTTCATAATTTGGCACAAACCATACCACTGTGTCCATGAGCACAAGTTATGGTTGGGCCTCGATGATAGCTCAGTTGGTGAAGAATCCGCCTACAATACAGGAGACCCTGGTCTGACTCCTGGGTCGGGAAGATCCACTGGAGAAGGGATAGGCTACCCACTCCAGTATTCTTGGGCTTCCCTTGTGGCTCCACTGGTAAAGAATTCACCTGCAATGCAGGAGACCTGGGTTTGACCCCTGGGTTGGAAAGATCCCCTGGAGAAGGGAAAGGCTACCCACTTCAGTATTCTGGCCTGGAAAATTCCATGGACTGCATAGTCCGTGGGGTTGCAAAGAGTCGGACGTGACTGAGCCACTTTCAAATTATCTTTCCTCAGATTACTCTGGTCTTGTTCGGTTTTCCACCAGGAGTTACTGTGTTGTTCCTTGCTTTGTGCACATAGCACATCCCTTGCCTTTATAGAATTCAGTTTCATCTTGAGCATAGACACCTTCAGTTTTCAGGAGAGCTGTGTGCTTCCTCTGGTTCTGTAGGCCCTGCTTATAGACAGCAAAAATGGTGTTGCCCCACAGCCTGCTAGACATGTTTGTCGTTTTAGAGCTCCTATTCCCAGCAGGCAGCCACAGGGTCCAAGGTGGCTGAAAGAGCTCAATGTGTTTTAAACACATACTTCCCCACCCCCTTAATATAGAGAAGCTCATTGTGGAATACAGTATATACTTACTTACCTTTTAAAAACTGTGATTTGGTATGGTTATAATTAGAATTGGTTCCCATGTAATTAACGGTACTCCTTCAGTATTCTTATTTACATGGAATCAGAGATCATGCATGCTTGCTTATTGGTCAGTGTTTTTTTCATTTGCATGTTTATTCACATGTAAACCATTTTGATGAGTTTTCACTTGTATCTTTATTAGAATCAATTTGATAATATCTATCGGAAATACATCACCTATACTGGGGGAGAGGAGCTTTTTGGTCTGCCGGTCACGCAGTATCCTAAGCTTCTCGAAATCAAGAAGCAACTAAATCTTCTTCAGAAAATATACACTCTGTACAACAGTGTCATAGACACTGTGAATAGCTATCACGATATCCTGTGGTCAGAAGTAAATATTGAAAAAATCAACGGTGAACTTTTAGAGTTCCAGAACAGGTGAGAAATTAATGTTTAGCATGCCCAGAGCTATTGAACCTCAAATGCTTTCTTCTTTGTCAGGTTCTCTTTTCACCCAGATGTTTCAAGAGCACATTGTGCTTCATTGCTGTTGTCTGTTGACATCACCCTTGTCAAATACTATTTATTAATTACCCCTGTGTGTACCTGGTGAGACAAGTGCATCCTTTAAACCCAGATGAATCTTTCCAGGGGCCTTTCTGCAGCTTAGAGCTGATTGCTATTTGTATTACACTTACCAAACATTTGAAGTTTATGTTAGATGATTTATTTGGAATAAAAGCAAGAGCCCTTTGATTTTTCTACAGCCTTTAAGTATTGAGCCTAAAGAAAATGGAGGGTTATTGGTTGTAATTTTCAGTTGATAAGCTGGTATATTCTGCTGTGCTTTGTACTTTGTAGGGTCTCAATATGTGTCTGGAGAATTACATTGAACTGAGAAGCACTTTCTTTAAAATAATGCCTCTTACCTAATTTTTATGAAGGAATTGAAACTATTAGTCTTGATTGGGAGGAGTGGTTTTCTGTAATGTAAATCCTACAGTTATCCTCTGAGTCATGAGATTTAAAAATATGGTGGCTGTTCTGGGTGACGGTTTTTGATAGAAATGCCAGGCTTATATTCAACTGACTTTTCATGATGGCTTTACTTCGCAGGTGTCGGAAGCTGCCTCGAGCCTTGAAGGACTGGCAGGCCTTTTTGGATCTGAAGAAGACCATTGATGACTTTAGTGAGTGTTGCCCACTGCTGGAGCACATGGCCAGTAAGGCCATGATGGAACGGCACTGGGAAAGGATAATGGCTGTCACTGGGCACAGTCTGGATGTGGGGAATGAAACTTTCAAGTTAAGAAATATCATGGAAGCACCTCTTCTGAAATACAAGGAGGAAATAGAGGTATGATGACAGAGGATACGATGTCATGGGAGACTGGAAGGTCCCAGGGGATTTATTAGATAATTTTCCTACCTTATGGACTGTTGGAGAAGGGAATCAGGCTAGGACAATCAAAACTCTTTTCCTGTGAGTCAGCTTTTACTTCTTCAAGAAATGTTTATGTGATACATTGTGTTAAGTGCTGGGGACAGAAGGATGCATTTCTGCCTTCATAGACCATTAAAAATTTGTATCATTAAATAATTGTTCAAATGAAGGTGCAGGTACAAGCTTCAGTAGATGAAGTGTGCTGCTCTATGAGAGCCTGTAATAATGGGGTGGACCTGTATGGTGGTGGAGGGAGAGTGATGAAAATCAAGAAGACTGGGGTTCATGGGCATGACTTTTGGGTGAAGGGGGTGTGCTTGTGTGGTGAGGGGGTGAGGGGCTTGGAAAATGCAGAGAAGGCAGTGTTGGGCAGGTGGAACAGCAGGTGTGAAGGGGCTGAGGTGTAGGTATAGGGGACTGAAAGGCTGGGGTGGCTGAGGTGTGAAGGTGGGGGCAGAGAGACAGCTGAAGATGGGAGGTGGAGAGGGGCTAGAACTTGCCATTAATTTCAATCTTGGGAGCAATCGCGAGCCCTCTGGGAGATATATTTTGATTAGGGGATGGTGTGGTTAAATTTGCAATTTGTAAAGATCACTCTGGTAGCTGTGAGGAGAAAGGATTGGAAGATGTCAAGGGGCAATCCTAGGAAAACTTACTGGGAGCTTATATGAATATCCCAAGCAAGAGATAATGCATCAGCTGGGAGGGCAGGGAAAGAAGCTGGAGTAGAGGAGAAAAGATTGAAGAGGTCATTAGGAGATAAAACTGGGTAGAATTTGATGATGGAGGGAACGTGATAAGGAAACAGGAGGGGCTAGGGATGAACCCTAGATTTCTTGCTGAGAGATCTAGGTGAATGATGGTGCTTATGACTGAGACGGGGAAAACTGAAAGGGAATCAGGTGGAATGATAAGGTGCAAAGACCGTGAGCTTGGTTTGGGCATCAGTTCGATATTCACAGATTGCGTTTTGGGTTCCCATGATACATCCAAGCAGAGGAGCCCAGTAGGCAAATGGATGTGGGATTTTCCTGGAGATACAGACGGTTGCTGGCTGCATGGTGGTGGAAGAACTCATCCCGACAGGGAGTGCAGTGTGAGTCGGGCAGTCGGCAAGGAGGAGTTTGATTAATGGTCCAGGAGAAGACAAGGCTGCAGAGAAGATGGGGACAGTGACCCAAGAACTAGGAAGATGGCAGGTTTCTGTTGATTCCTTCGTCTCGTACTGCATTGATTCGACTTCAGAGTTAAATCAGAGACACATTAAATTGTTTTCCCCAAACTTTAAAGTTTTTATTTTGTATTGAGATTTAGTCGATTAACAATGTTGTGGTAGTTTCAGGAGAGACATGTTAAATTTTGAGTCTTTTATTAAAGCTGTAAAATTAAAATGTTATTGCATTCCTTTTTAATCCCAATTTTTATTGAGATATAATTGACATTTGACATTGTGTAAATTTAAGAATAATGATTTGATACATTTATCTTGCAATATAACCTTCAGTGTGTTAGCTAACACCTCAATTATCATTTCTTCTACTGGTGGGAACAATTTAGATCTAGTCTTTTAGGAAATTTGATGTTCAGAATACAGTTTTGTTGTCTGTAATCACTGAACTGTGGATTAGATCTCTAGGACTTCTTTATCTACTATTTGCAAATAGATAGAACATCTTTACCATTCCCATACCTTCAGCCCCTGGTAACTACCATTTCACTTTCTTTTCTTTCAGGGTTTTTTCCTTCTTTCTTTTTTTTTAAGAGTCCACATACAAGGACTACCCTACAGTATTTCAGTTTTTCTCTCTCATTTAACCCAATGCCCTCAAGGCCCATCCATGCTGTCACACATGGCAGGATTTCCTTTTTCCTCATGGCTGAATGGTACTTCACTTCTGCACATCGTTTCTGTCATCTTTATTCTGGAGTAGTTTGGTGGAAAATTTTACAAATTAGGGTAAATCTTTATCTATATATCTCTGTAGACACTGTTATGTGCTGTGCTTAGTCGCTCAGTCATGTCCGACTCTTTGCGACCTCATGGACTGTTGCCCACCAGGCTCCTCTGTCGTTGGGATTTCCCTGGCAAGAATGCTGGAGAGGGATACTATTTTCTCCTCCAGAGCATCTTTCTTACCCAGGGACTGAACCCCCATCTCTTATGTCTCCTGCACTGGTAAGCGCATTCTTAACCACTAGCACCACCTGGAAGCCCCCAGAGATCTTCCTTTCCACACTGGGAGTCGAACCTGGCCCGCTTGGGTGAAAATCAGGCATCCGAACTGCTACATCATGTGGGAGAGGACATACTATAGTCTGGATCTGGAAATATATAAGTATTTATAGATACATATAAAAAAAGGAGTGAAGACAGGATCTTTGCTGAATTGACTATTCAAGAAGGATGTGTGACTTTGGTGTGATTAAATGAGAGCTTTCATTTTTAATAGGACATCTGTATCAGTGCCGTGAAAGAGAGGGACATTGAACAAAAGCTGAAGCAAGTGATTAACGAATGGGACAACAAAACATTCACATTTGGCAGCTTTAAAACCCGTGGAGAGCTCCTCCTGAGAGGAGACAGTACGTCAGAAATCATTGCCAACATGGAAGACAGCTTGATGTTACTGGGTTCCCTCCTGAGCAACAGGTAGGACAATCTTTCCCCTGAGATTTGAGAACTATAATACCAAACACTTCAAGGGAGATTAATTAAGAAACACAACAGTACCCTCTGTTTAATTTATTCAACATCAAAAGTACTTGTTTTAATTTTAGCCCTTGGCACAGCATGGATAATACTGTTTTTATTTCATTATCCTCTCTTTGGGGGATGTGTTGGAGACTCTCAATTGGGCAAAATAACGCAACATGTAATTAGCCACTTGGATTTTGCAGAGTATTTCAGCTTTGCTGCTGACAAGTCTCATTGCACAGCTGACAGCTCGACAGGCTCTAGATTCCAGAGGGAAAATTATTCTGAATTTTAGAATAATTATTTTACTTCAGAAACCTTTTCATCAACATCTATGAACTAGAAAATTTTAGTTGTGTACATGCTTTAATGAGGTGACAGATTAAGATGGAGAATGAATGTGATTCATAAAGAGAAGTAAAACAGCACAGACAGATACCAATCTAATATTTCTGTTCGACAACAGCAGTAGAGAATGCTACCATACTTTGGACATGTGACCCAGAGACTCATAGATTTCTTTGGTTCAGTGCTTCCTCTTGCTCTGTTTGAAATAATTTTTTTGTTCACCAGGATTTTCTCAAATACAGGGTGATTGTGTAAGTGTTTGAAATGAGTAACTGAGAGTATAAAATTAGATCTTAGAGATTTAGACTATTGGTAACCTTGAGTCTGCACTGTTGGGTTGGCCAATACGGAAAAACCTTAACGGACAAACCTTAATGGACTTTTTGGCCAATTGATTGATTAGAATTTGGTGATTTTTTAAAATGAATTCAGTTACTGTTTACACCCAACCAGAATAAGGACAGATGGAAGATAACATACCCTATGGAAGTAGAAAAAGTGCACGTATACCTTAAGTAAGCATAGTATTAGGAATGGGTAACCTTTTCTTACCGATGGCACTGAACCCACAGACAGAGTTGTGTGAAGAACACGTGTTCAACAGAAATTTAGGGAACACCTTTCCTGTGCCATGGGCTTCCCTAATGGCTCAGTGGTAAAGGATCCACATGCAAAGCAAGAGACTTGAGTTTGATCCCTGAGTTGGGAAAGATTCCCTGAAGAATGAAATGGCAACCCACTCCAGTATTCTTGCCTGGGAAATCCCATGGATAGAGGAACCTCACAGGCTACAGTCCCTGGGGTTGCATAAGAGTTGGATACGACTTAGCAACTAACCCATCAGCACTACCACGTGCCATGTGGTCTTCTGGGTGCACTGGATAGAACAGTGAGTGGAACAAATATCTTTGTTGCTCTGGACCTATATTCTTGTGAAAAGCATGAATAAAAACCCCAGAAAGATGTGTAGAATATTAAAGCAATCTGTTTAGCACATAAGAATATGGAAATGAAAATTTTATTCACTAATATGACTAATAGTTGAGATGACTTCAAGTCCGTTTAATGTTGGACTAGAGAGACCAATAAACAGAGAGGACAGAGAAGAGGAAAAGCAATGAAAGGAAGTACAATCATTTAGGATTAGGATTGTCTGCAAATAACAGAGGTGCCATATGCAACATTGCTCGAACAAGACTGATGTTTGTATCTTTCTCACGTACAAAGAGTCCCAAGGTCAATGGCTCAGGTGGGAGTGTGGCCTCTACTACGTCACTGGGGACCCAGGCATTGTCTGACTCACACTGTTTTCCAGGTGTAGCCCTTCTCCTCCATCTATTCTTTATATTCAGTGCTGCTGCTCACTTCTCATCTGGAAAAGTAGTTTCCAGATTTGGCTACACGCTAGCCATAGCTTTGTTGTTATTGTTCAGTCGCTCAGTTGTGTCTGACTCTTTGCGACCCCATGGACTGCAGCACGCCAAGCTTCCCTGTCCTTCACCATCTCCCGGAGTTGCTCATGTCCATCGAGTAGGTGATGTCATCCAATCGTCTTATCCTCTGCTGCTGCTGCTAAATTGCTTCAGTTGTGTCTGACTCTGTGCGACCCCATAGACGGCAGCCCACCAGGCTTCCCCATTCCTGGGATTCTCCGGGCAAGAACACTGGAGTGGGTTGCCATTTCCTTCTCCAATGCATGAAAGTGAAAAGTGAAAGTGAAGTCGCTCAGTCGTTCCCGACTCTTAGCGACCCCATGGACTGCAGCCTACCAGGCTCCTCTGTCCATGGATTTTCCAGGCAAGAGTACTGGAGTGGGGTGCCATTGCCTTCTCTGGTCTTATCCTCTAAGGAGCTTAAAAAAAAAAAAATCCCAGTGCTCGTGTTGCATCCCAAACTGATTTAATCAGAGTTCCTGGGGGTGGGATCTAGGCAGACATTGGTAGTTTTTCATGTTTATCAGATAATTACAGTATGCAGCTTGGGTTGAGAAATACTGATGTGGAACATAATCTCCCGATGTACATTGGTGCAAAGGAGGCTGGGAAATTCAGTATTTTAACTGGGCACCTGTGAGTGTAGGTAGAAATGGGGTTGTATATTTAAAGAAGAAGGAGAAAAAGATCAAAGGCTTTGGAAGCCCACCATCAATTTCTGCCTCAAGAGTAAAATGGGAAGATAGATTAACTATGAAAGAAGCAGAGAAGTGGCAGTCATGCATGGACATGAAGAAATCCTCAAATATATGTGTACACACAGACAAGAGTGATATAGACAGGAGTGGATGGGAAGTTGGAAAGAGGCCCAGAAGAGGGCAGGCTAAAGAGAGAGTCCAGACAGTATCATACTTGAAAATTGAATTCATTGTTTGGTCCCTTCCAATGATTCCGTAATGGTTCCATATTGTGTGAAAAACCAGAGACCCCATGGAAAAGGTACAGAAGTTCAGCAGAGAGAAAGTTATCCCCTTGACTGCAGCAACAAAGACTAGAATGAGTGGAGTCCACTCTAACATCTGATCTGCTTCTTAGATGGCACGTCTCCCACCTCTCTGTGTGTGTTTGTGTGTTGCTCAGTCTTGTCTGACTCTTTGTGACTCCTTGGATTGTAGCCCCTCAGGCTCCTCTGTCCATGGGATTCTCCAGGCAAGAATACTGGAGTCGGTTGCCATTTCCTACTACAGGGCACCTCTCTATGCTCTGAATCAAAAGGGGGAAAAGTCAGTTTAACAGTGCCCAGCATGGAGTGATGAATTAAGCATTCAATAGCATTGTTTTATTTATTTTTAATATTTTTCATATGAAAACCATAGCTTTATTTTTAAAAATTATTTTAAGTTTATTTATTTTTGAATGAAACAAAGATGAGTATCTTTCATGAAAAAAGGTACAATTCACTAAGAAGATAGAATAAACCATTAGACACCTAACAACAAAGAAACAAAGATACATAAAGCAAAAATCAGAAGAAACATAAGGGAAAAGGAAAACATACAATCACAGTGAGACATGTTAACATTTCTCTGAGAATATTTTATCAAGTGCAGAAAAAATAAGAGTAGGAGCATCGTGAATAATGTCATTAATAATTTAAATATAATAGATTTCTACTTATATTAATCTTATATCCTACACAAATATGGTAACATCATTTAAAAAGCAGAAACATAATTAGAGTTGTAATGAAATATGTGAAAATCAGGATTTTTAAAAACCTCTTTAGTTTGAAAACAACAAACATGAAGTACCCCAAATCCCCAAATTCTTAATGTGTTTCTCATCTTAGGTACAATATGCCATTCAAAGCCCAGATTCAACAGTGGGTACAACACCTTTCCAACTCAGCAGACATAATTGAGAGCTGGATGATGGTGCAAAACTTGTGGATCTACCTAGAAGCCGTCTTTGTGGGAGGAGACATTGCCAAGCAACTTCCCAAGGTCTTAGAAATTTCTCTGTGATTTCATTAGGTTTTTAACTTTGAGAACTAATAGCTCATTATCCCTTTAAAAATGCAAAAATATTTCTACCTTTATTGAACCGCCCCTTCTCCAATCTTTTTGTTGTTGTCAAACTATTCTTAAGAGAGAGAGAGAAAGAAATTGTGGAAGAGAGGGGCATGGAAATAAGAGTAAGAATGCCTTAAAATCATGAAGTTTTATAGGAAATGGAGGGTTAAAAATCAAAGAATGAATGCCTGCATAATTGATATACTTCTTCAGATAATTTGAAGGTGGAAATTGGAACACTGTGGAATTACAGAGTTGTTATCTTGACAATGGTAGGATAATTTGTTCTATTACTGACAGCTTAAAATAACTCACACTATAAAATATACCCAATTATGTCTGTAGTGTAAAATTGAGGGGTGGGAATCTGCAAGGAAATACTCCCAAAAAACACGGGCCTCTTATCAAGATGTTGAGTATGTTTTTCCTCAACAAATTGTAATCATATCACTAGGTACGTATGGAGTGTATTTTGAGATTAACATTTTTTCTTTTTTACCAGATTTCAAGGAGTCTTGTCCAATATCCTTTAATTGTTTGCAAAATTATAACATTTTAACAATAAGAGTTTTAGAAGCATGATAATGTTGAGTGTTCACTTTGGTTTCCTTAGCTTTCTCTTTGGTTAGCTTTCAGTTTAATTATACAGGACAGATCTATTAGCAGATTTATGTGTGTGTGTGCTACCAATGAAATATATCCATTCATTAAAATTTTAAGTATTTATTTTTGCACTTATATTTGGGCATGTTTTTCTTCTTGATTGGTGAAGAAGAGTCTCAAATTGGACTTAATAATGGAAACTTTCACATATAATGTTGGAGGAGCTAGGTGGAGTTTCTTGGTCTCATATTTGATATATGTGCTCATTGGTAAAATGCAGAAAATTTTAAGAAAGAAAATAAAAAATATTCCTACTCTCTCAAAATAAACTGTGCATTTTCCATTTTTCCCAAAAAAGTCTATTCAAAAATATTTCAAAATATTAAGGTTACATTATAATTAATTTTAATTATAAAATTTTAAAATGTCCATTTTTCTAAATACACAAATGATTCAATGCTCAGTGTAGAAAGCTTGAAAAGCATAAGATTCATTTAATCTGGAGATAATTGAAAATTATTGGGAGGGTCCTTTTCTCCCAGATTATCTTATATTGTATTATTATTTTTATATCTACTTCCTGTTTTCAGTTAACATAATGTCAGTCCCAGGTTTGAGATGAAGATTATTATTTAAGAAGGAATCAGTTCAGTTCAGTTCAGTTGCTCAGATGTGTCCCACTCTTTGTGACCCCATGGGCTGCAGCACGCCAGGCTTCCCTGTCCATCACCAACTCCCGGAGCTTGCTCAAAATAATGTCCATCGAGTCGGTGATGCCATACAACCATCTCATCCTCTGTCATTCCCTTCTTCAGCCTTCAATCTTTCCCAGCATCTGGGTCTTTTCCAAGGAGTCAGTTTTTCACATCAGGTGGCCAAAGTATTGGAGCTTCAGCTTCAGCATCAGTCCTTCCAATGAATATTCAGAACTGATTTCCTTTAGGATTGGCTGGTTGGATCTCCTTGTAGTCCAAGGGACTCTTGAGAGTCTTCTCCAATACCACAGATCGAAAGCATCAATTCTTCAGTGCTCAGCTTTCTTTATGGTCCAGCTCTCATATCCATACATGAAGGATGCTATGGTGCAAAAGGCCCAGGAAGAATTGAAATAGAGCACATCTAACATTTCAGGTGTATGCGGATATCCAGACTGGTCAGAAGTCCAGCCTTAGAGGGAGGTATGTGAAACACTCTATCCTTGGGGTCACAGATGTGTCCAAGTGTGCTTTGTTACCTTGTTCTCATAGGAAGCCAAGCGCTTTTCCAACATCGATAAATCTTGGGTGAAGATCATGACTCGGGCACATGAGATGCCTAACGTGGTTCAGTGCTGTGTTGGAGATGAGACCATGGGGCAGCTGTTACCACACTTGCTGGACCAGTTGGAAATCTGCCAGAAATCCCTTACGGGGTAAGTTCACTGGGTTTGTGAAGGCTCTTAGCATCCTAGAGATGAAAGGGACCAGAGAAACTAGACGGGATTAGCCAATTGGTTTCCTTTTGCTTAGACTTTAATCATGACCAACATTGTGGCATAGATAAAACTGAGCATTTGGAGCTTTACCCACTCTCCAATCAGTTACAATTAATTGATTTCTCTGATATTGAAATTATAAGATTAACAGCTTCTTTCATCACTGGGACAAGATCTTGCAAATATTTTCATACAGTCCTTGTTTTTAAAATGAATATATCTGTTTTTCTGATACCTTTCTTGGATAAACATCTGAAGAAGCAAATTATTTCATTAAACTCAACTAAGAACAAGATAGAGAACTGAGAAGATGGATGGTGACTGCAGCCATGAAAGTAAAAGATGCTTTCTCCTTGGAAGAAAAGATATGACCAACCTAGACAACATTTTAAAAAGCAGAGACATTATTTTGCTGGCGAATGTTCATCTAGTCAAAGCTATGGTTTTTCCAATAGTCATGTATGGATGTGAGAGTTGGACCATGAAGAAAGCTGAGCACCAAAGAATTGATGCTTTTGAACTGTGGTGTTGGAGAAGACTCTCGAGAGTCCCTTGGACTGCAAGGAGATCCAACCAGTCAGTCCTAAAGAAAATCAGTCCTGAATATTCATTGGAAGGACTGATGCTGAAGCCAAAGCACCAATACTCTGGCCACCTGATGCAAAGAACTGACTCATTGGAAAAGATCCTGATGCTGGGAAAGATTAAAGGCAGAAGGAGAAGGGGGCAGCAGAGGATGAGATGGTTGGATGGCCTCACCAATTCGCTGGACATGAGTTTGAGAAAGCTCCGGAAGTGGGTGAAGGACAGGGAAGCCTGGTTTGCTGAGGTCCATGGGGTCGCAGATTCGGACACCACTGAGTGACTGACCTGTCTAACTGAAGAACAAGATGAACTGTGTAGTATACACAAGCAGTCAGGATTATACAAAAACAGGAGCCCAACCTAATACCTGTCAATATATGCAGACACGCCCACAGTGATATATGTGAAGCCTGGATGAATTCCAAGAGTAATAAATAATTTTCTCACTCTTTGGTTAATCATGGTAAAATCACTGAAGTAGAAATATGTTAAATATAGAAGTGAAAGTGCAGCAAAATAGGGTGATGATAGAATGAAAAACATTCACGGGGTTTTGGTAGCTTCTGGAGGCAGAGAACAGAGTCAAACCCATCCTTCCATGTAGCTGGATTTTGCTTCTGCTTCAGCGATTGATTCATTGGATTCTTTTAAGATACAGTCCTGTGACTTCCTTGGTGGTCCAGTGGTTAAGACTCTGAGCTCCCAGTGCAGGGGGCCAGGGTTCGATCCCTGGTTGGGGAACTAGACCCCACATGCTGCAACTAAGATCCTGTGTACTGAAACTAAGATCCAGCATAGCTAAATTAAAAAAAAAAAAAAAAAAGACACAATCCTGAGAATTGGAATTGTCAGCCTTTAGCTGACATAGCATGACACTTGCAAACAAAACAAACACAAAACCAAAAAAAGCTCCCTGTGTGTAATTTTTCCTGTCCTCTACAAAATACAAACATTTTCAGGTGAAGTCAAATATATGCATTATATTTGTGAAAAATGAATAAATTCTATCAATTTTGGAAAAAATACAGTCTCCCAATAGAATATGTAATCCCACTTGGCAAAATTAGTAACAAAAGAAAACAGAACAAACAGACTTTGCGTGGGAAAATTAGTTTCTCTCAAAGTCTTTTCCCTGTTTCCATCTAAATTAATGTATTCCTAGAAAGGCTAGTTTTGTGTGTTTATGAAGTTTACCTTTTCCTCCCCACTTAGATACTTGGAGAAAAAACGACTTTGCTTTCCCCGGTTCTTCTTCGTCTCGGACCCCGCTCTTCTGGAGATTCTGGGTCAGGCATCAGACCCACATACGATACAAGCCCATTTACTGAATGTGTTCGACAACATTAAGACTGTCAAGTTCCATGAAAAGGTTTGCCTAATTCTCTTTGCTGGCTGGTGATTTACATATCCTGGAATCTCAACTGTCTTTATTTATAGCTCTCCAATAGTGTTTTAAGGATTACCTCCCTTTCCATTAAGCATTACCAAATGACTAAAAAGATACATTTGGGCCCTGTTTGCCTTCAGACCTTGTGATGTTTTAATATCTAAAGTATAGATGTGAATAACAAATCATTTAAATCTGATTAAGAATGCTTTGTATGTAGCATTCATGGCTTTACATGTCAAGTTAATTGTTTAGAAATTTGACACAGCAAAAAGCTGTTAGTAATTGTTTATCAAAGTGCTTTGATTGAACAGAATTGCCACAGTTGTTTGATTATTTTATTTTATCTTTGTTGTTGTTCAGTTGATAAATTGTGTCCGACTCTCCGACTCTTTGCAGCCCCAGGAACTGCAGCATGCCAAGCTCCTCTGTCTTTCACTACTACCTCCTGGAGCTTGCTCAAACTCATGTCCATTGAGTCGGTGATGCCATCCAACCATCTCATCCTCTGTCGTCCCCTTCTTCTGCCTTCAATCTTTCCCAGCATCAGGGTCTTTTCCAATGTTTGCAGCCCCAGGAACTGCAGCATGCCAAGCTCCTCTGTCTTTCACTACTACCTCCTGGAGCTTGCTCAAACTCATGTCCATTGAGTCGGTGATGCCATCCAACCATCTCATCCTCTGTCGTCCCCTTCTTCTGCCTTCAATCTTTCCCAGCATCAGGGTCTTTTCCAATGAGTTGGTTCTTCACATCAGGTGGCCAGAGTATTGGAGCTTCAGCTTCAGCATCAGTCCTTCCAGTGATTAGTCAGCATTTATATCCTTATCTATTTTATTTTTATTTTATTTTATGGCTGCACTGCATGGTATGTGGGAGTTCCCAGACCAGGAACTGAACCCAGGGCATGGCTATGAAAGCACTAAATCCTAACCACTGGACCACCAGGAAATTCCCTGATTTAATTGTTTTAATGAGGCTTTGGACAGTTTTGATATAATGATCCTCAATGTTTTTCATCATGCTCCATTGAAAACGTTTCTTTCTTTCTTTTTTTTTTTCAAACACTCTGAATAAGTTACAAGAATGGTGACATTCATGAGACCCAAAAGAAGTCATTCAATGTGAGGAAAACTACATTTGCACGGCTGCTAGAAGAGATTATCTAATTCACCCCTTCACCCCCAAATTCCCTACAAAATGACCCTTCCAGCTGGATAACATACTCAGTTCCTCTATGGTGCTTCATACAAACCTCAGTATTATTTATCTGTTCATCTAGAATGCAGTTCACATTTGTTGAGCAAATACCATAGACTGGATGTTGTGCTTAGCAGTGGGAATATACCACCCTGGGGAACTCGTGCTCTGGTGGGGTCTGCAGAGTGCAGCTCCTGCAGCGGTAGAGTTAGTTCACTGTGGCATGTATGTGCCCAGTCATGTCTGACTCTTTGTCACCCCATGGGTTTTAGCCCACTATGCCCCTCTTTCCATGGAATTTTCCAGGCAAGAATATTGCAGCAGGTTGCCTTTTCTTCTCCAGGGATTCTTCCTGACCCAGGGATTGAACCTTTGTCTCTTGTGTCCCCTACATTGGCAGGTGGATTCTTGGAAGCCATTAGAAGCCTGTCTTTTAACCTCTTACTGGCATAATGTCAGTCCTGGGGTTCCGAGGAAGAATATATTGTAACCCATATTGCAGCTGTTTTTATGCAGCACAACATTCAAGAGAAATTTGGCCATTTAACTGTTGATATTTTTGATTTGCTGTGCTCATGTGTTCGTCGCTCAGTTGTGTCAGCCTCTTTGCAACCCCATGGACTGTAGCCCACCAAGCTCCTTTGTCCAGGGGATTCTCCAGCTAAGAATACTAGAGTGGGTTGCCATTTCCTTCTCCAGGGGATCTTCCCAACCCAGGGAGTGAACCTGGGTCTCCTGTATTGCAGGCAGATTGTTTACCATCTGAGCCACCAGGGCAGCTCCTGCAACCCACTCCATTATTCTTGCTTGGAGAATCCCATGGACAGAGGAGCCTGGCAGGCTATAGCCCATAGGGCTGCAGAGAGTTGGACATGACTGAGCATAGCATGCATGCATGTGTTCATGTGATGCACAAGCATGGGAATGCCTGTCAGGGAGCCCTAACCTGCAAGTGAGGGGTATACCAGAAGGCTTCCTGCAGGAGACCATGATGTTTGAACTGGTTTTTGGAAGGGGAGTGAAACATATCAGGCAGGTAGGGATGGGACCCCCCTGACCTCTGCTTAGAGCAAGGGCAAGTGCAAGGGCCCTGGGGTATGGGCAGCCTGGGATGTCAGAAGTGTGAGTATGTGAGCAGTGTATTACTTTCTCAGGGCTTCCATGAATTAAAACAGAAAATTATTCTCTCATGGTTCTGGAGGCTAGACATCCAAACTAAGATGTTGGCAGGGTTGATTCCTACTGGAGGCTCTGAGGGAGGGTCTGCCTGTCTCTTAGTTCTGCTGGTGGTCAGCAATCCTTGGTGTTCCTTGGGTGTGGACACAGCACTTCCATCCCCACCTTTGTCTTCACAAGACTTTCTCTCTGTGTGTCTGCATCTAGCTCTCCTTCTTCTAAGGATGCCAGTTATTGGATTTGAGTCCACTGCCATTCAAGGTGACTTCATCTCGAGTACATCTGCAAACACCCTATTTCCAAATAAAGTCTCATTCACAGGTACTAGGGGCTTCCTTTGTGGCTCAGATGGTAAATAATCTGCTACAATTCAGGAGACCCAGGTTTGATCCCTGGGTTGGGAAGATGTCCTGAAGAAGGGAATGGCTACCCAGTCCAGTATTCTTTCCTGCCTGGAGAATTCCATGGACAGAGGAGTCTGGCAGGCTATAGTCCATGGGGTCGCAAAGAGTTGGACATGACTGAGTGGATGCCATGCATGGTCTGTTCACAGTTACTAGGACTTGAGGCTTCAATATATATTTTGGAGGACACAGTTGAACCCACAACACAGGCTGATGAGCAAAGGGAAAAGGAGGAGAAAGAGGCATGGACCATATTCCAGAGGGCCAAGTGTATTATACTATGGGATGTACTTCATCATGAATGTGACAAAAGGCAGGAGAGGTTTTCAGCAGAGAAGTGGCCTGATTTGTGTTTCAGAAAGATCTTCTGTGTCAGGGTAGGAGTTGGAATGGAACAGGGGGCAAGGAAATCAGCGTTGAAAGTGATTGCAAAGTCAGGATGGAAAAGGCTGAGTTGTTACAACAAAGAGCATTAGTGGAGTGTGAGAAGAGACAGTGTGGATTGAATGGTTAAAAAAAAATCAATGTTTCTTGTAGATCTACTGGATCTATGGGTTGAATGAAGGGATTGAATTGGCTGGGAGGTTCTGCTTGATGTTTTGCTCAAATCCTTCTGCTTTAGCCCCAGGACTTTATGGTCCCAGAGCAAAGCCTCTCATTGTCTGATTGTACATTGAAGATAATTGAAACATCCTCATTTTCAGCCTCTGTTCATAGCAATTACTGCTTAAAAATAAGTAGAATTGCTTTTTTTTTTCTTGTTGCTGTTTCTGCCATAAGGTTTCTAATGACGAGGAGTTGATCCTGGTTTTGTGGATCCTAAATCTTATAATATTATAAATACAAATTTATATTCAGGACCTAGAAGGTTGTGCAAGGAGGGACCCTGAAACTCAAGACTCATCAGCTTCGTGGTAGATAACTTCTGTGGACAACTAAGGAGCATTTAATTAATGCAGACTAATCTGAGCCCAAGGGAACAATATTCCATTTATTAGAGAACAAAAACAAAACAAACATTTGCCTTTATTTTATAATTGGCATCATAGTTGTTCCTCAGTAACTGTGGAGAGGATTGGTTCCAGGACACCGGAGAATACCAAAATTCGTGAAGGCTTAAGTCTCTTATATAAAATGTGGTAGTATTTGAATATACCTATGGATTGCTCCTTGGAAGGAAAGCTATGACAAACCTAGACAGCATATTAAAAAGCAAAGACATCACTTTGCTGACAAAGGTCTGTATAGGCAAAGCTATGGTTTTTCTAGTTGTCATGTATGGATGTGAGAGTTGGATCATAAAGAAGGCTGAGCACTGAAGAACTGTTATTTTTGAATTGTGGTGTTGGAGAAGACTCTTGAGAACCCCTTGGACAGCAAGGAGATCAAACCAGTCCATCCTAAAGGAAAAAAACCCTGAATATTCATTGGAATGACTGATACTGAAGCTAAAGCTCCAATTCTTTGGCCATGTAATGAGAACTGACTCATTGGAAAAGACCCTGATGCTGGGAAAGACTGAAGGCCAAAAGAGAAGGGGGCAGTAGAGGATGAGATGGTTAGATAGCATCAATGACTCAATGGACACGGATGTGAGCAAACTCTAGGAGATGGTGAAGGACAGAGGAGCCTTGCGTGCTGCAGTCCACGGGGTCTCAAAGAATTGGACACAGCTAAGTGACTGAACAACAACAATGCATAGTCCCTAGATTATTTACCATATAATGTAAATCCTGTGTAAATAGTTGCCAGTATGTGGCAAATTCAAGTTTTGCTTTTTGGAACTTTCTGGAATTTTTTTTCCAAATATTGTTGATCAGAGGTTGTTTGGGTTCTTGGATTTGGAACTCATGGATGTGGAGAGCCAACTATATTTTGCTTAATTGGCATGAATGGCTGGTAAGGTGAGTAGGAAAGTAAGACAGTCAGGATTTTTAAGGACTAATTGCAAACAGGAAGTTTAGTCTCAGAGATCTGTCTTCCAACACTGCACGCAGTGGGTAGTACAGCACCACCTGAACTGTGTTTTGAACTCCAAATGCTGCAGACATTCTCATTATGCCATACTGCATGGAAATGAAAGTGATATCACCAGACTAGGAGCTGGGTTTGCATTAGAATATATTATGTACAACCAACAGCCTCTGTAAAGAGCATAATGTTTAGTGTAGAATGGAATCGCCATGTGACATGTTTGCATTGATCATTTTGACCAGGTGATTGCTAAGGTCAGATCAGATCAGATCAGATCAGTCGCTCAGTCGTGTCTGACTCTTTGCGACCCCATGAATCGCAGCATGCCAGGCCTCCGTGTCCATCACCAACTCCCAGAGTTCACTCAGACTCACATCCATCGAGTCAGTGATGCTATCCAGCCATCTCATCCTCTGTTGTCCCCTTCTCCTCTTGCCCCCAATCCCTCCCAGCATCAGAGTGAGTCAACTCTTCACATGAGGTGGCCAAAGTACTGCACTTTCGGCTTTAGCATCATTCCTTCCAAAGAAATCCCAGGGCTGATCTCCTTTAGAATGGACTGGTTGGATCTCCTTGCAGTCCAAGGGACTCTCAAGAGTCTTCTTCAACACCACAGTTCAAAAGCATCAATTCTTCGGTGCTCAGCCTTCTTCACAGTCCAACTCTCACATCCATACATGACCACAGGAAAAACCATAGCCTTGATTAGACGAACCTTTGTTGGCAAAGGAATGTCTCTGCTTTTGAATATGCTATCTAGGTTGGTCATAACTTTCCTTCCAAGGAGTAAGCATCTTTTAATTTCATAAGGTCAATCCTTATCAAAGCTGGTGGTATGGATGGCTGACTCTCAGAGAGTCCCATTTTATCTGGGGAAACTTTAGAGACTTTTTGATGATCACATTTGTATTGAATATTTCTCTTACAAAACAAAATTTTCCTTCTTAAGCATAGAGTATTTGAAATTGATTTAGTATTCCCTTTTTGATTTCATGGCTATCTTTTGAAAAAATTGTTTTGAAATTGAATTTGTATCATCCTTTGCCTTTTATTTTATAATATATAGCTTAAATTTCTACAGGAAGGATAACATTGACAAGTGGGCAATGGAGAAATTCATTCTTTATATAAATATAGCTTTTCTTGGGCTTCTAACACAGATCTATGATCGCATTCTGTCAATTTCCTCTCGAGAGGGTGAGACAGTTGAATTGCATAAACCCGTGATGGCAGAGGGCAATGTGGAAGTTTGGCTTAATTCTCTCCTGGAGGAATCTCAGGCCTCATTACATCTTGTGATTCGCCAGGCAGCAGCAAATATTCAAGAAACAGGTTTCCAACTGATTGAATTTCTTTCTTCCTTCCCTGCTCAGGTCAGTGTATTGAAATTGGAAAGTTTTTTTTTTTTTAACAGAAGAGTCATTTTAGATCTTATTTGCTGTCTATTATAAATGACACAACTGACTATAATTTAACTCCAGAACAATATTGAGATTTTCATAAGAATTTGTTAAATATAGATAAGTTTAAAGATTTCAACTACAGATTGTTGCTGTTATATATCTATGTTTTTACATATATATTTATGCTATAGAAATATTGGTATATTTTATTTTTTTAGTATGTAAGAAAGTATTTATTTTTCTTTTTTAAAATTTTAATTGGAGGGTAATTAATATTAAATCATCACAATATCGTGATGATTTTTGCCAAACATCAGCATGAATTGGCCATAGGCATATATGTGTTCCCTCCTCCTGAACCCGCATCCTTCCTTTTCCCCCACCCCATCCTTCCACAGAGCACTGGCTTTGGGTGCCCTGAATCACACATCAAACTCCCACTAGCTATCTATGTTACATATGGTATTGTATATGTTTCAATACTATTCTCTCAAAGCAACCCACCCTCTCCTGAAGTAAGTCAGAAAGAGAGAGACAGATATTATATATTAATGCATATATACATGGAGTCTAGAAAGATGGTACCAACGGTCCTACGTGCTGGGCAGCAAAGGAGTGGGAGTGAATATAATTTCTTTAATTTAAAATATTTTTTTCCTACTGAATTTCTTTAGTACATAAATCATAAAATGTCCTGTGTTTTACTAGAAAAATGACAACTACATTTTAACAATAAAATACAGAAAATGATATTTCCTTAGTGATGTGATCGATAAAGATTTTGTGATTACAGTGTATAAACCCTTTGTTGGTTTGATGAAAGTAAGTTGAAGACATATTCTTTCCATGTCAGTAACTTAAAATCTGTTGAGGGAGAGGTATGACTTTAAGGGAGATGAAAAAAATTGTAGCCATGTCACAAGGCTGTATATGTTTAATTGTCAGGTAAACAATATGCATAGGGTTTCCATAGATTTTGAAGCAACCCGTCAAGCTGGTGTAATACAGGATGGCTTGGCATTTGCATAATAATCACAACTGTTGTAATTTCTATTTAAATATATTCATATGCCATACACTCATAAAGCCTTTTTTGTTTCCGTAAGGTTGGATTATTAGGAATTCAAATGATATGGACACGGGATTCAGAAGAGGCCCTTCGAAATGCCAAGTTTGATAAAAAAATCATGCAGAAAACCAATCAGTCTTTCCTGGAGCTACTGACCACGTTGATAGACATGACAACCAAGGACCTGAGCTCCGTGGAGCGAGTTAAATATGAGACTCTGATTACTATTCATGTGCACCAGCGAGATATCTTTGATGACCTGGTAAATGCTTTATAAATGCTGTGGCATATACAGAAGAACAAATACTAGACACTCTCTGTGTTTACCCACCAGGAATAGTGTGAATGAATTCAAGAAAAGATAAAATTCAGGCAAAGAGCATCTTTATGAAGAGAAATTGTCAGATTTTCTTTTCAGTCTTTAGCCGGATTTTCGGCCATTTTCTGATGATCTGAGCTAAGGTGTTATGGAGGCAATGAGACTTTATTTTGAAATTCTTTACATGATCATTTTTAATGCTGAAATGTCATGTAGCGTCATCGAGAGCTCTCACTTGTCTTATGCTTCTTTTGGTTATTAAATTGAAGATGACTAATCTCTTGATGCAGAAATGATAAGTGATATTACTAGTAGAAGTGCTTAGTAGTTTTGAGGGTTTTTATGAACACAAATCACATATTTAACAAATTTTGCTACATTTGTTGATTGCAAATGGTCTTTCTCATGTAGTTCATGACATTCAGTTGTCATGCAGACTTTTGCCTTTAAAGAAAGATCAGGGATGAGAAAGAGAGTTTGGTAGCTGTTGAGAATAGGAAATGTGAAATGAAATTTGCCCTCTACTATAAAATATGACATTAGATAAGAGGCATGAAGCTCTTATTTTCATAATAATTTTCTGGATCATGTCTCACCCCATTATGTAAAAAAGATTATGAAAGGTTGGTTCTGATGTAATGGAAATAAAGGTGGCACATTCAGGCTGTTATGTGCTAATCTCCTCTCCTAATAGTTAAGCATACTGTTTGCCTTTCTGAGAAATAAAGGGCTCAGGGTAATTTTAGATTTCTTATTTGTAAAAAAAATGATTAAAGTGGCTTAAAATTTTGGTTGAAAAAATTCATACAGAAGCATCGCTGGGCATTAACCTGCCATTTAGATGTTAGAAATTTTGGCCTGCTTCAAATCCTAGCAAGGATAATTAACGGATTGTAAAACCCCCAACAATGTACTTAGTTATTACCAGAAGAGATGACTTTTTTTTCCCCTGATGGGATTGTTTAATTCTATCTTGGTAAGCCAAAAATGGTTTTCATAGATTGTATTTCATGGTTAGTACTGTGGAATTGGGCATTGAAGAATGAAGTTTCTTACTTCATTCTATTAAAATAGAGTATGTTATTTAAATTGAGGGGCACAATTAAGTGTTTCTCCTGAATTTTCCTTTTCTCATATCTTTGAAAGAATCTCTTTTTTTGTTGTTGTTTTTGCTGATCAATAAATGAATGGGTTGGATGGTAATTGGCATCTCCCAACCAGTTGGGTTGTCTCTGAGTTCCATTACTTCACATTCGATCTACCTGGATGCTGATGTGTATAGTTAATGAATGGGTCTCCTCTTGGTTTTAACATACACCTTCTGCATTTCAGTGTCACATGCATATCAAGAGCCCTTCGGACTTTGAGTGGCTGAAACAGTGCAGGTTTTATTTTAACGAAGATTCTGACAAGATGATGGTTCACATCACAGACGTGCCATTCATCTACCAGAATGAATTTCTAGGCTGCACTGACAGGCTTGTCATAACACCGCTCACAGACAGGTGATGGAAAGATTCTATGATTCCTCAGCCTCTCTCTCCCCTACCTCCCACATTTTCATTCTCTCCAGGTGTGCAGCAGATTTTGACTGATGGCCTCTTTTATACGAAACTCTTTGAAATTCGGTGTTTTGAGCTTTACCCACGTATCTTCACGTGGGGTTTAGGAGGCTTGTGACCGAAACAGACTTTGGTTCCTTTGCCTTCCATCTTACAGAAGCTAAGTTTAAATGACCTCTGCTGCTGCTTCTCAGTTGCTCAGCCGTGTCCGACTCTCTGTGACCCCATGGACTCTAGCCACCAGGCACCTCTGTCCATGGGATTTTCCAGGCAAGGATACTGGAGTGGGTTACCAGTTCCTCCTCCAGGGGATCTTCCCTAATCAAACTCATGTCTCTTGTGTCTCCTGCATTGGCAGGTGGTTTCTCTACCACTGTGCCACCTGGGAAGCCCTAAATGACCTCAGTGGACATCAAAGGAAAAAAAATGAATTCGTTGCTATGTATCAAGTGCAAATCACCATGGGTTTTGAGGGCTGCATCAGGGGACTGTGGCACTTTCATCATTACAGAGGCAATACAGTTTTTTTTTTTTTTTTTTTCAAGCAGGAAAGACATTAAATGTGAATGCTGGTTCTCTGGTGGCTTAGTAATAAAGAATCTGCCTGCCAGGGCAGTAAACATAAGAGATGCAGGTTCCATTCCCAGTTTAGAGGAAGATGCCCTGGAGTAAGAAATGGCAGCCCACTCCAGTATTCTTACCTGGAGTATTCAATGGACAGAGGAACCTGGTGGGTTCGGTCCATAGGGTTGCAAAGAGTCAGACATGACTGAGTGTGAACGCATGCACTGGTGAGAAGTGATGGAGTGGACATTGACTTGTCCTGCCCCCTGCCTGTTATTAACCACTGTGTTAGCCAGAGCCAACATGTAGCTTCTCTGGACCCAGTTTCTTCATCTATAAGATGAACCAGTTTATCTCCAGAGGTCCTTCCTCCATGGCTAACAGTCTGATTTGAACTTGGTGGCATCCACCATTGTATATGTGCTGTTCAGGGATGCTTTGATACTAATTTTGAACCAAATGGGTGAGTGTTAAAATCAACATTTGTTAAGAAGAAGCTGACCTGAATAGCAGTCATTTTCACAGAATGAACCTCTGGGCTGTTAGATTGAAAATATTATCCCTGGTGGTCCAGTGGTTACGATTAAGATTCCAAGCTTCCAATTCAGGGGGTTGTGGTCCAATCCCTAATTGGGGAACTAGGATCCCATTTGTATATATATATATGGGCATCCCAGGTGGCGCTAGTGGTAAAACACCTACCTGCGAATGCAAGAGACATAGGAGACATGGATTTAATCCCTGGGCCAGGAAGTTCCCCTGGAGGAGGGCATACCAACCCACTCCAGTATTCTTGCCTGGAGAATTCCATGGACAGAGGAGCCTGGGGGATACATTCCATAGTGTTGCAAGAGCTGAACATGACTGAAGCACCTTAGCACGCATGCATCTATATCTATATCTATATATATTATCAAACAAAATTTAAAAGTTTGATGTAATAACCCTGTTTGCGAGATTGCACCTTCTGCTCAGTCATGATACCAAATGAAATGCTCACTTTTACCGGAGGATAGAGGAGTAGCAGGAGGTTTCACTGTGTCCTTTCCCCCACGTTGTCTTGTCTTCATGCTCTGTATTCCTTCTTATGTCTCATCAAAGGTGGTTTCCCCTGGATACTGTCAGACGTTCGTTTGGAGTTTTCCTCTTTGAAGTAGAGAGGTGAATAGTGACAAAAGGCGGAGAATTCCTTGAAACACCTGTAAAAGTTATTTCACACCATCTGTCCTTTCAAACCTCAAACCTTTTCCTCTCTTCTTTTCTCTACCCAAGTCCTGGTTTCTGTTTCGCTGAGAAGATAAAAGGACCTGCACTTGTTCCTCGTCACGTCTGCCAACCAAGGGACCTGGCCTTGTGCCATCCACTCTCTCTCTCGGTTTATGGGATGGGTTTTGTGCTGTCATTCAAAGCCAGCGCCTCTGCTGGCACAGCTATTTGTCTCTGGGAGCATCATTAATTTTCACTTTCTACTGGATCATTCTCATCAATGTACAGCATGCTGTAATTGCTTCCAGGCAGGAAATCCTACTGTGAAGCTCTGGTTTCCTTCCCATTTCTGTGCTGACATCAAAACTCCTCAAAAGCAGTTTTTAAAACTTAAATTTTATTGGAGTATAGTATAGTTACTTTATAATTTGTGTTAATTTCTGTTGTACAATAAAGTAAATCAGCTATGCCTGCTTCATCACATAAGTCGCTTTAGTTGTGTCTGACTCTTTGCAACCCCGCCAGGCTCCTCTGTCCATGGGATTTCCCATGCAAGGATACTGGAGTGGGTTGTCATGCCTTCCTCCAGGGGATCTTCCTGACCCAGGAATCAAACCCATGTCTCTACAGCTCCTGCACTGCAGGTAGATTCTTTACGCACCGAGCCACCTGGGAGGCCCCAGATCAGCTATAGGTATCCCCTCTTTTTTTGATTTTCCTTCCCGTTTAGGTCACTATAGAGCATTAAATAGAGTTCCCTGTGCTCTACAGTAGATTCTCATTAGCTTTCTACTTTATACATTTTATCAGTAGTGTGTATATGTCAATCCCGATCTCCTAATTCACTCCACCCCCGCTTTCCACCTTAGTGTCCATACGTTTGCTCTCTACATCTCTATGTCTCTGTTTCGAAAATGCAGTTTTTGTCCACCTATTTGACCTTGAATTCACTCCATTCAGGCTCTGTGTATTAGTTTCTATTGCTGTCATAACAAATGACCAAGCATTTAGAAGCTTAAACCACACAAATCAATTACTTTGGGTTTCCATGTGTCAGAAGTCTGACACACATCTTGTTGGACTAACCTTAGGTGTCAGCAGAAGTGAGTTCTCTCCGGGGTCTCTGCGGAGACCCTGCCCCTTGTTCTTTCAATTGGTTGGCAGAATTCTTTCTCTTACTGTTGCAGGACCTTTGCTGCCACTTCCCTGCTGACTGTCAGCTGAGGGCTGTTCCCAGCATTTGGGGGCTGCTGTTTACGTTGTTTTCTGGCCCCTTCCTCCCTCCTATCAGCCACAACTGTGGTTTGAGACCTGTCTGATCTCCTTTTCCCATCTCATGTCTCTCACCCACTCTTCTGCTTCCCTCTTCCCCTTTTCAAGAACTCATGAGATTAGATAGGGTCCACTTCTAATCCAGGATCACCTTCCCATATCAAGGCCTTTCACATTAATTGCATCTTCAAAGTCCCTTTAGCTGTGTAAGGGAACGTGTTTGCAGGGATTAGGACATGGATAGTTTTTTGGGGGGCAGTTATTCTGCACATCACACTTTCTTGGGTGACGGCAGAGCCGTCACCCAGATCTTCGTGTTGCTAAATCCAGTGGTTTTTTAGTTTTGCCCTTCCTTGACCAGTCATGTTTGCAGGGAACGTGTTTTCAGGGATTAGGACATGGATATTTTTTTGGGGGGTGCCGTTATTCTGCACATCACACTTTCTTCCCCTGGTAGAGCCATCACCCAGATCTTTGTGTTGCTAAATCCAGCGGTCATTTTTAGTTCTGCCCTTCCTTGACCGGTCAGCAGCATTTACATAGGTGGTCACTCCCTCTCTCTTTTCAATTAATTAATTATTTAATTTCTTTTTGTGTGTTTGGCTGTGCTGGGTCTCCCTTGCTGCGTGGGCTTTTCTCTAGTTGTGGGGTGTGGGGCTACTCCCTCGTTGCGGTGCATGGGCTTCTCATTGCAGTGGCCTCTCTTGTGGCAGAGCACAGGCTCTAGGCATGTGAGTTTCAGTAGTTGTGGTGCTCAGGCTTTAGTGGCCCTGTGGCATGTGGGATCTTCCCAGAGCAAGGATCAAACCCATGTCGCCTGCATTGGCAGGCAGATTCTCGACCACTGGATCTCCAGGGAAGTCCCACTCTCTCCTTTTTGATGCCCTTTCTTCATGTGGCTTCCAGGTCATGACACCCTTGGTTCCTTCTTTTCTGCCTGTCCCTTCATATGCTCTCCTATGGTTCCTCTTTAGTATCCTGACTTCTAAGCATACAGCACACCAGGGCTCTTCTCTTTTCCATCTATACTCACTCCTGAGATGATCTCATGTGGTTTTAAGTATCATTTAGATGTGGACTCCCCAGTCTTGAACCCTGCTGGGGCTTCTTCCCTTGAACTCAACACATACAGCCACTTGCCTACATGACATGTTTACTCAGATGCGTACTGGAAATTCACACTTATGTTTGCTTGTCCCCTCACAAACCTGCTCTCCTGCCATCTTCTCCATCTTTGCAAATGGTGATTCCATTCTTCAGTTGCTCAAGCCAAAATCCTTGGAGCATCCTTGATGCCTTTCTTTTTCTCTCATTTTATTATCCAATCTGTCATGAAGTTTGGGCACCAACACTTTTAGAATTCACCTAGGATGTGACCACTTTTCTCCCCTGTGCTGTTATCACAGTCTCAGCCACCATCATCTCTAGGCTGGATGATTGCAGTAGTCTTTTATCTGGTCTTCCGCTTCTGCCATTGTTCCCGACAGTCTGTTCTCAATTCAGATGCTGGAATATTAGCCATATCCTGTCATCCCTTTGCCTTGATCTTCTTTGTCTTTCTGTCTCACCCAAGGTAAAAGCAAGTGTCCTCGCACTGACTTCTATGACCTGCCATGATCGGTCCCTGCTACCTACTGTCTCTCCTTCCGCATTCAGCTCCAGCTACTTGTTCCCTGGCTGTTTCTTGAGCAGTCTCAGCACACAGCTGCCTCAGGACCTTTGCACTTGCTGTTGCCTTCACCTGGAACCCTTTCCCCTGTGACACTGGCATAGCTCACTTCCTGTCCTCCAGGTCTCTGATCAGATGTCTCTGCACATGGGTCTTTGGTCCTGACACATTTGAATCAGCAAATCCCCACCCCACACTCCCTAACCCAGCTTTATTTTTTCTGTTTTCTATTTTTAAATAGTTTATTTCCTTCCTTTAGGATATCAGTTCTATAAGGTATAGACTTTTTGTGATTTATTCACTGCTCCTAGAACGGTTCTGTTCCATTTGTTGTTGTTGTTCAGTCGCTCAGTTTTGTCCACATCTTTGTGACCCCATGGACTGTAGCATGCCAGGCCTGTCTGTCCCTCACCGTATCCCAGAGTTTGCCTGAGTTCACGTCTACTGAATCTGTGATACCATCCAACCACCTCATCCTCTGTTGTCTCCTTCTCCTCCTGCCTTCAATCTTTCCCAGTATCAGGATCTTTTCCAATGAGTCAGCTGTTCACATCAGGTGGCCAAAATATTGCAGCTTCAGCTTCAGCATCAGTCCTTCCAATGAGTATTCAGGGTTGATTTCCCTTAAGATTGAGTGGTTTGATCTCATTGCTGTCTAAGGGACTCTCAAGCATCTTCTGTTGCGTAACAGGTTCTAAATAAAATTTCCCAAATAAATTGAAAAATGTTTATTTTCAAAGTTGCATCTTTGTGGTAAAAAACTTAAATAGTACAGAAAGATAAAGTTTAAAGTGTGAGGGGAAATTTTTTCTATTTTTCAATGATTAATAGTTTATTTTCTAAGAAATTGTAAATGCTTACATGTCAAAAATCTGACTTTCACATAAAGGTATTTGATTATACAAACTTTTTTGTGACTTGATTTTTTCACTGTATTCATTATCTTATACATCTTTCTGTATCAAAAAACTTGAGAGCTTTAAAATCAAGTTCAGTTCAGTCACTCAGTCATGTCTGACTCTTTGCGACCCCATGAATTGCAGCACACCAGGCCTCCCTGTCCATCACCAACTCCCGGAGTTCACTCAGACTCATGTCCATCGAGTCAGTGACGCCATCCACCCATCTCATCCTATGTTGTCCCCTTTCCCTCGTTCCCCCAATCCCTCCCAGCATCAGAGACTTTTCCAATGAGTCAACTCTTCGCATGAGGTGGCCAACGTACTGGAGTTTCAGCTTTAGCGTCATTCCTTCCAAAGAAATCCCAGGGCTGATCTCCTTTAGAATGGACTGGTTGGATCTCCTTGCAGTCCAAGGGACTCTCAAGAGTCTTCTCCAACACCACAGTTCAAAAGCATCAATTCTTCGGCGCTCAGCCTTCTTCACAGTCCAACTCTCACATCCATACATGACCACAGGAAAAACCATAGCCTTGACTAGACGAACCTTTGTTGACAAAGTAATGTCTCTGCTTTTGAATATGCTATCTAGGTTGGTCATAACTTTTCTTCCAAGGAGTAATCATCTTTTAATTTCATGGCTGCAGTCACCATCTGCAGTGATTTTGGAGCCCAAAAAAATAAAGTCTGACACCATTTCCACTCTTTCCCCATCTATTTCCCATGAAGTGATGGGACCAGATGCCATGATCTTAGTTTTCTGAATGTTGAGTTTTAAGCCAACTTTTTCACTCTCCTCTTTCACCTTCATCACGAGGCTTTTTAGTTCCTCTTCACTTTCTGCCATAAGGGTGGTGTCATCTGCATATCTGATGTTATTGATATTTCTCCCGGCAATCTTGATTCCAGCTTGTGTTTCTTCCAGCCCAGCATTTCTCATGATGTGCTCTGCATAGAAATTAAATAAGCAGGGTGACAATATACAGCCTTGATGTACTTCTTTTCCTATTTGGAACCAGTCTGTTGTTCCATGTCCAGTTCTAACTGTTGCTTCCTGACCTGCATATAGGTTTCTCAAAAGGCAGGTCAGGTGGTCTGGTATTCCCATCTCTTTCAGAATTTTCCACAGTTTATTGTGATCCACACAGTCAAAGGCTTTCGTATAGTCAATAAAGCAGAAATAGATGTTTTTCTGGAACTGTCTTGCTTTTTCCATGATCCAGCGGATGTTGACAATTTGATCTCTGGTTCCTCTGCCTTTTATAAAACCAGCTTGAACATCTGGAAGTTCACAGTTCACATATTTCTGAAACCTGGCTTGGAGAATTTTGAGCATTACTTTACTAGCATGTGAGATGAGTGCAATTGTGCAGCAGTTTGAGCATCCTTTGGCATTGCCTTTCTTTGGGATTGGAATAAAAACTGACCTTTTCCAGTCCTGTGGCCACTGCTGAGTTTTCCAAATTTGCTGGCATATTGAGTGCACCACTTTCACAGCATCATCCTTCAGGATTTGAAATAGCTCAACTGGAATTCCATCAACTCCACTAGCTTTGTTCATAGTGATGCTTTCTAAGGCCCACTTGACTTCACATTCCAGGATGTCTGGCTCTAGGCGAGTGATCACACCATCGTGATTATCTGGGTCGTGAAGATTTTTTTTGTACAGTTCTTCTGTGTATTCTTGCCACCTCTTCCTAATATCTTCTGCTTCTGTTAGGGCCATACCATTTCTGTCCTTTATCGAGCCCATCTTTGCATGAAATGTTCCCTTGGTATCTCTAATTTTCTTGAAGAGATCTCTAGTCTTTCCCATTCTGTTGTTTTCCTCTATTTCTTTGCATTGATCTCTGAGGAAGGCTTTCTTATCTCTCCTTGCTATTCTTTGCTATTCCTTGCTAAAAGCAAAGTGGGTATTTATAAGTTAATAAGTGGAGGTGATTCGGAAGTTTGTTTCAATGTGTTTCATGATAAATGTTCACTTGTTGGTTTTTACTCTGAGTTGATTATGGTAGAAGTGAGTCACTCTTTGCAAGTCCATTGCAAGAGTGGCTGCCTTTTTACAAAGAATTACTCACTAAGATTAATACTTAAATAAGACAAAGGCCAGAGGCCTTGATGTCTTCTCAGCTTTTCACTGACTGCCCTGTGAAAATTCAACAATGTTGTTAGCAGTTGTGTCTGGGAAGCCTGACGTCATGCGGATGGAGCTGCAAATATTTCAGATGATAAAATAGTCAATAAATATGCTAAAAACATATACTGCCTTTTTCTAATAGCTCATGCTATTTTCCATGACCAGTCCTTTGTTTTGCTTCTAAACACAAGTCGAGAAGACTGGAGGGAGTCTTAGTACCACTGTCACTTAAGACCGAGGGCAGCAGAGATTGAAGACGGATAGAGGCATTTTGTCTTCTTAATAAAAAAGACAGACAGTCCTCATGACATGTGTCTTTCTCTGACATATTCTCATAGCTTTCCTGAGTTTTATCTGGGTCTTGGCCACTGTACTTTGGCCAGGAGAGCTAACCTTTCTGATTCTCTTCTTTTGCAATCATTGTGTGGACTGGAGGTACTGTAGGTTGGGACCCAGCTCTGGTCCTGCCACCGAGTAAATCTAAATCATCATTAATAATGTTAACATGACTATTGCTTTTCTTTTTTGTTTCAAATTATTACAATTTGAGTACAATCGATTTATAATATTGTGTTAGTTTTAAGTGTAAAGCAAATTCATTCAGTTATTTTTTTCAGATTATATTCCATTATAGGTTATTACAAAATATTGAATATAATTCCCTGTGCTATACAGTAAATACTTTTGGCTTGTCTGTTTTATGTACAGTAGCATGTGTCAGTTAATCCCATAATTTGTCCCTTCCTCTCTCTACCCTTTGGTTACCATAAATTTGTTTTCTGTGTCTGTGAGTCTATTTCTGTTTTGCATACAGATTCAATTGTATACTTTTTAGATTCCACAAAAGTGATATAACATCGTATTTGCCTTTCTCTGACTTACTGCAGTAAGTGTAATATTCTCTAGGTACACCACATTGCTGCATATGGTACTAGTTCATTAGTTTTTTTTTTAATTTAAATTTATTTATTTTAATTGGAGGCTAATTACATTACAATATTGTATTGATTTGGGAACACATATACACCCATGGTGGATTCATGTTGAAGTATGGCAAAACCAATACAACAATTAGTTTTTTTTTTATAAATGAATAATATTCCAGTATATATACATGTATATGTATACACCCTACACCTTCTTAAGCCAGTCATTTGTTGATGAGCACTTGGCTTGTTTCCATGTCTTGGCTATTGCAAATAGCACTGCTATGAACATTGGGGTGCATGTATCTTTTTGAATTAGAGTTTTCATCTTTTCAGGATATATGCTCTAGAGTGGGATAGCTGGACCATATGGTAACTCTATTTTTAATTTTTTAAGGAACCTCCAGACTGTTTTCCATAGTGACTGCACCAATTTACATTCCCGCCAACAGTGTGGGAAGGTTCCCTTTTCTCCACACCTTCTCCAGCATTCATTACTGTAATGGCCATCATTACTGGTGGCCGTTCTGATCTGTGTGAGGTGATACCTATTGCAGTTTTGGTTTGCATTTCATTAATAATTAACAATATTCAGTATCTTTTCATGTGCCTGTATGTCTTCTTTGGAAGAACATCTGTTTAGGCCTTTTGTCCCTTTTTTGACTGGGTTGTGTTTTCGATATTTAGTTAATCATTGATAACAAATTCTTTGCCAACCTTTACTTTCATATCTCTTTAAGCATGTCCTATAATTAAATAGTCTATAATTAAATCAAGTTCTTAACAAAGAAAATGGACTTCCTGCTTCATGGACGCCTGTTGTGTTGGCGTTTTTCAGCATTTTAGAATCAATACTGTTTAATAATAGAAGCTGGAAGCACTTCTGGTTTATGTGTGGTGAAATGTGTATAGAGAGCTATGAATACCTAATACGATAATTGCGTGCTAATGAGCCCTGGGTCATGGAGTTGATCATTGTTCATTTGGTGCCATGGTCACATTCTGCACCTCTAATTCCTGTAGCTACTGGAACAAAAGGAAGCAGATGAGTGTATGGCTGGACCAGTTCAAGCCATTTATTCACAAATGTTCATAGAATACGAGGTGTCAGTTTAGGCAAGTGGCTGGGGATAAAAGTGTGAACTAGACGTAGTTCCTGACAGCAGAGAGCTTATGGTCCTCTGGTAGGGAGGCAGGAAACTGCAGTAGAGTTGCTGTGTGTGTGTGTGTGTGTGTGTGTGTGCGCACGTGCTTAGTCGTATCTGACTTTTTGCCACCCCATGGACTGTAGCTCACCAGGCTCCTCTGTCCGTGGGATTCTCCAGGCAAGAATACTGGAGTAGGTTGCCATTTCCTACTCCAGGGGATCTTCCTGACCCAGGGGCCAAACCTGCATCTCTTGTGTCTCCTGCATTAGCAGGCAGATTCTTTTTATTGCCAGTGCCACCTGGCCGCTAAAAGCTACTAGATCATATAAAAGTCCAGAACCCTTCATGAGTGATGACATTTTTGAAAGCAGCCAAAGAGATAGGAAAGCAGAGAGGGAGGGCTGAGGTAGACATACATGTAGGATGCTCTGGGGAGAGTTATGTCAATAGGTACTTGAAGATGCTTTGGCAGATCCACACTTGCCTCTGAAAGGCAAATCCTAGAGGGTTTGGGTGCCAGCATAGTGGTTCTGAAGCCAAATCCAGCCTCTATACCCCAACACCTAATTAATTCTCAGAGGTGGAATTTTGGGTGAAGTAGAAAAGAATAGCTTTATTGCTTTGCCAAGCAAAGGGGGCCACAGCAGGCGAATGTCCTCAAAACTGTGCCTGAACCTGGAGGGGCTAGCGAGAAGTTTTATATTCATGGTTCAAGAGATCCTCATGAGTTTGTGGATCTTCTTCTCATTGGTTGCTGGCAAGATAAGTGGAAGTCAGCATCATGAACCTTCTGGTTCTAACTGGGCTGCAGTCTAGGTGCTTGTGGGCACCATACCATTTTATCTTCTACCTGGTGGGGGTTTCAACATCTGCAAAGCAGCTCAAAGATATTGTTACATGTATCCCTTGACAGGGAACCAGGATTCTGCCCCAAGGTTGCACTCCTGTTACTCTTGACTCTTCTTCCTTTGTCCCCATGTTCCATCCCTTCCCAGTTTAAAAACTGCTTGAATCTGCCCCTTGGAACTCAGGGAAGGTCTTGAGGCTGAATGAAGCCTATTTCCTGTATTCAAGACATGGGGAACACAGAAAGGCTTTTGTGCCTAGTACCCTACAGGGTCCTGCTTGGTATCACTTGGACTGAAGTCCCCCCTTTTGAAGAAATCACCTAGCATGGATGCCCATTTTTTATGTAAATAATGTGATTTCTTTCTGACAGTCTAACAGCTTGCCATTTCTTCAGTTTAAATATAAACCCAAATGATCCCATAATAAAGAGGGATCTTTGCAAGACAGAGCATCTGGGTGGCCAGAGTTCCTGAAGATTTATTCCTGACCCTGAGAGTGTGGGTCTGTCCTAGAAGTGGGAAGCGAGAGGGCTATTGGCCACAAAAACTGACTCAAATCTCAGCTCCCCCACTGCTGTGACCCTGAGAAAAACTATTCCATCTAAGCCTTTCTCCTTATCTATAAAATGAGGAACATAACTGACTTTCCCACAGGGTTTCAGTTCAGTTCAGTTCAGTTGCTCAGTCGTGTCCAACTCTTTGCAACCCCATGAATTGCACCGCTCCAGGCCTCCCGTCCATCACCAACTCCCAGAGTTCACTCAAACTCACGTCCATCGAGTCAGTGATGCCATCCAGCCATCTCATCCTCTGTCGTCCCCTTCTCCTCCTGCCCCCAATCCCTCCCAGCATCAGAGTCTTTTCCAATCAGTCAACTCTTCGCATGAGGTGGCCAAAGTACTGGAGTTTCAGCTTTAGCATCATTCCTTCCAAAGAAATCCCAGGGCTGATCTCCTTTAGAATGGACTGGTTGGATCTCCTTGCAGTCCAAGGGACTCTCAAGAGTCTTCTCCAACACCAGTTCAAAAGCATCAACTCTTCGGCGCTCACCCTTCTTCACAGTCCAACTCTCACATCCATACATGACCACAGGAAAAACCATAGCCTTGACTAGACGGGCCTTTGTTGACAAAGTAATGTCTCTGCTTTTGAATATGCTATCTAGGTTGGTCATAACTTTCCTTCCAAGGAATAAGCGTCTTTTAATTTCATGGCTGTAATCACCATATGCAGTGATTTTGGAGCCCCCCAAAATAAAGTCTGACACTGTTTCCCCATCTATTTCCCATGATGCCATGATCTTAGTTTTCTGAATGTTGAGATTTAAGCCAGCTTTTTAACTCTCCTCTTTCATTTTCATCAAGAGGTTTTTTAGTTCCTCTTCACTTTCTGCCATAAGGGTGGTGTCATCTGCATATCTGAGGTTATTGATATTTCTCCCGGCAATCTTGATTCCAGCTCGTGTTTCTTCCAGTCCAGCGTTTCTCATGATGTACTCTGCATAGAAGTTAAATAAGCAGGGTGACAATATACAGCCTTGATGTACTCCTTTTCTTATTTGGAACCAGTCTGTTGTTCCATGTCCAGTTCTAACTGTTGCTTCCTGACCTGCATATAGGTTTCTCAAGAGGCAGGTTGGGTGGTATGATATTCCCATCTCTTGAAGAATTTTCCACAGTTTATTGTGATCCACACAGTCAAAGGCTTTGGCATAGTCAATAAAGCAGAAATAGATGTTTTTCTGGAACTGTCTTGCTTTTTCAACGATCCAGTGGATGTTGGCAATTTGATCTCTAGTTCCTCTGCCTTTTCTAAAACCAGCTTGAACATCTGGAAATTCATGGTTCACTTATTGCTGAAGCCTGGCTTGGAGAATTTTGAGCATTACTTTAGTAGCATGTGAGATGAGTTCAATTGTGCGGCAGTTTGAGCATTCTTTTGCCTTTCTTTGGAATTGGAATGAAAACTGACCTTTTCCAGTCCTATGGCCACTGCTGAGTTTTCCAAATTTGCTGGCATATTGAGTGCACCACTTTCACAGCATCATCTTTCAGGATTTGGAATAGCTCAACTGGAATTCCATCACCTGCACTAGCTTTGTTCATAGTGATGCTTTCTAAGGCCCACTTGACTTCACATTCCAGGATGCCTGGCTCTAGGTCAGTGATCACACCATCGTGATCATCTGGGTCATGAAGATCTTTTTTGTACAGTTCTTCTGTGTATTCTTGCCACCTCTTCCTAATATCTTCTGCTTCTGTTAGGGCCATACCATTTCTGTCCTTTATCGAGGCCATCTTTGCATGAAATGTTCCCTTGGTATCTCTAATTTTCTTGAAGAGATCTCTAGTCTTTCCCATTCTGTTGTTTTCCTCTATTTCTTTGCATTGATCTCTGAGGAAGGCTTTCTTATCTCTCCTTGCTATTCTTTGGAACTCTGCATTCAGATGCTTATATCTTTCCTTTTCTCCTTTGCTTTTCACTTCTCTTCTTTTCACAGCTATTTGTAAGGCCTCCCCAGACAGCCATTTTGCTTTTTTGCATTTCTTTTCCATGGGAATGGTCTTGATCCCTGTCTCCTGTACAATGTCATGAACCTCATTCCATAGTTCATCAGGCACTCTATCTATCAGATCTAGTCCCTTAAATCTATTTCTCACTTCCACTGTGTAATCATAAGGGATTTGATTTAGGTCATACCTGAATGGTCTAGTGGTTTTCCCTACTTTCTTCAATTTAAGTCTGAATTTGGCAATAAGGAGTTCATGATCTGAGTCACAGTCAGCTCCTGGTCTTGTTTTTCCTAACTGTATAGAGCTTCTCCTTCTTTGGCTGCAAAGAATATAATCAATCTGATTTCGGTGTTGACCATCTGGTGATGTTCATGTATAGAGTCTTCTCTTGTGTTGTTGGAAGAGGGTGTTTGCTATGACCAGTGAGTTCTCTTGGCAAAATTCTGTCAGGCTTTGTCCTGCTTCATTCCGTATTCCAAGGCCAAATTTGCCTGTTACTCCAGGTGTTTCTTGACTTCCTACTTTTCATTCCAGTCCCCTATAATGAAAAGGACATCTTTTTTTGGGTGTTAGTTCTAAAAGGTCTTGTAGGTCTTCATAGAACCGTTCAACTTCAGTGGGGTTTAAATGACATGGTGTAGTTGTGTTGAAGGAAGGAAAACCCCTTCTATGGCTTGAGAGTGGGCTCTTGCCTAGCACTTGGAAATGAATTGTCTGAGGAGACACACATACTGACAATGCAAAAGACTGTATTGGGATGGTGCCCGGTGGAGAGCAGTAGGGTAGGGGAACCTAGGAGAACCGCTCTGCCTCGTGGCTCACAGTCTTGAGTTTTATGGTGATGGGATTAGCTTTTGGGTTGTCTTTGAGCAATCATTCTGACTCAGGGTTCTTTCTGGTGGTGTCCACATTGTTCAGTCAAAATGGATTCCAGAGAGGAGGATTCTGAGAGGTGGTCAGACACATGGCGTCTCCTTTTGACCTTTCTCGAACTCTTCTCATTGGTGGGGGCTTATTAGTTCCCTGTTTCTTACCAGGACCTCCTTTCATAAAATAACTCACAAAAATGGTTACTATGGTGCCTGGCCAGGGTGGGCGGTTTCAGTCAGTGTGCATCCTCTAACAGTCAGAGCTATTATAACATCATGTTAGCTGTTATTACAGAGACTGCTCTGAAGGGATAACAAAAGTTCAAGAGGAAAGATAAGACCTTGGGTTGAAAGGCAGAATCAAAGTGAGATCAGGCATCCTTCTGGTTTTACATCCACATTACCTTCTGTGAATCCAGGCTCATTTATTGCTTCAGGACTGAGTCATTTACTTGTCTTTTTACGAACCCAGATCTGATAAAGTTGAGACCCTAGGGGTTTCCAGTGGGTGTGCTCGCTGCTCATTCCCATGCTTTATTGCTGGACAATCACTTCATTTTCTTTGAAATATTTTTTCAAGTCCAGATGAAAGCTTTTGAGTTTGGCCATCAGAAAGCCCTCAGATGCATTCTGTTGTAGATTACCTCCTTTTGCAGCGGTGGATGATGCTGGGAAACTGAAGGATTCATTGGCAAGTTATCAGTTCCTTTGTTTTCCTTCACAGGCATTCTTGATTCTCTCACCAGAATCTTTTATTTGTTAATATCGTACTTTACGATACAGCAGAAGATATTTGCAGGTTTAGTAGATGCTCCCAGAAATAAATTTACAGTGTGATTATTTAGCAATGTGTGATTTAAATCTCCTGTGATCATTGGTTCTCATGTTGGTCAAATTATATATTCTTAGATTCAAAAAGGGATTAATCTACTTTGTGTGTGGTGTGTGTGGTGTGTGTGTGTGGTGTGTGTGCACTCAGTCATGTCTGACTCCTTGTGACCCCATGGACTGTAGCCCACCAGGCTCCTCTGTCCATGGAATTCTCCAGGTGAGAGTACTGGAGTGGGTTGCCATTTCCTCCTCCAGGAGATCTTGACCCAGGGATTGAACTCCTATCTCCTGCATTGGCAGGTGGATTCTTTGGCAGGTGGATTCTTTACCTCTGAACCACCGGGGAAGCCAGGCCCTGTTTCCTAGAATACTCTTGTTTAGATGTTCGAGGTAGTTGTGAAAAAGTTGCCAAATAACTTTTGGAAATCCTATGTATGCTTTTTCATAACTGGAAATTGTCAATATACATTATCATAAGGAATCTTGTTGAATATCTTTAAGAGTTTTCAAATGTGTTTGACCTTAGACTACTGCCTTTTCCTCAACACATGTTAATATACCTAAGGATAAGTGTACTTTAGGGTGAGGTTCTGGAAAGGTTAAGTGGCGACAATGGGCAGGATCTTCGTTTTTAAATTTTGTGTGAATATCATGTCACTGTGATGCCTCCGAGGCCTCTTTCAGCTGCCAGTGGTGTGGTTCTAGTGGTTCCTTTATCCTTCCAGGTGTTACATCACACTGGCTCAAGCTCTGGGCATGAGCATGGGGGGTGCCCCCGCTGGTCCTGCAGGAACAGGAAAAACAGAAACGACCAAAGATATGGGACGGTGTCTTGGGAAATACGTCGTGGTTTTCAATTGTTCAGATCAGATGGATTTCCGAGGACTTGGACGGATTTTTAAAGGTGAGGGTTATATTTTTTTATTCGCTGAAAAATGTAAGCTAATGTGGACTATCTTGTTAAGATTTATTTTTCAACAACTGGCTGCATTTTAGTGTCATTTTCCAACTTTATAAAACTTTTGGAAAAACCCGAATCTTTCCAGTGTTGTGTGGGTCAAATGTCAATATCACTCGCCTTTGTGCTGTTCCTTTATCCCTGCAGGTTGGGTGTTTGCATTGCTAAAAAGTGTTACATTGCAAATTATTTCAGGGGCGTTTAATATATGATCTATTTGTTCAACTTTTTGTTTGAACAAATTTAATTCTGGCTTGTCTTGGCAGTTGCATAAGGCTATTTTTCTTGACTTTCTAATTGGATGTACTAATTGGAGTTTTCTATTTAATTTCCCTTCTAAGGACTGGCACAGTCTGGATCCTGGGGTTGTTTTGATGAATTTAACCGTATCGATCTACCAGTTCTCTCCGTTGCAGCCCAGCAGATTTCCATTATTCTGACATGTAAAAAGGAGCGTAAAAAATCTTTTATTTTTACTGATGGAGATAATGTAACTATGAACCCTGAATTTGGGCTTTTTCTAACCATGGTAAGGACCATAAGAAGAGCTACTGAGCTTCAGCCTTCTGATCACAGTTTTCATGTCTCTCTCTTGTCCTGTCATTTATTTTCCATGAATGGGGATTGGGAGTGTAATTTTCATTCCTATTTGAAAGCCTTTGGTGATAAACAGAAGTCATATTAATAACTCATGACTTAGTCTCTCCAGTTAAAAGGAGAGTGAGATATGTAAATGAATTTTCCAGCTGTCATTCCAGATTTGCTGTATGTGCATAATGAATCTTTTAATATTATGCTGATATATTGCACTTGTTACCCCATGATTGTATCATTCATCCTTCGGTTTTATTTTCTGTACAGAATCCTGGCTACGCTGGGCGGCAGGAACTCCCCGAAAACTTGAAGATTAACTTCCGCTCTGTGGCCATGATGGTCCCTGACCGGCAGATTATCATCAGGGTGAAGCTGGCCAGTTGTGGCTTTATTGACAACATTGTTTTGGCCAGGAAGTTTTTTACACTCTACAAGTTGTGTGAGGAGCAACTTTCTAAGCAGGTGTGAGATTCTGAAGGTCCCTATGTATTTAGGCTGGAGAAGGCAATGGCACCCCATTCCAGTACTCTTGCCTGGAAAATCCCATGGACGGAGGAGCCTGGTAGGCTCCAGTCCATGGGGTCTCTAAGAGTTGGGTATGACTGAGTGATGAACATTTTTATTCTGTTCTGGAGAGGGTATGGAGAAAAAGGAAGCTTCTTATGTTGTTTGTGGGAATGTAAGTTGGTGCAGCCACTGTGGAAAACAGTATGGAGATTCCTCAGAAAACTAAAACTAGAATTTCTATGTGATCCAGCAATCCCACTCCTGGGCATACATCCATAATTTGAAAAGATATGTGTACCCCAATGTTCATTGTAGCACTATTTACAGTAGCCAAGGCATGGGAGCAAACTAAATGTGCATTCACAGAGGAATGGAGAAATATGTATAATGCAATATTTGTTGTTGTTCAGTTGCCCAGTTGTGTCCCACTCTTTGCGACCCCATGGACTGCAGCACACCAGGCTTCCCTGTCCTTTCCCATCTCCCGGAGTTTGCTCAAACTCATGTCCATTGAGTTGGTGATGCCATCCAACCATCTCATCCTCTGTTGTCCCCTTCTCCTCCTGCCTTCAATTTTTCCCAGCATCAGGGTCTTTTCCAATGAGTTGGCTCTTTGCATCAGGTGACCAAAGTATTGGAGTTTCATCATCAGTCTTTCCAATGAATATTCAGGACTGATTTCCTTCAGGATTGACTGGTTTGATCTCCTTGTTGCCAAGGGACTCTCAAGAGTCTTCTCAAGGACCGCAGTTTGAAAGTATCAATTCTTTGACACTCAGACTTTTTTATTGTCCAGCTCTGACATCTGTACATGACTACTGGAAAAACCATAGCTTTGACTATATGGACCTTTGTTGGCAAAGTAAAATCTCTGCTTTTTAATGTGCTGTCTAGTTTTGTCATTGCTTTTCTTCCAAGGAGCAAACATCTTTTAATTTCATGGTGCAGTCACTGTCCACAGTGAGTTTGGAGCCCCTCCAAAATAAAGTCTGTCACTGTTTCCATTGTTTCTTCATCTATTTGCCATGAATTGATGGGACAGGATGCATTATCTTTGTTTTTTGAATGTTGAGTTTTAAGCCAGCTTTTTCACTCTCCACTTTCATCTTCATCAAGAGGCTTTAGTTCCTCTTGCTTTCTGCCATGAGGGTGGTGTCATCTGCATATCTGAGGTTATTGATATTTCTCCTGGAAATCTTGATTCCAGCTTGTGCTTCATCCAGCCTGGCATTTTGCATGATGTACTCTGCATAGAAGTTAAATAAGCAGAGTGACAATATATAGCCTTGACATACTTTTTTCCCAATTTGGAACCAGTCTGTTTTTCCATGTCCGATTCTAACTGTTGCTTCTTGACCTGCATACAGGTTTCATAGGAGGCAGGTAAGGTAGTCTGGTATTCCCATCTTTTTAAGAATTTTCCACAGTTTGTGGTGATCTACACAGGGAAAGGCTTTAGCCTAGTCAATGAAGATGTTGAATCATAAAAAAGAATGAAATAATGTCATTCATAGCAACATGAATGGACATAGAGATGACTGTACCAAGTTAGGTCAGAGAGAGAAAGACAAATACCATATGATATCACTTATATGTGGAATCTAAAAAATTATACAAATGAACATATTTATAAGGCAGAAACAGACTTAACAGACATAGAAAACAAATTTATGGTAATTAAAGGGGAACAGTGGGGGGAAGGATACCTTAAGAGTTTGGAATTAACATATATACATACTACTATATAGAAAAATAGATAACAAATAAGGACCTGCTGTATAGCACAGGGAACCCTACTCAATATTCTGTAATAACCTATATGGGAAAAGAATCTGAAAAAGAATAGATACATGTATATATGTAAAACTGAATTACTTTGCTGGATACCTGAAACTAACACAATATTGTAAATCAACTATACTCCACTATAAAATAAAAATTAAAAAAAAACAAGAAAATTGTAGACTGGGGTTGTTGAGAAAGTAGCTCCTGGTACAAAGTAGAAAATGGTATCATTGCAAAAATGATTTTTCATGTATAGTTTATTAAGCGCATTTGAAGAAATTAATATTTATAGCCTAGAGATGAAGTGAATACTATCTGAACTGATTTAAGAGCCAAAGAAATATGCATATTGTTGTTTGCTCTTTATCCCACCTATACATTTATCATAAAGTGTTGTGCGTCCTCATGGTTTTGAGGAACCTCTAATTCAAACTTCTTTGAATCTAAATTATTTCTTACACCCACAGATTCAGCTAAATTCAGTTCTCACTCAAAACACCCTTAGTTTCTTTTGCTTGTGCTCAGCCACTCAATCATGTCCAACTCTTTGCAACACCATGGACTGTAGCCCACCAGACTCCTTTGTCCATGGGACTTCTCAGGCAAGAATACTGGAGTTGGTTGCCATTTCCTACTCCAGCAGATCTTTCCAACCCAGGGATCTAACCTGAGTCTCCTGCATTAGAAAGTGGATTCTTTACTCTTGTGCCACCTGGGAAGTCCCCTTTACTCTGTCTTCTACTTTCTGTGCTGTATCTTGTATGTAGAAAAACTCCCACATCACTAACTCCTGCCCTCTCCTCTAATTTCACATCTGTTTCCTTCATTCCTATTGCCCTTGTTCACAAGGTCATTGGGAAATGATTCAAGTCCATGTGTACAAAACAATTAGCCCTTGATCAACAGCCTGTGAATCTTGCTTCATGCCGGCAGATTTAACTAAAGTCTTATTATGGAAAACTTTTCTTAATTAATTCCACCCACCAACAATTTCAAGTCATTGTTACTTTTATGCAAGCTTGCTTATGTTTCTTTTTTTTTCCTTGTAACATATTTTTATTTTTTTTAAAAGACAAAGATATTTATTTATTTTTTTATGCTTCTTAGCTTTATTTATTTATTATTTTTTTACTTTACAATATTGTATTGGTTTTGCCATATATCAACATGAATCTGCCACAGGTATACACGTGTTCCCCATCCTGAACCGTCCTCCCACCTCCCTCCCCATACCATCCCTCTGGGTCATCCCAGTGCACCAGCCGCAAGCTTCTTGTATCTTGCATCAAACCTGGACTGGCGATTCATTTCTTATACGATATTATACATGTTTTAATGCCATTCTCCCAAATCATCCCCCACCCCCCGCCACAGAGTCCAAAAGACTGTTCTATACATCTGTGTCTCTTTTGCTGTCTCTTATACAGGGTTGTTGTTACCATCTTTCTAAATTCCATATATATGCATTAGTATACTGTATTGGTGTTTTTCTTTCTGGCTTACTTCACTCTGTATAATAGGCTCCAGTTTTGTTTCTTTTATTGAGGATTAGAACTTAAACTCTTTGAAGGCAGGAGTTCAATCTGAGTATTTTTATGTGCCCTATCCATCAGATGATTGGTATTAAGTGATGCAACCAGCTTCCAATTAGCAGATAATGTTTTTTTCTGTAGGTTTTTATAAATTATGATTAAAAATACAGTCATTGAAGGCAGAAGGCGAAGAGGGCAGCAGAGAATGAGGTGGTTAGATAGCTTCACTGGCTCAATGGGCGTGAATTTGAGCAAACTCCAGGAGATAGTGGAGGACAGAGGAGCCTGGTGTGCTCCAGGCCATGGGGTTGCAGAGAGTCAGATACAAATTAGCAACTGAATAACAATAAAAAATGTAACATTTTTATAGCTTATCATCCTAACTATTTTTGAGTGTACGTTTCAATAGTGTTGTAAAACAGATCTCCATAGCTTTTTTCTCTTGCAAAACGGAAACTCTATACCCATTAAAAAACTCCACTCTCTGCTTCCCTGGTAACCACCACTGAACTTTCTGTTTCTATGTATTTGACTACTTTAGATATCTTATACAAATGGAACTGCATGGTATTTGTCTTTTTGTGACTGGTTTATTTAACTTAGTATAATGTCCTCAAGTTTCATTCATGGTATAGCATGTGATAGTACTTGCTTCCTTTTTATGATTGAATATCATTCCAGTTTCTGTATATGCCACATTTTGTTTATCCATTCATCTGTCGATGGGCCTTTGGGTTGCTCCCACCTCTTGGCTGTTGTGAATAGTGTTGCTATGAACATGGGTGTGCAAATATCTTTTTGAGACTCTGCTTTCAACTCTTTGGGATATAGTCCCTCAAGTGGGGTTGCTGGATCCTATGGTGGTTCTATTTAAAAAAGTTTTGAGGAATTGCCAGAGATACTGTTTCCTATGATGGTTGGAGAATTGGTTTTTAATTATTTGCTTTATATGTGCTAAAATTTTGGGTGATTGAACTTTTACAAATAGATGTCAAGAGGTCAACAAAGCTGGGGGCTTGGCTTTCCAGTTTGTCCTTATTGTTACTCCCTTTCGTCCCTGGTGGCTCAGATGGTAAAAGCATCTGCTTGCAACGTGGGAGACCGGGGTTCGATCCTTGGGTGGGGAAGATCCCCTGGAGAAGGACATGGCAACCCACTCCAGTACTCTTGCCTGGAAAATTCCGTGGATGGAGGAGCCTCATAGGCTACAGTCCATAGGGTCGCAAAGGGTCGGACACGACTGAACAACTTCACTCACTGACTTGGGTAATCTTGGAATTTAGCTACTTTTTTTTTTTCTCTTTGATATTCCTATCTTTTAACCTTATATGATGGTCATGAGTGAGGTCACAGTTTAATTCTGGTTCGAAATTTTAGTTTTTGAGGTATGAGGACATTTTCTTGTGGATAATTGGCTTAAGAAGGGCTCAAGGTAACCTGTATTTTCCATGAAGAAGTTTACTCCTTTCTCCCTGTCAAGATCTGTCTATTATCAATAGTTTTCAGATCTAAGGGCTTAAATTAGTGATGACACAGGGGAGTGGGCTTTTCTGGGTATTCTCCATTTCCTAAAAAGAAAAAGTTATTGATAAAAAAGATTTATTGCTCTACTATCTGTACACATGTTCAAAAGGAAAATCAGCATTTATTCATTATGCATCTGTCAAATTTGTACAGTTGCCATGGGTAACTTAATTTTGAAAATAAGCCCAGTGTTCTTCATATTCTTCAGGTCCATTATGACTTTGGTCTGCGTAATATTCTGTCAGTTCTGCGAACCCTGGGAGCAGCCAAGAGAGCCAACCCCACAGATACGGAGTCCACGATCGTCATGCGTGTGCTGCGAGATATGAATCTTTCCAAACTGGTGAGGTTCACAGATGGAGCTGTTCCACCCGCTTAAATTTCAGTTTAAGCGCAAATGAGATTTAGAAATATTTATTTAAAGATCTCATTTAAAATGCTTAATTATCAGATGAAGCACTTTAAATTTCATAGAGCATGACTTTAAATTACATTTTTTTCAGAAGTAATTTCTGTGGCGGCTCATATCTAGTCTAACATGTCTATTCCAATAGAATGAAAATGGATTAAAAAAAATCTACATCTTAAGTTTCCAGATACCTTGAAATTTTTGAGTTTTAGAGCTATAATCCCACCTTTTTTAAAGTAGACTTTGGCAGGAAATTGTATGTAAGATTTTGCAAGTGTGTAGAATTTCACATTCTTTGATTTCACAGTTGAGACTGATAATCAATCATCTGGTTATCAGTGAATCTATATACAGTGAATCTATATCTATACTGACGATATATTTTTTCATAGTAAAAGTATGAATTAAACAAATTTCATTTCATGAATTTGCTGCTGTGTTTCATTTGAAGAATTCTTTTTCATTTAAATAAGAAATTATAGGTTATGTAGTAACTCCCTAAACTGATTATTTTACAGAAAGTTGTCACATAGGCAGTATTTTCTTTCCTTCTATTTTCTTATTTTTTCCCTCTTCTTCTCTACCTTTCCTCCCTTTTAAAAACTAATTTTTAATGCATGGGAAACATGATGAAAATATCTCTCAACTTCAGTGGAGGTATTTTATTTATTACTGGCTGTGATAAAGTAATCTGAAATGTATTACTCATTTTCAGTTTGCCTAATATTGCTGTGCTTGTGCCAAAAGAGTTGGTCTGATTTCTCTTCTTTTCTTTTTGAGATTGATGAGGATGAACCTTTATTTTTGAGTTTGATTGAAGATCTCTTCCCAAATATTCTTCTGGACAAGGCGGGTTACCCTGAATTGGAAATGGCAATTAGTAGACAGGTAACATGTTTCACAGGACATCAAGCTATGTGTTCCTTTCATCCGAATTTCATGAGAATAAAGTGGAGCTGGTGTGGTCTAAATCTACAGATTCTGAGAACAACACCAAGGCTGTGACTACAGTTTTAAGAGAAGCCATTACACACCATTAATAGAATTTTTCCTGCCAGGGGGTCTCGCTCAGCTACCGTTAGCCATGTGCTAGTGACACTGTTACTGACGGAGACCGTTCCACACCAGATTCCCAGTGAAAAGTGCTGGGTCAGCATGGGCCGGGGCCGGGGGTGCGGCCTGCTGCCTTACCTGTGCTAGGCTTGGTTCTCTCTGCAACCCTGGTGTTTGTTTATCCTGTTGCTTTGGTGTCCTGACTCCTGTACTGAGAGTCATTTGGAGTGATCTCAGGTGGCTCCTTCGCTGTCCATCTTTTCCCCCAGGCCAAGGATCACTTGTGACTTCTTCCTTGGGCTTTGGGGGATCCATCATGTTAAGTGTATCATGAGGTGTTTGGATTTTCCATGATACTTCGTGCAGCTTTAACTTTTTATCATCTTCCTATGCTGTGCTATGCCAAGTGGCTTCAGTCATCTCTGACTCTTTGTGACTCTATGGACTGTAGCCCACCAGGCTTTTCTGTCCATGGGATTCCAGCCCGATACTGGAGTGGGTTGCCATGGTCACCTCCAGGCGATCTTATCCCCCCAGGGATCGAAACCAAGTCCCTTACATCTGCATTGGCAGGTGGGTTCTTTACCACTAGCACCTCCTGAGAAGCCCTATAATCTTCCTCGTGATGGAAATGAATCATGAAAATCTTGTGCCTCAATTTCCTTTCCTATGAAAAAGCGTTTGGAAAAAAAAGTTTTATAGAAATAGTGACTAGCTCATATTTATAAAATGCATTTCAATTCTTTGAATGTATTTGTAATAAAAATTAAATATTTTTAAGTATTAAATATTGTAAGTATTTTAGGGAGACTTTCCTAAAAGTCAGGGAGACTTTAAAGTCAGTGTATAAAAATCTTTATCTCCCAATCAGGTAAAAGTGATAATTCATTTTGCAAATGGCTTCTTCATCATATGGCCAACTTAATTGTAGCATTGCCTAAAAATGCTAAGTATAAGCTAATTTATAAAGTGACTTACATTTGTAATTTGTAGCATATGAGAAATATGAAGAGTCAATAGATAGCATAAAATAATACATAAATACTATCCAAAAGTTATTTAAGTAAAAATAAAAGCATCATTTATAGTGGATTTAAGCAAAGCATGATGGTTAGGAGCATGAACCATAGGGCCGAATCTTGGGGTCAGATCCTTACTCCATAACTTTACAATGAATAATCTTGGGTAAATTACTTAGTTTCTTTGTGTCTCAGTTTTCTTATCTGTAAAATGAAGATATCATTTGTATTAAGCTCATAGAAGTTTAAATTTAGAATAGTGGTTCACTGAGTAGCTTCCATACATCTGTTTGATAGATGAAAACTATCCCTTAGATTTACAAAGATGGCTTGGCAGTTGTATGGAATTTCAGTCAACTTGGTATGCTTGAAATGATCTTTTTATACTAAATAGTATCTTCTAAATTAAACATCTAAAATAATTTTGCTATTTGAGCCTTTGTCCTTAAGTTGCTTCTAATGTGTACATTCATGTAAATATAAGTGTTTGTAATTCCTTAAGTCAGATATGGATTAGGTTGGGATATCATTTTGATTATGTTCAGCCTGCTTTTTGTCTAGGTGTATATATTTTTTATTGTAGTAAAACTCATTGCTTAAATATACCTTTTAAACTATTTTTTAAGTGTAGAGCTCAGTGGTACTAAATACATTCATTGTACTGTGCAAACATCACTACTGTTTGCCTTGAGAACTTTTTCCATCTTTCCAAACTGTCACGTCCATATGTATTAATAATAACTCCCCATGCCTTTAACCTTGCTCCATGTCTGTACTTATTTTGAACACAACGATAAGTCCTGATAGCTGTTTATGTGGGGATTTTGTTTTGTTTTCAGGTTGAAGAAGCTGGTTTAATCAACCATCCTCCTTGGAAACTGAAAGTCATCCAGCTGTTTGAAACACAGAGAGTGCGGCATGGAATGATGACCCTAGGGCCAAGTGGGGCAGGGAAGACCACCTGCATCCATACCTTGATGAGAGCCCTGACAGGTAAGGGGACAGTCAAGCCTCACCACCCTGGGACAATTTTGTGACATGTGAATGCTCCGAGAGGAATGCAAATATAGATGCATATTAACATATTTTTATAGGAGGAGACCTCTTAGAGAAGGAAATGGCAACCCACTCCCATATTCTTGTCTGGGAACTCCCATGGACAGAGGAGCCTGGTGGGCCATAGTCCATGGGGTTGCAAAGAGTCAGAGATGACTGAGCATGCACGCAACAGTATTAGAGTTGAATAGCATGGGGTCACAAAAGAGTCAGACATGACTTAGCGACTAAACAGCAGCAGCAGCAGCATGTAAGATACAACTTTTTTGAATATTGGATATGTTTTAGAGGTAACACAGTACATTAATAGACCAGAGGAGAAAAACATTTTTTTCCAGCTTATATTTTAAATTAAAAAAATTTTTTAAAATTTGATTGTGCTGCATGGCATGTGGGATCTTAGTTTCCTAATCAGGGATCAAACTGTGCTCCCTGCATTGGAAGCACAGAGTCCTAACCACTGGACTGCCAGGGAACCCCCATTTTCAGCTTTATTCAAATATTATTTTGACACATATATAAGTTTAAGGTGTGCAGTGTGCTGATTTGATCCATATATATGTTGCAAAATTATTGTCACCATAGCATTAGTTACCACCTCCATCATATCACATAATAACCATTTCTTTTTTGTGATGACAGCATTTAAGATTTATTGATAGTTTCTTAGAAATATTTGAATATTTGTATGATACAGTATTATTAGCTATAATCACCATGCTGATACATTAGGTGCCCAAACTTGCTAATTTTATAACTAGCATTTTGTACCCTTTTCCAATATCTCTCCATGCCCCATCTCCATCCCTTGTAACTACAATTCCACAATCTGTTTCTCTGTTGTTGTTGTTCAGTCACTAAGTCATGTCCAACTCTTTGTGACCCCATGGACTACACAGGTTTCCCTCTCCTTCACTATCTCTGGGATTCCCTAATAGCTCAGTTGGTAAAGAATCTGCCTGCAATGCAGGAGACCCCGGTTAGATTTCTAGGTTGGGAAGATCTGCTGGAGAAGGGATAGGCTACCTACTCCAGTATTCTTGGGCTTCCCTGTGACTCAGCTGGTAAAGAATCCGCCTGCAATGTGGGAGACATGGGTTCGATCCTTGGGTTGGGAAAATCCCCTGGAGAAGGGAAAGGCTACCCACTCCAGTATTCTGGCCTGGAGAATTCCATGGACTGTATAGTCCATGGAGTCGCAAAGAGTCAGACAGCACAGAGCGACTTTCACTTTCACTATCTCCTGGAGCTTGCTCAAACTCATATTCATTGAGTCGGTGATGCATCCAGCCATCTCATCCTCTGTTGTAGCCATCTCCTCCTGCCTCCAATCTTTCCCAGCATCAGCATCTTTTCCAAAGAGTCATCTCTTTGCATCAGGTAGCCAAAGTATTGGAGCTTCTGCTGAAGCTGTTTCTCTGAGCTTGACTTTTTAGATGCCACATATAAGTGATACCACACAGTATCTGTCTTTCTGTGTCTGAATTATTTCATTTAGCATGATATCCTCAAAGTCCATCCATGTTTTCACAAATGGCAGGATGTTCTTATATTTTGTGGATGAACAATATTCCATTGCATATGTGTGCCACATCTTCTTTATTCATTCATTCATGGGCAGACACAAGATTGTTTCTGTATCTTGGATTTTCTGAATTATGCAAACATTTTTTTTAAAGTGATTTCATGGACTGTGTTATATGTTTTCCATATGTTATGCCATTTAGTTTTCAAAATGATCTTGAGATGTGACTACTGTTATCTCCATTTTGGACAAAAAGTCAAGATTCAACTTTAGAAATACTCAACATCAAAAAGATGGTAAATAATGAGACTCTAAGTTAAGGTCAGAGCCCATTAAGGTAAAACCCAGAATTTTCCCAGCATACCATACCATTTTGCAATTATGACTTAATATAAGATGCTCCAGTACTCTTGCCAGGAAAATCCCATGAGCAGAGGAGCCTGGTAGGCTGCAGTCCATGGGGTCGCTAAGAGTCGGACATGGCTGAGCGACTTCACTTTCGCTTTTCACTTTCATACATTGGAGAAGGAAATGGCAACCCACTCCAGTGTTCTTGCCTGGGGAACCTCAGGGACGGGGGAGCCTGGTGGGCTGCCGTCTATGGGGTCGCACGGAGTCAGACACGACTGAAGCAACTTAGCATCAGCAGCAGCAAGATGCTTAATATATGACATATAAGATCCAGGTCTCCCACATTGTGGGTGGATTCTTTACCAGCTGAACCACCAAGGAAGCCCAAGAAGACTGGAGTGGGTAGCCTATCCCAGGAGACCTTCCCAACCCAGGAATCAAACTGGGGTCTTCTGCATTGCAGGCAGATTCTTCACCAGCTGAGCTATCAGGGAAGCCCCAATATAAGATGCTATTGCTAAGTCACTTCAGTTGTGTCCGACTCTGTGCAACCCCATAGATGGCAGCCCACCAGGCTTCCCCATCCCTGGGATTCTCCAGGCAAGAACACTGGAGTGGGTTGCCATTTCCTTCTCCAATGCATGAAAGAGAAAAGTGAAAGTGAAGTCAGTCAGTTGTGTCCGACCCTCAGCGACCCCATGGACTACAGCCTTCCAGGCTCCTCCATCCATGGGATTTTCCAGGCAAGAGTACTGGAGTGGGGTGCCATTGCCTTCTCCGATATAAGATGCTACCTCTCAATAAATATAATTCCAAACCTGATTCTTAAATTCTATGTGCTGAAAAACCACCCTCACTGTAAACTAATTTCCTGCCCCAAATCAGATATTTTTCTTGAGAAGTGAAATCAGTGCACTTAATTTCCAGATGTCCCTAAGCCTTATATCTAAGCCCCTAACCCAGGGTCATCTAAGCATAATGGCTATTGCCTTGTTCACAATTATCCTTGTATTCTCTCGTTCTTATGAAACATTGATGACTTTCTTCTTAAAAGTATTGGCAACAATGGTCATGGCAGATAAGTTCCAAAATTTCACAGAACTTTGGCTGTTAGAATGCACCATGCATTGTCCCACAGGGAAAAGCTGCTTGGCTGGGTTTCTGGTCAGCTTTTGGAGCCTCAGTGCACTGATATTGGCTGCTAGTGATGGTGTGTATTTGTTCTAGGGTCCTGCACATGTTGGATTTAGTCTGTTTCCTCAACCATAGGATGAAGTGAATTCTGTACAATAGGACTCTACGTGGGGGTCATCACACTGAGACAGGATTATACTCTCAGCCAGCACCTACCTCCACTAAAACTGAGATTTCACACCTGCAGGACTTTGTCATGTAATTTTCATGTGTGCTATTAAAATTCTGTTTGGGGATCTTTATATAGCATTAAAATGATGTATTCCCTCTCTTAAACTATGCTTAATAATACTTTTGTTGGTATGAAGCTGCCTTCTCTTAATAAACTACAAATGTGCTGGGTACAGTTACCTGAGCAAAATGAGTTGGGGTGGTGGTGGTTTAGTTGTGTCTGATTCTTGCATTCCCAGAGTGGGTAGCCCACCAGACTCCTCTGTCCATGGGATTTCCCAGACAAGAGTATTGAAGTGGGTTGCCATTTCGTTCTTCAGGGGATCTTCCCGACCCATGGACTGAACCTGGGTCTCCTGCATTGTGGGCAAATTCTTTACCAACTGAGCCACCTGGGAAGCCCCAGGGTCTTAAAATGAGTACTAAATATTAAATGACATAGATATATTATGTATAATATATCTAAACTATGTACTCAATCAATATGGCATCACTGGCTTTGGAGAAGGTCTTTGCAAAAATGAATAAATTATTAGACTACTTGCTGTTTATTGACTCGTTCTTGGTTTTAGTTTGCAATACTTTGGTGCGGTCTCAAAACCCCAATGATCTCAGTTTGTTTCCAAGGCAAGGCATTCAACAACACAGTAATCCAAATCTATGCCCCAACCACTAATGTTGATGAAGCCAAAGTTGAATAGTTCTACAAAGACCTACAAGACTTTCTAGAACTAACACCAAGCAGGCATGAAAGAAAAATTGCCATGTCTTGAAAGAGTTTACAGTGAAGTGAAGTGTCACAGATAATTAGAACTCAGCATAGAAGATTGGATGTGGGGAAGATGTGGACAACTATGGTGTGAGCAGAGGCAAAGGAGATCAGAACCTTTCTAAGGAATTCTAGAAAGACTTACAGAGCAGATGGTACTTCATCTAAGGTTTGAGGGTTAAATAGCAGATGGATAAAAGGTATTCTTAGCAGAATGAATGGGCTGAGTAGACAGAAGGGACTGGTGAAAGCCTGACATACCAGGGGAAGTGCTCTGGTATGGATAAGATGTAATTTGTGTTGTGGGGGTGGGCGAGGGGAGATGCGGAGGGGTAACCAATGCTATTGGTGCCCAGGGCCACCTCCCTTTGACCCTCCCCTGCTACAGATACAACCGTTGGACAGTTTCTCCCCCAAACACCAGTGGTATCTCTGAGTTTGTCAGCCTTATTCCTTTCCAGTTCCTGGGAATTGGCTCAGCCTGGAAGAAGGGATTGGGTGGGATGTTATTTTCCTGAGGCAGCCATACCCTCAACCAATATGGCGGAAAGAGTGGAAGGCAAATGTCCATCTCCTCCTGTCTCCTAGAGGGACACTCCGTCTGTGGCCAGCTCACCAACAAGCTCTTTATTGGCTTTCTCTCCTTCTCTGTTTCACTGTCTTTCACCCAAATTCAAACTCCCAGTTCCCCTGTCTTTATCTCAGGCTTTGCTTCTGGAGGAACTCAAATTTGAAGCAAGGGCACAGCATGAGAAGCTTTATAACTTTAGCTGAACTCTTAGATTTTATCCTGTGGGTGATGGGAAGCCGTAGAGCTGAGGAATGGTGTGATTAGCCCTTTGTGCCATGAAGAGCACAGACTGTGGACAGGAGGGGCCGTCTAGGGTTCTCCATAAGGAGGACCTAAGGAGCGGACAGCAAGAAAAGAATGCTTACTCTGGGGCAGAGTCCAGGAAGGTGGAAAGAATTAAGAAGAATCAGTTTAACTAACATTTGAAAAGTCAAGCATTTTTTTTTTCCTTACAGTGCTCGTATAAAAATATTATGGGATTTTAAATGAAAATGATACAATTCAACCTACAACAATAATGGAATAATTTGTGATAGTTTCTCTTATATGAGCAACAGACCAAGTCCAGTTTTCATCTATGCTGCTGTCAGACATCTGAAGAGTTTGCTGGCCTTTTGTAAAGTGTGATTAGATTTTTTAAAAAAAGTTTTGCTAGTTTTATGGATATCATTTATTGAAAAACCTGCATTGTGCCAAAGTTGAGCTTCAGCACTGTAAAATATTGCAAATAATTAACCCTGACTCTTTTTCTGATTTTGGAAAAAGAGAATTATCATTTAATTTTCTAGAAAAGTTTTAATTTAACACCTTGACAGTATGCATATCCATGCTTGTGTGCCTGTGTTTGTCAATCTTTCACATAATATGTGACATTTTAGCCTCTATTTTTATGATTTTGCATTTTAAATCTTAAATTTTTTAATTGAAATATGGTTGATTTACATATTGTATTAGTTTCAGATGTATACAAAGTGATTCCATTGTATATATATTCTTTTCTAGATTCTCCTCCATTATAGGTTATTCAGTTCAGTTCAGTCGCTCAGTCGTGTCCGACTCTTTGCGACCCCATGAACCACAGCACGCCAGGCCTTCCTGTCCATCACCAACTCCTGGAGTCCACCCAAACCCATGTCCATAGAGTCAGTGATGCCATCCAACCATCTCATCCTCTGTTGTCCTCTTCTCCTCCTGCCCTTAATCCCTCCCAGCATCAGGGTCTTTTCCAATGAGTCAGCTCTTCTCATCAGGTGGCCAAAGTACTGGAATTTTCAGCTTCAACATCAGTCCCTCCAATGAACACCCAGGACTGACCTCCTTAAGGATGGACTGGTTGGATCTCCTTGCAGTCCAAGGGACTCTCAAGAGTCTTTTCCAACACCACAGTTCAAAAGCATCAATTCTTCAGTGCTCAGCCTTCTTCACAGTCCAACTCTCACATCCATACATGACCACTGGAAAAACCATAGCCTTGACTAGATGGACCTTTGTTGGCAAAGTAATGTCTCTGCTTTTTAATATGCTAAGTTGGTCATAACTTTCCTTCCAAGGAGCAAGCGTCTTTTAATTTCATGGCTGCAATCACCATCTGCAGTGATTTTGGAGCCCAGAAAAATAAA